>NC_142686.1:38150000-38775000 GCF_056320005.1 Nelumbo lutea | reverse complement strand
TGTGATGTTGTGGTTTCTACCATTCCCTTGCAGCTATGTATGATTGGCCTCTACATCAGCTAGATATCAAAAATGCCTTTTTGCATGGTGATTTGCTCGAGGAGGTCTACATGGAGCAACCACCAGAGTTTGTTGCTCAGGGGAGGATGGTAAGGTATGCAGACTTAAGAAGGCTATATGGACTTAAACAGTCCCCTTGAGCATGGTTTGGTAGGTTCAGTGAGGTGGTCAAGAAGTTTGGTATGAAACAGTGCCAAGTTGATCATTCTGTCTTCAGTCTTGACTCTTCGACAGGCAAAATAATATTGGTGGTGTATGTGGATGATATCGTTGTGACTGAGAATGATAAAATGGGCATTGACAGATTGAAGGCATTCCTACAAGAACACTTTCAGACAAAGGACCTTGGCAAGTTGAAATACTTTTTGGGCATAGAGGTAGCAACATCTAAGCATGGCATTAATTTGTGTCAGAGGAAATATGTGCTTGATTTACTAGAAGAAACAGGGTTGTTGGGTACTAAACCGGCTGAGACACCTATGGAAACAAATACGAGGCTGAGCAGTGATATAGGTGAAGTATTTGAGGACCCTGGCAGATACCGACGACTTGTAGGCAAACTAAACTATCTAACCATTACTCGGCCAGACATTTCATTTGCGGTTAGTGTGGTGAGTCAGTTCATGCAAAAACCTTTGGTCCCACATTGGAATGCAATGCTAAGGATTGTGAGGTATCTGAAAGGAGCTCCTGGTCGTGGTTTGCTGTATAGGAGTGGTGGAAAACTGGTAGTAGAAGGATACACCGATGCTGATTGGGCAGGTTCTATGTCTGATAGACGATCCACCACAGGCTATTGCACCTTTCTGGGGGGTAACCTGGTAACGTGGAAAAGTAAGAAGCAAACGGTTGTGGCAAGAAGCAGTGTAGAAGCAGAATATAGGGCCATGGCACATACTGCTTGTGAATTAGTGTGGCTGAGGAACCTTCTACAGGAGATAGGATATGACATTAGTACTCCAATGAAGCTCTATTGTGACAATCAAGCAGCGGTTCATATCTCTTCCAATCCGGTGTTTCATGAAAGAACCAAGCACATCGGAGTTGACTATCATTTTGTGAGAGAGAAGGTGCTGAATGGGGTGATAGAAACTGCATATGTTAGTATGGGAAACCAGTGGGCAGACTTGTTTACAAAAGGTTTGAGTCGGGGGAGAGTGGACTACATATGTAACAAGCTGGGATTATATGATATATACTCACCAGCTTGAGGGAGAGTGTTAGTGGTGTTAGTGAAGGGGTATTTCGGTCTTTGAACTTGTTGAGAATGTTGATGTGTATTGTTATGTTAGTTCAAGTGCTTCTTACTTAAAGAAGGGCACTTAAGTCTTTTCCAATAAGTTAATAATATAATAACAGGTTTGGCCGAATCTAGGGATTACATCTTTCTCTAATTTGAACCAGACTTTCTCTCTTTCCTCTCTTTTCTCTCTTCTTTCCTCCCTTACTTGCTGTTTACTTTACTTTACAGTCAACGAACAAGACAGAATTCTAGGGCAGGTCAAACTTCAACACTTCTAATAATCAATTTAGCAATAATCTTGTAGCATAAATTTCCAAGGCTAAAAGGGTGAAACTCCAAGAAGCCATCAACATTACTACACTTAGAGATTAATGTAATAAAAGACGACGTAAAACTTCTAGGCAAGTCACCTCCACATTACCTATCAAAAAAAAACTCACCTCCATTGAGAAAACGTCTAACTTCTTCACCAAAAATTGAGCTAACAACTTCCAAGCAACTAGTAAAAAACTTGTAAGTACATGGATTTAGACCCTATAAAGATTGCACTGTAAACACCCATGTGACCACAGCGCAATCACATCACATTACAAACCCAAATTTCCACCCGGATAATGGGCAAATTGTGCTGAAGAATACCTAATTGCAACTAAAACCTGGAGGAAACCCCTACAACACAATTTCACTCAGCATGAAAACCATAACAAACCAGCATTCCTGTGGCGAGACGAAGTAAGCCATTGTCACAGCAGTAGACCTGATCAAGCCTCAGACATTAGCATACTTGCGATTTAATACACCAGTGCAGTGTTTTCCTGCATTGTGATGATACATTACCAAAGTTGCTGCAGCTGCTAATTACGTGATTTCCCATTTCAGTAGGGTCTATAAGTGGAGAAGAACCGAAGCCCTCTACATGCATCTATTACCATCCCTGTGCGTAAGCTTTGCTCTACTACATTCTTAACTCTCTTACAACCTCCATTAGAGCTTTCTGCAACCCTGCCTTCTCATTTTTCCTCTCAGACCATCTACCGTCTTTCAGGTAGGTCCCTACTGTTACCTTACCTCCCCGCTCACAAAACCAATCAATACCATCAGGATCTAGAGGGCAATCACAGTCCACCTCCCAAGCAGCAGCTGTTCACTAGGGCATTCAAGTAGGGAGGCAAGTGAAGAAGTTCTCAACATAGTGAGTTGAGCAAGGTTTGGGCTCTCTTCAACTTAACTGACAAGTGGAAAAAAAAAAAAAAACACTTAGTAATTTTGTCACTGTCATAGAGGAATTTAATTCTGGCACCAAAATATCTCCTCTTCTATAGAATTCCTGCAAGTTTTTCTTACAATCAATGAGATGCATCCAGGATTGCTTTGTGTTCAACTGTTAATAATTTGCTTCAGCATGCAACACCAAATCTTCTGCATCCTTCACCTTCTGATGTATATTCCCAAAACAGTCCCAATTCCAAGTTTTCAAAGCAACCCTGAGACGGTGAATCTTTTAGAACGAAATCCAAAGAGGATTAGTTTCTGTTCAAAACTAAGAAAAGCATCATGATAACTCCTCATTTGCCGAAACCTGAATGGTTTCAGACTCTGAAAGACAACCTCAGCCAATGAGAAAAGAGTAAGAGCATGGTGAGAGCATGACCGGTTCAGATGTATGCTCTCTTTAACTGGAAAATTTGCATTGAGCTAGCACTAACCAGCACCTAATCCAAACGAGCCCAAACACAATCCACACAATTATTATTGCAACACATAAAACAAATGCTACTATAACCAACATCAACAAGAACAGCACAGTTAATGGCATCATTAAAGTCAAAAATTGAAGACAAATCCGGATCCTTTCCACCAATCTTGTCCTCCAAAGTAAGGATGGCATTAAAATCCTCAACAATCTAGGTACCGGTGGAAGAGATAAAAATATCCACAATGTCCTGCCAAATTGACCTTTCTATCCTGTCACACTTAGAACAATAGACAAAAAGGAATCACCAGCATCATTACAAACTGAAACGGTTAACAACTGTGCTGAGGCATACAATAAATTAAAAGAAAACTGACCCCATCAAAACACAATATTCTTATTATTGGAATTACTATTACTAAGTCAACCATTTGACCATAATTTCCTACTAACCATCTCGAGCAATTGAACCGAGGCCATAGGTTCTATGATAGCAAGAATACCCACATTGTGTTTTTTGATTAAATTCTTAGTTCTTCACAAAATTTGAGGGATTATTTATCTCCCTAACATTCAACACTAAATCATACCTGACAAAGGATGGCTAGAATTCATAATTTCATACTTTGTCATGTCTGCGATCTAGTGACTCGGATGAGATTAGGATCCTGTTGAAACTTTTTAGATTTCCTTTTCCTTACTGGCTGAAAACCTTCATCCTCACCACCACCACCATCAGTTTTTCATCTTCTGAACCTGCCCTAGTGAGAGGAATGGAGCCTTCCACATATTCAGGGTCTTTTGGATGCCTCAAACAGGTTTCTTTGTTAAAACACCAAGAACATCCTTCATTCAGAATCATAAGGCTTGAAGGGATCATATTTTCTCCTCGGAATGCAATCATCATCATCTGAACAAACTCTAGGATTGAATGTCAAAGTTGCCTTGTGAACAGAAGCGTTCTTAGAGCTCAACCCAGCTGAATCATCAGCCTTCATAGGGGCCGAGTTGTCCAATTGAAAGATCCAAGCTGGCACCACCAATGGCTCCCACCCAAGCTCCATGCACAGAGTTCATTTAAGAATGATAGAAGAGGAACTTTTTGATCCTGAAAGTCTCTCATCCAACCCCAAAGGTAATAAGATTCATCAACAAAATGAATCACTACATTCTTAGGATCAATTGCTGTGACTACCAAGCTGGCTTGTAGCTTGAAAGATTTGACAAGAAATTCCCGAATCTCATCCACAGGGTGAATTGAAAGGGAGAAACTGATTTTTGTATCTCAACCTCATAAAACAAAAAAGCTGGGTCTCCACACCTTAGGGAAGGAAATTTGATTGGAAAATCGATGGCTGGGGGCAACAAACAGAATGGACAAGGGAAAGAAGATGCTAAAACTGAAGCAAAAAAAGGTTTGCCACCTGGGGATCCCCAGGGAAGCCTCTAGCTGTTTTCACGCTAGGTTTCCTGATTTAAGTTACCCACATCACTCACTGAAACACCAACTTAGTTTTTCCCCAAAAACTTTTCCATGAAGGCATCATATAGTTTTTAAGGCGTAGACAATTCTAGGTGGTAGCGAGGCACCTAAGTTTTTCCTAGTTTTCTAGTTTTATATACAATTCAGCATGCATTCAATTGGGAAAATAGCAATTTTCTCTATTAGAAACAAAAAACTACCTCTCAAAACATGGAAAATCAACATATCTAGGACAATATGATTTTAGTTCTATTAATTTCAATACTTTCAAAAATAATATTAATATAACAAAAAATTCATAAGGCAATTTCATATCAAATAAGCAACTAATAAAGGTTATAGTTTTATATGATAAAATTTAATATAGAAAGTAAAAGAGAAAAAGAACAAGGGTAGATTTCAGTTATTTGATATAAGAGAGAGAGAAAGTAGAAAGAAAACAAAAAGGAAAGAAACTTCTTTATATTTCTATTCTTTTTATTTTCTTTTCCTCTTCTCAAAACCTTTGGATCTTTTAAATTTCAATGGTAAAACTTTAAAACAAAGTATAAATGATACATATAGTATATAATAGAATGCAGTAACATACATATTAGTAACATGCAACAATATGAATGGTATTGTAATAAGGCACCCACCTTGTCATTTTAGTCAGCTAGGCAGGCACCTAGTTGCCTAGGTGATGCCTTGACAATTATGGCAGGCATTTTTTCCATTTACTTTGGTCACTCCACAATCTTCCTCCATATCCACGCCATTCTCCTCTCCACTCAAAGAAACCAAACACCTCACCAAATCATCCTCAATGTGTCCTTCCATCATGAACAAGAGCTATGAAAAAACTCAGCAATGAGTAGAGAAGAATAGATCATAAGAACAGGTCAAGCACAGAGCCTCCATGAGAAAGGCAAAACCATTACTCTGGAGGACATTTCTACTGACATTGACATTTTAAACCTTGGACCTCTGTGAAAGTAGTTATCTATAATTCTTTGGACCTCTGTGAAGTATGAAACAATTAACATCTCAAATGATACAAGGCCAGTTAGCTCCATCTTCTTGCATTTGTCTTTGAGAACAGAACCTCTAGCATAAGGAAAACTACTAATGCCACTTAACATATTATACTGAAAAATATTGTCAGGCATGAGGTTAAAGTCCAACTTCCCTAGTTGGGCATTATTGTTCAATGTGATTTACTAGTGCTACTGCAACCCAAACATGCATGCACACAAAAAGGAAAAAAATAAGGAACTTATCCTCACTAGTTTGTACTGTTTTTTTTCTTTATCAATAACAAGTAACTTTTCATTAAAAATTAAGCTTTGAGTACATGAAAGGGGAGAAAAGCTTTCTTAACTCTCCCATGGAAAACTGAAGGCTACCCCAAAGAAGAAGGTACAATTACAAATGAGCCCAAAATAAAGAGTCCCTATTCAACCCTTGTTTAGCCAACCCATCAGCCAAAGAGTTAGCACTTCTCTTAACCCATATATATTTTACAACAAAGTCCTGTGTCAGCCATTTGAATTTCTTCTATTCATTACTGTAGTTCCAAAGCCCATTCATATCTTCCTTTAGCCAGCCCACTACCACCTTAAAATCTCCTTCTATGGTCAATTTACTAATACTCAGCTCCTTAGCTCTTTGTACTCCTTCCATAGAAGCCAAAATCTCACCCCCTGAGAGTCACCTACTCCAATGGCAACATTAGTTTGTACTGTTAAGAACGGACTACACCCCCAATGCCAACATTAGTAAACTGCATGTGCACAATCTCCGATGAAGCCCGCATCTTCTTAAACAACCTTTAGTGCTTGAGGATTCGAATAAGATCCATAAAATATTTGTTCCAAATGAGCTGATGATGAGTGGGGCAGAAACATAGGATTGTTGGAGATTTTTTTGTTTAAACCAAGCAAAGGAACTGAAACAGGCTTGGTAGAGGATGCAGTTAAGAAAACAGTTGAAAATTGGTTGGATCCCC
Organism: Nelumbo lutea; assembly: GCF_056320005.1. Taxonomy (NCBI): domain Eukaryota; kingdom Viridiplantae; phylum Streptophyta; class Magnoliopsida; order Proteales; family Nelumbonaceae; genus Nelumbo; species Nelumbo lutea. Next base: position 38,768,534 of record NC_142686.1, on the reverse strand, counting down.
AAATCCCAACTCCCAAATCTAAGCCAACTACAACACTTGTACTGGAAATGTAAACCCAGCCAATATATTTACAGCACTAGTAAAGTTGGAAATACCTCAGACAATCCCTGATTAGTAAGTAACCAGCACAAATCAGATCTTGTCATCAAATCAGATGAAGAATGCTCAGTTTACCAGTTACACATTTGCATGTAGTCCTTGACAGCAACCAACAGAAAACATAACATATTTTATGTCAATGCAAACAGAGTTTTTAGAGTACATAAATGAATATTAGGAAAGCAGTAGAAGGGACCCATGCGATGCACAATCCGGTGTTAAAAAGATGCCAATGTTACAATCACTTTCTTAACTGAAATTGTTATACGTAAGTTTAGTTTTAAGTCTCATATTTAGTTTTTATTTAATTCAAAAAAAATACACAAAATTCTAAAAGGGTTGGCAAGAAATATGAGGAATCTGAGATGAACAACTGCATTTTAGAATATAGGATAGATACCATTGGGGTTTCCCTGTTCATAGAAGCTTCGTAAAAGAGAGATGGCTTCTGATGCCATTATCCCTCCAGTACATTTGAAACCTTTCCCTTTTGAAGTGTTGTCACTGTCCAAAGAATACAGAATTTTAAGATAAATGCAAGGTGGATAACTAATAACAATGATAAGAACAAAACACATTCCAACTATATGTGATTGGGCTACATGAATCCTGTTTTTTCATCGCAACAATCACACAAGAATAAAGCATATCCCAACTATATGTGATTGGCTACATGAATCCTGTTTTTCCATTGGGACAATCTAAAACAGGGTAGCCCATTGCATAAGGCTCCCGGCCAATGCAGGGTCTGGGGAGGGACAGATGTACGAAACCTTACCCCTGCACATACAGAGAGGCTGTTTCCAAGATTTGAACCCTGATCACCCAAGTCGCAATGGAGCAACCCAACTGTTGCACCAAGCGCATCCACCATTGCAACAATCTCATTCACGGTTAAATTGTGGGCCTCAAAACGATTCTTCACTACTTCAGCATATGTACATTTTAGATTAAAATACAATGCAAAGTTCTGATCCCATAAGCCGTAAATTGCTAATGGAAGAAGACAAGTAGAGGGTCCTCAAACTATCAGATCTAGTAGTTGTCTAAGGCAAAGGAAGGTAACTTGGGTGATTAACAATGATGAATAGAGATGGAGAAGCAAGTAGACAGCTTGCAGTCCACCAAAGAATGAGTGGGAGATTAGAACTGTTCACTTATTTTAAGGCATTTCACAATATGATTCTTATGAATAATGCTATAATTAAGACCTGGAATTAGAACTGTTCTCTACAACCAAAGCAGTTTTCTTTCCCATGTGCTTCTCGGCCCATTCACATGTATGGACTCACCTGCTTGCACATTTACAATAAATGAGAAGATTGCACATGAGGCCTTATCTGCCAACCCCCTTAAAATTTTCTCCCATTCTGATTAAAATATAAAGAAGATATGGCAATAGTGCCCTCTCATACAAAATCACTCAACTAAACTCTCCTCTGGAGTCCTATGTCAACAACTTTGAAAGAAGAAAAAAGAACAGCAAGGATTTTTCACATTGGAATTTTGTTCAAAATCCCCTTCTTATGTCCAAAGTCTAAAATGCAAATATCAAATAAAATATTAAAATATACCCCATTTAATGTCCCATGGTAGCCGACCCCATATAGTTGGGATAAAGCATGATGATAATGATGATAACCCCCTTTTTTAATGTCCCCTAAGAGAGTAAAGAAACCTTTCAGAGAAAAAACTCAAACACTTATTGAAACAAGCCCAAATATATCCTTCTATTCTGCACCAGAGCATAACCATTGCATGTAATGGAAATCAAATTGGCAAACTGGAAGAATATGAATTTATAGGCATCACCTAGAAGGTTGAGAGATGACGAGACAATCCCTGTCATTGTTGTAATACATTTCCCTGATCTACCTAAGAGGAGAAAGAGAGAGGATTGAAAGTTGCATCCATTGAGTGAAAAGAAAATTGAAATACGAGTGCTTAGAAGAAACAAGCCACATTGGAAAGGGCTCAAGAGGAAGACCATTTTATATTTTGTGCTTAGTCCATGGATTTAACTTCTGAGGATGTCGTTTTTCATTTAGATAGATAGATAGTTAAGTAGGAAGCTTCCCTACAGCAAACCAGGTCAAATAGAGATTAGCTCTAAACAACCTACGTTTTTTCCACCACTAGAAGGGATGATGTGCCAGGTCCAGACTGTCCATCTGACAGAGGAACTTGTTCTCAATCAATCTTACAATTTTTCTTTCATCTAAATTTTCAAAGAACAGTTCAATTTTAAGACCTATTACTGTTCCTTGTTATCTGATTGAAATCACACTTCCACTATGGTAAAATCTGCACAAGAAAATTGGGGACAGGATATCACTTGTAGATAGATACCAGTGAACGAAAAAAAAAATTGAAAATTAAGCAGTGAATAACCACTTGCTTCTAATATCAAAGGTTTAGAAGAAAACCTGGAAAGGTGCTCTGAGCTACTTGAGTGTATTGATAAGATTGATCCACATCCACCAAATTTATCATTGGCACAGCCATAATATACTTCCCTGATTCCTAAAAGAATAAAAGAGAGAAAAAACAAAAAGTGTTGTGAGCATGTAACCATTGCATAAAATTTAACAAGAAAATTAGCTTTCATAATGAGAAATATAGGTTATATATGCAAACCAAGGATTGATAAAGCCATGGAACACATAATACATGGTTCACATGTAACATAAAAGCCAAATCTCGAAAACTTCTCCGCAACTTCTGCCTCAGAAAGTCCAAGTTTCTGCAACTGTTCAAGAAGAACATCAATGGCTTCCATCTCTGCATGTCTCATAGCCTGTTCAGCCAAAGAAATGGAAATATGTCATGGAAAGTGGAAACCATTTCTTGTACTCTTGGTAGCATCCACTGAGGAATATGTCAATTCTAGTAAAATTTGATGTCACTACCCATAGAAAGGGAAATATGTTGGGGAAATATTAGGAAATTTAGGAATACTTTAAACCATATTCCCTATTACAGGTGATGAGAAATTAAGGGTTTGGGGAAAAATGGTGCAAGTGGATTTATGGATGCATTGGGACTTGCCACTATTCAATACTGGATAGTAGTTACGGATTTTTTTTCCTGCTTCTAGAGGCCAAAGACAAGGAGATCCCTTATGACTTTTCCTTTTTACCTTAGTTGCGGATGTTTCTAAGTAGGCTAATCTCTAGAGAAGATAAAGAAGGTCCTTCTAGAGGTTGCAAGAGTTGGTAGTGATGAAGTTGTAGTCACTCACCTAAAATTTGCAAATGATATTATAATTTTTTGTGATGGTGAAGATCCCCAACAAGCAAGAATTTTAAGATTGCTGACAAGTCTTTCTGATAGGATTTTCAAACTTAAGAATAAATTTTGAAAGAAGTTGTATAGCTGGGGTCAACATGGAGGATAGAGAGGTAGAAACTGTAGCATGGATCCTTGGGTGAACGACAAAGTCATGGTGGGGGGATTCCAGGAGTGATCTATTATGGAACTTAGTGATAGAAAGATTTGGAAAAAGACATGCAACCTGAATTGCATACTCAAGAAACTTTTCCCAATATAGTAATGTTTTTTTTTTATCTATAACAGAATTTCATTGACAGACTGATACATAGCAGAAAAAGGAGAGATAAATCCCAAGGTAGTAATATTGCTGATGCCACTTTAAGCAGTTGGAAAGGCAGGAGGAGCAGCAATAGACTAGATGCAAGGAGGTTATAAGGTTATTTGGAAATGTCTCTGGTGATAGTGAGGGAGAAATGTTTGGTTTCCTAACAGAGAAAAGTTTTTTGAGTATGCAAACCAGAATATGAGTGAGATCTGAGGAAGGGAGATGAATGAAACACTCAAAAGCAGCCATAGGCTTTACTTTGGTGACAAAGTGGAGAAAGGAGGTGACAGTGTAAAAGAAAAAAATTTCTGTTCAAGGAAACAAATGGAGGCTTAACAGGTAAAAATTAGAGAGGACAGGAAATCTATGGTGATTCTGATCAAGAAATCTCTGGACTGGTTTAAAGGCTTTATTGATGGGGAGGTGCATAGTTGTCAAGGCAATGCCTAGATAGGCACCTAGGCAACGACTAGGCAATAAGGCATTCTTGGAGAATCACCTTGCCCAAACGCCAACATATTTATATGTAAGACATTGGATTCATATTTTCAAAACCCAAATCCAAAACTACATTTTTGGGCTGGGTCCAGGATAACCCATCCTAAGTTGCACCTCTAAATGGCAGCTTTCTAATCAACCATCTGAATCTACATAGCATGCAAGAAAAACTTTAGAAAGTGAACAGATTATAACACTTCTCTTCCTTCAAAGATTTAAATACATGAAACATTTGGGTCAACAAGTATTAGATCAAGTGATATTTTAGATTGAAACACCATTAAACATGACTGCAAAATACTGTAGTGCCACTCTTATCTTCAAGGACAGTAAAGTTCATCTGTGTAAAGTTAATAGCAATTATGTTCGCAATGCAAGGTGAGAAGAATTCTTGGAATGAGTATACTAGGTGAATAAAAGAGAAATATCTACCTCAACTTTGGGAGGATGCCAGTAACTTTGGCAAGAATTGGCCTTTGGGATTAAAAAATTTAGATCCTTTGCTAAGTGTGATTTTGTATTCAATTGGATGGCTGTTTCGGGTGCATAGATTGGCATACTGTAAGCTGCCTTTTGGTTTCCCTTCTTTGGTATATTATAACAAGTTTATTAATTATTAAAAAACTAGGAGGTTTGAAAACAATCAAGCACAATAAACAAAGAAGTCAGACTTTTATGAAAAGAATAAAAAGACCAGGCATGTACATTCCGCGTCTCAGTAGTCCGGTTCCTCCCTGAGGCAACAACCTTTCCATCCTCAACTATCACACAGCTGTCCAATTAAATATGAAGCTTGCATGAGGACATTTAACAAAAAGAGTATTATCCAATAAGAAGCTAGAGACAGAAATTAATGAAAAGGATAGTTCCAACACATACTACTAATATAGATTCATAACATAGAGAGTGAAGTTAAACTGTTACATTTCATCCCCTCATTAAGGCTCTAAATTATAATTTTCAGCTACCAATCACAACACTAAGAATCATGTCATGACAAAAGTGATGCAGCACAACAAAGAACTGTAAAGAGAGAAATCTAGGATTCATTTGTACAGGGTTTAGGCCCCAAACCCAAACATAGGAAGCATCACAGATCCACATAAAGAAACAAACTTCTGTATTTATTCACTGTCTTGAGAAACAACCAAGACACCTATATTTATAACATAAAATAGCAACTGGTTGTCCTAAATTGGGAATCCTACTCTTAGTTGGATTAGGAATTCTAATTTGAACTGGACAGAAAATAATAACTCCTAACAACTATATAACAACCTTTCTGAAAAACACTCCTGCTGTAAAAACTCTCCTAACACACTTCTAACTCTACCATTTCTTAAACTTAATTGCAAAGTCAACACACCCAGGATTTACTCTCACTCCCAGCTAGAATATCCTCTTCCATCATTGTGCCAAACAAGAACCATGACCTTTGAATTGTTGGGCACTTTTCTTTTATTTCCAGAAGAAGAAGAGAAAAGAAGAGGAAAATGTAGGGACAAAATGGGTGTATTAGCCATTTGGTCAGCCCACACTCTTCTATTTATATTAGAGTGATTAAAATATAAAATTACAACTTTGTCCTTCATTAGTTGGGGCAGCAAATGGGAGGGTTGGGTTAGGTTGGGTGTGGGTTGACTACAAACCCACCCATATTGATCCGCTGACCCATTTGCCACACATATTTATTGGGTGTTATTGGGTCACAACCCACCTTGACCCTGACCCACCAGAACCCACCCATATGACCCGCTAATCCAATACAAATATTGTAGCCAAACAAAAAATACACATATTAATAAAATTACTGAAAATGCAAAAAACACGAAAATAATAACACAAAATTTGAGATAAATTTGCAGAAAAGAAAACACGAAAGATTGCAGAAAAACAAAAAATTAATAAGAATTGCAAAAAAACATGGAAATGATAAAATTTTAAAAAATATATATACTTAAACAAAAAAGAAGAAATTACATAAAATACATATAAATTGATAAAAATTCAAATATGTTTCAACACAGAAATTGCATAAAATACATAAAATCAAAAAAAAAGTATATACTTCAACCAAAATTAAGAAATTGTCAAAAAATAAATAAAATGATAAAAATTAAAAATATATATTTAATCTAATACCATAATACAGAAAATGATAAAAATTTAATATTTATAGATATATATATATATATATATATATATATATATATATTTGAGAAAATAGGAAATTGCCAACGGATAGTTGAAGAAGCTGAACTTTTTTGGGAGCTGTGTGGGTAACCCAGGCCCTTCAGGCATTGGGGGGCGCATTAGAGATGAAAATGGAAACACTATTGCTCTATAGTCCGGTCCTATGGAGTAGGGTGATGTGGAAAGGTCAGAGTTTCTAGCTGCAGCATATGGGGTTGAGAAGGCTAAAGAATTGGGTATTAGACTGATCATCGAGGGAGACTCAAAAACTGTGATAAAATGGTTGCAAAAAGGGGAAGGGGTGACATGGCAGTTGAAGAATGAATTCCGAAGACTTAAATGGATGTCAAGGACTCAAGGAACATGTCAATCCAGGTGGAATGGGTTAGGAGATCTGCCAACAGTTTGGCAAATAGCTTAGCAAAGCAAGGGGTTCAAAGAACACATGTTTTGGGCACATTTGTAATTTTGTTCCGAGTCAGCTACCAAAGCTGGCTTCTTTCACAACTTCTTGTTGTATCCTGAAGTTTTCTAATTAATGAATATATATCTTAGGAGATCTTTTCATGTTTCCACCAAAAAACTGAATTTTCAAACAAAAAAGTAGAAAAACTAATAAAAAGGCCAAATTTGCTAGAAAAAACACAGTATTAGAGTATCCCGATGTATAGTGGGTCTAAATTTCAATCCAAACTGGTAGTACTGGTTTTTTGGAAAACCGGTAACCGAAACTGAACCAAAGCTGATCGGTTAACCAGTTGATCAATTTGATTCATGGGTTTTTTGGTTTTTTTACTTTATAAAATATATTGTAAATAAATATATAAATATAATAAAAATTTAAAAATACATATGAAATATTATATTATAAATAAAAAATAATATATTATATGTTACAAAATACAAACAATAAAATATAGATAATGTAAAATATATACATATATAAAAAATACATAAATATATGTATAATATATAACTATATATATATAATGGTCAGCTTGACTAACCGTCAGTTTTTTATATTGGTTAACCAAAACTGAACCAGTAGCTTCGGTTTTTCAAAAAAACAGAACCGACTTATTCGATTAACCAGAATTTTTGGTTCGTTTTTTCGGTTTTTCTTACTCGCCCCTACCGATGTGTCAACGACAAAGAAAGTGTAGAAAACACATAACAACTTTGTCACTAATTAATAATTGATTTAACATTCTACAATGATGCTTCTCATCAACAGCCATGAACCGGTCTTCTAGGTGGTTTTCATGGTGTTTACGAAGCCACCAAGGATCAAGAAAAATTAAGAGATGCATAAATGTGAAAAGGGGTTAACTCATTAAGGATTTGAATAATGACAATGAAACAAACATAAGATGTTTGGGTTCTAGAAACAAACATTAAACGACAAAATCATTTCATTTAAGTTTCAATAGCTCCTAATCCCAAAGTATGGATGTGTCATTCTCCTAACTCCAAAGAACAAATAATCACCTCCACAATAACAAACAAATTGAGGATGTATGACATAGAGTGAGAACGACAGAATATATTCTCTAATTGTATGCAATCCGAGAGAGTGGAGAAGAGCCTGTTAGGTGAGGTCCTTGAATAAGTTTATATATTTTTTTATCAATAATAGGTTGATATTTTCTAACACACCCCCTCACACGAAAGCCCATTGGGCTTGAAGTGTGAACAAGCATAGGCCCACCCATACCTTGTGCTGAAACTTAATTAATTATAATGGGGGTAATAAGGATCAAACACTAGTCCACTCGGTCAAAGTAGCTCTAATACCATATCAAAGAACCATTCAACCTAAAAGCTTAAGTTGTTAGGTGAGGTCCTTGAATAGGTTGATATTTGCTAACAGAGCCATAACTTGGAATCATAAGAGATGGAGAGTTGCACATTGCAAAATAAAATTAAAGAAGAGACAGGAAGAAAAAACAAAAACCAAAATAGAGGAAGAAGAAAATAGCATCAATCTCAATACCTCAATGGTGAGTGATGAAGAAGAGTAGAAGAGGCTTTGAGTAGAAATCTGCTGAATTAAAAAATATGAACGAAAAGCAGTTTCTTGAAGAGAGAAGGAAGAGAGAAGAAGAGAAGAAGAGAAGAAGAGAAGTTGAAAACAAAAGAGAGCAATAATCTGGCCGCCCCCTTCACTTATTATTTATACTAAAATAATAGAACAGTACAAAGACAAATATGCCCTAGGGTGGCAAAACATAAAACAACATATATAACACAAAAACATAATAAAATTTGGACTCACATAACTACTGTGGTCCCCACCTCCTATCTAACAACTAACATAAAACATCTACTCAGAAAAACATCATAAAACTAATTAATCTTCAACACTCCCCCTCAAGTTGGGAGTAAATGTCACACATTCCTAACTTAAGTAGATCATGTTCAAGCTTGTTCTTTGCCACCCCTTTAGTGAGAACATCAACTAACTGCAACTCTAAAGAGACATAAGGCAAACAAACTTCGACAGTTGTTAACCTATCTCTTATAAAGTGTCTATCAACTTCAATGTGTTTTTTCATATCATGCTGAATTGGATTGTGGGCAATATTGATTGCAACCTGATTGTCATAGTATAACATCATAGGTTCCTCTGCTTTCACCCAATCTCACTCATAAGAGATCTAACCCAAAGAAGTTCTGAGACACCATGAGCCATGGATCTATACTCAACCTCTGCACTTGACCTTGCCACAACCGCTTGCTTCTTACTCTTCCAGGAGATCAAGTTTCCACCTACAAAGGTACACACTCTTGATGTAGACCTCCTGTCATCTAAGCATCCTGCCCAGTCTGCATCTGTATAAGATTCTAGCTTCAGATTCTCATGATTTGAGAAAAGAATGTCTCTGCCAGGGTGCTTTTTCAAATATGAAAGTATTCTCTCAATAGCTTCCCAATGCTGAACCCGAGGTGCATGCATGTACTAACTCACAACACTGACAGCATAAGAAATATCTAGTCATGTCATACACAAATACAACAGTCGGCCCACCATTCTTTGGTATCTCCCCACATCCTTTACCAATTCACCATCCACACCATTAATTCTGTGATTTGGATCAATAGGAGTGTCTGCTGATTTGGTCCCCAGCTTCCCAATCTCTCGCAGTAGGTCAAGTACATACTTTCTCTGTGAAATGAAGATCCCATGCTTGGATCTTGCAACTTCAATCCCTAAGAAGTATTTGATCTCACCAAGATCTTTGATCTCAAATTCTTGATGCAATGATTTTTTGAGATCATCAATCTCCTCCAGATCATTTCCTGTCACCACTATATCATCCACATACACAATCAGAATTGACACCAAAGCATCTCTCCTCTTCACAAAGAGGGTGTGATCAGACTGTGTCTGTGTGTATCCAAAACGGATGAGTGCCCCTCTGAAAATGTCAAACCAAGCCCTAGGTGACTGTTTCAATCCATACAAAGATTTTCTGAGTCTGCACACCTTTCCTTTACCAACATTTTCATAAAAGCCTGTTAAAATGTCTGTATATACCTCCTCTTGTAAATCACCATTGAGGAAACAATTTTTTACATCAAACTGGAACAAGGGCCATGAATAGGTGGCTGCTAGAGATAAAAGGATGCGAACTGAACTCATCTTATCTACTGGTGCAAAGGTTTCCAGATAATCAACACCATAGGTCTGAGTATACCATTTTGCTACCAACCTTGCCTTGTACCTCTCTATCTTTCCATCGACCTTATACTTCTGTGTGAATACCCATCTACATTCGATTGTCTCCTTGTCTAAGGGAGATCAACTATTTTCCAAGTTTGGTTTTTGACCAAAGCATCCATCTCATCTTGCATGGCTATTTTCCACTCAGATTTGGAGAGAGCCTCGGTAACATTCCTGGGTATAGACACAAAATCCAAGGAAGAAAGAAAAGCACGATAGGAGGGTGATAAGTCACTGTAGGAAAGATGGTATGAAATGTAGTGGGTTGTACAATCTCTCTTCCCCTTACGAAGTGCAATGGGAAGATCAAGGTCAGTGGGATCAGCTGCAACAATGGTGTTAGGGACAGAAACATTATCATCAGAAAACATAACAGGCTCAAGTTTAAGAGGAATACTTGGAAATGTATCTACCAAATCTGGAGTTACAGAAGGACTGACAGAGAGTGGTGTGGGTTGAGGATGTGTGAAGTCACATCTATCGGCGCTGATATTTCTGTGAGGCTGCCCGTAGTGACTCAGGTAATGAAACTGGAGGTGCAGGTGCTGACTGAGCTGATATAGATGCTAGATGAACTAATGGAGGCACCACAGAAATAAGAAGAGGAACAAATTATGAGTTCTCCTCCCCAAAACTCTCCCCCTGAGGAGAACCACTCGAGAAGAAGAATGCGGATTCAAAAAAGGTAACATCCATAGTGAATAATTTGCTCCTCGACACTGGGTCATAACAGCAATACCCCTTTTGGTTCTAAGCATACCCAAGAAAAACACATTTCTTGGCCTTAGGATCCAATTTCTTGCGATGAGAGCCAAGAATGTGAACAAAAGAAACACAACCAAAAACCCTCAGAGGTATATAAAACCTCTCCATCTGGAAAAAGAAGGCTAAATGGCACCTTAAACCCCAAAGCCCATGAAGGAACACGGTTAATCAAATGCACGGCTGTAAGAACTGCATCTCCCAAAACTACACAGGAACTGAAGCACACACCATAAGACTCCTTGCCACCTCCACAATGTGTTTGTTTTTCCTCTCAGCAACTCCATTCTGTTGCAGTGTATATGCACAACTGCTCTGATGAACTACACCATGTTCTAAGAGATAAATGGTCAGGTCCTTCTCAAAGTACTCTCTGGCATTATCTGATCTAAAAGCCTTAGTTCTCACTCCAAATTGTGTGAGAACCATCTGGTGGAATTGTCGTACTAAGTTAGGAACCTCATCACGTGATCTCATCAAATATATCCAAGAATGTTGTGTATAATCATCCACAAACAAGAGAAAGTAACGGAATCCTCCCATGGAAGGGATTTGATATGGCCCCCATACATCGGTTTGAACAATATTAAAAGCAAAAGTACTTCTTTTATTACTTGATTTAAAAGACTGTTTGCAGTGCTTTCCTAACTGACAACTCTCACACTCCAAAGTAGATAATTGAACAGACTCAAACAACTTTGGGAAAAGACATTTCAAAGAACTAAAAGAAAGATGTCCCAAGCGATTGTGCCAAAGCTTAATCTGGTTCACTGACTCTGACCCACTACTACTGTTGTTGCTAACACAATGGCCCTGATGTCTCGGAATCTCATCTAAAAAGTAGACTCCATTCACCTCACGACCACTCCCAATCATCTTCTTTGACTCCAGATCCTACAAAACAAAATTACCAGGAAGACAGAGTTATATCATTGGTCACTCTAACTGTCCCCTTCCCAGGAATGGGCATATGTGAACCATCTACTGTAGAGACTCTATCTCTACCAGAGCACAACTGATAGGAACTAAAAATGGTAGGGGCATTAGTCATATGCTCAAATGCTCCCGAGTCTATAATCCAAGGAGGTCCCTCCTTACCTAAAGTGGATGCAAGATTTGCAGTTGCATACGAACTACCTGTAATGTGCAAAGGAAGTGGTGTAGTTGGCTCTTGCATTCTGCTGTCCATCTGGAAGGCTAGAGCTGGGTGAATCTTTCTTACTATCCAAACCACTCCAATTCTATTCTCACTGCTGCTATTGCAATAGATTCCCAATCAGTTTGAGAGAGAGGGGTTGAAGAGTCTCCTGTAGTGACTACATTTGCATTTCCCTTCACACACCAAGTCGTTCTTATCATCCCTTCTAGACTCACTACTCCCCCTGTCTCCATTTAACTTAGGTTTTGTTGTACCAACCATAGCCAACTGGTCAATCCCAGGCTGTCTCAACATTACATTCCTCCTACTTTTCTCTCCAGAGACAAAAGCATAGGCCTGAGAGAGTGTCACACCCTCCCTAGAAAGAATATGTTGCCTAGCAATGTCAAATTCAAGGTTCAGCCTTGCCAAGAACTCAAAAACCCTATTCCTCTCTACCAGTCTGTGATGAGTTGCCACATCATTTACACTTTCCCATACCACAGTTTCTAAGTTATCTATTTCCTGCCACAGGGTTTTCAGCATGGAGAAATACACAGCAAGAGGTTTTTCTCCCTGTTTCATACTTATCACATGATTTCTTAACTGATAGGCTTTGGCTTCATTTTGCTTCTGAGAGTAGGTTTCAATCACTCCTCCTTAGTAGTATTAGCCCATAGGAAATTTTTTGCAATATGAGGTAACATAGAATTACACAGCCAGGACATTACCATGTAATTCTCCTGCACCCATCGGGAAGAGTCTGTATTAGCTTTCTTCTCCTCCCCAGTGAGATACCCTAATTTTCCACATGCACCAAAGGACATCTTAGTTGATTGTGCCCACTCCAAATAATTTGTACCATCAAGTTTTACTGTAGTAATGATCCCAGACCCAAAAATATCACTACTACCTCCAACACCCAATCCCACAATATCGGTAGATTTCATCTCAGTATTCCAAATCTCCATCTTACTTCAAACATGTTACAGAATAGAAAGTAAATACTTGTTACAGAATAGGAAGTAAATACTAGGGAGATATGATTTACTTTGATTGTAGGACTGATTTGTAAGAATTTAATTAGTCTTCTTTCCTAACATAGAATTTGTAACTTGTATATATACATACGAGATTGATGAATACATATAACAAATTCTTCTTCTTCCTCTGTTTACTCTTGTTTTACATGGTATCAGAGCATCTAGTCTATGCCTGCCCTTTCGTTTTTTTTCTAAGTAAACAGTAGGTAGAGGAAAATTTTTTGGGTGTTTCGGGCCACCTCCTTGGAGCAGTTTTCTTTTACTCTCACCACCCATCCAGGAAGAAGTGCCGCCCGCCGATCAGAGATTCTGCAAAGTCCGGCAGTCAGCAGCCTTGCGCGTGTGTCTCACGCGCCGCCTGAAGATTCTGCCACAGTCACACACGCCGGGGCGTGGAGGCGCATCTGTCGCCGGAAAATTTTTCGGTCGTTGTCTTTTGGCTCACCTCGTCCTGTATAGCACATATTTGTGCTTTGTCACGTGCATATCCATTCTAGTGTTTTCAACAGGTGTGCTACGTTGATTTTCAGTGTTCAAAATATTTTGTTTATTTGAATTTTGAGATTATGGCAGACAAGAAATCAGTAGTTATGTCGGATGTTGTTCTAGTGATGTCAAAAATAACTGAGCATAAGCTTGATGGCTCTAATTATCTGGATTGGAGTAAAACTGTTCAACTATATTTGACCCTCCTAATGATGACTCGAGAAAGTCTTAGTTGAGGGAGGATGCTCGTTTGTTCTTGCAAATATGCAACTCCATTGAAAGTGAGGTGGTTGGTTTAGTTACTCACTGTGGATTTGTTGAGGAATTAATGAACTATCTAGAGTTCTTGTACTCCGGAAAGGGGAATATTTCCCGCATTTATGATGTGTGCAAAGACTTTTACAGGGCAAACAAAGGCGATAGGTCTCTTATAAGCTATTTCATGGATTTCAAGAAAACATATGAAAAACTTAATATGTTGCTTCCGTTTAGTACTGATGTGACTGTTCAACAAGCTGAGCGAGAAAAGATGGTTGTTATGAGTTTTTTAAATGGCCTACCTTCTGAATTTGAGACTGCTAAATCTCATATTCTTTCCAATTCAGAGATCTCTACAAGATGCTTTCAGTAGGGTCCTTCGTACAAAAAGTTCTCCACCTGTTCAGCCTAGTAGTGCTCTTGTCAGCCGCAATAATACATCTGAATTAGGGAGACAACAACACAGGAGTGATTGTTGTAGAGGATCCAACAATTATGACAGGTCAAGTAACTATGACAGGAATACTAATACTCATGGACAGGAGTCAGGAGAGATAGTGTGTCATTACTGTCATAAGCCAGGACATATGAAGCGGGATTGCAAGAAATTGCAGAATAAGAAAACTCAGTCTGCCCATATTGCATCCACCACGGATACTTCTGAGAAGTTTGTTATGATATCTGCAGATAAGTATGCCAAATTTGCTCAATACCAAGAATCATTGAAACCTCAATCTACTCCTGTTACTACCATCATCGAGTCATGTAAACCCAATACATGTCTTGTTTCCTCCTCTTCAAAATGGGTCACTGATTCTGGGTCATTGGGTCTGGCACAATTAGTCCAACACCATCCCTTCCTTTGTCATCTATTCTTAGTTTACCTCAATTATCATTTAATTTAATTTCTGTTAGCAAACTCACTCGTACCCTTAATTGTTATGTCTCATTTTTTTCCTGATTATTGTTTATTTCAGGATCTTACGACGAAGAAGATTATTGGTAAGGGGCATGAATCTGGAGGTCTCTACATCCTTGATACACAAGTTCCAAGATCCATAGCCTATTCTGGAGTTGTAACCCCTTTTGAAGCACATTGTCAGTTGGGCCACCCCTCTCTCCATGTGTTAAAGCAAATTTGTCCTCAATTTCAGAGTTTGTCGTCATTAAATTGTGAGTCTTGTTATATTTGCTAAACACCATCGTCTTAGTTCGAGTCCTAGAGTCAATAAACGAGCTAGTGCTCCTTTTGAGTTAGTCCATTCAGATATTTGGGGTCCATGTCCAGTTGAGTCCAAAACTGGGATCAAGTATTTTGTTACTTTTGTTGATGATTACTCTCGTATGACATGGTTATATTTAATGAAAAATCATTCTAAGGTATTTTCTCATTTTTTTGCTTTCTGCGCTGAAGTTAAAACTCAATTTAATGTTTCTGTACAAATATTGAGAAGTGATAATGCTAAGGAGTACTTGTCAGAATCCTTTCAAACTTACATGCTTCAGCATGGCATTCTTCATCAAACTTCTTGTGTAGATACACCATCTCAAAATGGGGTTGCTGAACGGAAAAATATACACCTTCTGGAAATTGCAAGAGCTTTGTTATTTCAAAGGACGGTTCCTAAACCTTTCTGGGCTGATGCAGTTTCCACAGCATGTTTCTTGATTAACCGTATGTCTTCGTCTGTCCTTCAGGGTAAGACTCCTTATCATGTTCTGTTTCCAAATAAAACAATGTTTCCTATTGAGCCTAAGGTATTTGGTTGTACATTCTTTGTTCGGTGTGAATAAACCCTAGTTGTTTCTATGTCAAAGTAGAGAAGAAGAAAGAAGAAAGAAAAGAGAAAAAAGGAGAGGAGAAGAGTGTTCGGCCCAGACTAGAAGAGAGGATGTTCAAAAGTCACTCTCCTAGCCGACCCACTTGACTTTTATTCATGAAAAACTTGAGTTACAAAAAAGATAATTGTCCCTCATAGAAGATGGGACACATAACTTAAACTCAGATACAATAGACATTTCACTTTCAATAAGATACACAAGAATGACCAAAATGCCCCTGACTCGAGCATTCTAACACTCTCCCTCAAACTGGAGAGTATATATCATATAGTCCCAGCTTGTTACAAATGTAATCTATTCTTCCCCGAGACAATCCTTTTGTGAAAATATCTGCCCACTGATTTCCTGAGCTCACATGAGATGTAGTTCTTACCCCACTTATCACTTTCTCTCTCACAAAGTGACAATCCACTTCAATATGTTTAGTTCTTTCATGGAAGACAAGGTTGGATGAGATGTGAACAGCAGCTTGGTTATCACAGTATAGTTTCATGGGTTTGTCAATTGAGAAACACATCTCCTGTAGTAGGTTCTTTAGCCATACTAGTTCACATGTGGTATGGGCCATAGCCCTGTACTCTGCTTCCGCACTACTTCTTGCCACCACAGTTTGCTTCTTGCTCTTCCAAGTTACAAGATTGCCGCCCAGGAAGGTACAATACCCTATGGTTGACCTCCTGTTTGATATAGAACCAGCCCAATCAGCATCTGTGTACCCTACTATCTCAAGATGTCCTCCTTTTTGGTATAACAAACCACGACCTGGAGCACCCTTTAGGTACCTAACAATTCTCATAACAGCTTCCCAGTGAGGAACCCGGGGATGTTGCATAAACTGACTCACCACACTCACAGCAAATGATATATCTGGTCGGGTAATGGTCAGGTAGTTCAACTTTCCCACCAACCTTCTGTATCTTCCAAGATCATCAAACTCCTCACATGCATCCACACTTAACTTCGCATTGAGATCCATAGGAGTCTCTGCTGGTTTAGCACCTAACAACCCTGTTTCTTCAAGTAGATCAAGAACATATTTCCTCTGACATAGGTTGATCCCCTATTTTGACCTCACAACTTCTATTCCTAAGAAATACTTTAGCTTCCCCAGATCTTTCGTATTGAAGTGGTCCTATAAGAATTTTTTCAGCCTATCAATTCCATTGCCGTCACTTCCAGTTATGACAATACCATCCACATACACGACTAGCAAGATTTTTCCATCTTTTGAGTTATAGCTAAACACAGAATGATCAACCTGACACTGTTTCATCCCAAAGGCCTTCACCAATTCACTGAACCTGCCGAACCATGCACAAAGAGATTGTTTCAGTCCATAGATTGCCTTTCTGATCCTGCACACCTTACCAGCCTCCCCCTGAGCAACAAACCCTGGTGATTGCTCCATATACACCTCCTCAACAAGATCACCATGTAGGAAGGCATTTTTTTTATGTCAAGTTGTAGGAGAGGTCAATCATACATAGTAGCCAATGAGATCAACACCTGAACTGAACCAATTTTAACCACAAGAGAGAATGTCTCCATATAGTCCACACCATATAACTGAGAATAGCCCTTGGCCACTAACCGTGCCTTCAATCGTTCCACACTGCCATCAGGAAGATGCATCACTGTATAGACCCATTTACACCCAACAGTGTGCTTACCAGGAGGAAGGGTGGTGAGTTCCCACGTATGATTATGTTGTAGAGCAAAGAGTTCTTCTTCCATGACTTGCCGCCACCTTGGAGAGGCAAGGGCTTCCTGTACAATCTTGGGAATGGAAACCGATAAGAGTAATGATATAAACTTGCAATGAGAAGCAGAAAGGTGAGAAGTGAAAACATAGTCTGAAATGGGATGAGAAGTACAAGTACGTTTACCTTTCCGCAAAGCAATAGGGAGATGAAGATCTGAGGGGGGAGCAGTAGCAGGATCTGTTGGCGGGTGCTGAAGTGGAGGAGCCGAAGCACTTCTACGAGTATACACTTGAGTAATTGGCGGCCTCTCTGTAGTAACTGGCATATGATTTGCATCTGCAGTAGGAGTGGGAGCTACGGCAAGGGGGTCCACAACCGGAACAAGAAGAGGAACCACAGAGGGAGAAGAAGAGACCCCAACATTGGAGAAAAAAGGAACTGACTCAAAGAAGGTGACATCAAAACACACAAACGATTTATGAAATTAGGGTTATAACACTTGTACCCTTTCTGAGTCCTTGAGTAGCCAAGAAAAATACACTTCGTAGCCCAAGCATCTAACTTGTCTACTCCAGGCCCCAAGTGCTAAACAAAATAAACACAGCCAAAGACTCTTGGGGTGAGAGGAAAGAGAGACAAAATGGGGAACAACACGGAGAAAGGGGATTGACTTCCAAGGATTGACATGGGCATCCGATTTATTAAAAAACAAGATATAAGAACAGCATCACTCCAAAAGTGCTTTGGGACATGCATATTGATCATCAAGGACCGAGCAGTTTCAAGAAGATGTCTATTTTTTCGTTCAGCTACATCGTTTTGTTGCGGGGTGTAGGCACAAAAAGTTTGATGAATTATTCTATGATGTTCTAAGTATTGCTGAAATGATGAGGAGATGTATTCTTTGGCATTATCGGAGCGAAGTATTTTCATATGAACACCAAACTGAGTGCGTATTTCAGCGTGAAATTTCTGAAAAATAGAGAACAATTCACTATGGTCTTTCATAAGATAGATCCATGTCATCCTTGAAAAGTCATCAACAAAATTACAAAATACTTAAACCCATTGTATGACACCACTTTAACTGGACCCCATACATCAAAATGAACTAAAGCAAAAGGACTTGAGACACGACTATCAGTTCTTGGACTAAATGAAACTTGATGATGTTTTCCCAACTGACATGACTCACAATCTAATGATGAAAGATGACTCAAAGAAGGAACTAGTAGCTTCAAAGCCTTGAGAGAGGGATAACCAAGTCTGCAGTGCCATTGGAGAGGAGTAAGAGACGACTGAAAAGCCACTGGAGGGCCACCACCATCAAGGTAATACAAACCACCGGCTTCATGCCCTCCACCAATCTTCGTCCCTGTCTTGAGATCTTGAAACACACAAGAAGAAGGATAGAAGGTTACAGAACAATTAAGGAACTTGGTTAATCTACTAACA
The DNA here is from genome assembly GCF_056320005.1 of Nelumbo lutea. NCBI lineage: Eukaryota > Viridiplantae > Streptophyta > Magnoliopsida > Proteales > Nelumbonaceae > Nelumbo > Nelumbo lutea. The sequence continues at coordinate 38,749,735 of NC_142686.1, read as the reverse complement.
GACATAAGGTTAAAAGGGAACTTAAGAACATATAAAACAGATGCTAAAGACAATGAGGAGAGATCAACATCACCAACACCACAAATAGGAGATGTAGAACCATTAGCAAGTGTAACTGTCTAAGATGTGGAGGTGCGAGAAAGGGAAGAAAACACATCAGGAGTCCCAGACATATGGTCCGAGGCGCCAAAATCAATGATCCAGGGTGAGGCTTTGGAAGCTAAACAAGTCATACCTGAATGGGCAAGTGTGATTGTGTTCTGCTGAGATGTTTGAAGGAACTACTCATATATTGCCCGTGGTACACTCACCATTTCCTACCCGGAAGCACAAGTGGTTGTGGAGGGGGTTGGTGCAGTTTGTTGGCTTTCAGTAATTGTGCTACTACTCTTAGATGTAACATGGTTAGCCCAAGTGTTGGGTGGACCACGCAAATCATAGCAGAAATTAACTGCGTGCCCCTCTAAGCCACAATGTGTACATTTTCTCTGAGCATTACCCCTTCCTTTTCCACGGCCTCCCCCGACTCACGGCCTCCAGTCCGACCACTGGCCCGGTTAAACATGTGTCCACCACGGTTGCTTGGAGGACCACTGCTGCCACCACCACTTCTACTTCCACGACTACTCCCTTTAGTCACTAACAAACCAGATCTATCAGAAAAGGAAGAATGTTCCACTGGCTCAATGGATGTCATCTTAAGACGGGCAAAAACTTCTTCAAGTGAGAGGAGATCTGATCCCCCTAATATTTGTGCTCTAACAGGCTCATACTCAGCCTTCAACTCCACAGGAAACCTAGTCACATCAAGCTGTTCACGTTGCTATTGTTGGATTTGGACATCTGATGTTAGAGGGTGATACACATTTAGCTCATTGCAGATGTTTCTCAAACTTGCATAATACTCTTCTAAGCTTTGACTTCCTTGCTTCAAATTGAAGTACTCTTGGTATAACCGATATACCCTAGTTGTGTTGTCTTGTCCAAAGTACAACTTTTTATCATGATCCCAGATCTCTTTGGCTGTATCTAGGAACATGAAGTTCACACTAATCTTTGGTTCCATGCTGTTCCAAAGCCATGTCATTATCTGTGCATCATCTTGTTCCCAATCACTGAACCCAGGAGAATCAGAGGAAGGTGTCTCCTCCCTCACATGTTTTACTTTCCTCTTGGCCTTCAAGAACACCTCCACAGATTTTGCCCATGGTACATAGTTCTCACCATTCAACTTGATGGATGTCATTTGAACACTTAGATAATCTGAAGAGAGCATGATGCCTGTTTTGTTGTCATTCCCAACTACAGTTGAAGCCATCTCAATTAGGTCTCCTCTGAATATACACCACAATCTCACACTTGTCACAAGACTTATCTCACTTACAATACCACCAACCCACTTTCTTCAACTGCACATTACACAGTACACTCTAAAGCTGAAATCATTCAGTCAACACATCAAACACTTGGACTGCACACTGCAAGACCATTTACCACCAACACACCACTACTGAAATTACTAAGTCATTTCATCGAACACTTGTTCTGCACACTGCAGAACTGATTACACACAAGGTCTAGGGGTTCACTTTTAAGCATTTAAAAACATAGATATGTCAGCCACCACAACACAATCAACACCACACCACTGTTGTCGTGGACATCAGTAGTCTACCACTCTTCTTTCAGCACACATGTGAGCAAGAAAACACAAAAAAAAGACATGACTGATATGTGTATCAGTTTCACCAAGCACCACAACAACTAACTTTCGAAGCACAAAAAAAATCAGCATTCACAGTCCATTTCTGAGCACACGACAGCAATGTCCATACCTGTATACGACCAGCCCTCTTCGTACACTGAATAGAGGGTCTAGTATACCACTTCAACGACCACCACAGCACCGGCCAGAGGCATTCTCACCTCCAGGCCCTCAAAACGACAACTCCTGTTCTGCCCTTTATCGAGTCTTCAATCAGATGAGTTGTAGGATGAAGCCTACTGTGAAGCTGGCGGCGAACCCAGGAAGAAGACAACAGCAAGAAAACGAACACCAGACCTTAATGCTCTGATACCATGTGAATAAACCCTAGTTGTTTCTAGGTCAAAGTAGAGAAGAAGAAAGAAGAAAGAAAAGAGAAAGAAGAAGGAGAGGAGAAGAGTGTTCGACCAGACTAGAAGAGAGGATGTTCAAAAGTCACTCTCCTAGCCGACCCACTTGACTTTTATTCATGAAAATTTTGAGTTACAAGAAAGATAATTTTGTCCCTCATAGAAGATGGGACACATAACTTAAACTCAAATACAATAGACATTTCACTTTCAATAAGATACACCAGAATGACCAAAATGCCCCTGACTCAAGCATTCTAACATTCGGGATGTTCGTCCTCAGGTTACCAAACTAGATCCAAAATCTTTAAAGTGTGTTTTTTTTGGGTATTCTCGTGTTCAAAAAGGGTATAGATGTTATTGTCCTACTCTTCACAAATATTTTGTGTCAGCTGATGTTAATTTTCTAGAAGATACACCTTTCTTTCCATCTACTCCTCATTCAAGTCAGGGGGAGGATGATGATTTATTAATCTATACTGTCAGGCTATTGTGCATTTGTTGGACGAAATCTAGTTTCATGGAAAAGCAAGAAGTAGAATGTCGTCTCACGTTCGAGCACAGAATCAGAATATAGAGCTATGGCCAAGTCTGTGTGTGAAATAATGTGGATATATCAGCTTCTGACTGAAGTAGGCCTTAAAACTTCAATACCAGCCAAGTTATGGTGTGATAACCAAGCTGCTCTTCACATTGCATCTAATCCTGTTTTTCATGAACGAACTAAGCATATCGAGATTGATTGCCATTTCGTTCGTGAAAAGATTCAACAAGGTTTGATTTCCACAGGTTATGTGAAAACAGGAGAACAACTGGGAGATATCTTCACGAAGGCTCTTAATGGGGTCCGGGTTGATTATCTTTGTAACAAGCTGGGCATAATTAATATCTATGCTCCAGCTTGAGGGGGAGTGTTACAGAATAGGAAGTAAATACTTGTTACAGAATAAGAAGTAAATACTAGGGAGATATGATTTACCTTGATTGTAGGACTGATTTGTAGGAATTTAATTAGTCTTCTTTCCTAACATAGAAATTGTAACTTGTATATATATACACGAGATTGATGAATACATATAACAAATTCTTCTTCTTCCTCTATTTACTCTTGTTTTACAAAACAATTCAACAGTAAGAAAAAAAAATAGATTGGAGACCTTCAAAAAATAATTTAATATCACACACACTGAAACCAACCCTTCCGAAAGAAGAAAACCCTAGCTAGAGGGAAATATCTCTCCTCCCCACACCTCCCAATAGAGAGAAAAGTGAATCAATCACTCCGGGAGTCCTAGAAAATTCTAGAAACCAAACCGCCCTCTTAAGAAAATCAAAATTAAACTAACAATACCTGGGCGCCCAAGATCAAATCGAAAACAAAGAGTAACTATTCTGGGACTCTTCCCCGTACTCCAGTTCTTCCTGATTTTGATGTCGAACAGTAGATCACCTTTTTAATGTCTTGATCCCACCAAAAACTCCAAGAACTGGGCAATCTAATAGCAGATCGATCAGCCCTTTACTACTTCATGCAGCCGGCTGATCTAGGGCTGCATGAGAATGCTTCAAGAAACCCTAGCCGATGCTCTGATACCAAGTAGAAATATGCTGAATTAAAAAATATGAAAGAAAAGTAGTTTCTTGAAGAGAGAAGGAAGAGAGAAGGAGAAGAAGAGAAGTTGAAAAAAAAAAGAGAGCAATAATCTGGCTGCCCCCTTCATTTATTATTTATACTAAAATAATAAAACAGTACAAAGACAATTATGCCCTTATAGGGCAGCAAAACATAAAACAACATATATAACACTCAAAAAATAATAAAATTTGGAATCACATAACTATTGTGGTCCCCACCTCCTATCTAACAACTAACATAAAACATCTACTCAGAAAAACATCATAAAACTAATTAATCTTCAACACTTTGAACATCAATCATTGTCGTCAATGTCATCTTCCTACTCTTTTCTTCCAGCTACTCGATCCCTAATGTAAACCAAAGCAATTCAAACCCTAATGATTGATGTTATGACCCAATGGGTATTACTTGACCCAACCCACCCTGACCCTTTTCCCCTAACCCAAATGAGTTGTTAGGCCCACAGTGACCCACATGATATGTGGGTGGGTATGGGTGGGTTTTCAAGTTGGTGGGTTGGGTGGATCAAGTGGGTTGGGATCAAAGTTGCCAGCCCCATTCTTTAGTAATAAGACAACAAAGACACTATGTATCTCTAATGAATAGCACTTCTTTAAGAGACAGCAAAAGTTAAAGCGTGTCCCTCATGACCACAATGTGAACAAAAATGTACTCCATGACAATTTCTACAATATCCAATTATATGGCCATCAAGACTGCAATATGTGCAAAACCTTGTTTTAGTGGTCCCACCACGACCATCCCAAGTATCCATACAAAACATTGCCAAGCTAAAACAATCTATTATGGGTAATCACCATTCTCACACCACATGACCAGCATATCCACCACCTTCCTTGACTCACAAGCGGCATATCACATCAAACTCCCAACTCCCTCTTTGTAATAGAACAAATAGAGGGAGAAAATTCAGTTCAGAATCACTTATACTTGAGAAAAACAAGACAACAAGAGGCAAAAAAATGATAAGTAATCATATCTGCATTACTTCGCAAAATTCCCCAAGATGAAGGGAGAAGATAGCCCAAGAAGTACAATAAAGAGAAGAAAAGAAAGAAGAGAGCAGCCATGAATAGAGAAGAAAAGGAGTTGCTGGTTGGAGAAAAATTCACTCCCCCAATTGCCTAGATCTGTATTTATATTATTTTCTCAAAAATAAAATAAGATTATAGCAATAAGCTGTTTGGTAACAACACGGAATTGATTAAAGTGTCCTACTTAAGTAAAAAGGCTAAATAGATTGTTATACCCCCTAAATATAACAGCCTCAAGAATGAATAAGAAAGAAGCATAAACAGTAAGAAACAACTATGATGACAATACTCCCAACACCAATTATATCACAATATGGATAGGATACTTAAGAAAATTCAGCACAACTGGTTTTTAAGTGATGGGTTACTCACAAAAAAAAAAAAAAAAAAAAACTTTTCCCACCTTATACTATAGATGAAGCAATGGGATTCTCCCAGAACAGATGCACGATTAAATTTATTTACTTGGAATATTTATCGAAGATAGGTCATCTTGAAAAGTGAAATTTATTAATGCCAGGACATAAACAATTCATCTCATCTCACAAGCAGAAGATTGTAATAAAAGACTATTAAAAAGCTAAAGATACCCAACCAATCCTTATAAATGCAGTGTAACTAAGGTCACAAATATACCAAGATGTTGGAGCTGATACGTAATAGGGAGCAGCTTATAATAAGAGAAATAAGTATTTGCTTACCCAACAGGCACTTCAAGGTTTTCCATCGCATGCTTGGCCTGTGAATGGGAAAGAAGCGAACTACAAGAGTAAGCGAAACAACACTTTTGCAAGGAGTCAGGGCTAGAGAAACAAATCAAATAATAGTATTTCTGAAAGTGTAAAATGCAGATGCCAAGAATGAAATGATCAGTAAAATAAAGCATGTAAAAGTAAGAAAATAAATATTTAAATCAATCCTTCTTCAACATGAATTAGTTGAAAGATAACTCTGGATTAACAATTTAATGAACAAACTCTGATTATTATTTGACCAAAAAATTAAGCAAAACCAGCAATGGCCTGACACTTTGACCCATCTGAATGTTGACAGCTTTGAATCTTTTAGCCTTGATATCTTAAAGAAACATGTTCAATTAAGATACTACCCATATAAATCCCAAATATTAGTTGGTCAAGGTTTTTCCATTGATAACTATGAGGCATCCCTCACCCTACAGTTAGGTTCTTATTCTTACAACAAATTGCTCCAGAACATTTTGCCCTGCTCACCCCTTGTCTAGCCGTGTTGCATCAGCTAGAACATTTGCTGATCTAAGTCCATGTGAAGCTTGCATTTACTTCAGCAGGTTCAGAGCTCCTTCAAGTAATAACAATATTATCAGGGGCTTGTTCATTTTATTGCAGTCATTGCACCACCACATCTGAGTCCCCCTCCACTACAATATCCCTCAAATAGACCTCGCCATTCTTAGGCCATGCGAATGCTAACAGCCAGGTTTTAAAATTTTGCAACAATATGTATATTTCCAGCAAGGGCCCAATATGTTGAACGCATAGAAACTCAGGGTTTCATTCCCTTTGTCTGTATTGGGCCAATATGGGCCCATATCAAGTTGTTTCGGGTTGGCCGATACAGACCAAATCTGAGTGTCTTGGCCATAGACCTGCTCACGGGCTACACTTTGCTATTTATTAACAGAATACATTCAGGCCCGACCATCCAATATCTTGAGCCCGAGCTGGCCCTTCTATAAAGCCTGAAGCCCAGCCTATAAATTGGGAAAAAAAATTGTTTTTTTACTCAATAAAGAAAACTGATTTATTTATATTAAATGACCTTAGAACCCAAAAATCTCTCACTATGGCTTGAGAAAATAGAAGAGGAACAAAGAAAAATATAAATATATTTTTTATTATATAAAATATTATTGGGCTCGGGCTCGGGCAAGGCTTTTTTGAGAAAGCCAGAGTCTAGCCCAAAAAAAGTTGGGTCTGGTATTTTGGCCCTAAGCCCAAGCCTATGAGCCTAAAATAATGTCCAAGCCCGAAAATGAACAGGCTAGGCCCAAGCCTGTCGAGCTACCCGGCCCATGAACAAGTCTAATAGGCCAATAAATTCCAATTTTTATTATTATAACCAAACTCCCTCTCTCTTTAATAACTACAATATTTAAGACAACTTTTCAAATTCAAATTTGTCATATTCCTAATCTTTCTCTCATTTCCTAAATAACCCCTATAATTACCCCTTTCTCTCCTAATAACTCCTATAATTAACTCAACTTTTCAAATTCAAATTTGTCTATCTCACTTTTAACTAAGTCCTACATTTAGGACAATATTCAAATTTGAATTTGATGTGTCATTAAACTAGCTATAAATATAAAACCACAAGTAGGAAGTAAGAAGTTTTGAACACTGGTCATTAGTTTGTAATGACCATAAGCCCACCACTATGCCATACTCAAAATGTTTGTCATAACTGTATGCATTTTGATTCTTAACTAAACTTTCTCTTCTTAGGGATGTTTGTCAATAAATGCAAACATTGACTATTACAATATATACTAATAAATATTAACACAAATTATATTGGTTTTCTAAAAATTAAGGTATATACCATTATACATACACATTTTAGTTCTTCCATCAATTTTCAATGGAACCATTTGTGCCCCGCTAATTTCACACTTTACATAAACCATTAAAGTATGGTTTTTTATGTTCAGATAACTTATTTTTAGTCATATGAAACTTATATTTGTTGGTACTTATAAATTTTCATGATTTATTTGAGTTTCCTAGCATATTCATGCGTATCTTGATTTTCTATCTGTATCAATGTCTATCCAAATCATATCCCAACATATCTCATAAAATTGCATTTCCAATACTTTGTACCATGACAGGAACCTTTGCAATGTCTCCAACATAGTCTTCCATCCACTCTTCTTACCCTCGGGTATGCATATCATCTGCTTTCCACCATTGCAAATAACTTGGTTAGTATTAGAAACCACCCATTTTGATTCTTCCTCATTTCTACAACATACTCCTTCCCTTCCATTTTCAAATTATTCCCCCATTTGAATCTGTTAATAGTGTAGCCGGCAACATCCTAAACACCCTTAAACCAAATTATCAGATCCCCAACCAACAGCAAGGTCGCTTTTTGTCTTCTCTTTCCTTCAGTGTCACCACTCCCCTAGTTTTGATCTCCTTGAGCAACATCTTCTTCACTTGTATAGCAACCTCCTTCCATTTTCCAGTTTTCTCGAACCCTCTCTCCATCTTCTCCTCTACAAAGTTCTAAATAACTTCTCTTCTACCAATTTATTTAGCAAAGAACAAAACCACCTCCTCCACAAAGTTCCAGGTAACTGCTTAACTTCAACCAGCTTTCTCAAACCTTCAACAATCCATATTTGGTCTACCATTTTTTAGGGACATCACCATTTTCTATAATTTTTCTTCCTCCAATATTTTACCCCCAGCCTGGAAAGTCCCCTGTTTGGACTGCTTGCTTACTGTCCAGGACTTTTCTAACTGTGGTAGGCTGTTTTGGGATGTGAAGGTCAAGTTCCTTTGTTGGTTGAAGAGCTTTGTTATCACCAGTTGATGTTTTCCTCGTCTTTTGGGCATATGTTTGATTGGTACAGCTTGTCTTTAGTCTTTGTTTAAACTGTTAGTATGGTTTGAGGTAATATATCAGATGGTGATACCACTTGAGAGGTTCCAAAGAGTGTAAACACTCTTTTCTTTACTCTTGAAAACATCAGGTTGCAAGTAGTGAGTGTGAAACTTGATTTGATAAACTCCATGCAGTTTTCCCCATTAGATCATTTTACAATGTAGACCAAAAAAGTTGTCCTCTATTAACCCCTTGTTTTGCTAGATGATCAGGCAAAGTATTTGGCTATCGCTGTACCAGTTGTATAGTAATTTGCATATTCCTTGTGAACCACTTGAATCGCTTTATCTCATTCTTGTAGACCCAAAGTACATCATCCTTCTTCAACAATCAGCTTTTAGGACTCCTTCAACTTCCAATTGAAAACTGCCAAAGCTGTATAGAATGCTGTTACAGAAATCTTCCAGATTAGTGTTCTGCCATCTTTTCATGTTATAGGGATTTTGTCTTGTAGAGAAGAGCAGCAGTAGGACCGACTCACATTCCCATAGTGTGGGAAGGCTCAAGGTGCCTTTCTTCATTCTACTTTCTTTTATTCTTTAATTCTCTTAGAAAAACGATTAGTTACCAATCCAAAAAAAGGACATTTGTAGAACTTGGGGGATTCCGCAAGGTGTAGACTGGGAATGAAAAAATGGTCAATCCAGAGTCCCCTGTCAAGTGAAGATTTTTCATTAACCACAAGATTCATCCACAATACTGGCCCAAAAAGTTATACATCATCGCAAAATGATAGCTGCCATATAATTAATATAATACCAACAGCCATTGAGACAGATGGTAGTGATCTTTTTAAAGAGGAAAAATAGACTTTCTAGCTCTGTTTTGATGCTTTATCAGTGATTGTTTGTTCTGATGTTAAACTGCACAGAGTGTGAATGTGTGATGCTGCTATGTTTATGTGCAAGCTGTGATGCTTCATATGTGACCAATATGATGCTAAGAAACAATATTGTTATGCATCTACGCATTTATTTCCTATACTCTGCAACTAAATTTCTCTACATCACCATCATTGCTTGATGGTAAATCCTTAGCAACAATAGAAGAAATGACAACCCATTTAGTAGTTAAGCTAATATTCCAAAAATATTTTACATATTACCTGCTGTATTGCAAGCTCCATAAATGCAAGAGTGGTTGATGAGTCTTTTCCATTCACTGATGCCATCTCATGTAAAAAGAGAGTTTTCTTCAATTCTACATTTGGGAAAAACAATAGAAATAAGTGAACATACATACATACATACATACATACATACATACATATATATATATATTTTCCCCACATAATGTTTTTCCAAGATTAACAATAAGTATCACTGATTTAATATGCTTAGAGTTTAAAAAACATAAAGAAGGAACAAGCACAGTATGTATGGTTCAAATTGTTGGCAAATTTCCTAATGTTTCCATGACATAAGTGAGCGTCAGAAAACAAATCACTTGGGCTGATATAGAGTCACCACCCATCAATCAAAGAAAATGGAGGTGATGGGTCCTTCAAAAATTGGGCATGAAATCATTTTCATCCAATAGTGACTCCAAACCTAGAGCACCAGTTAAACCAGTCCAAGTAAGACTCAGATGGGGAGAGGGAAGGGGTTAAGCACCCCTTTCCTGTTTCAGTAGGTGGGGCCAAGCATATAGGGGAACCCAAAGCAATTACAAGCAAACTAAGGAAAATCACCAATTATTGCAAGAACAAGGATTATACGATCATGCATGAAAAAGCATTTTGCAAGTAACATAATGAATTATTCACACCAATTAGCAGGTATAAGCATTACCGGGAATGAAGACTACCTTCATATCTGAAATGAAATTTCCCAAAAAAAAGTACCATTCCATAACATGCAATGATCTTTCGATATCAAGAGATTAAATCGTTTACATAAAAGAAAGATATGTAATCCAATAACATAAGGGCAGAAACAATCACAGACCTGAAACAATAACTACCATGCAAGAATATTTTGAAATGATAATTATGAGAGGCATGGAAAGATTCAACAGCACACTGTCACCTCTCTAAAAAGTAGAAAAGCATTTATGATTCTTTTAAGATTTCAGACACAAATAATATCTTTTTAACTTTTCATATTTCAGATTTCACATTTATCTTCTCCTACCTCCAACGGTTCTCCGCACTCCAACGGCCCTCTGCAACTCATAGGATCTTAGATAAAAATCTCATCCCATCTTTTTCTCTTTCAATCAAATACGACCCCAAAAATCTCACCATTCTCTCGTTTTTTCTCTTTTTCTCTCTGCGTCTGTCTTCAAAATATTTCAGCCATCTACAAAATTTATTGTTTTTGTTAGTTACTCAAAACCTACCTTAAGAAATCCAAGTAAAATATTGTGTTTTCTTTAATATATATTGTATTGAATAGCTTTTTTCCTCTTTCAATCATTTTCTTCTTTGTTAAACCATACGGTTTTAGGGTCCATTTGGTTCGCAGTCAGAATCAGAATCAAAATCCTATGGAATTGGAATCGGAATGGCCCATTCCCATAGTTTGTTTGATTCAGACAACAATGGGAATGAGAATTGGAATTAGCATAGGATTTCATTCCCAAGGGAGGGGCAGGGAATGGCCATTCCCTCAAATGGGGGAATGACATTCCAGCAAGAATGGGAATGGGATTCTGATTCCGCCCAACCAAACAGTTGGAATCGGAATAGTCCATTCCTATTCTGATTCCAGACCCCTATTCCTGCAAACCGAACAGGGCCTTAGTGTTTTCTCCTCTGCTGAAAACCCAGATCGCAAGTCCTGGCTTTTGGACTTTTTTATGCTTTGTAGTTGTGCTTAAGCCTTAATGGCTAGACTTTTTATGTTAGAATGTTACAGGTGTTTATATTTTATTTTCCGATTATAAACTCCAAATCCATGTCAATATTGGAAGATTTGCAAGATAATAATGCCAACATTAGCACAACAAAGATGTTTGATAGGGATTTGGAATTTATTGTTAAGTTTTAGAGGAACATGGTTCAGATATTCCATCAAATACTTCAATCAATTTGTCCCTCCATCTATGGGCACGAGCTTGTTTTTTAGAGAAAAGCAGTTTCAACAATCAATTTAATCTATGCTTCTGTTTGAAGGGTTAGGATCCATCACATGGATGTCCAAACCATACTAGATGGTTGGGCAAAATTTCAAAATTTCCTAATCCTTCTAGGACTCGAATTCCCTATGTTTTGAAAAACTGTGTTTTTCCGAAACGGTCTTGCATTGAACTAGACCATATTTGAAACCAAATAAAGAGGGATATGTATACCTGATACGGATACCACAAATGCAGATCCCAAGGTGAAAGCCCACGCCCAAATCAGTCCTAAAACTAGCCTCCACGAAGATGGCACAGTATGTACCTAAAGCCGGTTCAGCATCACAGTTTTCTGCAAAACTGAGATCCAACTGCTTGGATCGAACTAAGGATGATAAGCGTGATATTCCCTGAATTTTTCTTGCAAAAATCAGGGGAAAACAATCCTAAATCAGTCCCAGATAGCTGATGTCGGACTGGGAAAAAACTAGGAGATAAAAGGGTGCAAAGAGAACCATAAACTACAAAAAAATGTTGTTTTGGACTGGTCCGCCCCCTCCTCTTTTAAAATATCTTATGGAGTTATCTCCTAATCTAATTAGAAGATTATCCATCTCCAAATCTGATCTGGACCCTAATTAAAGATAAGGTTTATCTTCTTATAAGATAGGCTTATCTTCTTATAAGATAAGGCGAGAGTAATGAACAAAGAGAAAAAGAGAGAGTGAAGAGAGCAAAGAGAATAGGGGAGAGATTGAGAGATTGGAAGGGTAGAGGAGAAGAGGGTTCTATTCATTCCGTTCCAGCCATTGAACGCATCATCTATTTCTACTATCACCACCGGTGATATCCCACCACCAACAAGACGTAAGATTATATCTTTTTTTCTCTTTTCGATTCACGGTTAGAATAAGCTGAAGTGCTCAAGCTCCTAAATATGCTAAAAATTTCTAATTGTTTCTTGATAAGGCCATTTTGTTGGTTTCACTAGTTTTGGCACTTTGCTCTTTCCCCGTTCTGAAGTTAGAGTATCTGCATCTCCTCTAGTCCAGGGGAAGTAGCCGAAGCTCCTCTAGTTTTGTCTAATTGGTCAGTCGAGTAAGAGCATGGAGTCCTGATAGAAAAGGGGTGGGGATGTACCTCCTCACCCTTTTGCTCAGGTTCCTGGGACTAGATGAGTGTGTAGGTTGTCCCCCTGCTTCCTAATTTGATTTTGTTTGGCTTCAAGTAGGGAATTGACATTCACTCCGACGAGAGAGGGGTGCCTAATCCCTTCCCTCTCTCTCTCAACTTACCTAGACAAATCTTGTCTAGGCTGAGGAGCATGGAGTCGTCTTACAAATTCAAGTCTGGGAGACCCAACACTCCCTGTTTCGTTTTTTTCTAATGGATGGCAATTCTATTTGCTCGGTTATGAAGTGAATGGTCGATATGAAGTTCTTTTTTTTTGAAGCCTAATAAGGCAATTTTTTTTATCAGCAAGAAATTTTATTAATAAAGTAGCAAAGGTTACAATCAGTTACAAAAGTTATAGGTAGTAGAAAAGCATTAACCTAATCTGCACCCACAAACAATCAGTTACAGTTCTGCCCAGTACAATGTAGATCTATTTGCCCCTTGTTTTGCTAGGGTATCCGCCACCCCATTTGCGCTCCGTTTGACCCAACCAAACTGAGAGTTGATCCTCCTTGTAAGCATGCCAATTTCTCTAAAGATAAATTTGAGCTTCCAAGGTACTGAGGTGATGTTTTTAGACCAAGAAATGACCAATAGTGAGTCTCCTTCTATTTCTAAGTTTGTTGTTCCTATCTACTCATCCATCTTTAGACCTAGAAGTAGGGCTAGATATTCAGCCTGTATTGAGTCACCAATACCTATTGGTCCTGAGAAGAGTGCCACCACCACACCCTGATGATTTCTAATCACACCCCCTATGCCTGCCCTTCCTGGGTTACCAAAAGAACTCCCATCAAAATTTAGTTTTAGTTTGTTCAGTGCCAGTGGCTTTCATTCCTCACTCACAATTACTTTGGGTGCATCTGTTAGTGCTACTTCAGCCCAACTTCTTAAAATCTCATTCGTGGAGAAATTTTTTATTAGCTCCAAGGTCTTCACCCAATGTACAGTTCCGATTTTTATGGCTTCATCACTTCCTCCTCTGATTTACTTTTTTCAAAGAAAATTATTAGGTTTCTTTCCTCCCATATAGTCCATACTGTAGCTGCTCTTGCTGCCTTCCATAAGCATTTTCCTCTTTTCTTCTGTTGTCTCAGGAAGGATGGGCTGAAAAGGCTACCACATCCTGTGGGGGAGCCCATCTGCATCCAAAGATAGAACAAACAACATTCCAAAGACCAGAAACAAAGGAGCAAGATAAAAGTAAATGGGGTAGGGTTCACCACAATCCAAACAAAGGACACACACATGAGAGAGGCATTTATTTGGCTTCCTTTTCTGTAGCACATCACAAGTGTCTACCTTCCCTAAGAACACTTCCCAGCAAAAAGTTTGTACTTTTGGAGGAATCGGTTTACACCATATTTCTTTCACAGGGAAGTTCACCACCCTTGGGTCAGAGTGAGTGAGCAAACCAAAGAAAGATGCACAAGAAAATAAACCATCATGAGTTGGGGTACAAACTCTACTATCAGCTATAGATTGGTCTAAATAGACCCTCTCAAGTGTTGAGATTAAAAGCACTAGAGACTCACATTCATTTTCCCTCAACCCTCTTCTAAACCCAAAATCCCAAGAGATACCAAAGTCTGAGAGCAAACCAAACCTAGCAACAAGTTTGTTTTTAAGGTTTGATAAAGAGTAAAGATCCGGGAATTTGACCATTAGAGGCATATCCCCAACCCAAAGGTCTTCCCAGAATTTAACTTTATTGCCACATCCAACATCAAATCTGATAAATTGAAGAAAGGTTGGTAATGCCTCATAGATTGCCTTCCAGGGAGAGTTTGGAGCTGCATTGGAGGCTAGTTTTGCATCCCATCCGTTAACTACTTCACCATGAATGTTTTTAATGACCCTGTGCCACAGCCTATTCTTCACAAGGGAATCTCCCCAGCTATTTCCCTAGAAGGGCCTTAATTTTCTTTAATAAGTTCCCTATACCTAGGCCACCATGCTCCTTAGGGTAACAAACTTGCTCCCACTTCACCAAATTATCCTTCTTTTCATCGCTAGGTTCCCACAAAAAATCCCTCATAATCTTCTCCAATTTCCTAGCTATTTTCACTGGGATCTTAAAGGTGGAGAGGAAATAAGTGGGTGGGTTTGCTAGGGTAGATTTTATCAAGGTGATTCTTCCCCCCAAGGAAATATAATTCCTCTTCCACATTGCCAACTTCTTTGTGAATCTCTCTAACACTGGCTTCCAGAAGCTTTCAGCTTTCGGATCCCCCCAAGGGCATACCTAAGTATTCTAGAGGCCAGCTTTTCACTTCACAGCCTAGCAATTTTGCTGATGCTTGGATGTCCCCCTCCCCCATGTTTATTCCAGCTACACAACATTTTCCCCAATTCACTTTGAATTTGGAGGCTTTTTGAAACTTATCCACCAATCTTTTCAGGTTCCTTACACTGGATTCATCCAAACTTTCACAAAAAATGATTATATCATCAACAAATTGCAAGTGAGACACCACCACTTCTGATCTACCCATCCTCCAACCTTTAAACTAGTTATCTTGGTCAGCCTTGGTGATTTGTCTACTCAAGACCTCAACCACAGAAGTGAATAAGAATGGGGATAAAGGATCACCCTGTCTGAGTCCTCTTTTAGCCTGGAAGAAATCCTTTGCTACCCCATTCATCAGAATAGAAAATTGTGCCGAGCTAAAACATTCTTTAATCCACATCCTCCATCTTTCACCTAAAACCATTTTTTCCATTAGATTCAACAGGAAGGACCAATCCACCATATCATACCATTCAAACAAATGCCCACGATACAACCCTAAAGTAACAAACAGCAAATAAGTCATCAATACAAAGTGACTAGAAAACAATAAGAAAAACCCATCACTAAGTAGTAGACAAAATGCTGAAGAAGTAGATATCGAGCATCGGGAGAAAAAACTCATGAACCCTTTGCGCATGATGTCAACAACTGGAGAACGCCAAATAAAAGAGGGCATCTGCCTCCAACAGAGAAAGTTCAAATGAGAAAGTCTCCCACAAGAATGGAAATTAACTACCAATCCCCATAAATCAAGATTAAAAGGAGTAGGATTTCCAAAACCATCCCAACTATGGCAATATAAAGATAATAATAGAAATGGCGTAGTTTTAGGGGAGGCCAAGGGTTTCTCCATGAGACAGTGTATGAAACATACTAATAAAAACCCCTATAAGTTTCCTATAAAACATCCATAACAAAACACCCCAATCAATCATCAAGTCATCCCATTACAAAGCTTCCACACCCAAACATAAGGCATAGCATAGGGAAGCACAAAACAAGACAACGTAATGATAATCCACTATAAAGAGCTTTCCTTAAAAGGCGCCCATATTGAAACGGTTGACCGCCCAAAATGGATGTCACTTCCACAATTAGAAATCCCATAACGTCCATTTTGGATCCAGAAAATTCGCCCTCAACCATGTTGCCAACAAACGAGACAACTGAATGCATTGGTTCGTCAGAAAAACAATGAATTACAGCACTGAAACCCACACCATGAAGCCCACAACAATATGAATTCTTAGGCGAGTACCAAGACCATAGGGCATTAAAAATCTAGCGGCACATCCAAACCCTATAGCGGGTGCCCCATGACCAGAACGGGTATCTGGAACACATGCAACATAGAAATCAATTCAGACGAGAAAGGTACTCACACTAAGCCCCTTAATGCCCGATCTGAGTAGAAATCTCAACACTATACTCATAGCCTTCTTCATTCCAATCCCCTATTGAATCCGATCTACAAAGTAGTAGGATCTCGGAAAATAACAGCGCCAACAGTCAAGTAACAGTCCTGTTCCACCCTCTAAACCAAAGAAAAGATACAAAGGCTCAAATAATAGCCCTATGTCATCATCTCAACCAAAGGAGAGAGGCCAAAGAAGAGTTAGAATAGGAAAAAAAAAAAAAAAAAGAAAGAAACTAGGAAGGGGAAAGGATAAAACTCACACAATGGCGAGAGAGAAACTCGCCCATTAGAGGTGAGAGGGGGTCGATCCGATGTTCACAACTGCCATGTTAAAGTGTTAGATGATGCTTACTTTATTGCATTAGTGACTATATCATGTAATCCTTTTTGTTCTAGTGAATGATTGGTAGCCTATTGAGTAGTTCTTCTTATATATTAGTAAATAGTCTTTTTCTTTTTTATATACATGCCTCTCATAATTATCGTTTCAAAATATTCTTCAGTTTTCACCCAATCCTCCTTCATAGCATTTGTCTTTTTAGTTAATTTGAATAATCTCTATCACTTTTTTTTTATCCTCAATGGTAGTTATTGTTTCAGGTCTTTGATTATTTCTGCCCTTATGTTATTGGATAAAATTACTTTCTTTTATGTTAGCAATTTAACCTCTTGATATCGAAAGATCATCGTTGCATGTTGTGGAATGGTACTTTTTTTGTGAAATTTCATTTCGGATATGAAGGTAGTCTTCATTCCTGATAATGCTTATGATTGAAAATTGGTGTGAATAATTCATTATGTTACTTGCAAAATGCTTGTTCATGCATGATCGTATAATCCTTGTTCTTGCAATAATTGGTGTTTTTCCTTAGTTTGCTTGTAATTGCTTTGGGTTCCCCCCACATGCTTGGCCCAACCTGCTAAAACAGGAAAGGGGTGTTTAACCCCTTCCCTCTCCCCATCTGAGTCTTACTTGGATGCTTGGCCCAACCTACTGAAACAGGAAAGGGGTGTTTAACCCCTTCCCTCTCCCCATCTGAGTCTTACTTGGACTGGTTCAACCGGTGCTCTAGGTTTGGAGTCACTATTGGACAAAAATGATTTCATGCCCAATTTTTGAAGGACCAATCACCTCCATTTTCTTTGATTGATGGGTGGTGACTCTGTATCAGCCCAAGTGACTTGTTATCTGACGCTCACTTTTGTCATGGAAACATTAGGAAATATGCCAATAATTATATATATATATATATATATATATATATATATATATATATATATATATTCACTTATGTCTATTGTTTTTCCACATGTTGAATACAAGAAAACTCTCTTTCTACAGGAGATCGCATCAGTGAATGGAAAAGACTAATCAACCACTCTTTTGCCCCTAGAATAAACTATTTGGTAATTTTGAATTCATTTAGAACTGTTTCATACATTATCATTCAAAAAATCATTAACCAAAAGAAAATATTAAAATCATTGAAATAAAATTATAACAAAACAAATAATTAAAAATACATTACTAAAAACTAAAATAATATTGAAAATAGGAATAAATTCCATCAAGCAATGAAAAATATTTAATAATTCTAAAAATAATATCTTAAAAGGTAATACAGTATATAATAATTAATAAACAATAAATTATTTACTAATTAATATGAATAAAAATTTTAAAAATATATTAAAAAATAATAATTTTAAAAACAAAAATAAATTAAAAAATAAAAAAATATTAATAAATAACAAAATAATATATGAAAATTTAATAAAATGTTTAATAATTAATAAAAATAAAATATTTTATAATTGATACAAATAATTTTTTCAAAAAAACTAAAAATTAAAAAATATATATTAAAAATAAAAATAATATTGAAATACTAATAAATTCCATGATGCAATGAAAATATTTAATAGTTAGCAAAACAACATCTTAAAAAGTAATAAAGTATTTAAAAATTAATAAAAATAAGGTATTCAATAATTATTATGAATAAAAATTATAAAAAATTAAAATTTATAATTATATTCAAACGAATAAGTGCTTATTTTAAAGGACTTCCAAATAGACCTGTTCACAAGTTGGGTCTGGCTTATCTCTACATTAACAAAATATGTTCAGGCCTAAGCCTGAGCCTGGCCCGACCATTGGGCCTAGGTCTTGAATCTGAGCCCAACCCATATATAAAGCCTAAAGCTCAGGCCCAACCCCTAGCCCAACCAGAAAATTGGAAAAATATTTTTTTTCTTTTTTTATTCAAAAAAAAATTGTTTTTTGTTTATATTAAAAGACCTCAATACCTAAAAAAATGAAAAATAATGAAAGATCTCACTATTACTTGAAAAAAAGAGAAGAATAAAGATAAAATATTTTATATATATATATATATATATATATTACTATTATAGAAAATATATTTTTATTATATAATACATTGTCAAGTAGGTCTCAGGCTTTTTTGAGAAAGCCCGAGTTCGTGGGCCGAAAATCCTATCCAACCCCAACTTAGACTAGGTCGAGCCGGGCCAACCTATCGGGCTACCCGGCCCATGAACAAGTCTACTTCCAAACATGGCCTAAGTTAGAAATTTGAGGTTTAGAAGAATCCCAACTTTGGTGAGTAAGCTGGGCATTGAAACCTCACATGTGCGGACCTAGGGCTGTAAGCAGATTGGATTCATCAAATTTGGAGTTTGATTTGAAATTGATTGGATGTGACAAATACATTCGAATTCGCATTTGTTGAATTCTCCAGATTGTTGGATTAATCCGACTTCGATTAATGGTTAGGAACTTTGGGGCATTCTACAACGTGAATTGTTTTTGTTTCCGATTCCAAAATCTAATCAAAACTAGCTCTCGTTTGAAAATGGATTGTTTTGGAGAAAAAAACAATGAAAATATATTCTTAGTTGCGAATGTGTTTTTCGCTTTTTGATAGGGTATATAATTGTATTGGCATTAGTTGAACGTGATGGCTGTTTAGGAGGTCATGAAACCAAAGATAACACTCAATGCTAGTAATAAATTCATGGCTCCCAATGTGAGATGAGTGGGGCCCCATCTATTTTATTACTAGCGTGGAAAGTTATCATTGGTTTCACAACTTGGTGAATAGCTATTGTGTTTACCCAATCCTTTCTCATATAAATGGCCAATAAGCTTACCCAACCCCTTGAGCCAAAACCCAAAAATAAATTCTTATATTAACAAAAAAAAATGTCCAATAAACAAAAGAGAAGACCTTTCCTCTGTATTTCTCCTAATTGGTATATCCTCTGTAAAGCTCACGGTAAGGATTGTTACCACCTATTAATGTCTTGTCCCTTTTTCTACAGACCTTTGGGCTTGGCTACTTTCGTTGTTTGGGAGAAGTTGCAGTCTACCAGCAGAAGTCCACATGCTGTTCCATTCTACCTTTTACTGGCCTACATAAATAGGGAGAATTACGTGGAGATGTGCTCATGCTGCCTTGATTTGGACTATTTGAGGTGAAAGGAATGCTAGAATTTTTCAAGAAAAGGAAATGAGCAGTCAGGAATTGAAAGATTGTGTTAAATAGGGCAATACCTTGGCTGAAGACCTTGGAAATCTTTCATCAATTCTCCTTTAATGACCTTTGGAGAAATTGGTCAGCAGTAGCGAGGTGCTCATCCCTAAAGGACAAATCAATTACAAGCTGGTCTCCTCCATCCGAAGGCTCACTGAAGTTGAACTTTGATGGAAGTAGCTTGGGTAATCCAAGATTATCCGAAATGGGGATGCTTTGAGAAATGAGAAGGGAGAGATTTTGTTGCTCTATTCAGGTCCTTGGGAATTGGGGACTCCATCAGGGCAGAACTTTTAGTTGTTGTACAAGGGGTGCAATTTGCAAACCAGCTCGGGGTACAACACCTAACGATTGAGGGGGATTCCAAAGTGGTGGTGGGTTGGTTGAAAAATCCTGAAAAGGTTATGTGGCGTTACAAGAATGAAATGAAGAAATTTAGTTGGTTGACAAGGAATATGTTGGTCACTGTACAGTGGGTGGGGAGATTAGCAAATACTTTGTCAGATGTGTTAGCCAAGCAAGGGGTAAATAGGGAAGAATTGTTTTCGGCTCAGTTGTGATTCTTGCTTTTCTTTCCTAGTTTACTTGTAAGATTCAAGGAGGGGTTGCAGCTCGCGCCTCTCCTTGGGATGTTGTATGAACTCACTCTAAATCTGCTTCTGAATTAATAAATTTATTATCATTCATCAAAAAAAAGTCCAATAAAAATATGGGTTAAATACACTTGAACCATCTGACAATTATTTAAAGTATCCCTAAGATTTAAATACTACTTAAAATACCCCCTGTAAGTGGTGTGGTAAGGCTGAGTATAGTGGTCTCCTTGAAGGACGAAGAAAGGCTAGAGGTAACAGGGTAGCGGAGATGAGCAAGGGTTCTAGGATTGATAGAATTGTGTCCCTATTATGGTCTATGCCCACCTTTTTATAAGGGGAGATCCCAAGGTCCTTAAGGGAAGGAGCCAAAAAGGGATTTGACTCCCATTTGGAAAGGGAATCTTCATATCAGTGTTTGTTGCCAGAACATACTAGGGGTTCGCCACGTGTCACGCGAGAACTTCCCGAGATGAGGTTTCCTTTCGTCTGAGGGTTCTCACAGTGCATGTGTACTACTTCCTTTTGCGGGTCTCCTATGTCAACGTGTTGTCAAGGACAGTCTCGACGTGTCTTATCCAAGGCTTCGTCATCTACTCAATATTGAGCATAATCGCAATCGCACAACAGTCTCTTTTCATTCGGCGTGTATTCCGCAATAGCTCACGATCCTGTTGTGATGTGGTCCTTTACGTGTTATTGTGATTTTATTTTGCTGCAGACATTGTGATTAGAGTTACAATGAATTACATATACTAACACCCCCAAGGTATAATGTGATTATGGTTGCAACTTGGGCCAAAGTTAGCTTGAACCTAGCCCAAAAAAGTAGGGTTAGGTCGGGTAGTTTGAAGTTGGGTGAAGATGATCAAGACTGCTATCAGTCTTGGAATTTCAGGTTCGAACAGAAGAGAAAGTGAAGAAGAAAGAGGAGAAAGATTAGTGAGAGAGCAGTAGAACACAGGTTTGAAAGGAAGGACAGATTCTAATTGATCTGCCGCCGCCACTTCAACTTAATATTTATATGTTATGCTAGTTACATGAAAGGACACATCTGCCCTTGGTGTTTACATCATAACACTTAACAATATAAAACTGAAAAGTAAATAACAACTAGAATAACAGAACTAGAATAACAGAAAAATATAACAAATAGACTAGGTACATTCTACCCTATAGACACACATCAGTTTCTCTACACTCCCCCTCAAGTTGGGAGTAAATGTTTATCATTCCCAACTTGGATAGATCCGCTTCTAGCTTCTTTCTTGATACAGCTTTAGTGAGGATATCTGCTAGTTGCATACTGGAAGTGATGTAAGGGAGGAATACTTCTTGAGACGAGACCCTCTCTCGTACAAAATGCCGGTCAACTTCAATGTGTTTGGTTCTGTGCTTGATTATCACAATACAGCATCAGAGGCTTCTCATACTCAATACCCAACTCCTCAAGTAGAGATCTTAGCCATAGGATTTTAGCCACTCCGTTGGCCATGGACCTGTATTCTGCTTCAGCACTAGACCGGGAGACAACACTCTGTTTCTTACTTCTCCAGGAGACAAGGTTTCCTCCCACAAGGGCACAATATCCTGAGGTAGACCGTCTGTCATCAACACTCCCAGCCCAATCGGCATCCGTATAGACCTCCACCTTCATGTGGTTATTGTTCTTTGTTTTCACTGTAGCTACTGTAGCTACTGTAGCTACAGTAGTCCGAACCAGTAAGGAGAAGAGGAAAGAGAAGAGAAGAAGAAGATGAAAGAACTGTCGAACTTGATAGCTAAACCCTATCAGTTGACCTCTTAATAGTGATTAGGCTTCTAATTAAATGTACAAGGACTAAACTGCCCCTACTTAAGTATGGGACAGAGAACCTCTAATAAGACTGCCACATAAGCTCATAACTTAACCAAGGTGAGATGCCTAATCTACCCTTATTCGGCCAACTCTAACACTCCCCCTCAAGCTGGAGAGTATATAACATATAATCCCAGCTTGTTACATATATAGTTCACTCTCCCTGAGCTTAAGGCTTTTGTAAACAAATCTGCCCACTGATCACCTGAGCTTACATGTTCTGTGCTTATCTCTCTAGTAAGAACCTTCTCCCTCACAAAGTGGCAATCAATCTCTATGTGCTTTGTTCTCTCATGAAAAACAGGGTTGGATGAGATATGGAGCGCAGCTTGATTGTCACAGTACAACTTCATAGGTTTATCCATGTGGAATCCGATTTCTTGTAGGAGATTCCTCAACCATACTAATTCACATGTAGTGTGTGTCATGGCTCTGTACTCGGCTTCAGCACTGCTTCTAGCCACAACCGTCTACTTTTTACTCTTCCACGTCACAAGATTTCCTCCAAGAAATGTGCAGTAACCTGTAGTAGATCTTCTATCAGACAGAGCCCGCCCAATCTGCACCCGTGTACCCAACTACATCAAGTTTTCCTCCTGGTTTATACAATAGCCCACGACCTGGAGCTCCCTTCAAATATCTTACAATTCTAAGAATTGCATCCCAGTGAGATATACGAGGGTTTTGCATAAATTGGCTCACCACACTGACTGCAAAGGAGATGTCTGGTCTCGTGATAGTCAAATAGTTCAGCTTCCCCACTAGTCGTCTATACCTTCCAGGATCATCAAATATTCCCCCTGTATCACTGCTCAACTTAACATTTGGTTCCATAGGAGTCTCAGCCGGTTTTGCACCTAACAGTCCTGTTTCGTCCAATAGATCGAGAACATATTTTCTTTGGCACAGGTTTACACCTTGTCTTGATCTAGCAACTTCTATACCCAAGAAATACTTCAATGTCCCAAGGTCTTTTGTTTGAAAATGATTTTGCAAAAAGACCTTGAGTTTGTCGATCCCCAATTTGCCATTGCCAGTTATGACAATATCATCCACATAGACCACTAATAAAATCTTTCCAGCTTCTGAGTCATAGCTGAACACTGAGTGATCAACCTGGCATTGTTTCATTCCAAAATTCTTCACCACTTCACTAAACTTCCCGAACCAAGCACGAGGCGATTGTTTCAACCCATAAATTGCCTTTTTCAGTCTGCACACCTTACTAGCCTCCCCCTGAGCAACAAACCCAGGTGGTTGCTCCATATATACCTCCTCTATAAGGTCACCATGAAGGAAGGCATTTTTTATGTCAAGTTGAAATAAGGACCAATCATACATAATTGCCAGGGAAATTAACACATGGACAGAGCTAATCTTAGCCACTGGAGAGAAGGTCTCCATATAGTCCACTCCATACAACTGTGAATACCCTTTAGCAACAAGTCTGGCTTTCAGACACTCCACACTACCATCTGGCAAGTATTTAACAGTATACACCCATTTACAACCCACAACATGCTTACCAGGGGGAAGAGTAGTGAGCTCCCACGTGTGAGTATGTTGAAGAGCAGAGAGTTCCTCCACCATTGCTTGCCTCCACCTAGGTGAACTAAGAGCCTCTTGGACATTGTTAGGTATGGAAATAGATGACAATAGTGAAACAAACAGGCGATGTGAGGCGGAAAGGCGAGATACTAAAACAAAATTGGAAATGGGATGGAGAGTAGAACTATGTTTACCTTTCCGTAAGGCAATGGGTAGGTCAAGTCCCGAAGGTTCAGCAACAGGAGCAACGACAGGATCCACGGACAAGGTAGAAGCTAGAGGAGGGGCCGGTGTCGTTCGACGTGTATACACTTTCCGTAAGGCAATGGGTAGGTCAAGTCCTGAAGGTTCAGCAACAGAAGCAACGACAGGATCCACGGACAAGGTAGAAGCTAGAGGAGGGGCCGGTGTCGTTCGACGTGTATACACTTGCCGAATTGGTGGTCGTTCAGTAGGGATCTGCACTGGATGAGATGACGAGTCAACTCCAATAGGAACACCCGGAACGGGATCACTGACCGGAAGAGGAAGAGGAAGTAAAGGTGGAGACGAAGATGCTTCAGTTCCTGAGAAGAAGGGAACAGACTCAAAAAATGTGACATCAGGACAGACATAGCACTTTCGAGTAATGGGATTGTAACACTTGTACCTTTTTTGAATCCGAGAGTAGCCAAGAAAGACACACTTAATGGAGCGTGCATCCAACTTGTCTATTCCAGGACTCAGATTGTGAACAAAGCACACACAGCCAAAGATACGAGGTGTTAATGGAAAGGGAAACAAGGTGGGAAACAAGATAGAGAAGGGAGACCGACCATGAAGAATAAAGGAGGGCATCCGATTAATGAGGAAACATGCAGTAAGTACAGCATCACTCCAAAACCGTTTAGGAACACATATGATGAAGAATAGACCAAGCTGTTTCAAGGAGATGACGGTTCTTCCGTTCAGCCACCCCATTTTGTTGAGGAGTGGATGCACAAGAAGTTTGATGAATGATGCCATGCTGTTCTAAATACTGTTGAAAGGAAGTTAGAAAATATTCACGACCATTATCTGAACGAAGAACTTTGATTGGAACACCAAATTGTGTACGTATTTCAGCATGGAATTTTTGAAAAATGGAAAATAATTCACTCCTTCCTTTCATTAAATAAATCCATGTCATTCTTGAACAATCATCAATAAAAGTGACAAAATACTTGTAACCATTATAAAACTCTATTTTGATCGGGCCCCAAACATCTGAATGAACCAAAGCAAAAGGACTCAACATACGACTTTCAACTCTAGGACTGAAGGAAACACGACAATGTTTCCCAAACTTACACGACTCACACTGTAACACTGACAAATGACTCAAAGAAGGAACTAGTATCTTGAGTGCCTTGAGAGAAGGATGTCCCAGTCGACAATGCCACTGTAGAGGAGTGAGTGAAGTTTGAAGTGCAACTGACGATCCACCACCGTCAAGGTAATACAATCCACCAGCTTCATGCCCCCCACCAATCTTCTTCCCCGTCCTGAGATCCTGAAAAACACAAGAGGAAGGGAAAAAAGTAACAAAGCAGTTAAGAGTCTTGGTTAATTTACTAACAGACATAAGATTGAATGGAAACTTAGGAACATATAGAACAGATGATAAAGAAAGAGAAGTCATGTCAACATTGCCAACACCACGGATGGGAGAGGAGGAACCATTGGCAAGGGTAACAGTTTGAGATGTGGAAGTTTCAGAGAGAGAAAAGAACACACCTGGAGTCCCGGTCATGTGATCAGAGGCTCCAGAGTCAATAATCCAAGGAGAGGTTTTAGATGACAGGCAAGCTATACCTGAGTGGGCAAGAGTAGCAGTAGTGTGCTGTGAAGTGGACTGAAGGAACCGCTCATACTCATCACGCGGTACACTCACCATCTCCCTTCCAGAAACAGATGTAGATGTGGAAGGAGTTAGGTCTGCCTGTTGATTATCACTGACATCAACCCCACCAGCAATAGCATGATTGGCCCATTTAGAGGGAGGACGACCATGAAGATTATAACAGAAATTTACGGAATGTCCTTCCCTGCCACAGTGGGTACACTTCCTTGTAGAGCTGCCTTTTTCTTTGCCACAGCCTCCCCCTGAGTCACAACCACCACCACGGCCAAATATGGAACCACCACGACCTCCTCGGGAGGCATGTCCTCCCCCTTTCGTACCATGTCCACCTCCTCTGGCTGTTACAAAAGCTGATCTATCAGACTGTGTGGGATTCTCTATCTGTCCCAAAGAAATCCTGTGGAACCGAGCAAACACTTCCTCAAGTGTAGGAAGGGTAGAGCCCCCCAATATTTGGGCTCTAACTGGTTCATACTCTGATTTCAACCCCACTAAGAACCTTGTGACATCTAGTTGTTCCCTCTGTTGTTGCTGAACTTTAACATCTGGAGTGAGAGGATGATAGACATTGAGTTCATTTCTGAGGTTCTTCATATTGGCATAGTACTCTTCTAGGGTTTTATTTCCTTGTTGCAGACCAAAGTGCTCCTGATAGAGCTGATATACCCTTGTAGTATTATCTTGCCCAAAATACAGCTTCTTGGCATGTTCCCATATGTCCTTAGCTGTATCTAAGAACATGAAGTTGGCACTTATTTTGGGTTCCATATTGTTCCATAGCCATGTCATGATTTGAGCATCCTCCTGTACCCAATCATCAAACCCTGGAGAGTCAGCCGGTGGTTTATCTTCTTTCACATGCTTCACTTTTCTCTTTGCCTTGAGAAAAACTTCCACCGATTTGGCCCATGGAACATAGTTCTCACCATTCAGTTTAATTGAGGTCATCTGTACACCTAGATAGTCAGAGGAAACCACCACACTAGGTTTCTGATCACTACAACCATCTCCCATTGCTGCCATGATACTTTTTCAATGCTGCCTCTAATCTGAATTCCCAACCACCAACTAAGTGCTACTGTCAAGAGTTTGATGTTCCAGAACCTACAGCAGTCCCTAAACACAATGATAGATACACACGCCTTTGTTCTTATCCACACCACTACTGATTTCACAAAAAAAAAACACAGACTACACCGACATTAACTCAGCACTTACTAACCACATGTAAGCTCATTTACAACTACTCAACAAAAACTCAACTAGCTATCACACCACTACTGCTGTCAAGAGTTTGTGCATTACAAGCACCACCACAACTACTCAACAAAAACTCAACTTGCTGTCACACCACTACTGCTGTCAAGAGTTCGTGCATTACAAGCACCACCACATAGCCATAGCTGTCACACACAATACAGACCTGTTTTAACGCTTTTAAGAGGGCACCACAAGACCAACAAAAAAAAAAAAAACTCAACTAGTACCATTGCATTACACCTTGCACCATTCGGCCACCTACAGTAGCAGCCCTTACACCATTTGGTCACTGTAAACACAGCCTGTTCTTGGAATTTTTCCAAATACCAGGGCAACAACCAACTTAGTTTTCTAGGTTCTGATCAGTCCTCTCAAGTTCTTGAAGATTTTCAACCCAGAAATACCAACAGCACACAGAGGAGAGATAACCAACCTTTGTTTGAGAGCTTCAGCCAACCATTCACTGCTGAAGTTGTTTTCTTAGGAAAGAAGGTTCTGTGCACCAGAAAAAAACTGTGATGTTTCAGGCCTGGGACGAATCACTTTTCTCCATTGACAGCCCAGAGAAGAAAAGGAGAGAACTGAAGCACGAACTGAAGTTGTCACGCTCTGATACCATGTTTTCACTGTAGCTACAGTAGCTACTGTAGTCCGAACCAGTAAGGAGAAGAGGAAAGAGAAGAGAAGAAGAAGAAGATGAAAGAACTGTCGAACTTGATAGCTAAACCCTATCAGTCGACCTCTTAATAGTGATTAGGCTTCTAATTAAATGTACAAGGACTAAACTGCCCCTACTTAAGTATGGGACAGAGAACCTCTAATAAGACTGCCACATAAGCTCATAACTTAACCAAGGTGAGATGACTAATCTACCCTTATTCGGCCAACTCTAACATTCTTGAACAGTATACCTCTACTCAGGCATCTCTTCAAGTATGCTAATATTCTTTCTACTGCTAGAAGGTGCATGGTTCTAGGAGAATGCATGTACTGACTGACAACACTAACTGCATAACTAATATCTGGCCGAGTGAGGCACATATATAGGAGCTTTCCCACTAACCATTGGAACATAACTTTGTCTTCAAGCAGCTCTCCACTCTCTGCACTAATCTTGTGGTTCTATTCAATGGGTGTATCTGCAGGTTTGACACCCAACTTTCCAGTTTCAGCCAACAGATCTAAAACATATTTCCTCTGTGAGACAAAGATCCCCTGTTTAGATCTAGCAACCTCAATACCCAAAAAATACCGTAGTGGACCCAGATCTTTCACCTCAAACTCTTGATGAAGGAGCTGTTTGAGGGACTCAATCTCATGGCTGTCATTTCCTGTCACCACAATATCATCAACATATACTGCAAGTAGTGTCAGTAAAGACTCCACCCTCTTGATGAATAGTGTATGATCTGACTGGGCCTGTATATAACCGAACTTCCCAAGAGCTAGTCTGAATCTATCGAACCAAGCTCTAGGTGACTACTTCAAACCATACAATGCCTTATTGAACCAGCAGACCTTCTTACCTGTCTCTGTATCATAGTATCCAGGAGGCAACTGCATGTAAACCTCTTCCTACAAGTCCCCATTCAGGAAGGCATTTTTAACATCCATTTGGTACAAAGGCCAAGTGTGGCTTGCTGGAAGAGATAATAGAACCCGAATGGTGGTTATCTTGGCTACCGGGGCAAACGTCTCCAAGTAATCTATGCCATAAGTCTGAGTGAACCCTTTTTCAACTAGCCAAGCTTTGTACCTCTCAATGGAACCATCTGCATTGTGCTTTACAGTAAATACCCATCTGCATCCAACTGGTTTCTTTCCTTTGGGGAAGTCAACTAGCTCCCAGGTATTATTTTTCAACAGAGCATCCATTTCAACTTGCATTGCACCTCTCCACTCCGGGACTGATAGGGCCTCTTGCACTGTTCTTGGAATAGGGACATTGGAAATGGAACTAAGGTAGGACTTGTAGGTAGGAGATAGGCGATCATAGGATAAAAAATGGGAAATACAGTGGATTGTAGATGTGGTACAATGTCGTTTCCCTTTACGGACTACAATCGGAAGATCAAGGTCATCTGTAGGTGGTGAAATGGCAACAATAGAAGAAGTCTTTGTGGGTCCTGGGACTGTAATGCCTGGACCTGGAGCCGCAGATGAGATTGGAGCTGGCCTGGACTGCTAATGATCGGGATCAACCTGCCTGCACCGCCTGTGATAGACTCTCAACTCCTGATCCCTCTGACCACCCTCACCATTGCAGCTCCCCCTCAACTCCTTATCCCTCTAGCCACCCTCGACATTGCAGCTCCCATCACCCAATGGAATAGGTAAAGGAACTACTACACTCTCACTGCTCTCCCCCTAAAGACATGGACCTAAACCCCTACTCTCACTGTTCTCCCCCTGAGGAGAAACCCGAGGATAATAGGGTGTCTCCTCAAAGAAAGTGACATCCATGGAGACGAACTTCCTCCCAGAGACTGGATCATAGCAGCAATACCCCTTTTGAGTTCATGCATAACCAAGGAAAATGCATTTGGAGGCCTTGGGTTCAAACTTGGAGTGATGGGGTCCGAGAAGCTGAACAAAGCAGGTACAACCGAATGTCTTAAGGGGAATAGAAAACAACTCCTCATGTGGGTATAGAAGGGAAAAAGGAGATCGCAAATCAAGAACCCGAGAAGGAATCCGATTAATAAGATAGACCGCCGTGAGGATAGCATCACCCCAGAAGCAAATAGGGACATTAGAGGTAAACATAAGACTTCTAGCCACCTCCAAGATGTGCCTATTCTTCCTTTCTGCAACCCCATTCTGCTAAGGTGTATGAGGGCAAGAGCTCTGATGGATAACCCCATGAGTAAGAAGGTAAGATGCCAATGACTTAGCAAAGTACTCCTTTGCATTATCAGATCTAAGAACTTTAATCTTGGCATCAAACTGGGTTAGGATCATTTGGTGAAAGTATTGGGTCAGGGCGGGAACCTCATCTCGTGAACGCATAAGATAAACCCAAGAAAATCGGGTATGGTCATCAACAAATAACAAAAAATATCTGTACCCACCCATAGAAGGAATGTGATATGGCCCCCAAACATCCGTATGCACAAGATCAAAAAGACGATTACTCCTTTTATTACTCAATGAATAAGAGTTTCTACAATGTTTAGCAAACTCACAACTTTCACATTGCAACTGAGACAACTCAACAGACTCAAACAAAGTAGGAAACAAACTCTTTAAGGATCGAAAAGACAAATGACCCAATCGGTTATGCCAAAGCATAACCGAACTCACACTCTGGGAAACAAGTGACCTCTTACCCACTGACTCTTCCCGACGAGAACTCTCCCCGAGCAGATAGATCCCATTCGTCTCACGGCCAGTCCCAATCACCCTTTTCGTCTCCAGGTCTTGAAAAACACACCGATCAGGGAAGAATGTTACTAAGCAATTCATGTGTTTGGTAATACTACTGACTGAAAGGAGGTTAGTATCAAGCTTAGGAACATGTAAGACAGAAGACAAGGAGATCGTATCTGATAACTTAATGTCCCCCTTCCCAGAAATAGGAACCAGGGAGCCATCAGCAATAGATACTCTATCCCTACCAGATGACAAATGGTAAGAGGTAAACAGTGAAGGCAAGCTAGTCATGTGGTCGGATGCACCTGAATCTATTACCCAACAAGGTTCAGTAGTACTTGGAGTTGAGGCATGGTAGGCTGAAGCTAGAGTACCTGAATTTACGGTTGTAATCTGACCACCCATCTCAAAAACACTACCATAACTGATGCTCCCAAAGCTGCCTTCTGCCTGATTTTTAAACTCCATCTCGGTCAAGTCTTAAAACAGCACTTGGACTACCAATCACAACCAAAAACAGTATAGGCCTGATTTGTATTCACAATGTATGTGCACAACTGGGATAACTCTGATATGAAACCAACTAACAAACACAACAATGGTTGTTCGTAGAGCTCTAACCCCTTTAAGAGAGTTCGAAAACCCCAACATACTTTGAAAAACAGCTTAGAAGGAGGTCTGATTTGCCTTTGCAGAATTAGGGTTTTAATTATCTATTCTGTGCCTTTCATGTTGCTTCATAGTAGGGTTAATATGAAACCCTAGAATCCGATCAATGCCAACAATAAACTTGAGGACAGCTCTAGGTAGATCACAAGGTTCAGTCCAGCACTAGGACTTGCCGCAAGATCACTTTCAAACTCTAGTGCAGAAAGAAACAAGGTTGAGACAGTCCGGTGTAAACCAGTAGGGTTTTAATCACAGTAGAACAGTAGGGTTTGCTGTAAAACCCTAGTGAATCGAAGAGATGAAAACCTAGAATGGTTCAGCCTTCCTCTCCAGATAGGTCCAACCTATCTTTTCTTAGAAAAGTAAATGACTTACAAGAAAAGAATTGTTCGCTGCCTTCTAGGGTTACCCGAACCCTAGTCTTCTCTGATCCTTCCTGACCACCAATAACCATAACAAAACTTCCAACAGCTGCTAGCACTTCTGGCAATCTCCAAGAATCAGTCTGCGAACTCCACCTTTTCAGCTTCTAGTCCTAGGAGATTCTCATGTGGTCGACTGGTATTAGACTCACATAAGAAACCCTAACTTGGCTCTGATACCATGAAGATGATCAAGACTGCTATCAGTCTTGGAATTTCAGGTTCGAACAGAAGAGAAAGTGAAGAAGAAAGAGGAGAAAGATTAGTGAGAGAGCAGTAGAACACAAGTTTGAAAGGAAGGACAGATTCTAATTGATCTGCCGCCGCCACTTCAACTTAATATTTATATGTTATGCTAGTTACATGAAAGGGCACATCTGCCCTTGGTGTTTACATCATAACACTTAACAATATAAAACTGAAAAGTAAATAACAACTAGAATAACAGAATTAGAATAACAGAAAAATATAACAAATAGACTAGGTACATTCTACCCTACGGACAGAGTGGCCCCACAGCTCAGTTTCTCTACATTGGGGTTAGGGTTAAGGTTGAAAAGTATGAATTTGACTTAACTATGGGTTGGGTTAGGGTTGAGGAATTAACCAATCCAACCCAAACCTGACTTAACTTCATATTTGCATGTATAAATATCATATAAATATGTATTTATGCACGTAAGCACTTATTATATGTGTGTTCACTATTCATGCAAGTTTGTACATGCAACCATGCATCTATAAATGTATATATCTATATATTTATGTATTTTTTTTACTTCAAGTATTTATGTATTTATGCATATAGTATTTATGTATATGTATGTGCATCTATATTGTATGTTAAAAATTTATAGTTAAAGGCATTTTTTATAAAACATGATAATCATGTTCCCTTACACATAAAATACCAATAGTGAACTAACATGAACTCTAAAAGTCTAAGAAATAAGTACATCTAGCAAAAGGAAACAGAGAAGTCAGGCCAACTTGAGACTAACCTAAACCTAAACCCAGCCCAAGCTCGACTTGAACCCAAGGATTGGCTTTGAGTTAGGATTGGGGGCTCAAGAACTTGGGTTGGGTTAGGATTGACCTCAACCCAATCTAACCCACCCCAACTTGCACCCTTAGACATGATATAACACATGCTACCTGTCTGTTAGTTGGCCATCACATTCCATTTACATGTGACATTACATGACTCATTTAAATTTTGAAAATTCCAATTGTGTCCTCTACAGTAAACATGAAGCAAGCATAGTTGCATGGTGAAGTACCTTTTGGTACTACACATAACAACCACTGGTCCACTTTCCCTCTCCCTTTCTTTCCTTTTTTTCTTCTTCTCTCTTCTTCGTTCCTCTCCATCTTCCCCAATATTTATTTGATGATCAGTTCAGGTACATCTAAGGTTCATGCTCTTGGGCGTAACTAGAGAACTCTACATAAGCTCTTAAGTGGGAGAAGTTCAAGGAGATACCTTTAGGTATAACTGGTCTTCAAGCTCGAGTCGGAGCCCAGCCCAACCACTGGGCCTAGATCTTAGGCTTCTAAGCCCAGCCCTCATAAAAGCCTGAGGCCTGAGCCCGATCACCGCTATTGAGATGGCATCGCTGTTCACCGTTGTTGAGGATGGGGTCGCCACTGTTGATGGAAGATGGTATCCAGTCGCTCAGCTCACCGGTCGTCACTATTGAAGATGGGGTTGCCTGCTTGCCGCTGTTGATGGACAATGGTATCCAGTTGGTCGCTCAATCTGCCACTTGCGTAAAAGGGTTGAGGAATGAAAAAGTAGAGAGTATGCTATCGAATGAAAAAGTAAGAAACAGGTTGGGGAGAGAGTATCGAGTGAAAATAGGGTTAGAAGTTAGATTATCTGGGGGTGTTGTTTTGGGTGGGGGTGGGGTGGAGGAGGGGATTTCTTTACTTTCTGTAGGGAAATTTCTTATGACCCATTAGGGTAGGTGAAGACGGTTGTCTTCTGAGCATGTGAAGAAACTAATTCACGAAAGAAAAAAGATAGAGGAGTTCTCACCGGCGAGAAGGTGGAGGAAAATGTTGAAAGTCTAAGCAAAAACCTTTGTGATGGAGGAGGTGTGGATTAGGGGAGCCCAAGCACTGAAGATAGTTGAACTAAGAAGAGCTCCCCTCGTCCTTCCAGAAAAGCTGTTTTTTGGTTCAGGGGTGTACTAGAAGATGCAAAGAACTCTTCACAGGTGAAAGCACAAAAAAACTACCATACTGAAGTAGGAAGAAAACATGTTGCAGATAGGAGAGAAAATAAAAAGGGGAGGTACGTTGGAATATATGATTATTTTCGTGAAGGTTTGAAACAATATACCTGTTTCCCGGAAGGAAGAAAGGCCTCGGGCTGGGATAAGGTTATTCAAGCAATTCAGGAGTTCTCCAACACAGCTTTGAAAGGCAGAAAAGGGAAGGAAAAAAATGTCAAATGAAGAAGAGAAACAAAAAACGTTGAAGGAGAAGGAGATTTGGAGCGAAGATGAAATGCTGGGTGAGGAAGTAAAAGATGTATGTCTAGCTGCACATGTGGGAAAGCTTAAAATGTGGGTAAACACCTCCAAAGAAGACTGGGAAGGCAGGGTGGTTATTTCAGCAAAAGGAATTGTAGGAGATTGGACTGGCCTAGGGGAAGAAGTGAAACAGTTACTAAAGGTCTCAGGCAGGGTAGTAATAAAACCCTCCGATGGGAAGAAAGCAGTGTTATTATTACCTGAAGAAGTGCAGGTGGATGTACCCTTGTCGGCTATAACTAAGCAAGGCATGGTGATAGTAGAGAGGTGGTCTCCCTGTTTTAATGAAAAGATTGTCAAGCCAATAAAGGATATTGAACTGAGAATCCTAGGGTTGCCATTTCATCTCTGGAACTTGGAAGATTTTACAAAAATTGCAAAACTTTGTGGAGGAGAACCGCTAGACTTCGTTGCTGATGATTTGAGAGCAGCCGTAGTCCGACTAGGAGGAGAAAAACCTGAGTTAATCCCTCGTCTTCTGGAAGTTTACACAGATACGGTGGAATACAAAGCATGGATTACTACGTCCTTGAAGCTCAGTGGTGGAAGGAAGGGCGTCCTGAGGAAGACGACGATGACGTGGCAAGTCTACAAGGTCAGTGCAGTCAAAGGCAGCGACAGAATGAAAAGAAAAGTATCACGAGTAAGGAAACTGTGACTCTGGAGAAGACAAAGACAGAGAAATTTCTTCCTCTACTTATCAACAAATCAGGCTCAGGAGTTCAAACCCCAACGGCTAAATTCAGATCATTTGCCCAGGTGTTTGCGTCAAAATCTGAAGATAGCTGGACATTGGGCCTTGTGGTTTGAAGGGGGCAGCTGGTGAAACAGGACTGCAAGCTAATGGGCCGAAACAGTCACATGGGCCCTTAAGTGGGCACGTAGGGCCAGGTAAAAAAAGCCAGCTTTAAGGCCGAAAGTAACTGGGCCAAATCCAGTTGGGCCAGCAAACAAAGGTGGACCAAACTTGAGGACGTCATGTGACTTCTTAATAAGTCATGTGATAGGAGGAAGGAATCGAGTGACACCAGACGCTTCTCCCGGTCTATCTTCGTCCCAACCCAAGACAAACCAACTGGATAAGCAGTGAGACCAGAACAGTGAGGGAGGAGTATGGACATGGAAACCCAGGCTGGTTTCCTACTCTATTAGCCCAGAAAAACCAAACCCAAGGTACGATCGGCAAAGGGAAAAGGACGATGTGTTTGATACGGATTGGATCAGCTGCGATGAAGAGAATACAGAGGATGAAGTTTTTACAGCTTCCCCTAGTCCAGAAAGTGTGGAAAGCAAATCAAAAGCTTTGATGGACTCGGTGGAGGCGAACAGTCTAGCCTTATTATTTGAAGAGCATTATAATGGATTGGAAGTAGAGGCAATGTCGGTGGGAAAGACAAGTCCTTCGGTGGAGGGGGAAACTCAGTCAGAAAGGGACGGAAAACCAGAAAATGCACAAGATCAAGGACAAGAAGGAACTGACTGTAGTAGAACTCTCCCACTGGCTCTCGGCAAGGCAACGACATACCCCATACCCCTGAATTCTTATCCAAGTATTGATCCAAAGAGTGTCACCCCTGGCAAAAGGCTAAGTCTCAAAAACCAGAATTCTCCGAATCCTAGTGTGTCTCCCTCTCAATCACAAGGTATGATGTCTCCTTTGGTTTTGGTGGGTACTAATCTTTCTTCTAGTCACTCACAGGGGAGACCAGCCCAACATCCAAGTCTGCCACTGCTAGTGCTTCAACAGAAGTAGTGGGTAGTGATGAGATGCCGACAGTTGAAGGGGAAGAAGGTGAAAGAATCTAGGAGATGATTTTGGAGATCTTTAGGATCATGGTGAAGGATGAACTAGAAAGTGAGGAGAAAGGGTGGGGAGGGTGACAGTCCTCTTTCTAGGCCAGAAGAGGTGAGGAAGGATTTAAAAGCTTTGACTACAAGGAAAAAAGGGTCACAAAAAAATAATAGGAGAGGTAGGGTTAGAAAAAAGGTCAGAAAGGAAAAGCTGAGTGAACAAAAGGGTCGAAGCAAGAACATAGGAGGCTCAAACAAGAAAAGGAAAAAGAAGCTAACTGAGGTGGAGAGTTTGCAATGTAATGTAGTGTATGATAAAGGGAGTGTTGGAAGAAAAGATAAGAAAAGGTAGAGCAGAGGGTGTGAATAAAAAGGGGGACAGAGTTTAGTTTGTTTCTATATGAAGATTTTAAGCTGGAATGTAAGAGGTTTGGGAAGAGCAAATAAAAGAAGAGCAATAAGAGAGCTGTTAAGAAAGGAGAAGCCAGATTTTGTGCTGATTCAAGAGTCCAAATTGATGGATGTGGAAAGGAGGTGGATAAGACAGATTTGGACTGCTAGGGGAATTAGTTGGGCCTTCTCACAATCTTGGGAATCTTCAGGAGGAATCATCACTGTATGGAAGAACGATAATTTTGAATGCATGGAAGAACTGATAAGAAACTTTTCAGTCTCAATCAAGACAAAAAAAAAAAAAAAGACAGATGGTTTTGTTTGGGTTCTAACCAATGTCTATGGGCTGAATTCTTACAAGGAGAGAGAAGATTTCTGGGAAGAGTTGGCAGCAATCAGGGGTCTGTGGGAGGGCCCATGGTGTTTGGGGGGTGATTTCAATGTGATTAGTTACCTCCAGCATGAGAAAATTCAATCTGTTTGTAGATATAAATGAACTGAGAGAGCTGCCCCTTCTCCAAGCAAAGTTCACTTGGTCTAATTTTCAAGAGATACCTATTTGTTGCAAGATAGACAGATTTCTCTTTTCTCTAGATTGGGAGGAAGGGTGACGGAGTCTAATAGTTAGGGCCTTACCTAGAACTACTTCAGATCAATATCCTATCAGCATCTCTGAAAAAAGAGTGGGAGGAGGGCTCTGCCCTTTTAGGTTTGAGAACATGTGGCTGCTACATCCGGATTTCAAGTCAAAAGTGAAAGAATGGTGAGAAGAAGACCAAGTGGAGTTTAGATGGAATGGTTTTAGATTTAACAAAAAACTGCAAAGGTTGAAGGGCAGGATCAAAGAGTGGAATAAGAAAGTTTTTGGGTCTTTGGAGGAAAGAAAGACACTCATCTCACATAGAATAGAGGAATTAGATGAGCAGGAAGGGGAAAGGACAATAAGAGAGGAAGAGAAATCTGAGAGGTGGAGAATAAAGCATGAACTAGAAGAGATTTTGAGGAAAGAGGAGATTAGTTGGAGACAAGAGTCTAGATGTATGTGGCTAAAGGAAGGTGATGGCAATACAAGTTTTTTCCACTTGGTAGCAAATGGGAGAAAAAGATGAAACTCTATTGTTCAGCTAGTGTGGAATGGACAAACCCTAACTAGGGAGGAGGATATAGCACAAGCTTTTGTGGATCACTTCAAAGGCATTTTTAATAGTCAGGGAGGTCTCAGAGAGCCCCTAGAAAATTTTGATTGGAGAAGAGGTCCTAGGGTATTGATGGAATCCCTAGAGAAGACTTTTGAAGTCCAAGAAATAAAAGAAGCTATATTCTCTATGGAAAGATCCAAAGCCTCAGGCCTAGATGGTTTTACGATGGCTTTTCTTCGAGATTGTTGGGAAATTGTGGGTGCTAATTTAGCGGAAGTTTTTGTTGAATTCTTTGAGAGGGAAAAATTCAACTCAAGGGCAAATCCACCTTTACCACTTTGATCCCTAAGACCCTAGATGCCTCCCACCAAAAAGATTTTAGACCCATAAGCCCTGTGGGTAGCATGTATAAAATTATCTCCAAGGTGTTAGCTGAGAGGATTAAAAAAGTTTTTTCATCATTAATCTCTCCAAATCAATGGGCTTTTGTGTTTGGAAGACAAATCATAGACCAAATCCTTATTGCAAATGAGTGTGTGGAGTTTAAAAAATGGAGAAAGGAAAAAGGGCTAATTTGCAAATTGGACCTGAAGAAAGCCTATGATTTGGTGGATTGGGATTTCCTTCTAAAAGTGTTAAGGTTGAGAGGTTTTGGAGCGAGATGGTGCAAATGGATAAGGGGTTGTATTTCCTCCTGTCATTATTCCATCTTGGTTAATGGAGTTGCCAGAGATTTCTTTCCAGCCAAAAGGGGCCTTCGACAAGGAGACCCCCTATCCCCCTTCCTCTTCACTCTAATAGCATATGTGTTTAGTGATTTGATTTCAAGGGCTGATGCCAACAATTTGATACGAGGTTGGAGAATTGGAAGAAATGATGTGGTGATTACTCATTTACAATTTGCAAATGATATTCTAATTTTTTGTGAAGGAGAAAATGAGGACTTGACAAATTTACAGAGGGTGGTATCCCTGTTTGAAAAGGTCTCCAACCTCAAAGTAAACAGGAGCAAAAGTTGTGTAGCAAGGCTAAAGAGAGAGGAGAGGTTGAAAGCTTAGCTAGATTGTTGTGTTGTGAAGTAGGTGAGTGGCCTCTACAGTACCTTGGTCTACCCTTGGGAGGGAACCCGACTTCTGTCAACTTCTGGGATCCAGTAGTGGAAAGATTCACAAAAAGGCTTGCTGGCTAGAAGAGAAATGTGGGGTAGAATAACCCTAATAAAGTCAACATTGACTAATTTGCCAATCTATTACCTCTCAACCTTTAGGGCCCCCTTAAAAGTGGTCAATAAACTGAAGAAAATGATGAGAGACTTCTTGTGGGAGCCAGGGGATACAAGAAAGGATCATTTGGTAAAATGGGAGGTGGTTTCAAGGAGTAGGGATAGTGGAGGCCTAGGGGTAGGAAACATTAAACTTAGGAACTTGGCACTACTGGGTAAATGGTTGTGGAGATTTCCCTTGGAACAAGACAACTTATGGCATAAGGTCATTGTAAGCATCCATGGCATGGCAAACAACGGATGGGACGCTGGCCTTGATCCTAGGGCAACAAGGGCTTCTCCTTGGAATGGAATTCACAATTTGCTACCGTCTTTCCTTCAGCTAGTCAGGACAATAGAATCTAATCAGAGTCCGCCTCTAGCTCCTATACCCGTGTCTCTTTCTTCTCTGCCCTCCTTCATTCCCCGCACCCAAGAGGCTCCTTTCCTACAAAGGAAGTCTGATGTATTCCTATACCCCCAAAAATAAGAGCCTTTTGTTGGGAGGTGGTGCTCCAAAAAATTAATACTCTGGATAATTTACAAAAAAGAAGGCCAAATCATTGCCTCTTCCCTCATGTTTGTTGCCTTTGTTTGGGAAATGGTGAGACAGTTACGCATCTATTACTTTCTTGTCCCTTTGCTTCTTGTGTGTGGAATTGGTTCTCTTCCTTATTTGGCTGCAGGTGGACCTCTCCTCCAGATGTGGCAAGTCTTTTCAACCCAAGCTTCTTCCTCCTATCAAAGAAAAGGGGGAGAGTGATGTGGAGGGCAACAAGAGCAGTCATTCTTTGGTCTTTATGGGAAAAAAGGAATAACAGAATATTCCAAGGGGCACAAAGAACAACAGAACAAATTATTGGCTGCATAGCCATTAAAGTCATACATTGGCTGAAAGTAAGTGACTTATTTAATGACTTTTCAATGGATGATTTATAAAGGGGATGGTCAGCAGTGGCAAACTCTTCAACCGAACAGCCTGTCCCTCAGCCTTCTTGGACACCTGCAGCACAACAAAGGGCCAAATTAAACTTTGATGGAAGCTCCATGGGTAACCCAGGACCCTCGGGTGTTGGGGGAGTCTTTAGGGATGGGGAGGACAAAATGGTTGCACACTATATTCCGGTCCCATAGGAGTGGGAGACTCTATGAGAGCTGAAATTTTGGCTATACTACAAGGCCTGAGATTAGCAAAACAACGGGAATTTCAGAACTTGGAGGTGGAAGGGGACTCTAAATTGATAATAGGATGGCTGCAAACAAAGAGTTTGGGTGTATGGAAGTTTAGACAGCAAATAAGGGAAATAATCTGCTTGGCAAGCGAAGTTGGAGTAACTTTCAAACGGGTCAGGAGATCAGCAAATTTTGTGGCAGATAGCTTGGCAAAACAGGGGACTTTCAGGGAAAACTTTTTTTGGG
Source organism: Nelumbo lutea (assembly GCF_056320005.1). Classification (NCBI taxonomy): domain Eukaryota; kingdom Viridiplantae; phylum Streptophyta; class Magnoliopsida; order Proteales; family Nelumbonaceae; genus Nelumbo; species Nelumbo lutea. Next base: position 38,709,622 of record NC_142686.1, on the reverse strand, counting down.
TTGTACTGTAATTCTTGATGTCAGGTTGTTGACAGTGCAAGATGTAATTTGATATCCTTAATGAAAGTCACTGTTTCCAATCAAAAAAAAAGGGTTAGATTTAGAAAATAAAAAATATTATTATATTTTTAATAATATATATATTAATATTGTCGGCTTGGGTCAGGCTATCATGTAAATTTCAGAGCCTAGCCCGAAATTAAGTCGGGCTTAGATCATTAGGCCCAAGCTCGGGCGCACAAGCCTAATAATATGTCCAAACCCGTCTAGGGTCGGGCTGTCGGGCTACCCAAACCATGAATAGGTCTAGTGGGGATGTTTGGCGAGATACTTTCCCTACAAGTGCTTATTTTAGTATAAATGACAATTTTAACCCCCATAATACCCATATAAACAATGCTTTTCAATATTACATTATACATTTGAAGGAAGTTCACCACATCACCATGCCATGACACATGGGAATCTATGTGGGCCCACGCATTGAGTGCCACGTCGACCACCAAGTCCCATTAATAGAAAAAAGGAATAATAATGATAATAATGACAAATAACAACAATAATAGTGATAATATTAACAAAAAATGATAATAGGATAATAATAAAAACAACAACAACAACAACAATAATAATAATAATAATCAAGAAACACCAAAATGTAATCACATATTTCAACATATTATTATTCAAATATTTCAACATATTATTATTCACATATTTCAGCCTAATTTTTATTCATATTTCAGTATATTATTTTTCACATATTTCAGCATGTACAATGTGCAATAAAAATCCAAAAAAGAACATAGTATCACAAAAAAAATCATATTAATAAAACCACAATCAACATGTTGATTAAAGAAAAATAATATTGCAAAATATTTTTCACATATTTTGCTCAAGATCCAGTTTTTAGCAAAATATTACAAAAAAAGTAATCATAGATCAAAAACAAGGAAGGAGGATGGCCAACCTGATGTCTTCGGTGATTCTACAGTGAAAATGGCATGAAATCCACCCAAAAACCTAAATCTAGCAAGCAACATCGAGGAAAGTGTTTCAAGTGGTAAATACTTGAAAAATAATAATCTTAAAAACATGAAAAAATGGTTCAAAACATGTAACCGACCTGATCACCAGTGAGTTCGTAGGTGGTTCGGTGGTCGCTGCTCACTCAAAGTACAGGTTCCGCCACTGGTATGCTCAGGTCTGGTCAAATGAGGAAGATGATATTTTGAGAACACATGGAGGAATTTTGGGAATTTTAAAAAATAATCAGGGATTGAACCGTCCAAAAAAGTTCGACCATTCACTTATTTAAGAAGTGCTTAAAAAAAGCCACTTTGAAGTTGCTTTCTTAATAAGCACTTCTTTTTTAAATAAGCACTTTTCATTACTTTTTTACCAAACATGGACAAGTGCTTACTTTCCACCTAATGTGTGGTCCTGACACTTATTTTAAGTACTTATTACAAGTGAAATCAAACAGGGCCTTATGGCTACGGGTCAAATTGTTTGATGCAAACAGTTGAACTATTGACCTAGAAAATGGTGGCAAGAGTGGTTCCTGATGAGGGGTGATTTGGCCTTTCGATTATACCATGCTACGTGGCAAGTCCGAACCACTTTATGACACTTCGGTGCCACATGTCGTTGGACCTCATCCTACTTGGCCAGCCTAAGCCACCCTCTACGAATCGGACCTCAACCAATGGGAGACCTACAGACCGCTCGACAACATACTGGAGCACATCACCTTGAAGGCATAAGTTGATGACTCCAGCAAAAGACCTATCTCTCCCAACCCGGGCAACTGTCGACCTGCATGACTAGCCGACCTCTGGGGTACCAACCTATGTGACGTGTTCAATCTCATCCACTCACCTCAACTATTGGTCCCTAAGAACATGGTAACAATGTAATAGCTATGTTCTCTGGCCCAATTGGAGTGGGAGACTCTTTCAGGGTTGAGGTGTTAGCAGCTTTGGAAGGGGTACAAAGGGCCAAAGATCTTAATGTCAAGAAATTGATTATAGAGGGAGATTTTGTGATTGTAGTGGACTAGCTAAAAGAAGACACCTCTAAGATGTGGAGCTACAGTGATGAAAAGAGAAAGTTCAAATGGCTGATCAAGAATAATGGAAGTTCAATGTACTTGGGTAAAGAGAAACACCAATTCCTTTGCTGATGGATTAGCTAGGCAAGGGGTTAATAGGGTTTCTGGGTTCTGGGCTCAATTGTAATTGTTGTTTTTATTAGTTTGGGTGCATTCCCAACTTCAGGGGAGTTAAGATACTTTAGCTCCTATTTTTTGTAAGTTTACTACTATTTAATGAAATCTGCGGTTATTGATCCAAAAAAAGAGAACATGGTAACATGTCGCCCACCTGACTGTGATAAGCCCGGTTCTATCTGCTTCGCAAGGAACCAGATGAGGATCATCACAATGTCGATACGACATGCCTCGAAGGATACAAATTGTTCCTTTAGTCCTATATTCTGTTATTCTATCATATAGTTCTTTGTTAATTTTTTATATCAAAATGTTGTTAGTGAACTCTACAATTTTTTTTACATCCTAATATTCATGAGGATATTCTTGCTAGAAGAGACCAAAAGCATCACATGGAAGCTCTAAATGGGCATGGGATTGGTGCGTTCTAGTTTTAGTACTCTCTGCATATTGGGCCTATCTATAAAGGCTTGCAAAGAAACATGTCAATGTCCTTTAATTCTTTTTCTTGGTAGATTGGATCTAGTATATAAGTGCATGTCAGTTTACCAATTTTGATGTTGACATTGTTTAGCTTGCAGGGATATTTGATATAGTGGTGGTGAACCTGACAACCTGTGTCCTTTTTATGACAAAGTTTCTACTACTAGTGGAATATCATTTGAGGATGGAATAGAAAGCATCGACATCGGTGGCCCTGGCATGATCAAAGCCACTGCAAAGTTTGTTTTCTGAGACACAATAATGACATTATATTGGAGAGCTAAGTTAATGTCTGTTAATTTTCCAATAGGCACAACATATATTCTCTGCGACTGACAAATCACCCACTCCTAAACCAAAATATACAAAACCCAATGGTCCATTTTACAAGTAGGAATTCCTGGACTGTAATTTCCAGAAAGTTATTCTATCAGGATGATTTTGGAGCAAGATCTCCTAGTTGAAGCTCATCAAGATGGAATCCATGTTAATGAGTTCAACCATCTGCAAAATGGATTGTACATATTTATACTACGTAGTCTATACTATCCTCCTAGTATTTGATGTCAATTATTTAATGTGCTTTGTTTGTCAAGGAAATATAACGAAAATATTTAAAAATTAATAATGCTTCCTTTAGTAACATTCATATTTTATGTTCTATTTATTTTCAACAGAATCACAAGGATATTTTGGTGGTTGTTGACTCAAGTGACTATCCTGCACTTTCGGAATTCTGAAAGGAAACCAAGATGACCAGCAATTCCGCGGGAAACTTGCTTGGAAGGCTTTCCAGCATGTTGCTTCTTATGATTCTGCAGTTTCTGAGTGGCTGTAGAAGCAGACAATTGGAGGCAAAACTTGGATTCTTTCTTGCCTTCTGCTTTTTCTCATTTTTTCCTGTCCAATTATACCTCAAACTCCCTCCCTCATCAGAAGGCTGGTGGTATTGCTACTGCTATGCGGGAATCTAAATGATAAAATATCCTCAAGAATTTAACAGGCTTCTCTCAATTAAAATTTCCACGCAACTATTGAGATTTCTGGAGCAGGCTACATTGGCCTTGGGTGAACATCGGATATACGGGAGCTCGACCTCGCTTCAGAAGTAAGCATACCCAGCAACGAGAGTTGGATCATCACAGAAGGAAATGGAGAAAAAAATTATGTGCGAGTTTTACCTTGTTCGAATGTCTGGTCGGCACTCGGTTGATGATGCAGGGGAATCTCAGTCCGTTTCAGTGTGGAAATGAGGCTGAAGAATGGTCTATGAGAGCAGGTTTAGATAGGCGACTTCAATTATGAATATCGTCCAGGGTGAGGGCGATTATTTTCCAGACTTGACGAGGTCAGACCAGATGCGCCAGTACTGCAACTTCTCCTCTCTAACCGGCGGGGAGAATGAACAGAGGAGCTACGGACGGAAAGGGAGATGAAGGGGAAGGGGAGGGAGAAGGAAAGATTAAATAAAAGGAAGGAATCGAAGGAAACCTGAGAATGGGAGGCCTTGTCCGCCGCTACCTGCTGGTCCGAATGTAAGAGACAGTGAACAGTCCCCTCTCTCCTCTCCCATTCGAATAAAATAACAAATAAGAGCCGTGTTTTTTGGATTCTGAGGGGGAGGGGTGGTTTTTGGCAAATTGCGGTCCGGGTCAAATTGGACCAGCCGGGTCTAAGGGGGTTAAACCGGCGGTCTTGGCTTGATGGCCGAAATTTTTGGGCCAAAATGGAAATGATTGAGATAGGTAGAGTGCAGAGAAGGATCTTGCATATGCAGGCCGATGAGATCGGCCAAAATGAAATCTTTCTAATGGATAAATGGGAGATTTTTTATTGAAAATTGGTAATTTGACCGGGAGGGTTGGATTGGCCCATTTAGGTCTGGATTGAGTAGATCTAAAAGGGGCATTGTTCGACCAATCTAGAGCTTAGAAACAAAATCCTTGTGTGATTGAGGGACAAACAAGGGCATATTTGGGTGAAATTCCACAGGGAAGGGTTTTTGGATAGTCTAAGGTAACTAGTAAAGTTTGATTAGGCCAACTAGGCCCGAATCAAAAGGGCTTAGAATCCGATCCATCTAGAGCCTTGAAATGGAATTTAGGTGTGATGAATGGGCAAACAAGGACAGTTCTAGGTAAAATTTCACATGGTAGAGTTTTTGGGTAGTTTGAGGTGATTGGTAAAGTTTGATTTAACCAACTGAGTTTGGATCGGAAGGGCACAAAATCTAGTCAATCTAGAGCCTTGAAATGGAATCTAGGTGTGATCGCAAGGCAAACAAGGGCAATTTTGGGTGAAATTACACAGCGTAGGTTTTTTTGGGTAATTTGAGGTGATTAGTAAAGTCTTAGTCTTGGAGGGTCAAGATTGTAAAAATTTAGGTCAATAGGATGTTCTATAACGAAAATCTTGGTTTAATGAAATGGCAAATGGGGGAATTTGGGGTTGAAATTTTGTAGGCATGTGTTTTGGTGTGTTTAGATTTTAATGGTGTGGTCCGGTTGACTTAGATGTGTTCAAATGAAGGAGATCCGGGTTGCGGGTGTTTTATGTTGACGATAAGCATCAAAATGGAATCTTTAATTTATGAGAGAGTAAATGAATGAATTTTGAGCTAAAAATTCATATGTAGGGGTCTTTTGGCATTCTGTGGTGATTGTCAGTGTTTGATTGGTTTAGATGTGTTTGGATCAAGTGGATATGTGTTGTGGGTGCTTTAGGTCTACGATATGAGTCAAAATGAGATCTTTGTTTATTAAGAGGGTAAATGGGGGGGGAGGGGGGGGATTTTGGGTTTAAATTTTTTGGGCATATGTTCTATATGGTATTGAGCCTGATGATTGTGTTTGACCTAATGGTTGAGGTGTAAATGGGGGTCAATTGGGGCCATCAAATTGGTATATTAAATGGTGGTATGAGGGTTGAAAGTTGGGTTTTGTAGCTTTTAGGTGTTTCAGAGAGGTTGGAAGGGTTTGATCAAGAATTCGGGGTGAATTAGCATTCAAACAATGGACCAAGCAAAAATCGGGTGCTAACAACTACCCGTCTTTGTTGTAAAGTAGAAGACTACAAAACAATAAAGACCAAAATAATGAGATGAGGGAGGATGATTAAAACGAATGAAAGGAATTTCCATGCAGCACCATTCTATCATGTTCAAGCCATTTTATCATTGGCAAAGTGACATCTTTTGTATCGAGAACCCTTGGAATCAGGGTACATTTGTTGTAAAGAAAAGCATTAAAAACAAATTGAAAACAACGATAAAAGCAACTCAAAGTATAAAGTTTGTTTAACTTTGTCAATAGTGAACTTTCTATCAAGTATTGGATGATCTTGTGGAGTGAGGTCAGCTATTTGCAGTGAGGTGAGAAAGGCATAAAATTGAAAACAATAATGTACCATGCGGCGATAAAAGCAACGATAAAGCCTTGATTAAAATTTACGATGTGTCAAAGTGGCGAAAAATCTGTGTTATGTAGTAGAAAATTTTGTTTACGATGCACTAGATGGCAAAAAAATTGTGTTATGCAATAGAAAATCTGATTTATGATCTAGCAAATGGCAGAAAATACAGACTTGTGATGCGCCAAAGTGACGGAAAATCTATGTGATATGCAGTGGAAAATTTGATTTACAATGTGCTAGACAACATAAAATTTGTGTTATGTAAACCAATTTGTGATGTGCCAAAGTTGTGGAAAATTATGTGATATACAACGAAAAATTGGATTCATGACATGTCATGTGGCAGAGAATCTATGTGCTATGCAACAGAAAAATCTGATATACGATATGCTAGATAACGAAAATTTGGATAACTCTGATTTATGATGTGCTAAAGGGCAAAATATTAATGTGTTGTACAACAGAAAAACTCATGTGCTATAAAGCGGGAAAAACTCATATGCAATAGAGCGGATAAACTCACTTGCTAGAGAGCTAAAAAAACTCATGTGTAATAGCAGAAAATAAAATTCATGTGCAAGCGCAGATAAATTCACACGCTAGAGAGCGAAAAAAACTCATGTGCAATAAGAGAAAAGAAAACTAATGTGCAATAGTGCAAATAAACTTATGTGCTAGATAGCGGAAAATTCTTAGCAGAAAACCTGATTTATGATGTGCTAGATGATAAAAAATATGTGTTACGCACCATAAAAACTTTGATGTCTAATGTGCCAAAAGGCAGAATATCCATGTGTTGTGCAACAAAAAAACTCATATGCTATAAAGCGGGAAAAATTCATATGCAATAGAATTGAAAAACTCATGTGCTGAAGAGCGAAAAAAACTCATATGTAATAGTGAAAAAGAAAATTCATGTGCAATAATGCGGATAAACTCATGTGCTAAAGAGCGAAAAATTCTTATTCGGGATGTGCCAAAGGCAGAAAAACCATGTGCTATAGAGCAAAAAAAATTATGTGCAACAGCGCAAATAGACTTATGTGCTTTAAAGCGAAAAAATTAATGTACAATAACGCGAATAGGTTTATGCGCTACAAAGCAAAGAGAAAATCAATATTGACAATAATATGCAATAGCGGAAAAAAACTAGTGACCCGATTAAACAACAAAGTCATTGATGTAATTAAAAACTACGATTCATGATGATAATAATGTAATCATTACGATAAAACCCAATATTTGAAATGTGTTGCGCAAGAAAGAAGGCATTAAATTAACACAAGATCACAAAACTATTGAAATTATGACAATACTAAAATTCAAAAAAGCCCAGTTGTAATGAATGCAAAAAAATAAAAAATAAAAACTCAATAATTATTATCTCAACAAGTCTAGTTTAGATTACTTGTCATTTCTCACTTGGTCGTTCTCTTTGTTGGGAATAAATTCTCTACACATTTTTACCACATTTTGCACTTTTATTTTTATTACTTATGTTGTTGTTGTTGTTGTTGTTATTATCTCTTCTTTTTTATTTATGGATTTTTTATTTTGCAATGGTGTGGCTTAAGCTTCTTCTTTGAGATATATCTTAGTTTGTTTCGGGTGTCAAATGCCATAAGCTGTCCTCATATGAGAAATGATAGTCTAAACACTATAGCTATTCACCAAGTTGTGAAACAAATGATATCTCTCCATGACAATAATAAAATAGATGGGACCCACACCTCTCACATCGAGACCCATTACTTTATTGTTATGTTTGGTTTCATACCCCCCTAAGCGGCTATCACGTTTAGTTAATCCCAATACAATTATATACCATATAAAAAAATCTACAATTCACGTTGTAGAATACCCCTAAGTTCCTAACCATTAATTGAAGTCGGATTAATCTGACAATTCGACAAATGTGAATTCGAATGCATTTGTCACATGTCTGATCAATTTCAAATCAAACTCCAATTTTGCTAAATCTAATATGCTTATAGCCCTAGGCCCACAGATGAGGTTTCAATGCCTAGCTTACTAGGTCACGAGAGCTCGAATTCTTCCAAACCTTGAAATTTCTAACTTAGGGGCATTTGATAACACTTTTTAGAGGTCCAGTGTTTTCAGACACCAGATCCATTTGGTGTTGCTTCTGAAAACCAATATGAAATTTGTTTTTAGATTTGAAATCGAAAGTGCACGGACTAGCTCTTAACACGCTTAGACGCATTTTTAGAGTTAGTATAAGGTCGAAAATACCCCCTCCCCAATATTTTCGAAATGATGCAGTTTTGCCCCTATTTAACCCCAAACAAAAAAACCTAGGACATGTGTTTTCTAGATGGGAAAGAAGAGTTTTGCTCGTGAAGATTGCTCCAGGTATGTTTTCATGGCCGTAAGTCTTTTCTCTTATCTCACTTTCTTATTCTTCGTTTGCACACATCTAATTTCCCTATATTCTTCATTTTTTAGGATCATTATTGCACAGGATGCTTAGTAAATGGTTAACGAGTGGCGAATGTATCATCTTTTTCTTCTTATTATTATTCAAATGATGAAAGGTATATTCTTCTTTATTTTGATATTTTTTTGTTTAAATATTTTGATATGTTGATAATAATCAATTCATTTGGTTCATTTATGTTTAATTTGTTCTATATGTTAATGTTAATTTGCTTATGTTTTTTTCTTTTTTGGAAAATGAACTAGTATTGGTGGTTTCGAGAACTATGATGTAGAGGATCTGTTTAACTTTTAAAGGTTGAAGGAGATAATTTGATAGTCTTATTCAAAATTGAAGGACCTAATTGTCTTTGCTGATTTTTTTCCTCTATTTTTGTAATTCTTTTTGTAGCATTTTAGGGTGGTTGAGTTTTCTTTTGGCAACAAATTGTGAAAATGCACTTGAATGGGTTGTCAGGGTGTGGTTAAATGTGAAAATTCACTTTATTAGTTATTAATTAATTTTTATTTGTGTTTTTATTAATTATTAGTTATTATCATTAATTGATAATTATTTTTTATAAATTTGTATTCATGTTTTTTATTAATTATTAATTATTTTTATTAATAATTAATTATCATTAATTGTTAATTTATTATTAATTATTATTTTGATTTTGATAAATTATTTTATATGAAATAGTACAAGTTGAGCTCAAAATTACCAAACTGTCTATTCTTGGGGTAAAATAGTAAAATCAAGGAATTTCAGGCCTGCAAGCTCGGGCTTGGGCCTAAAACATCGGGATCGACATTTTTTTTTTAGTTGAGCTCAAGCTTTCTTAAAAAATCCTAAGTCCAACTCGATAATGTATTATATAATAAAAATATATTTTATATAATAAAAAATATTTTTCTTCTATTTTTTCAATTAATTGTGAGCAAGGATTAAAATATCGATACGATATGCCCGATATGGGACGTATTGTATCGGTATCGGGTCATACCGACACGGGATACGCTAGGACTGTAAATGTATCCTTCCAGTTGTACGCCACCGTATCGGTGTGTATCATGTAATATCGGTCGGTCGATACAATCCTATATGCACGTAGGCGTATTGATCCTCCTTTTTGCAATTTTGATATAAAAAAAAAAAAAAAAAACTTGCAGCTAACGCAACTTGAACCCAATACTGCATTTCACCTAATGCCAATTAGTGACCCGTCATTAGCCACTAAGACAACATTTCTTTCATGTTAATAATTGGAATATATTACCTTTTATCACCTATATTCACATAAAATCTCAACAACCAACATACACTTATCTTCAACAATTCCAATTAAAAATTAAAAAGAATAATATTTAAAATTAATATTTTATAAACCAATAGAATAAATAATCTATCAAATCCACATTTATATAAAAAAGTTGATTTTTAATTTAAAGAATTTTTAAAATATTAATAATAGAATCCAAAAGCCAAGGGTTTTGCTGGTCGACATGATCTTCTCCATTGCCAATGGCAACTTCTTGCTTCTCCTAGGCAAACACTAAGGCAATATTTCATTCATGGCGGATTGTTCCCTTTCATTCACTGTGATTTTTACTCTTCTCCTTCATCTTCTTGCTGCGATTTCTAATTTTCTCCTTCATCTTATCACATGAACCAGCGGCGGCGATTTATTATCAGCGGTGGAAATTGCAGCAGGTTGGTGTTTCACATCAATCATTATTTTCATTTTTGGACTCCAAAAACAAGATGTTCAATTTGAGAATCAGGAAAAGGGACGAATAGCATGTTTTGACTCCCTGATTTTTATTTCGGATCAACTGGTGTTTTTCCATGTTTCTCTGTTAATGTTCAGGACGAGTTTCCTTTTTTAGAATGACTAGTATTTTGTCCTACTTCAAGGATCTAAATCCTAAAACTTTAAGCTATGCCCCAACTAAAGCTTAAGAATTAAATTGCTTTTTTCCTTTTTTTTTTTGCAACGAAAACAATAGATTTAAAAAATGAAAATGAGGTATTTTTGGACCATTTTTTTGTGACTTCAACATTATAAAAAGTTAAAAACCATGAAAAGCAAATCAACCATATTGGACCATTGGTGAAGATATCCCAAAATGTTTAGAAGTTTTGACAAGTAGGTTGTAGAATTTCTTCGTTCTTACCTTATCATCATAATCATCAGCAGTCTCTTGGATTTTGTTGGTTTAATTAGAGGTAAAGAAACATCATCTCCGATCACCTTAACAACTTCTTGGTCATTTTGCAACTATGAAGCATCTGATGTCATTGCCTTAGATAGTTTTGCACTTCGAGAAATGATGCACTGCTCTCTGTCACTATCGTCACCAAGGCAATTACTAGTTAAGGCTTTATGAGGTTCAACTACTTATAGGAATAACATCTTCATCATTTCTAGTATTTTTTACACCTGAAGATAAGGCATGGCTCTTCGCATTAGAATCCTTCACTTTGTTTAACTTCTTTCTTCTTTTATCACCAAGATTACCAATCTCTGAGATGATAAAAGTGTTGAACAACTTAGACAACACAAACATGTCTTTCATACTCATTTGCTTAAGAATTAACTCTCCACCTCAGTTTTACTTGGCGTATTGGTTTCAAAATTATCATCATCGGAACAACATTCTCACCCACTTAATCCATTGTGAAGTTATCCTTTTCACCAACTATAGGATCATTAAGGCTATGTGTTTCCCTACATTGTCCTTCAAACCAAACATAGCCTAAGGTAATTTATGTGATTTAAAAGGCACATAGGCGAGGCACATTTTAGGGTATGCACCTCACCTAGGTCCTAGGTACATGCCTAGTATGCCTAGGCGTGCACCTAATACACCTTATGCCTTAGCCGAGGCGTGCTCCTTTTGAAAATTTGGTACCTTTTTACTTTTCTTGAACCTAGCGGCTAGGCCAGGGGCTTTGCCCCCCGACCCTCCATGCCACACCCCTTAAGGCAAGTCCAAACAAGTCCATGTTAGAGTCTTAATTTAGTAGTTATTGGAGCTTTCAAGAACCTCTTGTTTGCCAATGTTGTTCATTCATTCATCCAAATAAAATATTGTCTATAAACAATTAAATTTATAAAATCATTATTTTTTTGTGTGAGAACTAAGAATTTATAACCCTAACATGGACTTGTTTGGGCTTACCTCGAGGGGTGTGACACAAAGGTGGCTCGTAGAATTATGAATGTAATATGTTTTACATCACATTAGCTACTTGAAATAATGCAATTGAGGAAAAAAAGTGATTGTGAGTTTTACTTTTACATGCTTGAAAATGTTTTATATGTTTGATTTTATTTTTAAATTCTCATTTGAATATGCTTTACATGTTATGGTTATGTATTTTAATTTTAGATAATAGGTTTTTAAAATATTTATTTTAAAATTTAAGTTTATATTTTTTATTAATATTATGTTTAATATATTTTTTTTTATTTTTTTGGCAATTCTTTTGATTTTTTCTCTTTTTTTAATTTTCTAACATTTTTTTAGCATTTTTTTGTTTATTTGCGCTTTGATTAAAAAAGGTGCACACCTTGCCTTGCACTTTGCACCTCGGGTGCAGATTGACCTCTGCGCTTACGCTTTTAAAACACTTGGCAATTTGCATCTAACATGTGGTAACACTTGATTTTTGCTCGATCCGTTGCTTGGACCTCCAATTTACTCTAAACACTCAATCAAACTCTTCCAATCTTTCTAAAATGCCCCCTCCCCAAAGAACCCTAATTTTGCACTAAGAGCCCTTAAATTCATCGTTAAATTTGCCTAATACCAATCCGATGACTCTGATCAACCCCCATTTATACTTTCACATTCAAATTAGGCACCACCATCAGACTCAAGATCTCCCAAAATATCTACCTTGCAAAATTTCAACTCAAAATTCCTCTATTTCCCTCTTCATCAAACGGAGATTTCATTTCGCCCCCTTTCAAAAACTTAAAACACCCATAACCTAGATCCCCTTGATCCAAACACATATGAGCCAATTAGATCATATGGTTGATCCCTAGACACACCAAAACACCTGCCCATAAAGTTTCGACCCAAAATTCCCCCATTTACCCTTTCTTTAAATCAATATTTTGTTTTAAATCTTCTCGTTGATCCAATTTCTTCTAATCTTAATCCCCATGAACCAATGAGACATTACCAACAGGTCCCACATACTCTAAAATACCCGTATGTAAAATTTCATCCCTAAATACCTTTGTTTGCCCTTCCTTGGCACCTAGATTCTAATTTCAAAGTCCAAATTGATTGAACCACTACTGTTCCAAATCCGGTTGATCCAGTCCTAGTTAGACCAATCTAATCTCACCATTCAACTCATAGTGCTAAAAAACCCTACACTATGAAATTCCAACCAAAAATACATTTGTTTGCCCATTCATTGCACTTATATTCCATTTGGAAGCCATAAATTGACCAAATTAGTACCCTCACAGATCTGCCTAATCTGGGTCTAGTTGGGCCAATCCAATCTACCAATTAAACTAGAATGCACAGAAACCTTACACCGTCAAATTTCAACAAAAAAATACCATTGTTTACCCATCCAAATAAAAGATTCTATTCCGACCAATCTTATTATCCCCCACACGCAAAGCATGGTTTTAAAAATCGACCTGGAAACGAAGTTGTTTTGGCCATCGATTTTTAGGTTGATGGTTTGATCATTCGGTTCGAATGAATGGCCTATTCTAACAATAAAAATAATTAAAATAAAAAATGACTAAAACCATTGAATGAGTCAACGGTTTGATTGCCCAAGTCAATAGGTCATTGGCCGATTTAACCAGGTTTGATCACCCTTACACTCGAATTAACCAAACTAGGGCTGTTCATGAGTTGGGTTGGGTCGGTTTACTGGCGTTTTTCCAACTTATCCGACCTGGTCGGTTTACCTAAAAATGAAACCGAAACCAACCCAATACTAAGTAAAATAGACCTAATCGATTTGAATCGGTTTGGGTCGGTTTTGTGAATGATTCTCTCAGCGTGAACGGTAAAGGATTCAAGTTTAAGAAAGCAAAGGCTGGATGCCTGGAAGTTAAAAATGATTTGATGGATTAAAACTAATATTTAATATATAATTTTTTTTATATAATATGTATATTTCTAAAATAAAGCTGAAATATATATATCCATAAATATATATTAAAACTAAAATATATTATATATAATATATATCTAAGTCGGTTTATATTTTTTTGTAACCCGAAACCAATCGATATCGAAGAAAAACCGACCAACTCGGATTGGATCGGACCGGGTTGGTCGGTTTGGGTCTTGTCATGAACAGCCCTAAACCAAACATTCTAAAATAACGAAATTGCCCTATAATTTCCGAATATTACCAAAATACCCTTACTCCCAATTATAATATCCAGCTTAACCTAAATTTTGGGGGATTAGAATTCGGCACTGTTCACCTTATTCGAGAGAATCCAGCACCAGCGACAGCCGATCCCCCCCTCTCCGTTTCTTCTTCTTCTTCCACCATCGAATCGACCGAAATCCCGAAGAAACACTGTTCGTCTTCTTCCTTCCGACGAACACAGCGGCGGCAGAACGATTGATTCAACAGTTGGGCTTCCCCAACCCATCATTAAGCCATTGTTTCGTTCGCCGGCTGAGCAGAACCATCGACGGTAGCCATTGCCCGAGCTGCATACCCGGAATATCGCCCTCCCCAGTTCTTTTATTGCAAGTCGACATCACCATTTTCGTTCAACAAGATAGTCGGAAACGAATAAGCCCGTGTCTCCTGTTGCAGCGGTCGGTTTCAGGCCAAAATCCAACCAGATAAACTCTGTCTTCTCTTCCCCTGTATTTAGTTATTTTTTCGTGTTTTTCCTTGTTTTCTTTCCCCTATATTTTGCCAAGAAACGATCAAAATCTAATGGGAGAAGGTGACAGAGTTGGTGATGAAGCTCCGCCGAACCAGTCTCTGTCGAATCCTCAATGTTAGTCCGGTCCCGCCGTAGTCTTCTCTTGGTATTCTGAGTCATTGTAATGTTTTGTTTATGATCAACGCATTGATCCATTTTTTAAATGAGATTGTCTGTTAATATTTTGTAAAGTTCTGTTAGTGATATGTTCTAAAAGATGATCACCGCTTGTTTAGTTCATCGCTGTTTTTTTTTTTTTTTTTTTCCTTCTTCTTGAAAATTGTTTAGTTTACGATTGAGTGCGTTAATATATTACCTGTCTTATTTTACTGAGTGCGTGGCTGGGTTCTGCCTCTTGAAACGAAAGACACCAAGCTGTTTTTATTATTGAGCATCAACGATACCGGGGTCGGAGAAAGACTGTTAATAGCAAACACCGCGGTAGAATTAGAAAGCAAAACAAGCTTAAAAAATTATAATAATAAATAAATATGATAATAAAAATGACAAAAAACGAAGGAATAAAATAGGAGGTTAAGAATCTGACAATCTGTAATGGTGAGTTTGGATCAATGGAACGGGATGCTTAGCTTGATAGATTAGAGTTTATTTGTGGGGAGAATAAGCTATTAAAAGAAATTTGGTAATGAAAATGAAATAAAAAAGAAAGAAAATAAAGAAAATAAAAAATACAAAAGATTCAAAAAAATAGACAAATAAAACAATAATAACAATAATTCCATAAAAATAATAAGTTTACAAATAGGGTTTCATAAGAAAAATAAAAACAAATAAATAAATAATTGTTAAAAACAAAAAAGGATAAAATAAAAAAATTAAAACAAACATAAAAAAATAAAAAACAAAAAGATAATAAATAATAAATAATGAAAATTGATACAGAAGATTCCGTTTTGTGTTGGCTTGTTCCGGTGTATTGTTCTTATGGCTTTTGCTTCTCAATGATACCACTAAGATTTGTTGGCGATGCACTAGTTTGTTCATGAAGGATTATTGCATCGGATTCCTTGCTAATGTCTTTTTGGTTTCCTTCAAATGTTTTCTTAGAAATATCCTGCTTGACATTTTCCACAGATGACGGGACTGTGGAATTTACCCCATCAGTTAAACTTGATTTATTTTTCTTTATCCTTATCTTATTCTCATTACTTAAACTGGTTTTTTTTTTTTTTTTTTTTTTTTTTTTTTTTATCAGCAAGGGAAAGATTTTATTAATCTCAACATCAAGTATTACAAAAGGTGGAAGTTCCACCCTATAGACACTCTATAGAATTTATAATTTTGCCCAGAACATTTGGTGTCTCCTTTTCTCATTCTCATTACTTAGACTAGTTGAAAACAAATGATTATTGTCCAAGCCTCCAAGGGCTTAGTAGATAAGTCAAACGAACAAATCTTTAACTTTCTTGAGGGTATTTTCCAGTTTGGGTCTCCCTACATCATTGTCTTTCAGAGGAACATCCATGGCATTGTTAACACTACTTTTTTCTTCTCTTTTTTGTTATGTCTCTTATTTGTAACAACCCCATTTGCCAAAGAATCCCCCACCATGTCATCACACTTCATGTCCAAAATTCTATGTTTTTGTTGTTAACCTTAAACCTAAGTTACTCTAATCCAGTAAACATCTAGTTGAAAACCCAAAAAAAGCCAGAAATATTTACATATTGGAGTATAGATTGCATTTGTTAAAATGGTTTAAAACTTTTTGCACTAAATATTTGCACCCTTTCTAACTTCTTTTGATGTAAATGGGAAGTAAAGCAAAATTTTCATCATAACACACACACTCTCTCTCTCTCTCTCAAGTCTCAATTGGGAGCCCTCAATCCAGTAACTACATGACTGCAAATCTCTTTTGATAAATTAAAAGAAATCTACAATAAGATTATCTATCCATGTTCGTAATGATTGGTTTCTTTTTTCTCTCTACAACAGTGATGGACTTTCTTCTGTAAGAGGTCAAAGAATGTGCCTATTGTACTTGAGAAGGTGATATCAGAGTTAAAATCCCAAGAACTTCAATATGAGCTTGATTTCAAAATATGGGTGCCGTTTCTCGCATGTGTTCTATGGACAACCCATTGTTCGTGCATCAGTCACATTGAAAGCTGTGAACTTGGAGTGTATCTCTCGAAGATTTGGTGCTCCTGCAAAGAATGAGGAGGAAGAAGAACTAGAAATGATTGATCAGCGGAGGCTCCCTGCAAATTACGACCCAACGAATTTTGATCCTACTGAGCATCGGAGCCCACCAACTGATAGGGTGTTTAGGCTTGTAGATGAAGTATCGGGACTCACATTAGTTGAAGTTGCTGAGCTGTCATCAATTTTGATGAAAAAATTAGGTATGAAGGAAGCACCAGTTGTTGGTGTCATGAAACCGGGTGCTGCTGCTGGATTGGCTGGAATGACGACGAAGGCACCATCAGCCGCCAAGGAGGAGAAGAAATTGGAGAAAACCGTGTTTGAACTGAAACTAGAGTCTTATGATGCAGCTTCGAAGATCAAGATTATTAAGGAGGTCAGGAGTTTTACTGATTTAGGCCTCAAGGAAGCAAAGGACTTGGTGGAGAAGACGCCTTCTGTGATAAAAAAGGGGGTGTCAAAGGAAGAAGGGGAACAAATAATTGAGAAGATGAAGGCTGTTGGTGCTAAAGTGGTCATGGAATAAAAAGTTGAACTGATTCAGGACAGAAATTGGTACCAACAGTTGAGTTTTCTTTGATTTGTTTTCCTACACGCATTGTCTTCTAAATGTCATAGATGCTTAACATGCAAATATTTATGCTACCCACTTCTTTTTAACTGAAGTTTTTATTTGAGGAGTCTGCTATTGGTTATACTCATTATCGTCTATGTTTCCTTTGACCTTAAAAAGCTGAGAAATTTTGATTGACAACGTTCTAATTTGTATTATCATGGATGAGCAGCTCTCTATTTAGTTGTTTTATCCTTTTATTAGTGATAGTGTGTCCAGAGCTCAGTGAAGAAAAGCCATGATTGTTATAACCATATGCAGCTTCCTGTTTGTTTTCTATGCCCTTTTTAAGCATGGGATCTCATTATTATCTATGTGCTATCTTCAGAGTGTTCAAAACTGAAGCTCTTTCTTTCTTCTTTCTTTTTTCTTTTCTACATACATTTAATACCTCTCGAACTCTTGAAGGAGGTAAGGATACTTTGACTTGTAGAGTAAGGCCCTGTTTGGCAAGTCTTTTTGAAAGATCTTCTGGGCTTTTATAAGCCCGGTAGACCAAAAATGGTCCTTGTTCTGTTTGGCTACTGAAAGCCCGTTAGACCAAAAGGCAGAATCCCAAGAAAGACCCTAAAAGACCAAAATGGTCTGGATCTCAGAATCTCCAAACCAAGCTTATAGTCTATTTGGGTTTCTCAGCTTTTTGATACTTTTGACAAAACTTCGACTCAGAGAAACTCTCTACCCCCAGCATTTGAGAAGCATCGACACAATTACTAATCGTGACACACTGTTCACTTCTCCTCTCCTTTTTCATCATTGATTGTCGTTCTTCACCATGTTCAACCGACATCTCTCATTTCAGGTTTCCGATCTCCCGTGAGATTGTGTCGGTTAAATTGTTTCGGTCAAGGTATAATCACTAAAGATTTGTTAGGTTCCCCAGTGTCCAAGGTATAGGTCTGATAAGCATGTTACTCGAGAGCTTCAGCCTCTGCAATTCTTTCAAGTTCCCAATCTCTGGAGGGATAGGACTTGAAAGTAGATTCGTATTGAGACAATGGAAATTGAGGTATCCAGCTTCTGTAAACTGGTTGCCAAGGTTTGTGGTATTGGACCGCTCAAGTGGTTCGTTGACAAGTCAAGCAATGTTAGGTTCGGACAATTGAGTATGAATGGTGGGAACACCGTAGCTAGATTTTTGTGACATGCCCATAGGTTTTTGTGTTCTGCTCCAGGTATTTGTTATTGACTATCTGAAATTTTCCTACGCTTTCTCTTGCCATATTCTTGCTATTTACACAGAAAATTTCTTAGTCAACCATGTCCTTGTTTGCTTATCATGCTAGAAAATAAGGAAATAGGGAGACAAGTTATCAGATTAGCAATTGCAGGAAGATAGATAGCAAATAAAATCACTTTTTTGTGTTTACACTGAAGACGTATGAATATCAATTTAAAGAGCTTCTGAGCGTGAGACTTAAAAGAATTAAAGATCCTTGGAAAGAATCAACTCTGAGAAAAACGGTCTGATGTTTTTGCTGAATTACTATATTACTATATTAATAAATGATCTGTTGTTTTTGCTGACAGATGTGCTTGGGGGGTGTTCAGAGAGGGTCTGTTGTTTTTAATTTACTTTTGGTCTTGTTGTAATTATATATGTATCTCGTACATGATTTTTTATCAATAAGCTATCATCCGTTACTGATAATGAAAAAGGTGGATAAAGTTATAATTGACTTAGAAAAACATATTTGTTGGGAGAATAATACCAAAAAAGTATTGAGCAAGGTTTTGGTTAGGAACATGTTCATAAACAGCAAGACTCTTTGGACCTGTGATACTGCAGCCTAACAGCTTTACAAGATTTTTGTGATGTACAGTGTTGATCAAATTTACTTTATTAAAGAACTGATCCATCTACTGTCTTGTGTTAAAGAAAAGGCTCTTTACAGCAACAACTTTCCCATCTGGAAAAATACCCTGTTTGATAATACCTTCAAGTCAAAAGCGTGTTCAAAACCATTCCCTGTGAAGAAAATTGGATAATTCAGAATTACTTTGTACACTGAACCAGATCCTCCTTGACCCAGTTTGTTGGAATTGCTAAAATAGTTTGTGGCCTTTTCAAGAGTCTCATATTTGATGTTAAGCTCAGATTTATTTACAACGGTCACCAGAGCACCGTGTGGCTTTCCTCTCTGAAACAGATGAAAGATCAATATAATTTGGATTCCAAACTATAACAAAAGAAAAGGAACCTTTAAAATATGAAGCAAATGATACCTCTCCTCCTTGCAAGTTTCCTCTTCCCAAAGAAAATAACTGTTGCAACAACCATCACAACCGCCAGAACAAAAGAAACTACAGCCAGAATAATGGCCAAATGGTGCACTCCTAATTAGAATCACCATAAAATTTTATCAGTAGAATGTCTACTATGAGAATTGGTGTATATATCAGATAATTTAAGGAGTACAAATGCAGAGTTGTTGAGGGTCCACTTTAATGATCAAAGATAACTCAACCATTCAAATCTTTCATTCTATTTTAGAAGTGGCTACGTTGGAAACAAGTTCAGCCATAGTATAGTTCTTGCAACAAGAAAGAAGAGTGGGGCTTTTATTAAAAATTCACAAACTTAATTCAAATAATAGCAGAAATCTCAATTATAAACAAGTAGCAGAAATCTTATAGTGGGAAAAAGAGAAAGAAAGAAAACTAAGAACTCACCATGAATTATACCAGCCACCAAGTACCCAAAAGTGATAAATATACGACCTGATGCATGCTTTGTTCATTATCCATGAGGTCCCATCTCCACCTCTGTGTGTCTATTGTTGTTGTTTTTCATATGAGACTACTTTTCTTGCTAATCATTTTATTTTGAGGATTCAACTACATGTGAAGTTGAAATAAAGTAGCCTAAACAAGTTGATGTAAAATCTGAGAATGGTTCCTCCACCTGTTTGTGTCCATTTCCTATGGATGGTAATTGCTGAGACTCTAGATCAGGGGATAGATTTGGCCGTTTGGGGCAGTGAGACTCTATCCATACTCAGAAGGAACTAGAGGATAAAATTGAAAATGAGTGTGCTAGGTGAGTTGGAGGTAGCAACTTCATTTGTATGTTAATGTGACGTAGAATCAGACATAGGGACTACTAGAATGCCATCACACGTCATTATATGGGGTGTGGTGGAGGAGAGAAACAGGATGATTTTGAAACAACAGAGCAACATCTTTTGAGCCATTGGATGTAAGCTTCTTGGCATTCTCAGCTCTTGGGTGTTGGTAAAACTGAAATTTAAAGGTTTTCTATACTGCTTTGAGTAGGAACCTAGTAGAAATGATTCAATCATATCTTGATGATCCCCACCCAAGATCACGCCCCCCTCCTGCTGTTCTTGCCTTATCAGTCTCATTAGGCTCCAATTTGGTGGAAGCTCATTTAGCCATTATTGGGACAGATGTGCTTGGGGGTGTACTTTTGCAGACAACATTTTCTAGGCTTTTAGTTGCTGATAAAAAACAGCGTTTTCTGGGCTTACAGCGGCCCTGTAACTGATGCTGATGCCATAAAAAGCTCAAGTGAAGGTCCTCCCTACTAGGATCAGAATAAATACATACAAAAGATGGTTCGGTTCAGATCCAATATTTTCTTTTTGATTGGTAAGGATCAAGCACCCCTCTTGATAGGTTGAGTGATTTAAGAGGTACGGAAAGTGTATGCCTGGAGGTGTGCCTTCTGTTGAGGCATAGGGAAAACGCTGAGGAGCAACATAATACAAGCATGGACACCCTTAAAAGTAAAGTCTTAAACCTCCTGTGTATAAGTGTGTATGAAGATGTCCACCTTGTATACAGCGTATGCTTTTTATTTGTCTTAAAGCACTTCACTGTTTCTTTATTTGTTATAAATCAGTATATATGTATAGAAAAATACCAATTTTGTTCTCCCCATCACATGTCAATTTGTAAGTGGAGCTATGCCAATTTTAATATTTTGTAAAGGTAAATGTGTAAATGGGGCTCACAAGTAATATTTACATGTTTGAATGCGTTATTGGGTCCCGCACATAACATTTAGAGAGAATGACGGTTCAGTCCAGGGTCAGAATTTGTAAGCTCAAAGTACATTTGGGATAGGTGCCAACTCGGAATTGATGCTAATTCACGGGTGGGAATGGGTGCATGTGGGTTTTTGACATTTTGAATATTTATAGATTTGCATTGGGATTCAGAAATCTGCATTAGTCCTGTCCGTACTTTTCCATAACATTTAACATGTATGTAAGAGGGATCGACAAGTATTCTTGCCAAACGGTCTTTCGATCTTTTTAGCTTTTGAAAAAATCATTAAAAAATTGCAACTAATGGTCTTTGGTCTTTGAAGATCTACTTGTGAAAGCTCGTCAGTCTTTTATGATCTTGAGATTTTATAAGATCTTCAGACTATCCAAACGTCTCCTAAGTTATTAATTAATGCATATGATGAATCTTCAAGTAGTTAAAATGCCCTTCCAAACATATCATGGAAAAGCTTTTAGAGAACTTACACATTCTAATTCATGTTATTTCTATTTGGAGAATTCTTTGCCATATTTTTCCTTTCAAGGATTACGTAACTAATTATACCCAAAAGATGGATAATCTTTGCCCACTTTGCACCTTGCCATGACTTAGTTGAATACATGTCTCTGTTTCTTCATTGTCAAGCCAATTTTCCTATCTAGTTTACATCATGTCTAGCTCTCTAAATTGAAGAATACTCTGGGTGGTGTTTAGAAGATTGGATTTTCCTTCTGGTGGCACAAAGTCAAGGAGACTCTAAGTGATGATATTAGCTACTTGTGTAAAATTTCTGTTAATTTTTGGCATTGTTGGAAGGCTAGATGAATTGAGGACCTGAATAATCTTAAACAAAGATTAATTAATGCTTCATTGTTGGAAGGCTAGCTGCAGGACAACTATGTAAACTCCAACTTCTATCCTTGTTTAGTGCTTTCAATTGGCTCATGCTCAAGTTGAGGACGTGGATAATCTTAAACAATGATCAATTAATGCTTCATGCGATCCATTTACAAACCCCACCTCTACTACGCATTGGGCACTTCTACACACAGCATTCATTAAGCTAAATGTGGATGGTGCACAAGGATTCTCTCGATCTCGACCGGATATTGTATGTGTTTGGTTCCATTTATGTTTTTGGGTGAATGTTTATCTGATAAAGACTCACTTTAAACGTTTTTCACCTTGTTGTTTGGTTAAATTTAATGTAGGCGTTTCAAGAAATGTTCCTTTACACTTCAGTAACAATAAACGTCTTTCCATTTCATGCTATTTGGTGGGGGTTCCTTTACCCTTCAGTAACAATAAACGTCTTTCCATTTCATGCTGTTTGGTGGGGTGTTTCAAGAACCATATAGATGTTTCAGTGTGACACTTTCATTGTGATATACATGATACATTAGTCAATCCAACGGTATATATGCTTCAACTTAGAGACTGCTTTTTAGATCCAACGGTATATATGATATAATCCACATCCAACGGTATGAAGGCTATTAATGCCATTCAAGTGTAATTGATAAAACCAGTGGGAATCCCATGGATATCTTTTACAAATACTCAACATGTCAGAAATAACCATCTAAAATCTACAACTTAAACATGTAAATTTAGAAAAATACATGTCAACAGCCTCGTAAACAAAGATATGCATATTAGGAAAACAGGGCACAAAACTTGTATACAGATGATTAAAGTTTTGTGTATACTAGGAAAGAATAAAGAAATGATATCTGCTTCTCTTACTGGTATGTTAAGGATTGACGAAAAATATAAAAAGTAACTGATGAAAATAGATGCGACAACACTCAGAGAATATACAGGCGGCGAGAAACACTCTCTCCCTCTCTCTCTCTCTCTCTCTCTCTCTCTCTAAAACCTTCAGATGCGGCAAAACTCTCTAAAACCTTCAATGAAAACAGAGATATTGCCGAAAGTTAAGAGAAAAGAGAAAACAAAGAGAAAATAGGGAGAAAACGAAGACCTCTTACTAGCGGCAGCTGCTCTCCCTCCGGCGAAGAATCCTCTCTCCGATCATCGCTGGACTGGTAGATCCAGATGTTCTCCTCTAAGGCGGCGAAATATTTCTCTTTCTAGTGCTTCAGCATTTTAGGTCATCGAGTGAGGAAGAAGATATCTACCTTTAGAATACTAGATCCAGGTTGCTTCGGATCATCACCTCTAGACGACACGTTAGCAGCCACACCGGATCCACTTCAGCTCGTCGTTTCATGAAATGCCTAGGCATTGGAGGGAGCGAGAATTTCTCGCTTCCCCAAACGGCTATATGCACAAAACCAATGCAAATAAATGCATAAATATTTATTTGTATTTTTTTAATAAAAGCACGTACCAAACAGTGATTTTTGAGCCAAAAAAACGTTTATCCCTCCATATGCTGATATGACATTGAGGTGGCTTCATTTTTTCAATAAAAGTAGACAGTTCCAAACATGCCATTATCATAAGGGATAATAGTGGTGAATTCTTATTTGAGAAAGCTATTTGTGGCTGGCCCAAAAAATTTTTGAGGCTCGTGCTTTAGAAGTAGGTCTTTAAATGGTTAAAGATCAAACATCTTTGAAAGAGATGCATAAAAGATAGTCAATGTCTTTAGAACGTTATTTGTCTCCACTTGATTTCATTGAGTTTGATGTTGGATTACAGGCAAATCCGTTCCTAGGATACGAGAAACTACAACTAGCAAAGTTGAAGAATCTTCGGAGAAACCTTCTGTAAGACCGTAGCAGACTGGAGAGAGAGAGAGAGTGAATTTCGAAAATGTGTGTTTTTTGGAGTTTGATTCATGAAAAGTAGTTAACAGTTAATGACTGTTAATTTTGAATTGTGCCTCTTGACCACACCCGATCGAATCGTGACTGTTGATCTCATCAACGGTGATCAACGATCAATATTGCATCAAAACCAAAGTCACCATTCGCACTAAAGCTAAAGTGTGTCTCTAAAGTGTCTCATTGCATGTGGTATCAAACCCCTATACTCTTCTCTACTAATTCTAAGAAGTGTAAATCAACTCCTATTAAAATACTGAAAACAAACCTTATAATTTTTCAATGTGGGACAAGTTCAAAACTGAGTTTTGCAAGAGAAAAGCTAATTTTTTAATCAAGTGTGCAGGTGTAATTTCTCATGTAATTGACCAATCGAACCCAATGGATTTAGTCTTTTATGAGATTAAAATCCAACATTCCCTGGCAGTCATGCTCTATTATAACCAATTGCAAGGACCATTTGCATGGTTTCATCTTCAGTCTTCTTCTGTGTCCTTTATACCATATACATGGTGCTGCCCATGTTCTTGACAAAAAAATTGCTTATAATATTTTGAGTGCCAAATCTGGGTTTGCATCTCACTTCTGAGTTTCTCAAGTCTGATGTTGTTAAAAGAATTAGCCTAAGGGATTTGGGTTTTCCTTCCAAGAAAAGTTCTGTACCGAAAAGCTATCCTCGATGTTAACCACCTGGTGAAAGAGCTGGTGTATGAGTCCCTTACATAGTTGAAGGCAAAAAGAGGTGGCAAATAAGCCCTATTCTCATTTTCTTTGGTTTTAGTATATATTGCTTCTTTTTAAAAAGCTAAATGTTTTAATTTCTCTGGGGCTGTATTTGGATCGGGGATGGCCAAGGATATTTTAAAGAGCATTATAGAAGATTGGGGAAGGATAAGCTTTTTTTTTTTTTAATTAGAAGAAGGAACTAAAAGATGAGAGAAGGGACATTCAAAAAGCAGTTAAAGAAGCTGAGAATATGTTGAAGATGAAGCAAAAACTCTTCTCTAATCGATATGGACAGAACCATTGAAAATTGGAAAAAGTTGCTTTGAAAAGGCAACAATACACCTTCTTCTTGGCAGTTTATTTTTAAGTTTTGCAAGGAAGCCGTGGAGAAGATGAAATCCAGTGATGATCTCCTACCAAAGAAGTCATATAATTAATGCATCTAATTCAGCTCCCATTCCAACGATGGAGTCCATTTTCCATAGAGATTCCAGACACTTTCTTTGAAGGGAGGAAAGCAGTTAGAACTTTGAATGTGAGTTTTAATTACTTGCTTCACATCGCTTGACAAATCTTTGGACATTAATTTAAATCTAGAAGAATGCGCCTGCTTAGAAAACTAATTGGGATCTGTTCCTCACACCGATCTCACAGCTACACCCTACCTTGCATTGGGAACATCTTCCCACCGAATAATAAATTTAAGAATGAGAGATGTTCCTGATGTGCGACCAGAACATGTTATGAAATCGGTGTGAGGCGTGCATTGTGAGAAACAGATCCCGACTTTAAAAAACATATCTAAGCTTATTTGAAAGAACTTAATTTGTAATACTCAACTTAAGTGGATGCAAATACAAATATAGAAAGGTTGCCAACAAATATGCTAGTTGGTCCGAACTAGAAGAGTTATACTTATACATGCGTGATAGTTTTAGTGATTGGGGGATAGAAGGAATAAGTGGAGGAGGACATAGATCTAAAACTAGATTGGGAGAGTTGAATGCATTGCCCAAATTGAAGACCTTATATAGAGATGTCAATGGTCGGGTTTGTCACGGGTTTGCCTCAACCCTACAATGCTTCAACAGCGAAAACAATATGAATTTTGTTCAATGTCAATGGTCGGGTTTGTCACGGGTTTGCCTCAACCCTACAATGCTTCAACAGCGAAAACAATATGAATTTTGTTCACTATTTTCCTTTGCATTTAGAACAAACTATATTCTTCCTTTCATTACCTAAAACCTACTTCATGGATGCAGTTTCTTGTAATTTCTGAAACGGAAAATATTAATAAAAAATAACTTTTTTCAATTAAACATATCATATGGTTATAGCTTTGCTGCCATCCATAAAACCTTGTAATATTACATTTACAAATATAAATAATATCAAACCTGTTGTGGTTTCCAGCTGAGGGAAAATGAGTTGCTTGGAAGAAAGAAATCTCAAACTGGTTTTCTGCTAGCCATTAGAGACAGCTATGATCCAAATATCAAATCTTTGTATATTATCCCTTCGAAAAAGAAAAATCCCTTCAAATCCCCCTAACTCTTCCCTTGCTATTTCTTTTATAGGAAAATGGTGAAGGGGAAGAGGTTGCAGGATTTTAGAGAGGGAGAGAGAGACAGAAGTGTCTGTGTTTCTTTTTCCATTGTTGGGGTTTCCTCCATTGGTGGGAGAGTCAGAAATGAAAGCTACAAAGTTCAGAGTCAGAAATTAGACCAAAGCCAAAAAACATGACATTTGTAGTTTTTTTTCTTTTTTTTTTCTTTGGTAAACGAGATTCATAGATTTAATACAGCAAAATCACTGCATACCTTTGGTTCAATCTTGATTCATGAGGAAGAAGATGATGAAGAGTGTCTTATTTTGAAAGGTAATATTGATATTTTCAAAAGTTTTAAGTCTTACATGACTGACAGAGATAACTGATAAATTGCTAATGATAAGGACTAAATTGACATGTTTTAAAAGTTTAAGTACTAGATTAGCACATTTTGAAGTTTGGGGACCAAAGTGAGATTAGGCCCATTGTATAGGAATACTAATCTACAATTTTCTCTTATTTTTAAGTACTTATTAATCTTTGGGAGGTCTTTTCACAAACTACCTATATTTATTTTTGTTGCAATATTTGGTGAGGCCCTTATCTATAACTATTTATATTTGCAAAAATGACAATTATAACCCTAACTTAACATAGCCATAAATTGGATAAATACAAAGAAAAAATAATTAATTATTAGTAAATACTTATCTTATAACTGATCTTGCTTTCCACATTCACTGTAGTAAGGTTGTAAGGAAGAGATGAAGGAAAGAAAGAAAGAAAGAAGAAGAGGTGGTGGTGGTGGTGGTTTAGGAAAGAATAAGTTGTGACAGTGAAGGAAGGAAGAAGAAGAAGGAAGGGGAGAGAGAGAAGGTGGTGAGAGTTATATTCTATGGAAGAGTGCTTGATCACCACTGCTGATTCAAGTATTCACTGGAGAAGGAAATGAACAATTATCTTCTTTTAAAGATGGGCCAGTCCCTAGAAAATGAGTAAAACATTGAAAACAGTCTTGTTCCCCCCAAAAATAAATAAATACTTATTAAATAAGCACTTAAAAAATCATTCAATTCTAATTTATTTTTTAGGGAAAATTTTCGATAAATACCCTATATTTTAAGTCTAGTACCAATCTAATACCCGAACACTTGGCGTTAACTCACCGTCAACCATTTTACCCTTTTCCTTTCTTTTTTACCATATTCCCCTTTCTCCAGAGAAGTGGCGTTCACAAACCGACCATTTTTCATTTTGAGCACGCGCATACGGTAAGAAGGCGGTAAGCTTCAATCAACTCCAACCGTTTACTGACGAAGAATGTGGTAAGTTTACCCCATTCTGTCCCTTTCTCTAAAACCGGGTTGAAGGAACGACAACAGAGAGGAGGAGAGTAGACTGGTCGATTGTTAATATTCATATCTCGTCGGAGTTGAACTACCAGTAGTCCGGAGAATCGCCCGTTGAGAGGGTCGGTTTTTCATTATTTGAATGTTGACACGTCGTTCACCCAAGCATGTGACTCGCCACGAACTCCGCACCACTATTGCAGTTCAGTGCTCTCTCGGAATTCACACTTTCTATGTATCAGCCTCTGCCTTGTTCTTTCTCAGAGAGTATATGTTCTTGCTTCTATACATAGAAGATGAGCAGTAATTTGGAAACTCGATCCCTCCTCGATGAGATCCAGGGCTTTGACAAGGGGTGCTTGTTTGATCTTGGCCATCATCTTCTCAACCGTATCGTAGAGAGCTTTGTCAAGGCGGCTGGCTATTAATTCCCATCTCTCTCACACACACACATACATAAGGGTACTGCATTTTTTTCCGATAGGAGCAGTTCAGGCAGTCTCTAGGGAGGTGTATTTCATCACCAGTGAAGGTACAACGGTTGATACTTGAATGTCGTATCTGTTTTAGCAAAAGACTGCAGTTGCGAAGCCAAAAATGTGGGGATATTGGTCTTTGTTGTCTAGGAGCAGGGACAAATTCTAATGGTGCTCCGGTTATCACAGGGAGCAAGAAACAATGGTTGCCAGAGCTCAAACGTAACTAATAAAAACCAGAAAATCTTCTTCGACCTTCATCATTGCATCTGCATGCATCATGTACTCTTACATGGTTGTTGTTCGTATACACGCGTTGTGTGGTGGCCATTGCTGGTTTCTACTTGGATCTAATTGGGTGGGTCTAAATAGCTCATTTTCGTTGGTTTTTCGTTGTTTTGCAGGAGAAACCAATAGAAAATCTCTGGAAGCAATGGTAAAGCTGAAATCCTGGTAAACGTTTTACTTTATTAGTAGCCTGGTGAGTCCGTGGTCTGTGGTGCTTTTCTTGTGGCGTATTCAGCTGTTGGATAAAGCTTTGAAGAAAAGAGGAAGAAGAAACCCTTTCTCACAAAGACAGAAACCTTATCCTCTATTTTTTATTTGATTTAAAATTTAATAAAAATTTTAATATGTAAAAAATAAGATGGAGGACGTTTGAAATGTCCATTAATCGTCCTTGCACATGCCTAACTCTCACATGAGAAAGTGCAGACATGTCACCCTCTAATTTAATGTGTAGAATATGTTCACTATCAATGTGGAATTTTTAATTCACATTATAACGGTTTGGCTCCCTACCCTGCTGGCAATTTTATATTTTCCTCTCTAATGCCGGCGGTTCTAAAATATCTGGCATCAAAATCAACAAAAAAGTCGATGTGATATAATGACATTAAAAAAAGCATTGAAAATGGTAGGAAATAAAAAACCTTTGGTTGTCTCCTCCGGCGCCAATAACGAGAGGTCATCGTCTCCGGCAATGGTTGAGTTAAAAACAGGGGGCACAGCAGCAAATGCAATTTGTTCCGACGACTTCTTCCAAAATATATGGAGAATATCTTTTGTGTGACGTTGTCTGGTGGTGATTTGTTGATCTCAACTTTTTCGGCGTCATATTCCGCTTGATATCACCAGCAAGAGGAACTAGTTAATTGGGAACTTCAAGTCACAGAGTGGGTGAACAATGGTTCCCACTTGCAAAGAGATGATGTTATAGTTGGGGTCGTTTTCGTCATTTTTAAAAATAGTTCATACATTGGTTGAAATTTTATGTGGGTAGTTATGTCCTTTTGCATTCTAACCGATGGTGAGTTAATGCCAGATATTAGATTATCGCAAATTGAGAGTTCGGGTAATAGATTGTTGCATTTTAAAGTTCGGGTAATCACTTGTTTTTCACTTATTTATAGGTTTCACCACTTGAAATAAGTATTTATTCAAAATAAGTATTTATTTTAAGTGTTCCCAAACAAAGGCTAAGTAGGTGTTTGACATCCATGTTGGGAACACAATACTGTTTTCTCATGTCTAAATTGTAAGTACCATTTTCTCATATATATATTTTTTGTTTGGAAATGGTGCTACCACATAGATTGTTTGGTATCAGTGATATTGAACTGTTTTCAGAATTGCTCTATATTATCCAATGTCCAAGATGATGCCACATTATTGCACAGCTGACAGCAACAGCCTATTTTCTAAGAAAACATTGAATTTGATATTTCTTCAAATCATACTTTCCCAATTTCCAAAACATGATCTGGAGCAACATTTTTTTTTTTGAGGAAAATGGTATCAAATAAGAGGGTGTTTTTAGAAATACCACTTTTTTCTTATGTGGTGCCTATGTGGCGCCTTTTTCTTAGGCAATGGCATCGATGCCAAACACTGCCTAAATCAATATAGTAGCATTGAACCTCATTTGATCTAAGCATCAATAGAATAGTGTTGAACCTCACCTAATCTAAGCTGCTTTGTCTATTATCTCTAATACCATGTCTATGAGTTTCATCTATGTCTCAAATTTAAACCCTCTTTCAGTTGGATATAAGTCTTTTCAGATATGTATCTCTCTCACTAGTTCTACGCCCCCTTTTTGCTGTTACATATACCAGATCTGTTTTGGAGTACAATCAAGCTATAGAGGAGGAGATGTGAAGATACAGGCTTATTCTGGCAGATACACCATATCAAAACTTGGAAGGTTGATTTTTTTTTTAGAAAACAAAGTTTTGATGGTTTCAAAAACACGATTTGCTTTTAGAAACAAAACCATCTTATTTTCACTTTCCAAAACAAAAACAAAGTTTAAGAACTTTATGTGCTTTGTTAATGAAAAAAAATCACATTGTCGATAAAATTGCAATTGCTGTTAATGGTTCTTGATTTCTTGTATTATAAACCCAAACCTGGTGAAATACCCAAAAAAACCAAACTTGGTGATTTTGCAATTATATTGGAAATAACCTTTTCGAACTTTGCCCATCAAATTGATTTACTGATTTTGATTTTTCATCTTACCATATCAATTGATTTATCAAACCAGAAATCATATTTGTCGCTGTTCTGCAATATGAATGATTTTGTTTCTAAAAACAATCTTTTATTCTGTTTAAAAGAAAATCATACGTATATATCAGCCAACACTCCCCTAGTAAGTTAATTCCTCAAAAAAATTAGTTAAGGAGATGGTCATCCTTCATTGTGTTTGGAAGCGATTATTGAAGCTGTAAGTGAGGAAGTGATTGTCCAAATGATCTCGAACATGGTAGTAACGTCTATGTCATTATGTCAATAATGTGTGAATGCTTCAAAGTTTTTTCAGATAAAACTATCGGCAATATTTCTATCAAATAATTTTTTTCTGTGGAAATCGGTATTTCCCCTCTCAAAATCAATGGTTCTTTACGTTATGTTTGGTTTGAAGGAAACGATAAAGAAAGATAGAGAAATTTATACAAAATTTGTAAAAAAATTCTTTCATTTCCCTACTTTTTCTTTCAAATCAAATACAATCTTAAGAAAACAATGGTCAAATTCCCTTTTACAGTGATTAATACCAAAAAAAAGATGGTCAGATGCCGTATCTCCTCTATCTCTACTTTATAAAAAGTAACAGTAAAAAGAAAATAGTAATCTAAATGCCTAATCAGCATATGGCTCAATTAAGAATCAATTTGGTTTAGAGTCGAAATTGGAATCTGAATCTGTTGCTGAAATCGGCACATTGCTCACCTGATAGAATCTATTTACAGAAAATGCCTAATCAGCACATGGCTCAAGATGAATATACACAATTTTTTGGTGAATTTAAACAAACCTCACCTGATATTTGCAGGGAAACTCCATGTAGTTAGCAGTTAGCAGGCACACACCTTAACCACTTTGCCAAAGTGATGTTGGCATAAATCCTAAGGTAATTTTTTTTTTGTTGTATGCTTTTATCATCACTAATAAACATGTACCTGCATTTGCATGTGAGTATTTCCAAGATAAAATTATTTATAATTCATGGACAATTTTGAACAGTTATAAGTGGGCAATTTCTTAAAACTTATAAGTGGAGTGAGAGTAAATGACATATATGCCCTTTTATGCCCGCTTAGATAAGGGGAAAAATGTCTAACAAAAAGTCCAGAAAATAAAGCTATTCACTCTTTTATTAGTATTATAAATTAGATCTGTATTTAGATATTGATGGAGGGTGATTTGACTCGACCTCCTAAGAAGGCGACATGTGGATGTGACTCAGCATAAGCAAAACTCAGCAAGACAACCTGACTACGACTAAGTAACGAGCTCGTTAAGGTCCTTGCAGGACAACTCGCTACATTATATCTCGCCACGGAATGAGCTCGCTACAATGCGAGCTCAAGGACCCCGATATGTGGAAAGGGAATACTCCAAGTCAAATCTATCCCAGCTGGCAAGCTGAGAGAATTAGCTCGCTCCAACACTTAGGTGGGGAATAAAAGACTTAGGTGGGCAAGCTGAGAGAATTGAATCGTCAAATTTGATGGAAGGGTTCTTCCAGACCTCCACCATTGGTGGGGAAGAAAAGACAGAGACAACAGGAACAACCAAGGATTCTCAATGAATGGAACAACGTGAAGAATTGCATATGTAAAATCACCTTCGCCACCTCTGAGGCCCTCCCCACCCACCCCCTCGAAACAAAAACAAAAAATCAATGTCGTATCACTTCTGGGTCCGTCGCGCTTCATTGAGGGGGTTGCATAGCTTCAGCGTAAGACTGTGTGTAGCATGTAGGCGCCCACCACTGAGTATTGTTTTGTTTTGGCCTTGTTATATTTATTTGGGTAAGTTTTTTAAATTGCCCTTATGTTTTAGCTATTTGATTAAGTGTACCTTTATTGTTTGAAAATTAACTAATACTATTTCTAATGTTTCTGATAATTGATTAATCCTTCTTAATTATTAACGTGCGTCAATGAAGATACGAAAAATACTATTTTACTCTCCTCTATAGATTATTCGGATCTCTCCCTCTCCCTCTCATTTTCTTTGGCAAAACGGCAGATGATGACCAGATCTGGGTTCCTTGTGGATTCCTTACACGGATCTCTCCCTCTCCCTCTCATTCTTTTTGTCGGAATTGCCGAAAACAGTGGATGATGATCGGATCTAAGATTTGAGTATATCTCAAATCTCATATTTGGGTAGGAGTGACAATGAGTCGAGCTTTTCATGAGCTGCTCGAGCCCAATTCAGTGGCTTGATTATTAAATGAGCCGAGCTTGAGCCTACTAGAGCTCCGTTCGTGAGGCTCGCGATCTGGCTCGAATATATATATATATATATATATTTATTTATATAATTATAGAAAATAATATATATAATAAAAATATTATAATTATTAATTATTGTAATTCTTAAAATTTTAAATATAAAATAAAAAAATTTATATATAATTTTTATTTTTATAAATTGTTTTTCTCAAAATCGAGCTTGAGCTTATGAACTATTGACTCAAGCTTTGTAGAATAGTCTTGAGCCGAGCTAGAGCGAGCCTGGTACTATTCGGCTCGGCTCAAATCCACCCCTAGATCTAGGTTCCTTACTCGGATCTCTTCCTCTCTCTCTCTCATTTTCTTTGTCGGAACTGTTGGAACAAAGGATGATGACTAGATCTCATATCTAGGTTTCTTACTCGGATCTCTCCCTCTAATGATAACCGAAGTAGAGCAAAAAAATTGAATGAAAATGGGTTTGTAATACTCGATTTGAGTTTTGTTCGAACTCTTTGCTCTAGCTTGCTTCAATTGATCATTTAGGATTTCTTGTTTCAGACTACAAGTTTGAGGTTTAACTTTCCCAATGAACAAGTTCAAATGGCTCAGATATCCAAATTGATGTTGATTTAAAAAATAAATCAAGAAACAAGTTTCTTGTTTCAGCCATGCAAGCTCAAATGCAACAGTTCTAGCAGTTTCAACTCTATCAACAACAAGTTTTGCATCAAGTTTCTCAGTACCAGTACCAACAACAGTTCCCTTCACTGCCTCAGGCCGAGCAGCCGCTTCCTCCTTGGCATCCGGCCACAAAGCAAGCCAAGCCCTCCCGCCGGAGCGAACGTCCTCATCGGGGAGAGGCCTCTCAAGCCCAAAATCCTTCCAAAAGCCAACCCTCGTCCCATGGCAGGAAGGAGAGACCAGTCACCCCCGCCTCGCAGCCTACAGGCAGGTCGAGAGCCTCCCAATCGGTCAGGCCCGCATCGTCTCAACACTCTTAGTTCGAGCTCCCGCTCGCAGAAAACCAGTTCGAGATCCTAGCCACAGTTTACATGCAGGGCCCTTCGGTTCACAGCTATCATCAGTAGTCCGAGCCCATCAATCTTGGTAATACTGAAGCTAGCAGCACCAATGTTGAGCCGACAAAGCAGCAGCAGAGGCGCCGATGAGCTCACCGAAATGCTACCCGCGTCCTGCTCGAGTTCAAGGGTAAAGAGGAAGTAAGCTCAGATGAAGTCAAAGCTACTCCTCTCTTTCAGTTCCTTCCCCTCTATCGTCAGAACTTCTTGCGGTCCCTATGCCAAAGGACTTCAAGCTCCCCCTAGATAAGTCTAACAGATCCTTCGATCCAAACGACCATGTTGATGCCTTCCAGTTCCAGATGCACCTGGCAAGGGCTAGTGAATCCTGTATGTGCGTGGCGTTCTCCACGACATTCGAAGGGGTGGCCCACACATGGTACTGAAACCTTGCGCTCAGATCGAGAAGAAGCTGGGCGCAATTCGTGCAAATCTTCAACTCCCATTTTGTCACTAGCAAGAGGTGCCCAAGAACTCAAGAAAGCCTCCTTGGCATAGTCCAGAAGGAAGGGGAGTCCATTCAGAGCTATATCAAGCGGTTCAATGATGCTTGTTTGCAAATACCTGATCTAGACCCTGCAATTCGTCTCACCGCGGCCAAGCGGGGCATTACCCATAAAGAATTCAAGTGGCATGTGGTTGTTAATTAGCCTAAAATTGTGACTGAGTTCCTCAAGCTCGCATATCAGTTTATAAGGACAGAGGAGGAAATCAACCAGAAGAACGCAAGTGTGCCCGAGAAGAGAAAAAGGGAAGGCGAGTCCTCGATTCAAGGGGACGGTAAGAAGAAAAAAGACCCAGCTCAAGGGGCAAGGTCAAGTCAGCCTTTCTGAGCTCCAGCAGTCGAAAGAACGGACTACACGCCCCTGAACGCGAAGCGGGCCGAGATCCTTATGGCAATCAAGGATGCCCCATATGTGAAGTGGCCACCTCGACTGAAGGCTGATCCTAGTGTAAGAAATAAAAATTTGTATTGTAGTTTCCATAAAGACCACGGTCATAGCACCGAAAATTGTAAAAACCTCCATGTCGAGATAAAGGAGCTCATCCATCATGGATACTTGAAAAATTTTGTACAAAATAATAATAAAAATAATAAAACAGGTCGACAGGATAGAGATGCTCTCGAATCCAACAGGTAGACAGAGCAACTGCAGAGGCAGCTCCAGGAAGAGAGACCAGTTCGGGGGACCATCCACGTGATCTTTGGAGGTTTGATTGTCGCGGACTGTACCACAACTGTAGTTCGGACATCAGCTCGCGAGGCCGCCAGGGAAGAACAGAACCCACCGAAGCGGCCAAGGATGGAAGATCCAATCTTTTTCATAGAGGACGAAGCACATGGGGTCCACTACCTCCATGATTATGCACTCATCATAAAGATAAAGATAGATAACTTTGAAGTCAGGTGTGTTCTCGTCGACTCCGACAACTCGACGGATTTCCTCTTCAAAGTAACATTTGACCAGCTCCAGCTCCAAGAAAGCGACCTGAAACCCGTAGACACTCCCCTGGTAGGCTAAGGCGGAGAGGAAGTCAAGATCTTGGGAAGGATTACAGTACCTATGGAAGTCAGCACCTGGCCTAGCATTGTGAGACTCAACCACGACTTCTTAGTGCTCGCAACCCCCTCCCCATACAATGCCAGAGTAGGTCGGTCGATCACCCACGCCCTACATGTAGTGGTCTCTACTTACTACTTGCCAATGAAGTTCCCCACAGACTTCGGAATCGGGATAGCACGATGTGACCGACTTGAGTCTCGCAAGTGTTACGTCATCTCCCTCAAAGGGAAAGCCAAGGTGGCCGACGACCTCG
Organism: Nelumbo lutea; assembly: GCF_056320005.1. Lineage (NCBI taxonomy): Eukaryota > Viridiplantae > Streptophyta > Magnoliopsida > Proteales > Nelumbonaceae > Nelumbo > Nelumbo lutea. The sequence continues at coordinate 38,673,778 of NC_142686.1, read as the reverse complement.
AGCTTGAGTGACCTACGGAGCAACGCGAGGAGTGAGCTGTACCCACGGAAGAGACTGTCTCCATCCTGGCATCGATGAAGGACCTAGCTCGGACACTTCAGATCACCGCTTCTATTGAGGAGCCCTTGCGATCTCAACTGGTACACTTCTTACATGAAAATTTAGATGTTTTTGCATGGTCCACGGCAGAGATGCTCGGCATAGACCCTAGCATCGTAGCTCACAAGCTTAATATTGATCCTATAGTTAGGCCCGTTAGACAGAAGAAACACAACTTAGCCTCAGAGCGATAGAGGGCAGTCGACGAGGATGTTGGGAAGCTCCTCGCAGCCGACTTTATTAGGGAAGTCCATTACCCGAGATGGGTGGCCAACTCCGTTCTAGTAAAAAAGGCTAATGGTAAATGGTGCATGTGCGCCGACTACACCGACCTGAATCGAGCTTGCCCAAATGACTACTTCCCACTCCCTAGGATCGACCGTCTGGTGGACGCGACCTCAGGGCATGAGTTGCTGAGCTTCCTAGATGCCTATTCGGGCTACAACCAGATCAGGATGGACCCAACTGATGAAGAAAAGACCTCTTTCATAACTGAGCTCGGCCTGTACTATTATAAGGTCATGCCCTTTGGGTTGAAAAATGCTGGGGAAACCTTTCAGAGGCTTGTAAATAAATCATTCAAGCCATTGAATGGTAGAAAAATATAATGCTATGTAGACGACATGGTCGTCAAAACCCAATTTTCGCATGATTTAATACAAGATTTGCATTCAGTTTTTGAAATTTTGCGTAAATTTAACATGAAGTTGAACCCCAATAAGTGTGTCTTCGGTGTCACCTTGGGTAAATTCCTGGGGTACATCGTTAATCGGCGCGGCATTGAGGCCAACCCGGATAAAATAAAGGCCATCCTAGACGTGAGACCACCCCAGAAACTGAAGAAGGTTCAGAGGGTGAATGGTTGAATAGCTGCTCTGAGCCGCTTCATGTCCAAGTCAGAATACCGTTGCCTACCTTTCTTTAAGGCAATTAAAAGCAAAGGTTTTGAATGGATTGAAGAGTGCCAGCTCGCGTTTGACGAGCTCAAAAAGTACCTCGCTAGCATACCAGTCTTAACCCGACCCGAGGAGGGCGATGTTTTAGAGTTGTACCTCTCAGAAAGTGACGAGATGGTCAGCTTGATACTGATAAAAGAGGTAGGTTGGGTCCAACGACCTATCTACTATGTTAGTAAAGTGTTGTAGGGAGCATAGACGAGATATCCAGAGATAAAAAAAGTTGGCCTATGCACTAGTTATTGCATCCTGGAAGCTTCATCTGTACTTCCAAGCGCACACTGTCATCGTTCTCACCAACAAACCTCTGAAGCAACTTCTACTCAAGCCTGAGGTCTCCGGTAGATTGACGAAGTGGGTCATTGAGCTCAGTGAGTATGATCTCCAATACAAGCTTCGAACTGCTATCAAGGCCCAAGCCTTAGCATACTTCATCGCGGAATGCACTTTCAGCTCCGAAGTCTCCAGGTCGATCGAGCATGAGGCCCCCAGCTCGGGTTGGCTCGAAGCTCACAGGCTGGTTGAGCTTGAGCACCGTGAGGTAGTAACCAGTGCGGCATCTCTCCTAGTTAGGCCAAGCGCGAACTGGGATGAGGAGCCATGGATCCTTCACGTAGATTGCTCATCAAACCAGTAGGGTAGCGGAGCCGAAATCATTATGTACAACCCAAGCAACACAAAGCTGGAGTACGCTCTATGTTTCAAGTTCGCAACATCCAACAATGAAGTGGAGGATGAGGCATTAATAGTTGGGCTAGCTCTAGCCAAAGAGGTGAAAGCCAAGCATATTGTCATCTGTAGCGATTCACAGCTCGTGGTCAATCAAGTCACAGGCGAATATGAAGGTCGCGAACCAACCATGATCGCCTACTTAGCCAAAGTAAGAGAGGCCCTGTTCAACTATCAGTCACACTTTATCAAGCAAATCTCGAGATCGAAGAATGCTAAGGCCGACGCCCTGTCCCGGTTAGCCAGCACTAGTGATAATACCATGAGAACCGTGTACATAGAGAACCTGCCTTGGCCTAGCATTCTCGAGGGGGGGGGGCAGAAGAGTTCGCTCCTGTCGTTCAAGTAAAGTCGAGCTAGATTGATTCGCTCACGAGCTTCTTGCTACACGGGACCCTCTCTGCAGACCGCAATGCCGCCATAAGGGTATAGCGACAGGCGACCAAATATGTGATGATAGATAAACGGCTATACCGAAGATCTTACACGCTCCCCTACCTGCGTTGCTTGCGACCTTTTGAAGCCGAGCTCGTGCTCCGCAACACTCATGAGGGCCTATGCGGTGGACACTTGGGGGGCAGGGCCCTCACCCAAAAAGCGCTACGATCGGGGCACTACTGGCCACCAATAAAAGCAGATGCGATCGAGCTCGTTAGAAAGTGTGACAAGTGACATAAGCATGCCAATATCCACCATCAACCTACTGCCGACCTGAAGTATCTCACCAGCCCGTGGCCTTTCGCATAGTGAGGATCGATATACTCGGACCATTCCCACCAAGACAGGCCAGAGGAGGTTCTTAGTGGTAGTAGTTAATTATTTCATTAATTGGGTAGAAGTTGAACCTCTCGTAACAATCACAGCTCGGAACATCCAGAACTTCTTTTGGAAAAGTGTAGTGTGCTACTTCAGGCTACCTCGGGTACTGATCTCTGACAATGGTAAGCAGTTCGATGACATTAAATTCCATAACTGGTGCCAAGACATGGGAATTCGACAGAATTTTACCTCAATCGCACACCCTCAATCAAATGGCCAAGCGGAAGTCATGAATAGAGCCATCCTTCGCGGACTGAAGGCACACCTAAACCGAGCTAAAGGACTATGGGAAGATGAGCTACCTAGTGTTCTATGGGCTTATTGAACCACAGTGAAGACCGCTACAGGCGAGACTCCCTTCAACCTCACCTGTGGCACCAAAGCAGTCATCCCAGCTGAGATCGAGGTTCCCTCGCTACGACTAGAAGCGTATGATGACAAGGCAAATGAAGACGAGCTATGCACCAACCTCGACCAACTTGACGAAGTACGGGACCTCGCATATATTAGGACCGCGGCCTACCAGCAGAGAATAGCTCAGTACTATAACGCCAGGGTCAAGAAGCGGAATCTCCGCGTCGGTGACCTAGCCTTTCATAAAGTTATGGTGTTTGAGCCCGGTGTTGGTAAGCTCGGGCCAAATTGGGAAGGACCCTACCGAGTAAAGCGGGTGCTCGAGGAAGGAACTTACAAGGTCGAAACCCTGGAAGGGAAACGAGTACCTTGGACATGGAATATTGTCAACTTAAGGCAATATTACCTATAAACTACTGAGTAGACCACGACTCACTCCCAGAGCCTAAGGGCCAAAATGCCGAGCTAATGACAACCTCGGCGCGATAAGACCCAGTTGCCTCCATGGCATGGGCAAACTCCAAGAGTGGACTATAAGTCACTCCCTCAGCCTAAGGGTTAAAACGCCGAGCTCACTAAGACCTCGGCACTGTGTAAGACTTAACTGTTTCATCGGCAAAGGCTAGGTATTAATATCGAAGGCACAGGCAGCTTGGGTGTGGACCCTAAGAAGCGTAGCTCACCTCGGTATACTAGTTGAACCCGATAAAGGACAACCTACTTAACCCAGGTGCATATAGCTTGGGCTTACTATAATAACCACCTCGAGGTATACCATAAAACTACCCCAAGTACGGAAGGACAGCTCGGGGTAGCAACTACCAAAAGATCCTACTTCGTGTATGTAGCTTTAACAACTTGAGTGATAAAGTCACTTTGGCAGAAAGTAAAGAGCACCCAATACTTAGCAGAAAAAGACAAAATATTTCATTGCTAATTCTTAAAAACAAAAAAAAAGGGATCAATAGCCCGAAAGAAGTTCATCAAAGAAACAGAAAAATCTGGACCCAACCGCCCAAGAAAGTTCATCAAAAAGAAATATTTAAAATCAGGTTTAGACACCCGGGAACAACCACTTCAGAATACATTCGAGAAGAAAGAAAAACAAGAGCAACCAACCTCAAGGATCCGCCACCTCCATGTCCTCATCATCCTCTGGAGAGTTAGGCTCCTCCTCCTCCGCCAAGTCCTCCGTCTTTAGATCTAGACCCTTCATTGTTATGCCCTCAAGGTTGAGCCCGAAGAACTTCTTCCGGACCAGCCAACGGCGGAGTTTAAATCCAGAATGGTAAGAGCTCGATCCGTACTCCACCTGAAGGTCGTGGTACTCCTGGGAGTCCTTGAAGTCCACACCGCCTTAGCTCGCTCAGCCTCCACCATGGCATCGAAGTTCCAAGTCCAGTCCTGAAGCGTGGACTCCAAGTCCTAGACTTATTGGCAAAGAAGCTCCCTCTCCACTACCACCCTCGACGACTCCTCCTGGTAGAGAGCGCTTTCCTCAGATAGTTGGGTGATTTGTGCCTCCTGGTCCAGGATGAGTAGTTCCTGGGCCTTGCTCCCCTTTCGAACTTGAAGAACTTCACCTCGGGCCCAATCGAGCTTGCCCTAGAGCTTCTGCGCGATTGACCTCTAAGTGAGCGTCTCCGGAGTGGATGTTGGTCTGGAGGGCCATGGCGTGGATGGCGGAGTTCACCTGCCAACAAAAGGCCGAGGTCAAAAAAGAAAAAAGAATGAGAAGAAAGGAAAAGAAGAAAAAAACAGCCACTTACCACCATCCACTGTACGGAGGCTAGCCCGGTGAGCTGTTTGGGGTCCATCCCTCCCCAGCTGGCGACCTCCTCGTGGGAGACTGCCTTCTGACTCCTTTGCGAAGCCACGGTGAAGTCGGTGACGCTTTCCCATCCTCCGGTAGGGAACTACAGGAAGACGAAGGGGTGGGACTGCTCAGATGGAGGGTACTGCCCTTGCGTCGGGAGCTCGCGTTCTTCCAAGCCACCTTCCATGGCTACTCCCTCGAACGAGACCGGTGAAACCTCAGGCGGTGGCGAGATGAAGGCTGGATCAGCATCCTCGAACTCAGCACTCCCGGAAGTGGAATCTCAGTCAGGGTGAAACCTCTTTGCCTTGCGCTTCTGGTTGCTTGACAGAAGGCGGTGTGTGTCTACACCAGACATGTTGGCTGCCAAATATCACAAGGCACTAGTCCAGTAAAAAAAATCATAGAGCATTGTGCGACCTAAAAGGCAACCTACCGGGGCTCAGGTCAACCTGCACGAGCTTGTCCTCGGTCAAGTAGTCCGACCAATGGAAGCCAACCGTTGCCCAGGACTACAGTGTTTCCCAAACTTTTGGATCCAAGTCAACACCCAAATCCTAGACGGTGGCCCTCCAGTGAGTTGGGAAGGGCCACCCTTCGGGGTTGCGAACTACAAAATAGTCCCACTTCTAGGCCAGGATCCTATTCGGCAGTTCGTGCAAGAGCTTGAAGCCAAGACGGGGAGAAAAATAATAGGAATGCCTTTCTGGAGGCACTCCGAGGCAAGCATTCTTGATGGAAAGGATGGTGGAGAAGATGTCGAGGTTAAGAGGAAGACAATATTCATAAAATAAAGAAATTGTCCCAACTACATTTCGGATTGAGTTGGGGTGAAACTGGTCTATGATAACGTTAAAATGGTTTAATACCTCCACTATCAAAGGATGCAGAGGAAGACGGAGGCCAGTGATGAGCTATTCTTGGAAGATCATGATCTCATCATGACCATGTTCCCAAGGACAGTCACCGGATGGGAGACTATAGATGAGGTTTCTGGGAAGGTTGAATTGAAGGACCAAGATCCTAAGTCTCTCCATCGACATGGAGGAAGGACCAAATCTATCCAGCTCCCTGCCTTAGGAGGTGGAAGTCGTCTCGTCAGAGGCCTCCCGAGCCTTCGGAGCCTGCCCCCAAGCTCCCCTTGAGCTCGAAGGGGCGTCATCTCGGTTATCGCCCACAGAGAAAGATGTTGTACGGATACCTATACATGCTAACAAAGTGATAAGACTCACCGGGAAAAAGTTGAATCGAAAAGACAGTGTGAACAGGAGAAGAGCTCGAGCAGCTAGTTGAAGGTGCGACCTCAGAATCCGAAGGCAAAGAAAGTTGGCGTGAAGGGAGTGAGGCCTGGGGCCCCCCTATTTATAGCCACTGTGCCCACAAAACTGATGGCTCATATTAAGGTAAATCTGACGGTTCATAGTCAAGCTGACCGAACATCTTCTGAAACTGAAATGTGACTGGTTGCACGTCTTCCATGATTAAGGTAATGTCGGTTGCATGTCTTCCAAAAATCGCCTGACATCCGGTGTGTATTTAATGCGACCAATCAATCAAGTTTGAAATTCGGGTCAAATCCACCCGTCACACTCCATGAACTCCTCACGCTAAAGTAGAATCCTTAACCTGAGGAGTGGGGGGCAATTGATGGAGGGTGATTTGACCTGACCTCCTAAGAAGGCGACACGTGGACATGACTCAGCATAAGCAACGGCTCAGCATGACAGGCTGGCTATGACTAAGTAACGAGCTCGTTAAGGTCCTCGCAGGACAGATCGCTACAACGCGAGCTCAAGGACCCCGGTATGTGGAAAGGGAATACTCCAAGCCAAGTCTATCCCATCTCGTAATCTAAGAGAATCAGCTCGCTCCAACACTTAGGCAAGAAGACTGCCCCAAAGGCAACCTCAGAAGGAATCACCTCGGGACACATCCAGGAACTCGCTGCAAGGCAGCTCGCTACAGGGCAGCTCGCTATGGGATAGCTTGTTGTTAAGCGACACGACATTCTCAGTAAGCTTTTTATCTGACGAGACCGTACCCATCAGACTGCATCACGTCTCCTGACTGACGGCGCAGTCCTTGCCAGCCCAGCAGACTGCACCCACGTCTCTCTAAGGTGGTGGCGTGCCTGTCCTTTCCGGGTTGTGTCACTCATCCGATTGGGTAGTACTCTGCAGTGGTTACCTGTGCAGCCCTGGCACATAACAGCTGCGATAGAGGTCCAGTGGCAATTACGCCTGATTTGACAAGAACACCCTTGTTTAAAAGCCCCATGGTCGAAGGGGCAAAGAGACTTGGTATTGATCTTGAGTTAATCTTGAATTTTACTAATCTAGTGTTATCTGCACTCTTAGCTCTCTTTGCATTCCTTACAGCTCTCTCAAGTCTTCTAACTTAAGCATCGGAGTATTCGCACTGGGTGAGCTCCCCGGGAATCCTTCACCTTCCTCTTCTCAGGTACCGTCCATCGCCAGTTAGGAGCCAAACGTTCGCCAGATAGAAGTGCCCGGATCGCACTATATGTGCAATAATGAGTCAATCATTAGAAAGCATTTATTTTTTATTTTAACTATTGGATGAGAGATCAGTACACTAGGATGGTGTCACATTGAACATAAACATTTTTTATAGAAATGTCAATATACCAAACACAATGTTTAATGTTTAATCAATATAAGTACTAACCAACCAAGTTTCCTATTAAAACACTAAAAATAGGCGTTTTGAGATGAAATGCCATTGCCTCTCTAAACGTTTGAGCCTGCAACCTAAAGCAATGAAACTTCTTGTTAACAAATTAACTTTCTATAAAAATTACAAGATTCTATTGTCTGGGTTGTAATGCTATAGCTGTGGTCCCTCTACAAACTATATTGATTTCAGAACGCGAACAATATTCACTTTCCGGAAAATCCAGTTCCAGTGAGTGAAACGCAACTTTGGGTTTGACGAAATAAGCTTCGGACGGGTTGAATTCTCAAGAGGCTGGATACACAGAAGGCAGTAGTAGCTCTTAATTCTGCTGATTGTATGCAAGTGAACTACTTGAGTATGCATTAACTCTGCTTGCAATTTTGTGATGACGTGAATGTATCCCTACCATGAACAAGAACCATTCCCAGTCTTCACGCGATCTATTGGATAGTGAAAGTCCGATCTTAAACTGCAACCGCAATTATTTTTTTTTTTTCGTAATCGTTCTTAACTGAAGGAAGTAACCATTGCCGTTCAATTTAAAGTTGGGTTTGAATCGTCAAATTTGATGGAAGGGTTATTCCAGACCTCCATCATTGGTGGGGAAGAAAAGACAGAGACAACAGGAACAACCAAGGCTTCTCAATGAATGGAACAACGTGAAGAATTGCATACGTAAAATCACCTTCGCCACCTCTTAGGCCCTCCCCACCCACCCTCTCGAAACAAAAACAAAAAATCAATGTCGTATCACTTCTGGGTCCCGTCGCGCTTCATTGAGCGGCTTGCATTGCTTCAGCGTAAGACTGCGTGTAGCATGTAGGCGCCCACCACTAGTATTGTTTTGTTTTGGCCTTGTTATATTTATTTGGGTAAGTTTTTTAAATTGCTCTTATGTTTTAGCTAATTGATTCAGTGTACCTTTATTGTTTGAAAATTGACTAAGCTATTTCTAATGTTTTTGATAATTGATTAATCCTTCTTAATTATTAACGTGTGTCAATGAAGATATGAAAAATACTATTTTACTCTCCTCTATAGATTATTCAGATGTCTCCCTCTCCCTCTCCCTCTCATTTTCTTTGGAAAAACGGTGGATGATGACCGGATCTGGGTTCCTTGTGGATTCTTTACTCGGATCCCTCCCTCTCCCTCTCATTCTTTTCGTTGGACTTGCCGAAATGGCGGATGATGATCGGATCTAAGATTTGAGTATATCTCAAATCTCAGATTTGGATAGGGGTGGCAACGAGCCGAGCTTTTCACGAGCTGCTCGAGCTCAAGCTCGAGCCCAATTCAGTGGCTTGATTATTAAATGAGCCGAGCTTGAGCCTACTAGAGCTCTGTTCGTGAGGCTCGACAGCCGGCTCGAATATATATATATATATATAGAAAATAATATATATAATAACAATATTATAATTCTTAAGTTTTTAAATATAAATAGAAAAATTATATATAATTTTTATTTTTATAAAATATTTTTCTCAAAATTGAGCTCGAGCTTATGAATTATTGACTCGAGCTTTGTAGAATAGTCTTGAGCCGAGCTCGAGCGAGCCTGGTACTATTCAACTCGGCTCAAATCCACCCCTAGATCTGGGTTCCTTACTCGGATCTCTTCCTCTCTCTCTCTCTCTCTCTCTCTCTCTCATTTTCTTTGTCGGAACTGTCGGAACAAAAGATGATGACTAGATCTCATATCTAGGTCTCTTACTTGGATCTCTCCCTCTAATAATAACCGAAGTAGAGCAAAAAATTTGAATGAAAATGGGTTTGTAATACTCGATTTGAGTCTTGTTCGAACTCTTTGCTCTAGCTTGCTTCAATTGATCATTTAGGATTTCTTGTTTTAGACTACAAGTTTGAGGTTTAACTTTTCCAATGAACAAGTTCAAATGGCTCAGATATCCAAATTAATGTTGATTTAAAAAAAAAATTCATCAAACAACTTCAAAAGCATCTTCAGATCTAAGCTTTAATGGTGTTGCAGATATGGTTGAAGTTTCCCCGAAGAGGGGCTTTGAACGCTCAAGAGTAGTTGACCCTTATTTTGTAGGTGGTCCCTTGGATTGAATCAAAGAAAATGATCAGAAGAAGATGAAGTTACCACAGTTCCTCCAGAAGTGGATTCGATTAAAAGAAAAAACGTGAATAGGGGTCTCTCTCAATCAATGGATTTGGTGTAAATGAGATTAAACCCTTGAACTGGATGATCGAAGGAATCGTCTGGCGTAGATCTAGCTTTGCTAGATTATCGGGGGATTTCTTTATTCCTGTTGGTTGAAGATTGGAATGGATGACGAGCGAATTGAAATGGGTGGTTCATTACCGGTATTAGAGCCAGGTTTAGCGTTGATTATATTTGGGAAAGAGGAGAGAGACAAAGAACTATGCTTCTATAGATCTCTCCAATGGCATTGCTTATGCATCAATGGCTTTCGTTGTTGGATCGAAGAGAGCTTGGAGTCAGGCCATGATTTACAAGGTTTGAAACTAATGACGATCTGATGTTGACAGAGACACTTAGAGGAAGATAGAGGGAACATAGAAAAAGGTCAAAGGAGGAAGGGGACGAGGGTAACATTGGATAAAAGAGAGAGAAAGAGGGGGAGGTTGAAGGTGGAGAGTAAAATTGGGCTTTTAAAAATATTATAGCCTATGAGTTTTGACGGAATATTTACAAAACCTAATGATGGGTAGAATTAGTCAATTGTTATTTAACAAAATCTAACATAAGGGTAAAATTAGTCAATTATTAGAACCAATAGGAATACTATTAGTCAATTTACACTTAATGAATTAGCTAAACTATATGGATAGCTTAAGAAATTTAAACTATTTATTTGTGAGATCCCTGATCAGGAATTGTGTTTGGACTCTTAATTGTTTGAATAAAGAGAAAATCTATGATAGGGAAAAGATATGATATAAAAAGAGTATTGACCAATCAAAACCTACCCATAAATTTTGATAAATAACACATAATTGACTATCACATATCACATTTATGATTCCATTTAATTGATGAAAAGTTTCACATATCATATCTTTTCCATATCACAAACGAACCGATAAAGAGAAAATCATTCAATGCAAACATGGCAAACGAACCACCCCAACCTCAATTTTCTGTTCACTCGATCGTCGTAGATTGGCATCAACTGATTTAAACGATACTGACCGCATGATCACCCCCTCTCCCTTTGGAAGCATGTCGACGCTCATACAAAACTGAAAAAGAAGAGAGATGTATTAATTAATTAACTGCAGGAAATAATTAGTTTCCGAAATATTTGTAGATCAACGATGTCGTTTTCTGTTTGACAGGTTCATAAAAGAAAAATAAATAAATCTGGTGTTGGCGTGTCAAATTGAACGGTGCAGGGTCTCATGTCACGGGCCCACGACTATTTGGCATATTCTCATTTATACTCAGTCCCCTGGGTCCCATCCTTGTGATTCTTTTGGGTCCTGATCAAATCTTGAGGTCCTTGGGAAACGAGAGATTTCCAAACCATTTTTTTGCTTCCACGTGGATAATACGGTCACGAGACAACTGCTACAAATGGTTGCTTCTCAGTGGCTTTGAATGACAACCGTAGTTCACCAGTGAGTGAGAACTGAGAAGATTTCTGCCCGATCTCCGACGGATCCCCGATTCATCGGCGTCGTTCGGTCAGTGGTAAGTTGGTTCTTCCACCACCCTTCCTCATCGGGAGGATCGTTGGCTGATCTTTTCTTTTTTTGCCACATATATAAACTGTAATATTTTCGTGTTCTCTTCGAGTCTGAAGTTCATTAACCAGCTTTTTGCCATCTCTTCTTTATCCCGTCTCATCCTTATTTCTATTAAATTTATGACTTTCGAGCTCTGATCTTCTCTTTCTTGGTTTTCCACGTCTCGTTTGAACTTGCGGAATTTCTCTATTTGAGATTATTTGGAAAATTCCTCTCTGCATCTGGTCAGGATGGTTCCTACTTACTTGATTTTATTTGTTTTAAGCTATTTTCAGTTTTTTTTAACGTTATCAGGGAGAAGAAATAGAGTACGGAAAAATAGAAACATTTTTTTAAGAAAAACGTTACCACAAATTACTTTTCCTTTGGTAGTCCTATACTCCTATTACTAAAAGTTACTTTCAAGTTTCAACTTCTCGATTCTCCTTTTCCTAATAACGTATTAAAATAGAGAAAGGTTTAGCGGGCTGTCGAACCAATGATTAATAAATTTCAAATATTTTGTAATCAATGGTCGTCTTGAGGCTATTCTGATGATCACTGATTACAAATTTGATGTATGGATGGAACCCTCATTTTCTTCTAGAAAAATCATGCATATCTGATTCTCCGTTGCACTTCACGACTTAAAAAAGGTTTTTTTTTTTTTTCTTTTTGGGCGAGTAAGTTTTCAGTCTAGCCTTCCCTTTCTAGCTAATAAAGTTACACTTTTCTTAAGATCTGGAAATTCTGTAGCAAGACTGACAGGAATTTCGCTTTTGATCTTTATATGTATCTCATATACATCTCATTTTCTGGTAGCTACTAAATTTTTATCAACTTGAATGCTTTATCAGTGGGAGATCCTCTGTGATAAAATTAGCAGTTATAACCAAAGTAAAATTAATGCAGTGGTGCTTTTTTTGAGAAATGCAGTAGCCCCTCAGTCAACATGGATGTGTTTGGGAGATTACATATTTGGTTCTGTAATCCTTCATCCAAATATGAAATAAATGATGTGAAAACTAAATTAAATAGATGTCTTCTTTATGGTTCTCTAGTTGTTTTTATATTAATTCCTTTTTTATCATCCCTATCCTTGTAGTTGAACTGTTTTAGTGCAAACTGAATGCAACCGATAATAATTCCTGTGATGCTCTGCCTTCTGATTCAGAACAAGAATATTACCAATGGCAACAGTGACTGCTTCAAAATTTGTTTCAACAAGCTCACTTGTCAGCTATGGAGGAGTGTCCGGGTCGCAGCCCAAAACACCACTGGCACAAATTGGGCTGAGAAACCAAACCATGACTCACCATGGGCTGAGATCTGTGAACAATGTTGATAAATTAAACTTGAGGGCCAATGCAAAGACAACCACAGGGCAAGCAAAGGGGAAAGAATGCAAGGCTAGAAATGCCAAGGAGCGCAGTGTCATCAGATGCGGAAGTGGAATGAACTTAGTCTTTGTGGGAGCAGAGGTTGGCCCATGGAGCAAAACCGGTGGACTTGGTGATGTTCTTGGAGGACTGCCACCAGCAATGGCGGTAAGTATAGTTTATTCTTCTTGTCTCTTCCATGGTTTGCAAATATAATTGCCTACATGATTTTCTTTTGTACTTTATAGAATGACTTAAGCACGTATTTAGCTCGCTGAAATAGCAATTTACTAACTCTGTATGATCCTTTTCCAGGCCAACGGCCACCGTGTTATGACAGTAGCTCCACGTTATGACCAGTACAAAGATGCATGGGATACAAGTGTTCTAGTTGAGGTATATTCTAGCAATCATGTTAATTTTCTGAATAAAGCTTTCAATTTTCTTTTCCAGGTGTTCATTCACCTGAAGGGATTCATGCATTGGGATATGTTTGCTAAAGTATACCTTTTAATATGCAGATAAAAGTTGGAGATAGAATTGAAACTGTTCGCTTCTTCCACTGCTACAAACGTGGAGTTGATCGTGTTTTTGTAGATCACCCCATGTTCCTTGAGAAGGTTATTCATTGACCCAGGGCCATATAAATTGAGCTTCTTTATTGTAACTTCACATGTTAACTGTTCAATAATATGAGAAAACTAATGATTATTCTATGCCTAATTTGCAAACCTTAAGGTATGGGGAAAAACTGGATCGAAAATATACGGTCCCATGGCTGGAGAGGATTACAGTGACAACCAACTTCGCTTCAGTTTATTATGTCAAGTAAGCAAGTTTTGCTCATTCCAGTTCCATCTTCCATGTGACATTTTTACTTGATCCACCACGCCAGTTGGGCCTTCTTTTTCTTTCTTTCTTTGCTAATTAGGTTATAAAATTTTAGTTCTACTCTCCATAATTGCAATTGAATGAGGAACGATGTTGACCTGTTTTGAAGCAAATAGACAATACACAGAATCCACTCTTGTTCCAAAGTGATTTTGGCTGTAACTTCTTGAAAATGCTTCAAGACTAACGAATTCTTTGAAACTTATTACTTCCTGAACTGTCAATGTTGTTATTTTGTTGCAATATAAGCAGGCAAGTCAATAGCACATTTGTTGCTTATGCATTGCTCAGCTGACACGGCTAGCTCATCAAGCAACATTAAACCCGTATCTCAAGGGACAAGAGTTGACCTTGCTCTAACAGCCACAGGCTCTACATGCTACCTTCATTTCCATAGGAGCAGCTGTGTAGTCCATCACCCAATACGGTCCTGATTATCCACACCCTTTGGCTTTTTATGCACAAAGTGGCCACTCTCAGTGTTGAACCCATGTTCTCATGCTTGGCAGCCCAAGATACCACCATTGCACTAAGTATTGGCCCTTCAGCAATTGTTTAGTCATAGAATGTATTTATTTTTCTATAGTGGTAATCTTTCCACATTTAAATAAACCATACAAATTCATGTTCATGCCATTTAGTGTCTCCTATAGTACATGGCTTTTATATTAGATTCATTTTGTCTTCCTATTGGTTGCACTTGCAATTTAGTGGCACTGCTTTTTATGTTAGGCATATATCTTACATGCAATTTTTTGGCTTTCAGGCAGCTCTAGAAGCACCAAGAGTCCTGAATCTCAACAGCAGCAAACATTTCTCTGGACCATATGGTAGGGACTCCCTCCTCTCATTCCTGAAATATACTTCCACTTTCTATCAACTTCATTAAAGCACTAAAACTCGTTCTCCTTGTATACAGGTGAAGATGTCGTCTTCATCTGTAATGATTGGCACACTGCTCTTCTCCCATGCTACCTGAAAACAATGTACAAATTTAGGGGGATTTATAGAAATGCCAAGGTAATGTTTCCACATAATCCACTTTGAATCATTCTTTACTGGCATCTGCTTTGGAAAACTTCATTTAGAAGTAAAAGAAAGTTGCAAGTTTCTCAAAAGGTGATTTGAGTTTTGATAACATTGCCAGGTTGCTTTCTGCATACACAATATTGCCTACCAAGGAAGATTTTCCTTTTCAGACTTCTCACTTCTCAACCTCCCTGATGAATTCAAAGGTTCTTTTGATTTTATTGATGGGTAGGATGTCTTTTTTCTTCATGAAATTTCTTCTCTTGTGATTCAAATTGATTTTATTAGACCTTTATTTGTTATATCTTATTCATTTCGTTGATTTTTGTAGTTATGATAAGCCTGTGAAAGGGAGAAAAATCAATTGGATGAAAGCCGGCATATTAGAATCAGACAGGGTGTTAACTGTCAGTCCATACTATGCAGAAGAACTTGTTTCAGGCATAGAAAAAGGTGTGGAACTAGATAACATAATTCGGAAGACTGGCATTACTGGTATTGTGAATGGCACGGATGTTCAGGAGTGGAACCCAACCACAGACAAATATATCAGTGTTAAATATGATGCTACAACTGTAAGGAACTTTCAACCCCCCCTCCCATTTATTTGACAGTTTCTTGTTACAAGGACTGATATGCTGAAATTGGCATTTCCAGGTTATGGATGCAAAGCCTCTTCTAAAGGAAGCACTTCAAGCAGAAGTCGGGTTGCCTGTGGACCGAAATATCCCTGTAATAGGCTTTATTGGTAGACTCGAAGAGCAGAAAGGTTCAGATATTCTCGCAGCATCAATTCCCAAATTCATTGGAGAGAATGTTCAGATAATTGTCCTCGTAAGCATCATATATGGAAGTTTTTATTCTCCCTTTTTTTTTTCTTTTTGTTTTCTTTTTTTCTTCTATCATAAATTTCTTGGGTTTGACTCTGAGCTACTTCCTGCTTTGTTTCAGGGGACCGGTAAAAAGGCCTTTGAGAAGCAACTTGAGCAACTAGAGATCAAATATCCTGACAAAGCCAGAGGAGTTGCAAAATTCAATGTTCCTCTTGCCCATATGATCATAGCTGGAGCTGACTTTCTGCTGATCCCAAGTAGATTTGAACCATGTGGTCTTATTCAGTTACAAACTATGCCATATGGAACGGTACACACACCTTACTCCATGTTTTGGATATTACATATTAACATTATGTTGCACTTTGTCTTCGATGTATTCATCATTTTACCTATCATTTTGCGGCACAGAGTTAACTGACAGTCGTAAAGCTGTGATTTTGGTTTCAGATTCCTTTGGTTAGCTCAACTGGTGGGCTGGTTGACACAGTCAAAGAAGGATATACCGGATTTCATATGGGAGCCTTCAACGTTGATGTATGCAATGCATTTCCATTTATCACTAAATTGCAATTGATTTTCCTCTTTTTCTAAGTCATTACCCAATCTTGGTCGGCTATCCAGGGTCTTGGGGCAGGTTTACTGGATAATGACCTAACAATTGGCATTTTTCGCACATAGTGATTGCACTTGCACAATTGATATTTCCTCTTTTTCTCGGTCATGAAATCAAAATTCAAACTGATGGTGTTTGTTTGTTTCAGTGTGATGCTGTGGATCCTGCAGATGTGAATGCAGTGGCAACTACTGTCAAGAAAGCTCTTAAAACCTATGGCACCTCTGCTATGATCCAGATGATTAAAAATTGCATGGCTC
Source organism: Nelumbo lutea (assembly GCF_056320005.1). Taxonomy (NCBI): domain Eukaryota; kingdom Viridiplantae; phylum Streptophyta; class Magnoliopsida; order Proteales; family Nelumbonaceae; genus Nelumbo; species Nelumbo lutea. Next base: position 38,657,580 of record NC_142686.1, on the reverse strand, counting down.
AAAATTTCTCCTGGAAGGTGAGTGTGAACGAATATCCATTAAACCACTGGATTTGCCTTGTGGGATGAACAGGGAGAGATATTTGGACATGTTTGGTTTGTATGAATCAAAAAACTACAAGATGTCCATGAATACCACAGATGTATGGTTTTCCTTTCCGAGTTGTGCAAGACTTTAAGTATATATATGTATCCGTGCAACAGGGGCCAGCGAAGAAGTGGGAGAGCATCCTGTTGAGCCTGGAGGTTGCTGGGAGCGAACCTGGAATTGATGGTGAGGAAATTGCTCCTCTTGCAAAGGAGAATGTTGCCACTCCTTGAGAGGCAGGTCCGTATCTTGCACCGGCCCATAAATGAATGATGCGGTATTTTAAGCTAACCTATGAACTCTACAACTAACCAATGTTGCCAGCTCTGCTCTGTTTGATCCATTGTATCTGGTTTGCAGTCAGCCTAGAAGTCTACAGGCTTTATTGATCTTTTCATTTTTTATGTACTTGGCTATTAGCTAAGTGGTTCTGGAGGTTCTGAGGGTTGATCATAATTCCAACGTTAATATCCTCCTTGTAACTTGATATGGTAAATCCATATAATGGAAGGACTGACATGGTTCTATCTGTGCTAAGCATCATGTACTAGTTCCTACTTCCTAGTATATGAATAAATATAGATGGCTTCTTTCAAACGCAGTTGTCTCTACTCGTTCTCATCACATTTTTCTTAAACTGGAACAGTTAAGAATGCCCATTTTGCTTAAGGTCTATCCAGATTGACAAGCAGTGAAGCAAAAGCCTGAACTATACCGACTGAAGCGTATTGGGGCAAAAGCCGCTCAACCCATTAGCTGTGGTTAGGCATATGGGATCAAACCATTACATTTCAATCAACACGTCGAGGTAGAATACTAGCTAGACTTACTAGAGAAACTTCTCCATATGGTTTTGCGAGAATCATAAAAGATGCGATATAAGTTTGAAGTTTGAATTTGAACCTCTTAAATTCCAAGTTTTCAAATTTTTGCCTTCAATCCCATGTTACATTGAAACAAACGCGGCCTAAAATGATTCACTAGGGGCCTCTGTGAAATGAACTCGGATTTCCTGCACTCGATTTCTTGTGTGCGGAGGGAGTTCAGCTTCGGTCAGGGCAAAACCTGTTTCAACAGCCTTGTGTTGGGAATATCTCTGTAGTTATGTGATTTATTTCATGGAAGATATTTTCAATGCAAAGTTGCAAGAGGCTGCTCGAAGGGTGCAAGCATCGACTTGCCCCAATAGATGCCGAACTCCTAATCCATTTTTCTTCATTTTGGAGAGATCGAAGGAAGAAGAATTTGGGACTCCAAGCAGAAAGATACACACTCCTCTTCACATATCTCCAACTCTCCATAAACATCAGATGAAGAAATTAGAAAATCTTATCGGTGGGCATAAATCTATCAGCCCAATAAAACCCTAGCTTGGGCATAGGGGTGGATTTGATCTGAGTCGAGCTAAATAGTATGAGGTTCAAGCTCGGCTCGAGACTGTTCTACAAGGCTCAAGCTCAAGTTCGAGCTCGAGCTTGGTTCGAGTCAAAACCTTGAGCTCGAGTTCGGCTTGAGTAAAAAATTTATAAGCTCAAGTTTGAGCTCGAGCTCGGCTCGAGTAAAAAATTTATAAGTTCAAGCTCGGCTCGAGCTTGATTTTGAGAAAAATATCTTTAAAAATAAAAAACTATATATAAAAATATTATATTATAATATATATATATATATATTCGAGTTGACTCGCGAGTCTTATGAGTCGATCTCTAGTAGGCGAGTTTGGCTCATTTCATAATCAAGCCAGTGAATTGGGCTCAAGCTTGGTTCGAAGCTTAGTAGAAACCAAATCGAGTCAAGCTTTTTACGAGCTGAGCTCGAACAACTCGTGAAAAGCTTGGCTTGCCACCCCTACTGGGGTAGACACCATTAACAAACGTTTGCAAAACAAATAGGTGGAGAAGCCATTTACAAAAAATCATTTCACGATCTAAAGACCCATGTGCTTGTGTGAACTAGTTTCGATAATAACTCCCATTTTGAAGGTGAATTATATAAAATTTCAAGGTCAAAACAGCAAGATTGTTGTTACTTCAATTTTCATTTGTGGAATAAGAAATACTAAGCCTTGACATAAAATTTCTACCAAAAAAAAGAAAACCTTTACATAAATATTTTCTCCATGCAATTGTTCATTAATGGCGTCCACCTGGTTTTCTTCGTAATGGTTTTCTCTGTTTTTCCCCTATTTTCCATCTATCGAAATGTCAAACTTGGTGCTCATAATTCATATCATCTCTTTTTTATTTTTTACTTTTTCTTTTATTTTTTTAGTTTGGAAAAAAAAAACATATTAAAAATTTAACATGGAAAACCGGCCGTTCAAATGTCTTGCACGTATGGTGTGCGATGTCATGCGAACTTTGGCGTGCTCTAATTTGATTGGAAGTGCACCTCAGCATATACAAACATCGAACGTAGGAAATCCCGATTCCTGTAAAATTTGAAAAAAACTATGATTCACATGCATTAGAAAATTTCAAATAAATGCTAAAAATACATCAATAACACTAATTTAGGTCTTAAATGATTGGTTGCAATGCAATTTTATTTGTGGTAGTGCAAATGCATGGGAGTGCAAATGAAAAAAAATGCAAATTCTAAGTTAATTTTATTTTGGGTTTTACTTTATTCTTCTTTATGTCTTAAAATTCTCATTTGCACTGCCATAGTTTTGTATCAGTGCAAATTTATTTGCATTGCAACCAAACACAGCCTAAATAGTAAAAATACATTATTTCAGTTCATATGAAATATGAACGATCAAAACATGCCCAGTGCATGATACTGGTAGCATATATCTTAATTCTTAGAAACCAATACAACTACTATTAATCACCATCATCATCTAAGCCTTATCCTAACTATATGGAGGCAGATACATGAATTATGTTTTGTCATTTTGTTTTATTTAATCACTTAATGCCATATGCTTGTTAACATATGAGCACTAAATCATTTCTTACCACTTCAACCCATGTCCCTTTTGGTTTGCCCTTAAACCCTCCAATTTGTACCTAATCACTTTGTCTTATGTATCCTAGTAGTCTTCTATGTATATGCATAAGCCATCTAAGTCTACTTTCTCTCATTTTATCACATATTGGAATTACTCCTAGATAGAGGTGTCCACGGTTCAGTTAATCAAACCATGGACAATTTTTGCAAACCAAACCGGTCCTACTGGTTTTTCAAATTCTCTAAACTAAAATCGAACTGGTACCACCAGTTAATCAATTTGTTGGTTTTGGCTTTTATATTTATAATATATATTATATAAATATATGTATAATATTATATTATAAATAATAAATGATATATAATATATTATAAATATTATAAAAATATATAATATATAATATATTTATAAATATAATATATGTATATATTTCATATATATTTATATATAATATATAGAAAATATGTGACATATATTTAAAATACATAAATATAAAAAAATATATATATATATATATATATATATATATATATATATATATATATATATATATATATATATATATATATATTGGTCGATTCAATTAACTGTCAGTTTTTTTCTAGGGTAACCATAAACCGAACCAGTCCTTCAGTTTTTCAAAAATGCCAAACTGAAACCGAACCGATTGGTTTGGTTAACCACATTTTTTGGTTTGATTTTTTGGTTTTTCATGGACACCCCTACTCTTGGATTCCTCTTAGGGATGCAACTTGGGCCCAAGTTCTTTTTTTTTTTTGACGAAAATGGGCCCAAGTTTACATTTTACATTACTTTGCTCTTGGGCTTTAGGTTGGGCCTATTCAAAATTTGACAAAAGTCCAACTTGAGCCCGTTGATGCACATCACCTCCATACTTTCTATAATGAGTTAATGAGTCATCCATTTGGGCATGAGTTCTATTCACCGAAAATATATTCACTGGGCTATTCTACGTGACACTTGCACCATGGGCCTTCCAAATGTGATAAAGAATGATACTACATTTTGTAAAGAGGGACATTATGCACTTACTTGTAATGTCTTATGCATTGGCCCATTCATTCAGAAGCAAATTAACAATTCGATCCAAGCAATTGGGTTGCAGTTTTGCTAAAAACTGTGTTCCTAAATCAACTTCACCTATACACTGTGTCATCTTAAGTGGGGGCTTGTTTTAGGACTGATTTGGGCATCAACTTCCACCTTATGATCTACATTTATGGTATCTGTATTAAGTATAAATCTCCCTCTTTGTTTGGTTTCAAATCTGATCCAATTCAGTGCAATACTGATCCTAAAAAATGTAGCTTTTTCAAGATATAGAGAATTTGATTCTCATAAAGATTGGAAAATTTTTGAAATTTCACCCAACCATCTAGCATGGTTCAGCCATCCATATGGATGATCCTAACCCTTCCAACAAACATTGTATGTTGACCAACTTATCCTCATATGTTTAGTGTAAAGCGAATGAGGCCTTAGTAGATTTTCAATAGAAACCAATTTTTAGGTAGACATACAGTGGATCCATAATGGTATCTCCCTTTTCTCTCTTTTTTTTCTTTTTTTTTTTTGTATTTTGGTAATATGCTCCAATCCATTAGAAAAACAATTTACCATGGGACCCACAACTATTGATACACAAACATTGCATGTTGACCAACTTACCCCCATCTATTTAATGAAAAGCGAATAAGGCCTTAGTATATTTTCAATAGAAACCAATTTTTAGGTAGACATACAATAGGTCCATAATGGTATCTCCCATTTCTCTTTTTTTTTCTTTTTTTTTTTTGTATTTTGGTGATACGCTCCATTGTTTGAGTAGTGCAACACCACACTAATAACCCCATCCCCAAAGTTGGTGGTTATGGGAATCGAATTTGCATCTTTGCTAGAACAAACTAGCTATGCTTATCAAGTGAGCCACCCCTTGGTTGGCTCTCCCTTCTCTCTATGTTACTATAGCTTTTACCCTTTTAATGGTAATTATAGCATTGTGGTGAGTTTGCTTTCTATAACTCCTAGGGACCAGTAGAATGTTACTTCTCCCCTTTAATTGAGTATTAGAACTTGCTTGGGAGGGCTTTAACTTTGATTAAGTTATGTTGGATGAATTGCACGGAAAAGGCTAGTATAGGGGTTTAAATGGGATTTTTTTAAGAATTTAGTGAAAAAATGAATAAAATCACTTTGGATATACATAGTAATGCCATCGTAAGTCAAAAGAATGAGGAAGAATAAAGGAAAAAAATGAAAAAAAAAAAAAAAACTTAACTTTTTTGTATAGAGGGGCACTTTTGTCATTATAAAAATTTAAATGGGCAAAAACAGAATAAAAAGTTGAAAATGCACTTTTGAAAAAAGTGAAAAAGCGGTCTTGCATTGGCTTTTTTATAATGGGTCTTTTTAATCCCAAAAAGCTCGTTTGTAGCACCAAACAATTTGTTAGGATGCATTTAGCTTTTAAAACACAATAAACACTAGAAGCACTTATTTTAAAGTTGTGTTTGGTAACATTGCCACTTATACTTGCAATATTTTGTGTTAGGCAATACAAATCTTTAAGAAATTGTCTTGTCACATCACATCAAACAACCATTCCACTAAAAAATAGGGGTAATTTGAGTTCAACCCCCATCATAATTCCTAATATGAATTCCCCATTCACTAAGGGGAGGGCGGGGATGGTGTTTATAGGGGGTGGGCATAAATACTTTTGGGAAACCAATAAAACAATTTTGAGGGGGACTTAACACAAAAAAAAAAGACCTAAAAATATAGTTATTGGATTAAGTGTTGACATTTATGGTTGAAACACCAAATTTGATGTTTCCTAAAGAAGCAACAATGGTACCCAAATCATTTTGTGTTATAAAAAAATGTAATTTCAAAAATTTGTATTGATCAACACAAAACATTACAAGTAGAAGTGTTAATGGTACCAAACACAACCTAAGTTAGGGTGATGATAAAAACTAGAAAAATGAAAAACCAGACTAAATTGAAAAGATCAAATCAAAAATTGTGGATTGATTTGGCATTTCCAACAAACAAAAAGGTACCAATTCAGTTTCAGTTAATCAATGTAAAAAACTGGCGGTTAAACACACACACACATAGGGTGTCAATTGAACTGAATTTGATCCAATCCGATCCACTCCAATGTGAGTCCATTATAAATGGACCAAGTCCAATCCAATCCAATGTATGTTTTAGACCAATTTGGACCGGTCCAATTCAATGTCTAGACCATCCAATCTGTTCAAATTCATTTTGATTTAGATTGGTTTCAACCCAAACCCAATCAATTGACACATATATTCTTGTCTTATATCAATGGACCAAATATTGGCTTAATCCAACCCAATCCAACATAAATTTGTTACAAACGGACCAAGTCCAATCCAATATATCTCGTTGGTCCATCAAATTCGTCCAAATTGATTTTGGACTGGATGGGGTCCAATCCAAAACCGGTCCATTGTCCCCCTTACACACACACTCACATAGGGAATTTCTTGAACTACCTCTAAGGTTTAGGAAATTGACTAACTATATACATGCTGTTTTAGTAATGTCTTAAAGTACTCCTACTATTTCTAACAATTGTCGCCATCACGAAATAAAATAAAATATTGAATTTTCCATCCACTATTTCTCAAATTTTCAATATAAAACCCAATTGATGAAAAAATTTCACCACCACTATCGTTGCTACATCCATTTTCTGCAATCGCCATTGCTACATCCATCAAGGAAAAATGTTGCTAGCTAGCGATATGGTTGATCAAAGCTGCTGACCAGGATACAAGATTAATTACACAATCCTAATGGTCAGATCTAAAGAGGAAAAATGTTGCTGACGGTCGTCAGTGAAAAAAAAAAACATCCCTTCTTTACTTTGCAGTGAAAAAAATAATAATAAGAATGCAAAAGTCGAAGTGAAACAAATATGAGCGAGACGAAGTCGAATTTTCCTTTGAATCTCAGGCAGGAATCAAATGAATTCTTTTGTATTGGTTGTCCAATACACAACAATGCTAGCTGAACAACTTGCACACCAACACAGACATAGATGACACCAAACTCAATTAGACTCTAAACCACATAGCTACAATCCTCTTTAACACTGATTCTAAACTTCCTAAAGTCCCTGTACTTGCGCCAAGATTTCTCCTCTTTAATGTTGATTCTAAGATTCCTAAAGTCCCTCTACTTGTACCAAGATCTCTCCTTGTTCTGGAACCAAGATTTCTCCTTCTCCTTCTTGACTTAAAGACCTTGAGATTGAACTTCACAATTGCAACCAAAGAACACAAATTCAAAGAATTCATAGCTTCGCCACAACTGGATACAGGGGGTTGAGCTCTTTAGTTTCTCCTCGCTTCTCTCGATTGCAGCTTTAGTGATTGGAATAACGACGAGCAGTGATTCAACAGGGGTTTGAGTTCATGCCATCATACCCCATAATTCATTTGATTGTTGCACATAGGAAAATGGTAATATTTTTTCCCACAACTTATGCTCATCTAGAAGCCTGGAACTTGCGTTCCTTTGATCGACAATCACTCCTATAGATTGGGGGTGATCAGGCAATATGGGAATGGTTTGTCTCCAAAAGCCCGAGAATGACGACGGGAAAGAGAGAGGACATGAGGAAAGAGATGAGGGAGGAGAGAAGGAAGAGTCTCCTGTGAGAAAACCCTAGGTCAAAAGTTATTATTGTGTTGTCTCCACCCTTTTATATATAAAGGATGTCAAGGCTATAAAAAAAAGAGTTCTTTAGGAAAGAATATATTTTCTGTTAGGAAAAAAGATCTTTCCTTTTGTTTGGCTATATAGGAAGCATAATTAGAGAATCATTTTCCTTTCGTATTCTCTCCATATGTAACCTTTTTAAACTTATATGCCGCAGGTGACATCATCGTTCAGTGGGTGTGCTTTTATTAAACCCACGTGGTGCCCTATCACACACATAATTTAAAGACGCACGAGTAACCAAAATTTATTCTCGATCTTCTGTGATTTTGTAGTTTTGTAGTGATCTTGATCCATCGCAACTCTGTACACATCCGAAGTTCATCGCAAATTCACACGTGTCATATAGATCATCGCAGATTCACGTGCGTGTCTAAGCATCATCGCATGTTTTTGCTTGTCTAAGGTTTATCGTGACCTATTTTGGGTATGAGTTCATCGCAAACGTGCGATGGTTTACGGGTTCATCGCAAGCATCCATGTAGTGTTGGTTTGACACCCTTTGTACTTTGATGGTCTTAGTGACCACTATATATCTACATTAACCACCTTGGTTATTGATATGTGGAAACTTACTGATAAGCATTTTGTCATCGTGTTTGTTTCGGGGGTTCACGATGGGGCAATGAGGAACAGATTTGTAAATGTTGCGGCATTATGATCTTTTTGCATTAGGTCTGGTGATCAATTATATTCCTAATGAGATGCTCTGTGAACTTTGCATGCGAAAAAATTTTATTTGGGTATGTTTGATATCCCCTTGCGTTTGTGGTATTCAACTTAGTAATCATGAGTTTTCATTATGTGATTCAACCCCCTGTCTTTTTGATAGGGTGTCGTATTGACTCGTACTTGTTTCCTGGGTCATTGGAATTTTTGAAGATGTAAACTACGATAAAATCATAGGAGCATTTTGTAAGGTATAGCTCAATACTTTCTGTACTTTAGCCCCCTCTGTTTCTTGATAGAAGTCATTGTATGAAGAAACAAGTGAAATGAATAGTTAGCTACTTTAATGTTTACTCCTCTTATATCTTGATAGAATGTCTTCTATCGAGAAACACTTAAGTGAGGTTTGCTGAGTGTGCGACATTTGCCATTCCCCCTATGTGAATAGGAGGGTGTTGCATGGGTGTTTTGTAGGTAGAGTACCCAGCCCTCTTTCACTTTAATAAAAGGCATTGCTAGTATCGCATCAGGTATCTAAAATATGGGACGAAAGAAAGCCCCCCATTTATTGTGTGAGATTTTGGAACTTGCTAACCTTGATGTGATTTAAGCAACATATTGATATTCTCATGATAATATCTCAAATCATGTATTGATATGGGTTGTGTTATTGCATTTGGGAAGGCTGCATGTCATTGCATATGCGAAAGTCGAATGATATCGCAATTGAAATTTAATTGATGTATTTGAGAGAAAATAGGTATCATTGCGTATGAGAGATAAATATCATCGCAAGAAAAAAACAATTGAAGTTCATTATACTTCGGAAAGCTAAGTGTCAACATATCTCATTGCACTTCAGTGCATTCCCTAGTAACTTCGTCCATGCTTGAATAAGATTTGACCTTCATTTCGGGACTTAAGTGTCATCAGTCAAGAAAATGCAACAATATCTAGTGAAACTTAATTGCAAATAAAAGGATTTCGAATTTTAAGGGAATTCCGTGGTTTCGTGAAATATAGTGTTCACGTTTATATGATCCTATGTTCACTCGAAATTGAAAGTATCAAAGCTTTGAAGGAAAACATTGTCACAACTCTTCATGCCAATGAAACAAATCGTGCGTACTCCTTAGTTTAGAAATTCAATGCGAGTGTCAAAATAAAATTCGATTTAGACTTTAATTGTAGACCGCCAGAGGAAGGAACTGAGTGTCGTACCATTTCCCAAAATAATGTCTAGTGTGAAAGGGTATTTTAGTAATCATAACATAAATAACTAGAGAGGTTGAGCCTCTGTACAGGTGGATGCGGCTTTTTACACATGCACAGGGTAGATATCTTCTCACCTTAGGAAAGTAAGGCCCGTTGTGCGATACGACTAGGACATAGTTAGGGCTTAGTCATAACTAAGATACTTATCATAAGTTAGAGTGTTATTGTACTAGCCTCATGTATCTTGAGCTTCAGGCATTTGTTGTCATTGTGGTAAAGTTTGGGTTACCGCATGGGAATACTGCTTGAGCTCTCTCGTGAAAACAAGATATCAATAATTGGAGTGAATGTTGTTTTTTTTAGTTATTGTCCGTGCATGGGACAGGTTAAGTTTGTTCTCCCTTGGACCATTGCATTTATAAGCTGAACAAAGTATCTACATTTGTAAGTTAGGCAAATATCATACTTGATGTCACCAAAGTCTCCTTGGGGCTGCTAGGGGATGTGAGTGCCCCTAGAGTTGTCAGGACCTTCCTGGGGTAGTCAAGGAATATGAGCGAGCCTGGGGTTACTAGAGAATATGTGAGTGGACATGGAGTTTCCAGAGAATATGAGTGCACTTGGGGTTGTTAGGGCCTTCCTGGGGTTGCCAGGTGATAAGAGTGCGCCTAAGGTTGCTAGGACCTTCTTGGGGTTGCTAGGGAATATGTGAGCGTGCCTGGAGTTGCCAAGGAATATGAGTGCAAGCCTGTGGTTGCTAGGTGATACGAGCACACTTGGGGTTTCCAAGGAATAAGTGAGCGTACCTGGGGTTGCTAGGGCCTTCCTAGGGTTGCCAAGAAATATATGGGTGATATTGCAAGAAATGCGTTAGGGAGTTGTAGGTTATATGATGAATAGGGTGGAATCCGTTTTAAAAATCATTTTAAAATCCATGCAGTGAATAAACACTTGTTTAAAATTCATTATAAAATTCATAAATCAATACATATCCATATCTTCATTATGGAGTAAAGACTATATTTGAAAACAAGTTCTTGATAAATAGTGATAGAACATAATTTTAATTTTTTTAACCAAATAAAAATATATTTTAGAAAGTGGTTTTGAAAGCACGTTTCGAAACTAACTATGCAACATAGACACCATGCTAAAATAGTGGGAATTGTTTAAAAAAAACAGTTCTTTATGTAAAATGCCAAAGCATGTTTTCAACAAGAGTCGTTGCACTTCATCAAAAGAAAAAGTGATGAACAAAATTCATATAACAAAATCCATATTGAAATTAACTAGTAATTACTTCAAAATAATCTAAAAAGAAAACATAATTAAGATGGCATGCATCTACATAAAAGATAAGAATTGCATGAAAACAACAAAAAGCATAAAAAAGGCTGAAATGTAAACTACTAATTTTTATGATGAATCAAATGTTCACCAAAACAACGAAATTACTAAGCAGTGATCAATGATAATAATGGACATTATTCATTGACTCAGGGTGAAGGCTAATTAATGATTACAAGAAAATCCATTTAACCACTTCAAAAGGTTAGCCCATAAAAACATAGTTATTTTAATTCACCTTTCACTTGGCCTCTTATTTTATTTGTAGATGCTAAAAAAAATCAAGTGCACAAATTACAATTTCAGAATTATGATGATTGTAACTAAAACATAGCCTAAGATCGCAGTCCTTAGAAATTTGATTCAGATACATTTAAATCATTCTCAATCATCCAAGAGCTACATATAGCAAGTGATTAGCTTTTTATAAAAAGAATGATCATGATAGGCTATAAGGAAGGAGCAGATAATAAAGATAGCAAAATTGATAAAACATGGTAGCGATACTCCTGCATAATATTCCTAAGAAGAGGAGGTTCAAAAAGATGATAACCAAATCCAAAGAAACGTGAGATTCTTCATTGTTGAAGTGGGCACTAGTTTGAGGTTCTCACATGTATTGGTCATTGTCTCGCCGATTACCGTCTTGAATGATAGAAAATTAAATGAATCACCGCTATGTCTGTGAGAATCAAAACTAAGTCTCAACCAGAGCAAAGAAAAATCCAACTCAAGTCAAATCCCTCTGAGCTCGTCACAAGCTCACTAATGGCGGTCAATCAGTTTATCAATTATTTCAGCAAGAGTATGGAATTCTTGTACTCTTCTCATTAAAGCAAGACAAAGGGTCTAGTGTTGTCTGGTTATATGCACATAAGATTGTATAGTTCCTAGGTATACAAATTCGAAATACCCTAATTTGGTTCAAAAAACAATTCCCTCCTAAGATTGGTTAGCCTATAATGTAAGTGACCACAGTCATTGCTTGTCTAGGTATAATTTTACACATTTACAAGGGTGTTACTATTAGTTCAAAGATTATTAATAAGGACCCAATGTGGTTTTTGTCGTTAAATACCCCATAAATCTATTCCCATAGCCAGAGTCTTGTCTTGAGGGAGTAACAAAAAGAAGGCCCGTTTAGTTTAATGTAATCAATCAATTGAGATTTGACTCTCTAGCACGTTAGTAGGTGGCAATTAAATACGAAAACAAGTGGTTATTGTTATCATTACTATCATTATTCAAAACTCTTATTTGATAGTAGAAATAAAAGAAAATCAATACCTAAGGATTAATTGTACATGACAATGTATCTGCCAAAATTGGAAAGCGCATAACTAAATTGAGCATTCAAACCGACAAGGCTCAACAAATGCCTAAAAGAGAACACATTGGCAGCTTTGAAAAGTATTTTTTTTCTATAAAATGATGCACAACTTTAGCAAGAGTAACAGTTTATAGCATGTGAACATAAAAGTTTGAATACATTAGTTTTATCTCTAGCTCAACCTATCGAAGGCACATAATGGTGCTTTGTTTTGATAGATTTTCAATGGCGTCTGCATCTACTATTGATAGAACTTTATCCGTACAACAATGAATTAACTAGTGAGTTCAAAACTGGGATCCAATGTTGGGTGCCTTAGTTATGTCTCATATTTACAAAGGAGGCATCATGCGTAAGCTAAATTTGAAGTTTCTAGGTAGACTAATTGTTTGGTCTTTGGGACTCAGTAGATTAGAAACAACAATCAGTTGAAAAAAAAAACTCATTGTTCAATACTCATTGTTAAAAATCTTCTCTCAAGTTTTAGTTTCATTTTTTTTTTCAAACAGAGCATTGACCAATAGCTGGAATTATGGTAGAATTCCATTCCCAAACGTAAACTGAATAACTGATCACCACCTTTAGTTTTTGATGTTTATACAAAAGGTGATATTCAAAGTTAACTATCCTACGATCCTAAAGGAGTCAGCAAACTATTTATAATTATGGTTCGTCAATCCTAGATGCTAAATGAGCTAGCAAGTCATTTATGATTATAAAAAATATAATTTATTTCAATGAGAGTTACAAGTCTCCCCCAAAAAGAAAATCGTAAGAAATGTAATCAGGAATAGTTTTAAATGATGATGGCAGTTGGCAGTGGCTAAATTTGATTAACATGACTAAATTCAACAAAATAAGAACACAAAAAGGGGAAAAAAAAAGAAATTTATCACCCCCCTCTAAACATGGTATAGTAGGTAATAATGCTATGTGACATCTGAGATACTTATGTATTCTAAAATCTTAAGGACCATCAATCTAGACCCAACACCAAGATCATATCAAATCCAAATATTCCAACAAGAACCCAAGGAACAACCTAACAACCATCCATTCTCTATGGCCATTTCACAATTGGCATTTGATACCAAAGCAATAACTTTTGGTCAAATCATATTAGCTTTTTGAATCTGATGACCACTGTGAGATGGATGGCTAACTGATGAACTAGAACGATAAATAAAATGCTTGTAGAAGTATTGAAAACATCCCCTACACTTCCTTTTGCACCGGTCACACTAAACTAAGGAGACCTACTATGGAACTAGATTCATTCACAGCACTTAGAAAGGCATCATAACTATAGCTGATGATTCGCATTAGGTTCCAGCAACTATACTTGGGCATTATTACTCTAAACATAATCCAATCCATGGAAGTCTTAGAAAAACATTTAACATGTTATGTTATCTATCAATGTATTTACCAATAATTTCTCTCTTATTCTTCAATCATCAAATAATGAGTAATATAATTCAATAAAAACATAAAGAACAAGTGAATTTGGGAAAGAAGTATAAGAATAATCAAAGGCATACCTTTGGAAAGAATTACCTCTTCTGGTTGCATCCCTCCAAAGTAAGGCAAAAGTTCAGGCAAGAGAGGCTTCCTCTGAAAACTACGGATATACGCTTCGATTTTGGAGTAATGCGACTACTTTCAGGGGTGCATACTAAGGTTGATGGCTGAAAATCCCCAACCTTCAGTTCTATATAGAAGCTTCTATCCTACAGGCTACTCTTTAACACAAAGAAAATTAGGGGTTTTGAAATATGGACCCCTGAATTGTTAAAATGGCGTCAATGCTGTGAACTTTGGTTTGTCAATGAGAGAAATTGTTGTAGTCCTGGTTCAGCTGATGAGAGAAAGATATTGAGAGAAAACAAACAGGGGGTCATCGAGGATTGTGTAGCAAGATTGAAGGATAAACTTTGAGGAATTAGGGACGATGGACAGAATCTGAGTTCAACTTGTTGCGCCCGAAGGTGTTAGTTGGATCTTGGAGCCATCGTAGTGGTTATTGCCTTGTGAGTCACTTTTGGGATCCTTCTCCGAGGTATGCTTTTGATGAAAATCTGGCTGCCATGCAAACCCGTCTTAACCTTGCACACGCACAAGGAAAGTAACATGTTGGGGATCTAATACTTGGCGATTGCAATCCAAGGGCATGGAAAGAGGCCGCCAACAAGAAAGATGAGGGGTTTTGGAGCTTCGAGACGGTAGTGCTGAAAATAAATCTGTGATTCTACAATAGAATTGGTCGTCCGTCACCAAGAGGATTTTTGGCGATGTCGTTTTAGTTTTTGAGAATCAAATGACTCAAATCTGGAGACTGGAACAAGGTCTCATAAATCTCCAGTTCTCCATCAAAACTTGCCTTGAATCGTCTTAGAGTCTCACTCGACGAATGGATCATGATGGAGCTTATACGTAACGATATGAAATCTACGTTATATTTTCCGAAGATCAGAGATCGAGCAGAGATTCTAATGTAGGTTAGGGGTGATTAGACAATGGGGGAATGGTCAGTCTCTGAAAGTCTAGGGATGGTGACGGGAGAGAGAGAGGACGTGAGGAATAGACAAGGAAGGAAGAGGGAGTCTCATGAGAAATATCCTATGTCAAAAATTATTATTGTGTTGTCTCCACCCTTTTATAAAGAAAAAGAGTTTTTTAAGGAAATAAGGTATTTCATTTTGTTTGAATATTAAGGGAACATAATTAGATAATCATTTTCCTTTGGATTCTCTCCGTATGTGATCCTTTTATATTTACATGTCGTGGATGATGTCATCATTCGACGGGCGCGCTTTTATTAAACCCGCGTGGCGCTTTATCACATGCATAATTTATAAACGCACGTGTAATTGGTATTTATTCCCGATCTTTTGTGATTCTGCAATTCTGTAGTGATCACATGTCCATTGCAACTTTGCACACATCTGAAGTTCATCGCAAATCCGTGCGCGTCATATAGATCATCGCAAATTCATGCGTGCCTAAGCTTTATTGCTGGCTTATGCATGTCTAAGGTTTATTGCGACCCATTTCGAGTATGAGTTCATCACAAATGTGCAATGGTTTAAGAGTTCATTGCAAGCATATGTGTAGTGTTGGTTTGACACCCTCTGTACTTTGATGGTCTTAGTGACCAATATGTACCTACAACTCCTTTAAGAGGGTTTTTAGTTTTAGGCATTGAATCTTCGATCGGTGGCATGTTGACCTAGTGGGACCAGTTTGGATTGCAATTTTGTTGAATATTACCCACAAATTCTCAACCCAAACCGTTTGCAAATTGATTATAGAAACTAATACATCTCTTATCTCCTTCAAACCCTCAAGATAATTTTCTTTTGAATATTGGGTAGGAATTGGATTCTCTGGCTTTGCCCTTCTTTGCATAACCTCTAGTAGGGAGAAGCTTGCCTCAGTTCCTTTCGGTAGTGGTGTCGTTGTTGTTGTTTTTGCTGGTGGTGTTGCTGTCAAAGAAGAGAAGGTTGAATAAAAGGAACAAGGGAAGTGAAGAGAAGAGGGATTGAGGGTAGTATTGAGTTTTGAAAATATTTATACGTCACAAGGTGTCATGTGTGTACGGATTTTGACGGAACATTAACGAACGTTAATGATAGGGGTAGAGCTAGTCAATTGTCAAAAATAGTAAGGGTACTTTAAGACAATAGTCAAACAGTCGGGGTAGAGTTAGTCAATTAGTTAAACCTTAGGGGTATTTTAAGAAATTTGCCATTGTTTTTTCTTTTCTATTTCGATACTTACAAAACAAAAGACTTCCTCTTCATGCTATTAGCATATGAGTGTAAATGGTATCAAACTATTTGATTTCGAATTCGACATTTGATATAATCGAATAGAATTCAAATGGTTCTATAAACTTAATGGTTGAATACAAATTTTATATCATGTCGACTAATTTATCGAATTCAAATTCATCTTGATCCAATTCGATTGATATTCGAATTCGATTATTATATAAATCTAATATATTAATAATATATAATAGAATATATATTAATTTAAACTCAAATGCCCATTAGAATAAAGTGACATATTTGCTAAAAGGCTGCAATGATGTCACCATACTCATGTATCGATCTGAAGTTCTCGATAACCCTCCCTCTTTCTCTCTCTAGTTTTTTATGTTCTTTGCAACTTTTACATGTTTAAATAGATCTTGCCATTCACTAGATCTGCCGAGTTGCAACCATCAATGTTTAACATTTCCTACAATTTTTTAAGAATGATAGGTGATTCATCCATACCCAAACAATAGTGATGCATCCATACTTTGAGGAACAACAAGTGAACCGTTCTAGCGTCTCTAGCATCACCCCAACAATAATTGTTTTCTTTTTCTTTTTTCTCTTGTTCCATGTCTTGCTGCTTGTTAGTTTTATTTATGGAGGACATATGGCATGAAGCCATGAACAATATCAACATCACAGGTGCTTCTTCCTTTTCTCTCAATGCATCTATCTACGTTAGGGTTTTGAAGGAAAGGAATTGGTCGAATTTGAATCTATTTGAATATTTAATATTTTAATTGATTTTGAATTCAGTTGGTAGTTTTGAATATTCGATTGATATTTAATCAAATTTGAATTTGAATATAGCCTGATTTGATTCGAATTTTCTCCATTTACAAGCTTAGTTCGGATGATGGAAGTTAGAGTCTCAAGCCATGTTGAAGTAAGAGCTTTGGGGGAACAGTTGATGGAGGGATGATTCTAATTTGGTGGTGGTCCATGCTTGAATAGATATGACAACACCATCAAACAAGTTTCAATGAAAAAAATCACTTGGATTTTATTTTGAAAATTTTAGAAATAATGGAAGGTAAATTTGACATTTTGCTTTTTCTAATTAATATTTAGTGACTATGGTAATTGTCATAAAACTTGTTTTTGGTTATTTGGTGCCATGCACCATTAAAAAATTCCCATTGACCCTCTTTTCCTCCAAAGTGCCGGTTGTGGGATTCGACATCCGCATCAATGCTGGAACAAACCAATTAACACACTAAGTTAGCCCTTAGTTGGTAATTGTCTAAAAACTTAGGGGTACTTTAAGAAAATTGTCATATTTAAAATATATAATATAATATTTTATATGCATTGCTAAAATTTATTATGGTTTAGCTAATTGATCAAGTGTACCCTTACTGTTTGAAAATCGACTGATGCTACCCCTACTATTTCTGACTATTGTCTAAATTTTCCAAGGGTCGTTAAGCATGGATGGAAAAAGTCAAATGTTCATTTTACCTTTAGTTCAAACACTTAGCTGATCTGTGAAGTTACACTTGTATCCCTCATTTAACTTAACTCTAACGTCACTCAAATACTCAACCCATCAGCTGAACATGTCGCTCGAAAGAGGGATGGAGCGCCATCGCCAGTGACAACTACCGAACGACGCTACAACTATCGAACGACGGAGGTATAATGATAAACCCTAATCAAAATGGTGAGGATTTTGTATTGATCACTCGTTTTTTTTTTTTTGTTTCTTTAGCATTAATAAACCCTAATCAAAGCGGTGAGGGTTTTGTATACTAATCCATGTACAAATTTTGGTCGCTTTTGCAGGGGGTTTCTTTCGCTTTTACATGCGAGGTGGGCGTATGCAAAGGTCGAGTGGGGTAGTCATGCGTAGGGGCGTGCAGGGTGGGCATGTGCAAGGGCCAAACGGGGCATGCGACTGTGTAGTCAGGCATTTCTATGAACATGTGCCATATATATATATATATATATATATATATATATACTTTTCCCATGCAAATACGTCGATGCAGACCGCGGTGCTAGTGCCGGTCCCTCCCCTTCTCCTCCTCGAGCTGATACGATACAAGTGAGTGGGTCAATCATATGAGGTTACTTTAAGGTAGACTTGAAGGGTTACATGATGGGATTTTTGAAAGGGCATTTTTGAACATAAAAAGGGTAATGTTGGGATTTTTCAAAGTTATAACAGTCATGTGATGGTACATTTGAATGATTTATGAGGGACATTAATGATGAGGGAAGATTTAGACAATGGTTAGAAACAAGGGTATACTTAGTCAATTAATCAAATTTCAAATAACAAAGGTATACTTAGTCAATTAATTAAATTATAAGGGTAATTTAAGAAATTTATTTTATATTTATTTATATATATATTTATAAATATCAAAAAAACAAAAAAATTAACGAACCAATAGTTAACCAAACTGATCAACCGATTAACCGATTTACTTCAATTCGGCATTTATTATCAGTTTTCCACAAACTGGTTCGGTTACCGAACCGTGAACTATCAAAGCTGCGTTTTGGCGGGGAGCCGGGGATTAACGCAGCTTTCATAACTTTTGAGTTTTGAAGCGGCTTCATTGAAAAGCTCAATCAAAACCGAAACCCTCTCAAACGGGCTTTAAGAGCTGGAACGGAAAATCTCTTCGACTCTGCGCACATGCCATCTAGCCGCACATCGGAAATATCTTCCGTACAAGTTGTCAAATTCACGTGGAGATGTTCTCAAATTGTGGTAGGATGTTCGTGCCAAAGTGTTCGCAGAGATCTTGCTTTCAGGAGATCCCGTCTCCCAATTAGCCACCCGACTTGCCATTCAGCTATTTGGATCTTTTGGTCCCGGTTGGACTGAGAGGGTTTTGTATCTTTTGTATGCGATTTGTCTCTGTTCCAACACTTTTCTCTGAAGCTGTTCCCTCAAGAAACCCTAACCTCCGTCACTGTTTGCTCGAGTTACTGTTTGCGCAGATTTCTGTCGGTGAAGGAAAGGAAATAATTGATCGACAGAGGCAGGGCATTCATACTCTTGATCTTGGTATGATGTTCCGTTTTCTCTTCCTAGTTTTTTTTTTCCCTTTTTTAATTCATTTTTAAACATTATTTTTCGTTCATTTGTTGCTAGTTGGTCTGGGGGGCGTTATCTTTTAAAGATTCGATCATTCGAGTGATTATTTCTTTCCCATCCTCCTTGCACGGATGCTTCGGGGATTATATTTTGTAATACTTTCTTATACGACTCTTTATCGTCTCACTCAAAATCATCGATTCGTTAAAGGGTTACTAAAATAGACGGTAATTGTTGTGTTCTTATAGATTTATTGAGAGCGATGTAGTTCATTGAATCGCAACTTGACTCTGTATGACGAAATCTTATTTGAATGTTGTTAGCGAGCCAACGTTGATATGAATTGTTGTGTTTAGCATTCAATTGGAAGGATTAGCTCGTACCCATCAAACAGTGACTAGTTGACTACATAGAACAAGCGAAGACTTCGACTTCAACAACTGAAAGACGAGAAATAAAGCATTAGGAAAAAACAAGTTCCAGGATTGGAACTTCTTGGAGTTTCTATTTTTCCTTTACTTTTTACAAGTAAAACCTAGAAAAACAGAATTTGTTATTTGGTAAACGGTTTTTTTTTGCCTTATGGCTCTTCGCTTATGTTTAATTTAGGAACAATTTCATTCGTACTCTTAAATGAAGCAAAATGGAAGTTTTGTGGAGGGCCTCGCCCTTTTCCTCCTTAACTAATCTCCTAGAAGGCTGTGAGTTATTGCTAATATACAGAGAAAAGCGGGATACTGAGGGTATATATTGCATATTTCTCCAGGTTCTTTTCTTGCAGTTGTGAAGAAAGCTGATTAAGGTAAATGCGCATCTCTTTTGCCAGCCTTATTGTGTGTAATAACACGGACACTTTCTTTATGATAGATGAAAGGCGCTGGAACAAATAGGAGCTTTGCAACCATACATAGGGGTGTAGAGAGGGAGTGGGAGAAATCGGGGTGGAGTTTTGTGTATTTTGATCTCATGCTCACGATATCATCTGCGCCTCTGCATAAAATCAGAGAGGATGAGGAGATAAAAAATTTATTTCAAATTTATTATAGCCGTGGAGCATCTTGGAGCATATGAGCAATGGAGCTTGTGGAGCACCATTCACATCGAGGATTGCTCTCTTGGTTTGCTTCATGGTTTTGGTTTTGCTTTGATTATGTTCTCGTAAAACAGTTTCATGGTGCTCAGAAATAGTTTAATATCATTGGCTGGAATGATTTGATTTTGGATGAGAGTATAGCCATCTTTATTATGATATGCCTTTTTGTCTGTGCAGCAAAGGTTGTTTATTGAAGTTTCTATATTATTAGGAATGAGTGGTCGTTCAGCTCGCACAATCTATGTTGGCAACCTGCCCTCAGATATTCGAGAGTGGGAAATTGAAGATCTATTCTATAAGGTTTGGTTGGCTATTTCTTTCAATGTTGCTTGAAGGATTACTATTTATGCATTTTTGTCACCTCTGCATGGCATTCAATTAATGGTTCTGAGTTGGTATTGACATATACCATGACTGGCATTGATTTGTTTACAATTTTGTATTTGGCACATTATTTGTGATTCTTGATAAATTTTCTCATTTTCCTTTTTGCTATGGATTTGATGTTATTTTGCATTTGATGATTCCAGATCTGTGAGTAATCTGCAAATGAACATGCAGATCTTTTTAGTGACAGCCTTATCCACAACTTGCAATTCATCATGGCAATGAGACACAAGCCATCATCTTTATGTTGAAACCAGTTAACCACCTTATAAACCTACTTCTTATCTGGTCAACACTTCTTTGTTTCACAAACAGAAACCACATTCTAGAGTTCGGACTGTTGATGGGGTATTCACTTAAGAAATCAAACAAAACAGAAAATATTAATTGATTCGGGTGTAAACATGTGTGATCTTTGTGCTAAGATTACTTAAATATTTGGATGGTGGATTTCATTCACTAAAAGAAGACCAACCCAACAAGTGCACTCACTTTTTATCAACCCAATTAATCAAAAATTTTTTATTATTTTGATCAGTAAATTGAAATTTTTATTGAGATGAATAAAATGGTTCTAGACAATGTATTGGAACACTGCAGAAAGAGAAAACATAATCACAAGTTCACTTTGCATGGCCTGAATTTAAGGATTTAAAGCTTACCCATTTGGCTTGGTTTTGATGCCATTAAAAAGAGCACTTGACTGCCTGACAACGTGCCCCAAGCCCAAATTATGTGATCTGGACACAAGTCACACAACTTGAGCAAGTTATTTTTCATGGATGTGATACAAATAACTTTGCACACTTGCATCTTTCACTTAACAAATGATTTTGTTGATCCTTTATCTAAGATTGATGCTTGAGGGGATTCCATAGGTTTTCTATTCTATCTAAAAATGAAGGGCTGTTGCTTTGTTCAAATCTGGGAGCAATAGTTTTGCACAAAAAAAAAGCCAATGGATAGGTCATATTCAGTCCACCCTCCCAAGAGGCCAAGGCCTTGGATGGGCAGGCCCAAGATTGGGTTGTGATCCTTCATAAGAAGTAAATAGGGAAAATACCCAATATTAGTGATGGAAGAGAGGATAAGAGTTACGCTGGCGAAGCCAATTGAGAGTATTCTTGAGGTTATGTTTACATACTTCAAATTTTACCTATTAAAGGGATTATAGGGAAAGAGATAAAAATGAAAAATCAATGTGCGAGTTTCTTGGGAAAAAAACAAATTTGTAAGCTCTGGTGCTAATATGTTGTTGCAGTGATTTAAAAGGCATTCTAGGGAAAGAGATAAAAGTGAAAAATCAATGTGCAAGTTTCTTGGGAAAAAAACAGATTTGTAAGCTCTGCTGCTAAAATGTTGTTGCAGTGTTTTAAAAGGCACGCCTAGGTGCACAGGCATGCGCCTTTTAAAATTTTGTGCTTTTTGCTCATTTTTGAGTCTTAACGGCTGGGCTCCGAGATCCCCCTATTTGCTTATGTTGTTCATTCATTCATTGCAATAAAATATCTTCTTAAAAAGCAACGAAAGTTGTAAAATCATTATTTTTTATGTGAGAAATAAGACTTTCGGACCCTAACATGGACTTGTTCGGGCTTGCCTCGAGGGGCATGCTACAAAGGCGACTCATAGAATCAAGAATGCAATGTGTTTTACATCACATTAACTACTTGAAGCAATGCAATTAAGGAAAAAAGAGATTATGGGTATTACATGCTTGAAAATGCTTTATATGTTTGCTTTTATTTTTAAATTTTCATTTGAATACACTTTACATGTTATGTTTATGTATTTTAATTTTAGATAATAGGTTTTTAAATCATTTATTTTAAAATTTAAGTTTATATTTTTATTAACATTATGTTTTGATATTTTTAACTTTTTTTTTAATAATTTTGCGCCTTTCTTAAAAAGGCGTGCGCCTTGCCTTGCGTCTCAGGCACAAATTGGCCCTTGCGCTTTTAAAACACTGTGTTGTTGGTATATAATGGGAGAGGACCTCAAGGGAGGGAGGGATGGATTTTCTTGATAATGATCCATCTCTTCGTTTCTTGTTCTCATGTTTTAGGGATTTGGAATTGCAGCCATAATAAATACAATGCTTATTTTAGCATTTCAGCAGATGTTTTCTCCACTTGAAAAAGGAGGAAAGATCCTGTGGATTTGCATAAATCTATGATTCTATGGTCCATATGGGAGGAGAGCAATTTGCTAGGGTATTTTCTAACAATGGGTGACCATTTGATGTTAGCCTGTTGGTCATAATTTTCAAGGCACCAAGGTGAAGTTAGGTGACCGGGGGGGGGGGGCGCCTGGGCACTTTTTTTTAAAAATAAATCTGTAGGTTCCATTAGTGACTAGCAACCATCATTCATTAATAATGATCTATAATTTTCATAAAAAATTATGAACTGCATATTCAAATATAGAAAATCCGCATACTAGTGAGAAGGAAAAAGAATAGAGAGAAGAAAATTCAGAATATATGGGCTGGGCCCCTGTCTTTCTCTTAGGAAAAGAAGAAAAGAAAAGGTGGAAGAAGAAGAAGAATGTGTTTATTAGACAAACTTTTAAGTTCTTCCTAGCTATTGGTTCAAGTTTTTAAGTCTTTAAGGGTTCAAGACAGCATATGCCAACATATGTGTTTATTGAACCCTAACAAATAAGAAAACAGTACAAAGAAATTGGTATATAAACCCACAAAATTAATATTTTAGTTTAATAATGCCTATTTTATTAGTATATTTTCAAAAAATTAATAACATAAAAGTAGTTCATCATGTACAAATTTGCTTGGCGATATTAAACAAGGCGACCCTCCATGAGCACCTTGTTGCCTAGGTGTCACCTTGACAACTATGCTATTGGTTGTATATAGATTTCCATGAATGAAATGATTTGAGGATGAACCTATGTGATAGCTCATTAGTTTCTAGAAATGTTGTTTAGACTTGGGCTTTGCATGTGCAAGGTGCAACCAATCAAGAGGAAAGAGAAATATTTCAGTAATACGCAGGAAAGTGAATAAGGATGAGACTTTTATTGGGTTTCATGTTGGGAGTTAACAAAAATAGAAATGGCAGTTGCTGATAACAAAAAAAAGAAAAAGAAAAAAAGTACTTCCTATCATTATGCAGCAGAGATTGGAATCTAATGGAGGATGAAGGCATGTTCCACCAGTAGCCTTTGATTATGAATATTGGAGGATGTCTGCCTTGTTAGTTTCTTTTGGTTTGTAAGATCATAAGGCAAAGCTCTACAATACCGCCAGCATATCCACACCAGGAGTCTCTAGAAATTCTTCATTTTGATGCACTGTAATCGATTACTAAATCTAATGATGAAATGTTTCCATTTTCTTGCTCAGGATGTAGGTATTCTCTTCATCAATAGCTCCTTTCTGTTGATAAAAAGAGAATGCGGACAACAAATATTTTTTTCCCTCCCCCCCTAAAAAAATCAGTTAATTAGACTTCAACTAGATAAGTTTTTGCCTTTGTTGAGTATTCAAAATAGCTAATTGGATTATTTGGAATAGTTTTATACTAAACCTTTTTATAATGCACACAACAAAATACTCTAGAAGATAATTTAATCTATATTACAGGCTGAGAGATGGTGGGTTTGGCAATTCTTTTTTGTAGTTAGGTAAATATTTTAAATATCTTAGAATATTGAATCGTGTAAAATTTGTTTTTCATTTGCTGCAGTATGGTCGAATTTTGGATATTGAGCTGAAAATCCCTCCTCGTCCTCCTGGATACTGTTTTGTGGAGGTATTTTCTCTTCTGACAATTTTTATGCTTTATTACATCTAGTGTCAAAATTAAAAAACTTTTGCCTATGTTGTTCAATAATGTTTTGCTTATCTCTTATGTAGTTTGAGAGTGCTCGAGATGCTGAAGATGCAATCAGGGGTCGAGATGGCTATAACTTTGATGGCTGTCGTTTGAGGGTAAGGATTTATTTGGCACTTGAATAGTTCTCTACTGGAAAGATCTTTGGAATTAATTCCCCAGTGTACCCTGCCGGTGGTGCCAATGGACGAAGGTGTAAAGATCTTTGGAAGTATTTCTCCACTTGGACCTTCTGGCAGTGCCCATTACTAATATTTTAAGGTATTTTTAATTATTCACAAAAATAGTTAATACTGATTTTTAAATTTTATAATTAATATTAAAAAATGAATAAATCTATAGTTATTGTTAATAATTCTTAATTATGAATTAATAAATCTTATACTTATTTTATAAAAATTATTACTGTTGTTAATAGTAATATTCGGTAATATTATTAATTAATAAAACTAATATTATGAATTATTAAAAAGTAATAAAATAATTAATTTGATTATTCATGTAAATAATTATTAAATTTTAAAATTTAATCTTAATAAAATAATTATTTTTTTTGGTAATATGTCACTAACATTATAATTATTAAAAACAGTAATATATTTTGGTATTAAACTTTGGTAATTCTGAAATAATGATGAACATATAAATAAAATATTAGATTTTTAATTAATCAAAATATTAAAATAGTAATGAAAATAATTAATTTAATTATTCATGAAAACAAATATTTTTAAAATTTAATATTAATAAAAAATTAATTATTATTGGTAATTAATTAATTTTGGTAGTATACCACTAATATTAATTACTAAAAAAGGTAATGTATTTTGGTAATTCTTAATAAATCATGGATATAAATAATAGATTTTAAGTGAATTTTGCTATTTTGTAATTAATCCTGAAAGTAATTAAATAATGTTGGTAAACTATTACTAAATTGTTGAAAATATTAGTAATTAATCCTAAAAATATTAATAAAATAAAAATTAATAATTATTAGAAATAGTAATATTATTTAGGAATTTTTATATAACCACGAAAATAATTAATTAATTTTGGCATGAGTTATAACAAAATAAAATGAAATTATTAATTATAAACAATTTTTAATATACCATTCAAAGTAAATGGGTTGGATTAATGAAAACCGAACCTTACTCAATTGATAGTGTGTGGGGAGGGAGAGAAAGAGAGAGAGAGTTGTGTCTTAGTTAGGAGATGGCGTGGTGGGAAGGGAGAGGGAGGGAGAATTGAGGAGAGAGCAGCATGGGGGTTTGGAGCAAGGAGAGGCATGGTGACGTGGATGGATGGATGTGTAAATATTGTATTAAATATATAATAATATTTATTATATATCAAAATATATTTAAAATATTATTTACATATTAATTTTCCTTTATTTTAATAAATATCTTTCTGAAAGTAAACTTTTAATTAAAAAATGTGATTTTAATTATTATCTGATAATATCAATAAATATTAAGAAATTGACCAAAATTACTGAAAATGTAAAAAATAAATTTATATTTATTGAAATAAAATTTTCAATGAAAAATGATCGATAATTTTAATTAATAAATTTGTATTTATTAATATTTTAATTAATTATCAAAATTTCAGTAATTATTGATTTCAATAATTAATTTTCAAAACTTTCTGAAATTAAATTACCCAAATCAGTAATTTTCAGCATGTAATTTTTAGTAATTAAAATTTCCAATTTACCAAAATTACAAAAAAAAAGTATAGTTTAGGTGTTGATAATTATTGATTAACATGGTTTTCGAACTATCGTTGACCCGAACGGTCAGATTGTTCGACCTGGGAACCATCTAGGCAACCGATTCCGTTTTACCCCAAACTCGGACCCTGGCCAAAAACTGTTGAATCGATCAACCCGAGCGGTCGAACCGTCGACCCACTCAACCCGTTCAATGTTTTTTGTTCGTTTTTAAATTTTAATTATTTTTTAATTATTTTTTTTAATTTATTTTGTCAGAACAGGCCACCCGTTCGGAACGGACGGTCGAACCGTCGACCCGGAAACCGGTGGCCAAAACAGTTCTGGTTCCAGGTTGTTTTTAAAACATTTATTCAATAATATCAATAATTATTGAGAATATAAAAATTATTTCACAAATTAATTTAACTAATTAGTTTTACCATGTTTTTTGGGTTTTTAGTTGGTTTATTGAGTATGTAATATAAACTAAGAGTTGTTTTAGAGGAATTTTAGGTTGGAGAGATAGTTTAGGAGAAATTTTAGGAGGGGGGTTGGCTAAGTGTTTTGGGAGGGGCAACTCCATGGGCTTCTAGAGGGAATCTTGCACCCCCTCTAGAATTGCTCGGTTTGGGTAACAAAGCAAGGAGAGGGCTGCTGACATGGCAAGCTCTACTTTAGTGTATATATATATATATATATATATATATATATATATATAGACGTGAATAGAATAAAAATATTGCTAGGATTTTCTTTTTCGCCTTTTTATGTAGACCAATTCCAAGGTGACCATCCTCTTCCTGGGTTAAAGTTGAGATTGCTCATACATAGATGGGAAAGACAGGTTTACATGACATTTCATTTTTTTTATAAGATTTCTTGCTTTATTGTTGTTGCAGGTTGAACTTGCCCATGTTGGTAAGGGATCATCTTCAACTGATCGTCGTGGTGGTCATGGTGGAGGTGGTGGACGTTTTGGCAGTGTTTCACGCCGCTCTGAATATCGAGGTTCATTCATTTTTCCTCACTTTACATATGACTTGTTGTTTGACCTTTTGTCCTTTATATGTCTTGGTTCTGGTTTGCTATAGAGTATGGGTTATCTTGGATGGTGCTGAAGGTTTTCTGGTTTCTAACTATGTAGTTGTTGTTCGTGGACTGCCTTCTTCTGCTTCATGGCAAGATTTAAAGGTGGGTTGGGGGTGTTATTACTTAATCACTGGTCACACAAGTTTTTGAGTTTCCAAAGCCTAACCATAAAAACTCTGCTCATGATATGTTTTATTCAGGATCATATGCGGAAGGCTGGTGATGTCTGTTTTGCCCAAGTTTTTCGTGATGGTGATGGTATGCTTATCCAATAGTGTTATACATATTACAGGCAGTTTTCGTGATACAATAGGATGTTATTTATCTCTGCTAAATGGTATACAAGAATGATTTGTGTAGTAGGAGCAACTCCCTTTGTTATGTGATGTTTCTTGTTTGGACTTGGAGAAGAAAAGAGAAGGGAGAGTGATGAGAGAAGAAAAGACAAAAGAGCTGAATACTGAAAGAAACAAAAAGTGTGAGGCGTCAACCTCTATATTACTACTTGCGATTACAGCAGTTGTTTTGGGAAAATCTGTGATCTCTTGTTGTTTGGGGTGGATTTTACCCTCACCCTCCTGTAACCTATTTTTTATAATACTTCTTATAACTAAACATTATAATGAAAGTTCTGCCCTTGATAAGTTGGTTGGGACAGAACCTCAATAAAATAAAAGATGTAAGACCCAAGGCCCAGTAACAAATAAGTAACATATGGCCTAAAAACTGAGACATACAACAACCCAATAAAAACATATAAGTAGGAACTAATCTTGGTTCGATCTCTTAACATTACTTACAAAGCTATCTGTCACGAACAGTAAAATGACGAGAATGCCCCTGCTTGTACAGAAACTATAAATAATAGCAAACAATAAAAAAGAAACCAAACAACCCAGCCACAAATAACATATAATAGGCCCAATAAGCTCACTAGACAGAAATAAAGCTAATCCTCCAACAACTGATATTTTATAAAACTGATTAATTTAAAAAGTATTGGGAAGTGGCTCTGCAGTTTTGTTAATATAGGCCACAAATAGCATATAATAGGCCCAATAAGCTCACTAGACAGAAATAAAGCTAATCCTCAAACAACTGATATTTTATAAAACTGATTAATTTAAAAAGTATTGGGAAGTGGCTCTGCAGTTTTGTTAATATAGGTAACATGTTCTGAAGAAGGAAAACTTGCTGCATCTCTCCTAGTGTGTGCATCTGTGTCTTTACATACTTGCTATATGGAACCTCTTTTTCCTTCATTTGGATTTGGAGTTCCTTAGTCTTCCCACTTTGATGCCAAAGACTTGGGGCTGTTTGGCAAGTCTTTCTAGGTGGATCTTTCAACAGCCCAATAGATAAGAAGACGACTTAACCTTTGGGGTCTTGTCTTTAAAGATCAAGACTATGGTTCATGTCATGGTCTACTGGGCTGTTAAAAACAGATGGGAATGCTATTTTCAGTGTGGAAAGACCAGAAGCTTCATTTGAAACTTCCCGATTTTTGGCTAATTTGGTCTTTCTGCATGCTCATCTTTGGGTCTTTCAGTCTACATGATACCAAATGGAAAAGACCATTTTTAGTCTTCGAGCTTTCCACAGACCAAAAGGCGTGTTGAAAAGATGCAGCAAATGCCACCTTATTCAAACCTATCTCGCTCTCTTTCCACTAAAATCAAGGTTCAAAGTATCGATACGATACGCATATCGGCCGTAACGTATTGGTGCTTAGAAATGGCTGAAAGACTTTTTTTTTTAGTTTTTTTTTTCAAATTTTGGTTTTTTGGGAAGCTAAAAACATGTTCTTTATTATTAAAAAAATTGGGGTTCCGAAACATCTGGAAACAGGCGTTTCGGACCGTATCTTTTTTAAAAGATACCATACGATATGCCCGATATGGGGCGTATCGTATCGATACTTTAAACCATGACTAAAATAGGGAGGATTATCTGATTATGCGAAGACACACTGGAGTGGCTGTTCTATAGTGTTTATAGAAGTTTCAAGAGTTTTCAGCAATCAGCTCCTCAAAGATTTTAATTGGCCTTGTTGCAAACATCTATACCATTGAGTTGAAAGGTACTTCTAAAGATTCCATATTGTATGGATGGCAACTACTAGCTAATTTGGTCCAACAAAGGACCACTACTTAACTTTGGCAACTGTTTCTTAGGCAATACAGGGGGTGGAGGTGGCTTATTTTTTTTTGATAAATGATTGGTAATTTATTCATGATAATCAAAATGAAATTACAATACAGCCTGCCCAAAGGAGAGGCACAAGCTGGTACCTCTCCACAACAATAACAAAGCACTACATCAGACTAAGAAATGAAAGTTTACATAGCTGCCCAGAATAAATGTTCCCTTGATACCCCTTGCTTAGCTAACCCATCCGCTGTGGTGGAGGTGGCTTAGGAACTATGATGGATATATTCTGCTTAGCTTTTCTGGCCTTGTGAGAAGGTCCTTGATGAATGAGACCATTGCTCCTCTTTTTATTTTTTTTTATTTTTTTGATGAATCCATTGCTCCTCTTCAAAGGGCTGGAATCCTTTGTTTGGTTTGAGCTTAATAATCACAGGAGATTCAATGGTTATCAGGTGGATATCTTGGAGGAAGATCCCTAGCAATTCTAATACTTCATTAGAGGCAAAAGCACTCTATCATCTAACCTGGACACCTCATTTATATGGGTGTATAGATGAACAAATGCATAAGTTGAATTGTTGGCTAGAGGTGTGGGCTGGTCTGAACTTGAATAGGGGACTGCTGGCTTGGGGTCTCAAGATCTGGCTTGAGTTCTGTTGTATCCATGGTTCAAAGCATCAATACATCGTATCAGGGGTTTGAACCACCTGCTTCCCTTTGTTTTAGTTCTTTTTTTTTTCAAAATTTCACAGGGGCCGGTCTTAGCAAGGCCTATCCCCTGAAAATATTATAAATTCAAAATATTTAATGTTTTAGCGTATCAGGAGGGCTGATATGATACGATGCACCCCAATATGTGTCAAAATTTTGAATCTTGGTTGTATCTGGTTGGGGCTGGCAACTGTATTATAGGTTTTTCAGTTCCTTTGTGTTATTTGTCATAGATGGAAGCGAAGAAAGGAAGAGAGCAAGTTGTAAATAAAAAAAGTGGCAGCACTTCGCTAAAAAAAGTGTGGCAGCACCCAAACCAATGTTTTATTAAGTTTAAAATTAAAAAGACGGAAATACTCTCGTGCCACACATGTCAAAATGAGTATTACAATACTTCCCTTGATCAACCATATCCAATTTGTTACAGAACTCATTATGGTGCAAGTTAATCAGTAAACTTTTTAAGTAGACCTGTTCATGAGCTGGGCTTTGGGTTCAGTCCATGAACGTTTTTCACTGTTTCGGGCTAGGTCCATTCAAATTTTGGCAAAATCTCAATCTGAGCCCAGTCCATGAACATGTCAATTTGTAAATATGTCAGCTAACTTCTTAAAGCTTACAAGAGGAAGGCCCTTTTCAAACTTTTCAAATTTCATGAATTAAGCTTGTTAACCTCTATACATTTAGTCCTATCATGCTGGATTGTGTTGTGGGCGATGCTAAGGGCAATAGACATAGAACCAGATATAGAAAATCCCAACTTATAGCCATCAAAGTATTTAAGCACTGTACTTCAGCCATTCCATGTGCCATGACATGATATTCTACCTTATCACTAGATCTTGCAACTATGTTCTTCTTGCTTCTCCAAGTCACTAAATTTCTACCGACAAAGGTGTAATAACCTGTAGTAGATCTGCAGTCATCAATTGATCTTGCCCAATCAATATTCATGTACACCTACACCCATGCTTAGGGAATGAAAGAATGCATAAACTAACTAAACATTCCGATGAGAAATGCAATATCCTTCTAACCTTTGGGACTCTTGCATCTAGTAACATTTCTACACTATTTCCCCATATGTTATGGTTGAGATCCTAACTTCCTTGTGCCTTTGAGGAGATCTAGGATGATGTATTTCCTATATAAAATGAAGATCCCTTTATGAGATCTGGTAACTTCAATTCCTAGGAAATTACTTTAATGGATGCATACCCCTTTCAATTGCTAAATTTTGGATGCCAAATTCTTGTAATAACAAATCATCCTGTTCGTTGTGATAACAATATCATGCATGTATCACCCCCATGGCATACTCTTGAAGTGTGTTATATAAGCCTAGTGGATCAAGCATTGCTCTATTTTATTGTAAAAGGTAATAATGCATGGTTCACGGTCTACATTGAAAAAAAAAGTGCCAAAAGCTCCTGAGGCATTAGTGTGATGGTTACAAGTAGACTCATTTGACCTAGTTTATGGGAGGCAATAATGCAATATGACTAGGCAGAAGGATTTTGTACCTTGAACACTTGTAAAACTTTCATGATCAATATATTTGCATTAGATTATAACCATAATCTCTCTGTAGTCTGCACAATCTATCTCAGTTATAACCCAAAAGGTCAACTTTTGGATTCAACATTAGCTCTGGTTGTCTCAGACATTGTTTATTTTGCTATTGGTTTTGATTTCTATAGTTTCTGTGCAAACTTTTACTGTACTAAGATGCGGAGTGTTGTTTCAGGAACCATGGGTCTAGTAGACTATACAAATTATGAGGACATGAAATATGCTGTAAGCTATCATTTTTATTGTTTACATCTTTGTGGTTTAATGCATTTGGCATTGTGTTCAAATTCAAAAACTTGTCTGCCAATAAAAAACAACTGATGTTTCATTCTGTAATACAGATTCGGAAGCTTGATGATTCAGAATTTAAAAATCCATTTGCAAGGGCTTATATTCGGGTAATTCTTCTATTTCTATTGTGTTCGAGTCAATGCATCACTAGTTTTTTTTGAGGAATCAAGAAAAAAATTTCATTAAAAGGAAAAAGAGTTACATCCTAGCATCCTTGGTTGTCTATATGACACGCTGCATATGTTCTCAAAACTTCAAATTGAAAACGATTCTACATTATAAGGCTGTAATTCAAGGGTATTCCAGAAAATTTCCAACAAATCTGCCTCAGATACTTGATCAAAATCTGGAAGTTTGAGAACCCATTCTGAAATCATATTTGTCACCGCGGCTACCATGTATTCAATGTTGTTTGATCTATTCTCAAAAACTCTTCTATTTCTCTCCCTCCATATAAACCAACATACTGCAAAAGGGACACAACACCACATCATCTGAGCTCTCTTACTGCCTCTGAGTTTTGGCCACAAAGAGAAAATTTCTGCTGAAGTTGATGGATTAAATCCACTCACCCCAAATAGAAAAGAGAAGAACTTCCATGGAACTTGCTGTACTGCATGAAAAGAACAAATGGAAGACTGTTTCTTCCTCTGGTTACAGATATAACACCAGTTGGCAAGATGTAAACCTCTAGATTTCAGGTGAGCAGAGGTGAGGATGCTGTCATGAGCTACCAGCCATGCGAAAGCTTCTACCCTTGGGGGAACTGGGTTACCCCAAATTCCTTTTATCTGGTCCGAGACTCTGAGCCCCTTTCTTCTCTTGTTAAAGCTTTGTAGATTGACTTAACTGTAAATTTGCCTTACATTCTTTCCACCAAAGACCATCTTCTACATCTCTAGAAATTCTGGTTCCATTCTAATTTTTCCAGAAGCTCTTCCACTTCTTGATCTAGAAGAGGCCTTCTGAACTTTGGATTCCAGATCAGCTGCTTCCCTCTCCACTCGTAGCATTGGGCTATTGAGACTTGTTGTTCTTTAAAGCTTTGTCAATGCATGACCAGTTTCCTGTACACTAGAAGAATAGTTTCAAGATTTGACAATTAAAATTTACCACTAGTAGTTAATGTACAGGAATTCCATTGTCGCTTTTCTATTCATTACTATGATTTTGCATGTCTGCTTCTAATTCATAAGGCAAATTGAAGTTGTTGGCAAACAAAGGTCAAATGACATGAAGCTAAGACTTAACAAGTAAGAAATGCATAATATGCTGCATCTTTTCTGTTTTTTTCCCCTTAATCCAAAATTTGACACCAAAGTGCTTCAGACATAAGGCCATTCCTCCAAGGGCTAAAACTGGCCTATACATCTGGTTGGAACAATGCCATTTGTGGAAAGAGATTGCCAGGTTATAGTATGTTGGTTTGCGGGTTGCAGCATGAATAGAGGACCCTTGGTTCCTTATATTCCCGGTTAAAGGAGCAAACGTTTTTGCCACCAACATGAACTGCTCTCTGCTTGGTCAGGTGGATAACTAGACCAGAAAATGGTTGGACTTTCTCTTACTTTCGTCAACAAAATTTTGATTTCCTGATGCTGAAAAAATAAATTTATGAATTATTAAATAAATGAAGCTTGAATGCAAGGAATCTCCTGCTATTTAGTTTAATGGGCTTATGCTTCTATTTCTTTTTTTGTTTGTTAACTGTTGCAGGTGAGAAGCTATGAAGGTAGTCCAGCTAGAAGTCATAGTCGGAGTAGAAGCCGCAGTAGAAGCAGAAGCAGGAGTATAAAGAAGAGTCGGAGGTATCATGCTGTGCATGGCATTTTTTTTGTGGTTTACTTAATTTTTTTTCTTATTTTTATGTCTTTCGACATAGTTGATGACTGTTTCTTCACCTCTTTATCAGTAAATCATTGAATGGATCTGCCTCTAGATCTCCATCAAGATCTAGATCTGCATCTCCAGCCAGGTATTTGGTTGTTGTACTATTATTTTCTTTTAAGAGCTTTCATACCATTTCAGATGAATTTTTGCCATGTTGCAGCTTGCTTGGTTAATCCATCTGATCTTGTCTTGAAAATGCAGATCAAAGTCAAGGTCAAAGTCCCGGTCAGTCTCTCCACACCAGGTAAGCTCTTTTCCTTAGTTGAGAAACAAAGAATATTACATTATTATTTAATATTCACAGCTTTCTTTCTTGAACCTTTTACGTATGGGTTGTTCCATGTTTGGATAAAGCCCTTGCTAGGGTTGGAGGCAGGGGCAGAAAATTTATTAGTCTGTTCAAATTTTATATGCATAGAGCTTAGAGCTAGTATCGATTTATGCTATTTCTTTTACCAATAAAGAATCAATGTTTTTTTTTTCTGTTCTAAGTGAAACTGATATCTACTATTTCCCCACTGGTCCTGCTCTGCTTTTGATGTCTTATGATTAATCACTCTATTAATGTTCATGGTGGCATACCAGACATCCTTAAATTTGGCCTAGTCACCACTAGCCTCCCTTTTGCTTTCCTTTACAATTCCCATTTAAGGAATCAAACCCAAGAACAACTGATTCCAAGTGACCCCTTATTAGCTATCACATCTGCCACACAATTGGCATACCTTGACTTATAGCTTTGATCCCAGATCCTCTGGCAATTGCCTTATCTCCCTTGTTATGCACCCATAAGACCATGGGCCCGTATTGGTCCTCCTTAACCAACCAAGGACCATTTTGGAATCACCTTACACCACCAGGCTGCAGGCTGTAATAATTAAGAGGTTTAGCTTATCCTCATACCTGATTGAACTGGATTCCCCAAGACTGTTTTAAAAGCAAGAGGTGCAAGAAAAGCACAAAGGACCTTTTAGCGTTTGAGGTGCAAAGCGCAAGGTGAGGTGTGCAGTTGGACAAAGCAAGCAAGGAGTTTTTCTTTGAAAAGCTAAAATAAAACAAACAAAAATGAAAAACCTTACTTTTAAAAGACATTTAAATAAAATGTTTAAAAATCTTATTGGATCAAATCAAAATACA
The DNA here is from genome assembly GCF_056320005.1 of Nelumbo lutea. Classification (NCBI taxonomy): domain Eukaryota; kingdom Viridiplantae; phylum Streptophyta; class Magnoliopsida; order Proteales; family Nelumbonaceae; genus Nelumbo; species Nelumbo lutea. Next base: position 38,622,420 of record NC_142686.1, on the reverse strand, counting down.
TAAACAATACATACAAGATAAATTCAAAGTAAGAGTAAAAGCAAACAGATCCAGTTGCATCACTTGAAGTAACTAATATGATGTTGGAGGGCAATTGGGCCCAAACAAGCCCATGTGGAGGTTTGAGACCAGCACCCCCAAACCTAGATATTAGTTTTTTTTCTCTTCTTTAACGAGAACTTTTCCATTTGATATCCTCTCTGCAACAACTAGGGCTTCAGGCAAGGTTCAAAGTATCAATACGATACACTCCGTATCGGGCGTATCTTATGGTATCTTTTGGTCCCTGATACACCGATACAACTGTTCACCGATACTTGTAACTGAAACTTGAAAAAAAAAACTAAAAAAAAAGGAATATTGTTCGAATTTCCAATACACCTCTGCTGATACACAGAGGTGAATTGATACTTTGAACCTTGGCTTCAGGTAGTCAACTAGTGCACAAGCATCAAGAGAATGTAAGCTAGAAGTTAAATAGACCATTAGAAAGGTTTAGAACATATAAAGAATGCATAGAAAGTACTAGAATAAAAAAGGTAAATTTATAAAATGTATGTGCTTGGGCCAACATGCAAGGTTTACCAGGTTCAGGTGAGGTCAATGCCTTAAAATGTGCCTTGCCCCTTTACCTAGGTACACCTAAACACTGCCTCAAGCTGCACCTATAAAATTTTAATTTGGTAAAACCAGATTCTAGAGGAGACCAAAATGGGGGAAGGTGTATAGATCTGTTCTAATATAGTGTTTAAATGCCAATGCTTTTGTTTGTCAGAAAAAAATGCTTCTGATGTTTTCACCTGATGTGGGGTGAGGTGGGGAGCGGCATTCCACCATCTTTTTAATTTAGTAGTTTGGCCTAGACCTACCATTCTATCCAATTCTGAAGTCTGTTGGGGTTGGTATATTTTTATCCCTCTTGTTTGTGGAAGAGGGTAGAAAGTAGCAGATTTTGATACTGCTGCCTCCCTAAACTGACAGATATCCGTGTTCAGATTGATGAATATTTATTTCTATTCAGGAGTTCCAATTTGCCATTGATCCATAGTTGTCAAGGGTGTCTAAGTGACTCTGGGCAACAGTGGGGTGCCTAGGTGATAAGAATTTCATAAAATAAAAAATTAAAATTTGCCTAGGCCCCTAATTTTATATACCATTCAGCTTGCATTTTAATTGAAAAAATAGCAATTCCCTAAATTTCCTCACAAAACATGGCAAATCATCATATCTTGGACATTAGTATTTCAAGTATATTAATTTCATATCAAATTGGCAACTAAAGAAAGCTAGATTTTTTTATGATAAAATTTAATATACAGCAAGTAAAAGAGAAAATATTAGTATAAAAAAAATTCTTTTTTTTTTGTTTTTTTACATATATTAGTAAGATATGAACGATATTTTAATGAAGCTCCTGCTTTGTCATTTTTGTAATTTGGGTGGGTGCCCTGTTTCTGCAAGTCAAGGCATTCAGGTTGGAGGTGCAGCCAAGGGCACCTAGTCACCTAGGCAACGCAACACCTTGACGACTATGCACTGATTTTCCTATGCATCCTGTTTTCTGTTGTATGCATCCTGTTTTCTGTTTTTTCTTTTTTTTCATTCATTTGTTTTTTATGCCTCTCTGTGTGGTCTTGTTACTGAAGTCAGTTCTCCTTTCAGGCGAGATCCGGCAGTGGTTGAACCTCCGGTAGGTATTTTGGAGCATCATATTGTAACGTATGTGGATCCCATGGAAGTGTTTCAAATGTGATGTATTCCTCTCTTGTGCCATGATTTCAAGTCATGACATAGGTAGTCAAGACAGGTGGTTTTACCATATAGGTCGAAGTTCAAGTCACTTTTTGAGTTTATGTTTCTTGCTACTGTTTTATTATTGATTATTGACTTGTGTAGTAATTTTCAGTGCTAAAAATAGCCTTTTGACGTTTACATATAGACGAATTTTCTCCTCTATTCTTTTTGTTTTCTTTTTCCTCCGCTACTTCTGCTTGCAAAGTTGCAATGCTCAAATATCTCTAATATCGTAATTATTACCTAAGATTTCCGTCTTATCTTTGCATAAATAGTAAATGCCTTTTGGCTTGTATTCAACTATTATTGTCATGGTAGTTTATGCCCATTTGTTAAGTGAATTAATGCATTGGCCATGGGATAAACGGAACTCACATTGTCTGTGAGAAGAGTTCGCCTTTAGTCCAGGTACCCTCAGTCAGGGACTCAGGGCACTCGTAATTGGAGGATGTGCCACTTGTTCTCTAATATGTGTAAACAGTTGAAGCATGTGAGGGATGCTTCACACCGTTGGTCAAGTAAAACCCATTTTTGAGTATTCGTTCTCTTCTCCCTCTCTCGCCCCACATTCACCCGGTGGCGACTTAACATTCATTACCGTTGGCGACAAACAACCATCACCGGCGGATGGATCAACCTCAGGGAGAGGTTACTGCTTGCAGCCTTGTTCCCTTAAAACTGCTCTCACCATGGTTATCAGCTCTCTGTTACAAAGGCTGGTCTTGTGCTCCTTCAGCACCGTCTGAACAATGTTACTAAATGCCCCATACGCCTTGTGGCTCGTCACCGTTGTCAGTCGGATTCATGTCCGCAGATGTCTCGTTCGCCTGGCAGCCGTTGAGAAGAATGCCTGCATCTGGGTGCAGAGACTCCACCAGACTCCACTCCAGTATAGATTAGACCACCCCAGACCACCCCAGGTGCCAGTGTTCCCAAGGCTGCAGTCGGAATCTCACATGGGCGCTTCTACAAACGCACAAAACGAGTCTCTCTCACAATTTCCGGCAATCTATAATGACTAAATGGAAAGATCACCCAGAATATCTACTTTGTTTCACCACAGGTGAAATGAATCCAAAATTTTTATAATCAACTCCAACAAAACAATACCAAGAATAATCGGAAATGAAGAACGAGGATTTCTTGTTTGAGTGTAATGATCCCACTTCAACATCTAGAAAATTTTCACAAAATTCCATTTTAGAAGACTCCATGAGGATAAGAAGAAAAGGAATAGCAGAAAGACAAGTTGAAAATGAAATGCTTCAGTTGTCTTGCACCTTAAGCCACTTACGAAATTTCATCCTTTTATCAGCAAAAGCAGGCCCGCTCTATTCCAACCAGTTAATAATTCGAAATCTATATATATGAAAACCCATAGAATGTATATAAATGAAACAGAGATTTTGTAGGACAAAAAGGAAATGGAGGATCAGGATGATGAAAGTTCATTTCTTCTCTACATTCCAAAAAAGGGAAATTTACAGAAAAACGAAGTTCCAAAATGCAGAACAGAACTGAACATCTGGACCAATCTTTCGTTAAATAGAACTCAACAAAGTTTCCGCCATTTCATTAACCCCAAACCCCCCATATCCTCTCCCCAATAAAACTCACAAATCTCCTTACTGAACCCTTCTCCAAATCCTCCGCTTCCTCACTTTCGCCTGTCTCACCACTGCAGACCTCCAACGTTTCTAGATTATCCAGCTCCTCTCTTCCCGAAATCTCTTCGGGGCGCTTCCCATCATCCGATCCCTCGTTGCACACTCTCTTCTTTTTCTCTTTTTTGTTCTTCGTGTTCGTCTTCTGCATCAAATCATCTTCAAAAGCATCAATTATCTCATGAATCAGTGTTGACGATTAGGTGAAGAGTCCCAGCGAACCCAGTAGCTTGTATAGCACTTGAAGCAGTTGCAGTGAAACGAACTTGGGTGGTCTTCGGAAAGACTCTTGTGGTTGTTTCTACTTCGACCGCCGGAAAAGCTTCCCGAGCTGCCGGAGCAAGAGATAAGATAAGCCAATATTTCCCTATCTTCCAGTGACAGCGCCAGGGTGAGTGTCAAAATCGTCGCAGGAAGGAAAGTGAGCGGGTCCGAGACGACAGTGGGTGACGGTGATGGGGGAGAGGGAGAAAAGAACGAGTACTCGAAAAATGGGTTTTTCTTAACTAACAGCGTGAAGTATCCCTCACATGCTTCAACCGTTTACACGAATTGGAGGACGCGTGGACTGAAACCGAACTCCTGTGAGAATCGAACACGAACCTAAGCCAGCACTTGACGGAGTCCCGCTTAAACTCTCAAATCCTTTCATTTTTTCCTTCGTCTCTAACCGATCTCTCTCTCTCTCTCTCTCTCTCTGTTTCCCTTGATCTTCTCTCCTGAGCAAAGATAAACGTTTTTGCCAAAATGAACATTTTGAGGGTTGTAGAAATGTGAGAGTTGGAATGGATTCTCTCCTGGCTAGGATTTGATTTATTCCATTCATTAGAGAATATAATGACACATTGGTCTTAAGGCATTTTACATCAAGAACCGCTTGATTTTGTCTACATTGATTTGAATCACTTATAGCTTCGTTCTTTCTTTTGTGCCTCTTATGAGGCTTTGTTCCCTTGATCTTCTCTCGTGAATAAAGATAAATGTTTTTGACAAAAAAGAAAATGTAGAGGGTTATAGAAATGTGAGAGTTGGAATGGATTCTCTCCTGGCTATGTTGGCTGTTAATGGATCAGATTCGGCTATATTTGTTGGGGGCTTTGGGACAATCTAGATAAAATATTGTTGTGCATGCCTTTTGATATTAGTGGGGATTGTAATAGAGTTACTCGTTATGTAACTCTAACTAAGCCTCTAATGCTGAAAATCTTTCACTCTGTATTAGTACCTTCTGCTGCTTAATGGTTTTTGTTTGTTCATAAATGAAAAAAGAAAAAACTGCGATCAAGATTCAGTTGTGCTGAATTTCCTGTTTCACCCTAATCAAACCAACTTTCTTTGTTATCGATTTATTGGACTCTTTGACATGGGAAGATAAAGTTATAAAAAATAAATAAAAAAACGTCTAAGAGGAAATAACTGCAGACAACAACTCAATGTTGCATTGAACTATGTTTTGGTCTTTGTACCCTAAAAGCCTCTAATTCTGCCAGTGTCAAAATGATCTCCAATCCCTCTCCTAGTTTGAGCTCATAGAATATCAAGTACTGGTTAGGAAAGAAATCAAGTAAATTGATTAGCAATTACAAAACAGGGAAAAATCCTGATTAGTACCGTGAACTTTGTGCCTAGTGCCACATTGGTCCCTCAACTTTAAAATGCAATTATTCAGGGCCCAAACTTTCAAAACATGACAATCCAATACATGCCATTAATCATTAGTAGTTAACCTATTGTTAAGTGACATTTGAAAATGACACAAATGCCCTTCGAGTGCCATTTAATTTTCTTTATCAACCATCCAAGTGTTGACAAAAAATTAATAACCACATCCTTCTTCCATTCAAAAAAGTTGGGGTTACATTTGAATGGGCATTCTAGTGACCTCAACTTTTTTGAATAGAAGAGGCAAGGATTTGGGACTATTAATTTTTTTTGTCAATATTTGGATAGTTGATAAAAAAAATTAGATGACACTCAAAGAGCATTTATGTGTTTTTAAAATATCACTTAATGACTGATTAACAACTAGTAATAAGCACTCCATTGCCACATTTTAAAAGTTCAGGTACTGAATTATCACATTTTAAAGTTTGGAGACAAAAATAACACTAAGCCCAAAGTATAGGGTACTAATCGAGAATATTCCCTACAAGATATGTAACCATATCAAATTGCTCATTTGGGAGGGGGAATTTCAGAATGAGAAACAACAGAATAATGAATTGTAACAATGTTTTCTAGTTTTGGTTGGCAATTGTCCATTTCAAACAAAATTGTTAAAAGTTGTAGTATCTTTTAATGAAATGATTGATACTTTTCATCACCTGTATCTCATTCTTGTTGAAATGAGGTAGGGACCAAGAATTGGCTAACCAATCCATTTTTGCCTGGAACAAGTAAGACTTTGAAGGGGCTCTTGAAAATTAAAAGATAAAAAAAGAAGTAATAATGACATCCGATCTTTTTAATCAAACATTGTCAATGTTATTTAATTTTAGTATAGTGATGTGAAGCTGACCAACAATAATTTAACAGATTTTAGGCTTCCAATCCAATTTGTTCCATCTTTGACGAAACTTTTGAATCCACATAGCACAAATGGATCAAGAACAAGGATAACAAAAACACATGATATAGCTGAATTTTACATTTGTTCTGTCAAAACATACTTATTCAATTCTCATAGTCATATGTAACATTCATTGAAACGAAAAGGTGTATAATATGCATAGTAGAGCTAAAGAAAAGCCTATATTATTTATTTACTCTTAGTCTAATCTCATTTCCTTGGATGATAAGACCAGCCTTCTAGTGCCCATCCATCACCTCCATGATATTCATGTCCACTTCCCCATCTCCTCCTATGTCATTAAATAACTCATCCATCTCTATAATTTTCATCCATCTATTTTCTCTCCATAGGGTAATGTGCCTCGTGTCGATCCAGCAATATGGGCGGTTGCAAGAGGGTGAACCTACGGCAATGTACATGGTTGTAAATCACTCCAGGATACAACTAGTGAGGCAATTGGGGATCTAGATACACATTCTGGAAATCTCCACCCTTAGTTCGGGCAAACCTTACGGACAACTTTGTCTGGAGAAGGTCGAGGCCTTTTCTGCTTTTCGCCAACTTGAACACAAGGTATGCTTCGTAACCTGTTCTTGGGAACAGCAATCTTGTCTCTATCTCTTTCATATTGAGCTAGCAAGCGTCTAAGAGCTCAGCTACCTCTGAGAACCTATACATGCCATATGAAAAATTAGAATTCAGAGAGAGAGAGAGAGAGAGGATTGAGCAGTTGAACATGATCTCCAGTAGTTGGTAGCAACAGTCTCTGGTGGTCTGTGGAACCAGTGGAACTAGATGTGAGAGAGGAGGGAGAAAAGAGGAGTTCGAGATGGAGGAAGGAATGAAAGGATTCGAGACTTTGGGTGGGTTGTCAAAATATCAAATGCATTTCATCACTTTTTGGAGTCCAGATTGGCGTTAAAGGCTTGGACTCCGTTAATTTCAAATGTTAAAAGGATGTATAACGTGTTCAAGTTCTATTGGGAGGGACAGGAAATTTTCTGTCCCCAAGGGACAGACGATGGGAGCTCGGATAACGGGATATGGATCAGTGCAAGGGCATTTTGTTTTTCCATCGTAACACCTTACTTCTGCTATTTAAGGGTGTTTCACTTTTTTGTTTTTGCCGGTGTATTATTCTGCTTTCTGAAGCAAAAAGAACTGCCTTTATTGTTTTTTATATGCCAAGGTTTTAATTTAAAGTATGTAGTTTTTAGGGAGAATGACCAATCAGCCTAAATCACAATTTTATAGCCCCATAATATAGGGGAAATGCATATTGACCGTAATTTGATGCTAAATTCACAGTCAGGATGTGGTTTATAGGGAGAGGGGAAAGGGCTAGTAATAGGGGGGTTGGAATTCAGAATTCTGCATTGGATGTATTCATACTTTTCCGTGGTTTTTATACCAAAAAAGTTATAGTAATCAATGCAATTTCATGGTTTGAGAAGTTATCAAGACAAATTTGAATTCGAATGTTTGCCCACTATAGATTGATGCCATGAATGTATTGGTCAATATTGTGGATAAGCTCCATTCTATTCCATCCAATCTGACTGGACTGGATGATTGGATCAGAAAAACCGGGAGTCGGTCAAGTGACTGATTCTATTTTTCCCAAAAACTGGATTTTTTCTGAAAACTGTTGATTTTGATTAACGAACCGCTGAATCAGGCGATTAACCGTTTGAACAATTTTAACAGTTTTTTATTTTTAATTTTTTTTTTAACGAAGGATGCGTAACGTGTGGTTTAGGAGGCACGTCTATAGCTTCAATTTTTTTTTTTTTTTTTTGCTACAAGAGAAGATAAGCGATGACATTAAACAAAGAACACAAGCATTACTTGTGAGGTCTATTTGAGTCTTGGTTTGCCACTTGCCAGGATAGTTAGCCACTCAGGGCAGGAGCCCACAAAAGAACCAGACTCTCTTCTAGACCCCTTTTTGGCCAGCTGACGGGCAACAAGATTGCCAGATCGATCTATTTACATGAACAAATCCAACATATCTTAGTTGTTTGCTAATTCTAAAATATCCCTACAGTAAGACAAAGCATCCGACTCCAATCCGCTCCATTTGCTGGTGATAGCTTGAGGCAGTCTGATTTCACGATCACTGGAGATCGATTCACGTCTTTCAACAGATTCAAACCACTTAAAATTGCAAAAGCTTCAAATTGAATGGGAGAAGATCCAGCAGTCTATAGCTTCAGTTGATTCACACGATACGCCCATATCATATCGGCTGCTTAACCGATACGTTTTTTTTTATTTTTATTTATTTTTTAAATAATGGTTAAATCTATCCCTCGCTATTAAAAAACAAACTAAAGAAAAAAAATGATATGCATGTAGTACAAAGTTCGGTCGTTTGAACCTTGGTTATGTATCGCAGTCGCATCAGTTACGAAAGATGGTATTTGCACGAGAATGTGTGAGATGCCAAAAAATTATTAAACACTTTTTATATATCAGAATATATTAAATGTACATATACACGACAAATAACGCATTGCAATAATTTATAGCAAAACCTCAAAATATTTGGCATATTTTGCTTCATAATGTCCAAACCCCAACCTAACTGCGGAAATTTAAGGCAACAAATAAACTTGGTTCCAAGTTAGCTTGCGCTGATTAACTTTTTCCTTTTTGCGTGAAATGTATTGTTGGGCACCATGCCCTGCTTACCAGGTTTTGCTTTGCTTTCTTTAGGCTATTGGTCAAAAGCAAAATAAAATATGGAAAGTATTCCAGCCTGTGTTAGGTGGCCTTTTTGGGGTCGTCCCAATTTACTTTTTCGTAGCGAAGGCGACGGATATCTCTCATCTCACCTCTATCAAATATCATCAATCCATCCCCACACACGGACATCGCCACATGGGCAAAGAAAAAGAAAAAAATAGGGTAGAGGCTAGAAAAAAAAGCTTATCACAATATAAATGTCACCCATGTGAACCTGAGATTGAGAATACCAGATAAAACATTAAAAAAAAACATCACTTGAAAAAACATAAAAAAAAAAAAAGAAAAGAAAATCTCTCTCTGTCTCTGATAATAATAATAGCTATAATAGTAATTACGAGTCAAATCAAAACCAATGAATAATAAATACACTTGTCTTCGGTGTGACGGCACTGGACTGCCCTAACTATATATTCTCTCTCTCTTTGAGTCTTTGACGCTGCTCTCACTCTCCCAGGCTCAGCAACACCTCCCAACTCCAAGTTCCAAGTGCAGCCACATCCTTCACCCCGAGTGTCTGAAGTCTGAACCCAACACAACAGAACCCGCGGTTTCCGTTGTCAGCAGTCCACAAACTTAAGCTAACGTGAGCTTTTTTTGTCCACATCCACTGTAGTGAGAGAGAGAGAGAGAGAGTTACAGTTCGACACTTCGTTTTGGGCATCTTCACTTTCTGCTGTTGCGTGCCCAAGCCGAATTGCGACGCATAGACCGACTGCTCGCTGCAGGGGACAGTGTGACAGATAGACCACAAGGCTGAAGGTGGGAGAGTGGGAGGTTTCCGGAAACGGCTTTAACTGTAACTGTAATTCGTTCTGTAGACGGTAGACCTCCATACCTTACAATTACATCGCGTGAAGATCTACTCAACCTTCAAACACCACAGATATTGACGTCAGATCCCGACGCCGCCTAAATATGGTTTTTCCATGATTTCTCTCTTCACTCGATCTTCATTCTCTTTTTTACTAGCCGAATAGTGATTGGTGAGAGCTTGAATCCATGGATTTCGGCAGATTTTTCTGTTCTTCAGTCATTGTTTTGGTCTCAGGTAAGGGGTTTCTTCTGCTTTCTCACCGCCCTTAGACACCCTTCACATTCGCCGGAAAGTAAAGTAATCGACCCTTTGTCCCCAAATCCTATCTCCTTGCAGGTTTTTTGTTTCCCGCACTAGTAGCTTCAGTGGGCATAAACTATGGCCAGATCGCGAACAATCTCCCGTCTCCGGAAAATGTTCTTCCGTTGCTCGGATCGATCGGCGTCAATAAAGTGAAGCTTTACGATGCAGATCCTCGGGTGCTTCGTGCATTCGCGAATTCCGGTGTTGAATTCGTCGTCGGACTCGGAAATGAATACTTGGCAAAGATGAGAGATCCGGAGAAAGCCGAAGCGTGGGTGAAGACCAACGTTCAGCCTTTCCTCCCTGCCACGAAAATCACCTGTATCACCGTCGGTAACGAGGTTTTGACGTTTAACGATACATCCCTGACTGAGTACCTCCTCCCCGCAATGCAGAGCGTTCATACAGCCCTGGTGAACCTAGGTTTGGACAAGAACGTGAGCGTCACTACTGCCCACTCGTTGGCTGTGCTCGAGACCTCGTATCCCCCTTCTGCCGGAGCTTTCCGCCGAGATCTAACGGAGTTCATCACCCCGATCTTAAGCTTCCATGCGAAAACCGGCTCCTCTTTCCTCATCAATGCTTATCCTTACTTCGCATACAAAGCGAACCCAAAGCAAGTCCCACTTGATTTCGTTCTCTTTCAGCCGAACCAAGGGGTTTCGGATCCCATCTCGAACCTCCATTACGACAACATGCTGTTCGCTCAAATCGATGCTGTATACTCAGCACTCACTTCGGTGGGTTACAAGAAGCTGCCGGTGCAGATATCTGAGACAGGTTGGCCGTCGAAAGGGGACGAAGATGAGGCCGGAGCGACGCCGGATAACGCCAGAAAATATAACGGGAATCTGATGAAGTTGATTTCACAGAAAAAAGGGACACCTTTGAGGCCCAATTGTGATTTGAATATATACGTTTTTGCCTTATTTAATGAGAATATGAAGCCAGGGCCGACTTCAGAGAGAAATTATGGACTTTTTAAACCTGACGGAACGCCCGCGTATCAGCTTGGAATCAGTAAAACTAATAATAGTACTGGCACCAGAAGCGGCACCGGAGATGGGGATGATTCCGGCAGTCCTTCGCAACCCATCAGTTCGTCCACTGGCTATTTATCTATATCATCTGCCTCTCCTGTAACTGTAAGTATTTAACGCAAAACTCCCACTTTCTTTCCCTGTTTCTCTTCTGCAAGATCTGGTTCGGCATGGTATGGTTGTTAATTCGACATAAAAAAAATTGAAAATTTGCCGAGGGATTTCGAGTCATCATCACTCACCAGTGACACACCAGTGACCGTAGTGACCACTATTGTGGTTTGGCGCATCTTAGCTATAAGGGTGGAAAAAATCTAACGTACGCCAACGATGAAAAAACTAAGTGGTAGTCCGGTTATGATAGTGTGCCTGATAGCCGAGGTCTGAACCTCAAATTCTCAATCAAAGGCTGGTGGCGGTGGGAGAGGATGGGTACTTTGCGCAATTGCACCGCAGGATCGAGATGTTAGATCAAATTTTCTGCGATGAAACATTATTTTTCTTGTCTTGTTATAAAAGATAAATCGAACACTTTTCCTTTTTTCTGTCCATAGTTTTTTTTTTCCTTTTTGCTTCGTAATATATGCTTATTTTGGCTTTTCAGGACAAATTGCGATTGGCTGGGGCCGTGTTCTGTGGGTTATTGAGTTCATTTTGGCTATTCTTTTGATGGAACGAAGCTTCATTCGCTTTATCATATTGTGGTGGAAGGTGGATGGATGGATAAACGGGAGGGAACCTGGGAGTTGGGGAAAGGTGAAAAAAATTCTATCTCAGCTATCGATGTTGTTATTCTTTGATTGCTTGTAAGGACATGCTGATCTTTGTTCATCTTCTTCAAATTAAAAGTTAATTAAGTGTTTATCCGACTTTCACTAAATTAAAAGTTAATTTAGTGTTTATCTCTACGGCTGAGCTGATACGTGGTTCCACCCATGTATTTAGCTTCTGGCGTCAAAGGATTCAATTGATTATAAAATGTTCTCATTTACCTCTGACCTCAATGTTTTCTTTCACTTTTGCAGGGGGGGGGTTTAATAAGGTGTGCGTGTGTTCGTGTGCTAATTGGGCGTTGGTAGTTCAGGAATGGATAGGACCCATTTTATTGCAAGTATACTAATTAGTGTTGTACGTGTACCCTATGGATTTTTTATTGGATAGAGAAATGAAATGTTACTGTTTTCCTTTTTTCCTGGTGTGTCGGTGTTTGTGTTTTCAGTTTCTTAGGTTGTCTGGTCAATATCTTCTCCAAAGAATCATTTCATTTATGTTTCCAACGCTGAAAACGCACATCCAAACAAGTAATCTTTCCGTCCCTACCACCAAAAATAAAAATTAACCTTTTGTTACAAATCTCTACTACAAAGAGAGAACAAATTTATGTTTCTACTTTTCACTGCTGTAAAGTTAAACATCACTTAATTGTATTGCACATATAAACCTAAGTGATTCTAAACCGCATTTAGTGGAAATGGAAGTCGAATCAAGGCAAGGGACAGAATTTTATGCATAAAAATCCAATCAGTATCTGCCCGCAAGTAGTACATCCGAATACAAGGATGAAAAAAACCAAATAAATAAATTGATAAAACAAAATAAAGAAAATTTACAACAAAATTTCCTACACAACAAACTAAACTGTTGACTATTGAGTATGGATTATTGTTGACCAACTTGCGAACTTTCTGAATCATGTAAAAAAATTTCTGAATCCGTCGCAGCTTTCTCACCAGTCTCAAATTTAACCTTCTCCCTCGTCGATGAGAAATTGAATTAATTGGCAGCAACCCCGCCCCTTCTTGCATGGATAATGCATCCCGCAAAAATTGATATTTAGGGAAATGCAGTATTTGGCGGGAGACGAACCAGTAAATTTAGAAAATAAAATGATGCGACCTAACCCCTCTAATCAACGGTTTTCAACAGCTTGGAGAATGAGGATCTGATGGTCCTCCTGGTTGTGTTTTAGGTTCAACTTTAACTCTTTGATAGAACAATACGTAGGCTGCTGCTGTCTTGATCTCATCCTCACTGACTGGAGAAACATGACTGTCATCAAAATGGTACCACCTATCCTCTTCGATTAACTGCGGACTCAGAAAGATATAAAGCAAATAGTTAGATATGACACCGCATTGTGAAAATTCAGTCCAGCGAAAAATCACTTGTACCAGTAATAATGGATTTGAAGAATGCTAGCAACAGTGAGGAGTCCAATTTGGTGTTAAAAGTGATGGATTCCTATATGTAATTATGAATCTGTAATACTATTATTTATTATATGAGGGAAATCCACGAAAGAAACAAAGCCGAGTTTGAAAATCTGATCTTAAGTCATAGGGTTTGTTCTTTAAAAAAAAATTCTAATCTTAGTGAGGAAGACAGAAATCTGCTTGATATCCTTAGATTGTAGGATCATGCCGTCCTCTACTGTATTTAAGAAGGAAGAGCTGGTTGGAGATTACATGTCTCTCACCTTAGCATAGGCAGAGTAGTGTCCTCCCCCTAGACCACCATAGTGGTTGCTGATGGCATAGAGCTCATACACATGAGATTGAAGTCCTGCATCGTTGCACTTTACATACTTGCTTAAATCAAGGTTATGGATAGGGAAATTTACAAATGTGTCAAGCTTGTTCTTCATATATCGGCTATATGAGAATCGTTTCAGGTGAACAACTAGAATATCTGGCAGTTTCCATAAATCAAGTTTCTTAGTAGCTTGCCTATGTTCTTTGCAGCGAGGACAGTACCTGAATTGAAATAAAAACAGACAACAGAAATATGTAAGACATATTTGTCTGACATGAAAAATAACAATGCAGTGCAAGATGTGAAAAAACTTTACCACATGTCATCAGGCCCTAGAGGTTCCTCCTTCAAGAATGCCTCTAAGCATGAAAATAAAGAAACTGATTCCTGCCGTGTCTTCTTCACTGCAAGTCCAACCTTATATACCACAGGAAGGTCCTCAAGGTAGCTAGCATCATACAATTCCTTTTCCTTATCAGTCCAATCCAACAGTACCTTTAAGGATTGATCGGATTTAATAATAAAATCATTTTCAATGGGGCTGCTGCTCAAACCCTTTTCATCAGTTAAAAAGAGATGGAAGGATGACTCGCCACAAGTCATTTGTTTTAGTTCTATTTTATCTTTGTGGTTCCTGGATTCAAATTGAGAATTGCAGCTGTTAACTGGTCTATCAACATTGACTCCTGTAGCACAGCCATTTTCCTTGTTGGTATTGACATGATCAATAGAAAAATTTGATCTCCTCCGCAGCAATGGGGCAAGCACTTTATGTATGGCAATTTGAATATCAGCTGCAGTTTGTGCACCTTCTGGTAAACAAGTAACTAATGGTGCTCCAAAAAGCTTCCTATCCCCACTACTGAGTATGTCTGATGTACCTCTGTAACATAAAATTTTGTTAATAATAAGACACATAAAAGCATAGAAAAGCTAGCCCACACATGGGGGGTGGGGACTTGTAGAGCAATAAACAACTGACGCAAGAAAGATTGCTGCCAACCTCAAGCCATATGAATTTCTTTGGTCAAATAATGACCCTATGGTGGATATATACATAAAAAAGGTGAACAATAGATCAAGATCAATTGGCATCACCAAATTAAGAAATAAATGTCCATAGTTTCCTTTAGAAAATGAAAAGTAAATAATAATATGGTTGGAAACTTGTATTTCTGAACAAACATAAGCTCAAACACATTTGAACCTACATGTAATAACAAGAGACCAAGTTATGGAAAACCATTTAGTTTATATGGAACTAAGAAAATTGTTATTGCTATGCAGGACTTACTTTGCATTGCCAAGGTGAATTATCTCTATTCTTGTCAATTCATCATGGTTTTTAGGAAGCCGATAAGCTACAATATGCCCATCATCCTTTATCATAGATAAGGGTTCAAAATGCTTTTCCAAATACCGGAATATTCGATGTTCATAAACCTGGAAAGTATCAATCCATTAGTTCAGCATCTTTATAAACAAAATAATAGTATAATACACAAATGAAATAATGTTCCTATGAAAAATTAAAAGAACATAATGTAGACTCACCTCTGCAAGCAATAAGCTTTCATCACTCTTTAAGCAGCATGCAGTATTCAAGGCCTGACTAAGATCTTTAAAACAACCATGTTTTAGCACTGATACAGTATAGGGCATGGGAAGAGCACTTCCATCACCACAGAATACAGATATTGTCATTGTCCGGGTGACACTTAATGGTAATGGCAATGATAAATACATGAAAGGATCAAATGTCACTGAAACTTTTCTGCAATAAGGGCATACTAGTGTTGATTTGTATTGACCCTGAGAAATTGGCAACCTTGCTTGTTCTCAGCAACTAAACAACAGAATATTATATAGCAAAAAATGCACCAAAGAACTGAAAACTAGATCAGCTTAAGTTTGATTTTGTGAACAAATACAAACTATACAAAACAAAAGCATGAAAAGTTGTGCATTTCATGACAATACCATGTACATCAACACTATTGACCAATTGATGTTTAAACTTTAATCTCAAGGTGTGATTTCATAAACTACTTGCTTCTCTTATGATTGTTGGAGCAGTTTAAAAGGGAAAAACGAGAAAGAGAAAGAAAAATGTCTTACATCCCTCATTACTCTCATCCCTAAAGTAGCTGGGACTGTTAACATAAGAGATTTCAGACCTATTAGCCTTCTCAATAGCTTTTATAATATTTTGGCAAAAGTGTTGGCAGAGAGGTTGAAAAAGGTTTTGCCTTCTGTGTTCTCTGTGAACCAAGGTACCTTTGTTCCTGTGAGGCAGATGTTGGACAGTGTCTTGATTGTGAATGAGTTAATTGATACCAGAAAGAGGATGGGTAAGCCTGGTTTGGTGTGTAAGCTGGATATTGAGCAGGCTTATGAGCATGTGAATTGGAAGTGTCCGGACTTTATCCTTGGGAAGATGAATTTTTGGTCGTAAATGGGGGAACTGGATGTATGTGTGTCTTCTCCTAAGTGTTCAGTCTTAATCAATGGGCAGGTGTCGGAATTCTTTGAGAGTTCTAGGGGCATTGGGCAAGGGGATCCTCTTTCCCCTTTGCTTTTGATTTGCCTTATGGAGGTCCTCACTCAGTTTAGTAAGTTGGCTGTGGATGGAGGCATGTGGGATGGCTTTGAAATCTCTCCAGGAGAGGAGAAGGTTCATCTTCTCCAATTTGCAGATGACACTATGTTTTATTAATTCTTTGGCTGAGCAGCTTGATTCTATGTTGGGTATTCTTTGCTGGTTTGAGGTGGTGACTGGGCTCAAGGTTAATCTTGGTAAGAGTGTAATTTTTCCCGTTGGTCATGTGGAAATTTTGGAGGAGTAGCTGAGATTTTGGCTTGTCAGGTGAATCACCTTCCTGGGAAATTTTTGGGTCTTCCTCTGGGGGCCAAATGCACCTCCTCTTCTATTTGGGATCCTGTGATTGAGAGATTGGAGAAGAAATTGGCTTCCTGGAAGGCTAAATGTCTTTCGGTAGGAGGTAGAGTGACCCTAATCAAGTGCACCCTTTCTAATCTCCCGACTTATTTTCTTTCACTATTCCCATCCCATCCAAGGTAATCTAAAAAGTTAGTCCCTCCAAAGGAATTTCTTGTGGAGGGGGTGGGAAGATGAGAAGAAAATTCATTTAGTTAAGTGGGATCAGGTCTGTTCGCCTGCTAAAGGTGGGCTGGGAGTGAGAAAACTTAAGATCTTTAATTCTGCCCTTTTAAGTGGATGTGGAGATTCAACTCTGAAAGAGATGCATGGTGGAGGTCTCTGATTGCTGCTAAATATGGTGTGGATTGGGGTAACTAGAGGTCTTTGGACCCTTTTCAGACATGGGGCTGTTCCTTGTGGAAAGGTATTATGAGAAATTTCCCTTCCTTTTTAGAAGGTTTGGAGGGATGGAAAGAGGGTGAAATTCTGGAAGGATCCCTGGTGTCTAAACTCCCCTTTGGCTGAGGTCTTCCCTAACCTCAGCTTTTGTGCCTTATCCCCTGATGTATCAGTATCTGAAACCCTTGAGTGGGAGGAGGGGAATGTGATTTGGTGTCCCCTCTTTAGAAGAAATCTCTACAACTGGGAACTGGAGCAACTGTTGGAGCTGCTAAAGCTATTGCAGAACCAGCGAGTTTCTGTTTGAAGTGGAAGATGAGTGGAAGTGGAAGTAGAGTGATGATGGGGTTTTCATAGTCAAATCTATGGCTGAAAAGCTGAGTCAAGGAGCTAATATGGGGTTCCCTAGCAAGCAGATCTGGTCTCTACCACTCCTTCTAAGGCAAGTTTTCTGGTTTGGGTTCTAGCCCTTGATAAATGCTCGTCTAGATCCAATTTGTGCAACTGTGGGGTTCAGATCCCTGACCTGAACTGTGGCATATGTAGACTGGTTCCTGAAACTAGTGACCATCTCTGCATTCATTGCCCTCTTTCTGCTATGTTATGGGAGCATTTCATCAAATCAGCAGGCATCTGCTGGGTTATGCCTCGGTCTGTCAAGGAGTTGCTGTGTACTTGGAAACTTCCTGGTTTGGAGCAAGAAAGGGAAGTTGGTCTAGAAATCAATTCCCGCAGCTGTTCTGGTCATGGTCTGGTCTGAAAGAAATAGTTGTATCTTCTGCAACAGAACTAGAGCTCCTGAAGATCTGCTCGAGATGGTGGTTCATAGGCTTGCTTCATGGTTATCTGTAATTTCAGAATTTAAAGATCAGAATGTCTTTCAGCTCCTGGATTCCCACTCCATTTGGGACCTGTAATGTATTGTAGAATCTATCCTGGTGTTCACTCGCCAGGTTGCTGTTATTCTGTAATTTTCCTTCATTAATAAATCTTTTTACCTTACCTTTTCAAAAAAATAAAATGTTTCACATCCCTCAGTACCAGCACATTGGGTAACAAATAATAGACTCCAATCACCATCCTTTCAGCCTTGGCTAAAGAATTGATAATTTTCTTCCAAAGATCAGTTAGACATGGTATACCCTTTTCTTTGTGTTTGTGGAAAACCAAACACCAAATATGGTAGCCATCACCAGGTTTCTCTCTTCAAAGACATCAGCTTTTGAACACTTAAACCCCAAATATTCAACAAATGTATTACCTTTTATAGAGTGGGTATAATAACCGGACAAATGGGTTTTAGGGACCATTGAAACCCAACACTGCCATTACTCTGGTTTGGGTCGTCCTTCAAGATATCAAACCCATGCCTACCCCTCTTAAGTCCTTACCAAATCCATTACAGTAGAAAGCAGGGCAGATTTTCCCATTTAACCAGCCAATCACAATCCCTAAGTAAACATTCTGACCATTATATCTGATCAATCATGTCCCAAGTAGGAAAAGACTTATCCTTTTAACTTTTTCCATTTCTTTGGTGCAAAAGATGAAACTATTCAAGATCCAAGACATATTATCTCATGTAACCATGGTTTAAAATGTTGACATATTTCCAGGCATCTCCATTTCCATGGGTACAGAAAAGAAATATTATTGGAACTTGCATATTTCCTATGAACACTATGGGTACCATGTGAAGCACACGAGATAGTATTATAACATCCTTGGGCCTGATTCCAAATTAAATCAGGCTGAGATTAGTCAACCAGATTCTGGAAATTAGAAGAAGAAAAGGTGAGATCAATTCACTAATGATCACATCTATTTCCTTACTGACTTCCAGGATACATTATGATGCATGTGCAACCATGAATCAATTAGTTGCAGAAACCATAGAGCTGGGAGAAAACAATAAAGATTATGGATAAAATCAACCACTCACTTGGCAAACATCCACAATTATTGAATCATTTCGAGCTTTGTGATTTTGCCAACATTTACTTGCAAATTCCTCATCTGGACGGCCATCTGCATCCTTTGCTTCAATGTAAGGCTTTTGCTTGACACGATTTAAATCTTCATGCAGTCCATCCAACAAGAAAGCCAGAAGTTCCTAAAGGAAGAAATCTCTTAAGTGGAAAATCATAATGGAAATAATGGAAGCATGAATAGATAACATTTCTTGTATCTATCCCATCAGAATTAGCAAACTAACAAATGGTTATCATTGCAAACAGGCTGACCGAGCATGCATGATCAATAATAGACATTAAAAATATTCTATTTGTTGGACAATTTAATTAGTACAAGGGTTATTTGTTGGACAACATTTCATATCCCTCTCCTAACAAAATCATCCCCATTGGAGATTTTCTTGTTCCTTTTCTTAATAAGTTTTCTTTTTTATTTATTACCAAAAAAATATAAATATATCAAGGGTCTCCTCATTAAAGAGATTGGTGTGACGATCTTCTGCTCCCTCCTCTTTTCTGCTCTCATTTCTTCTCTCATTGTTAATATTATATCAAGGGTCTCTTTTACTACTAGAGCCTCTTGAGTTCTATGGCATCTTTGGGGGGCTGATTCAAAGGACAATCTTGTTTAGAGGGCTACCAGGAAGAGTTTGCTTGAATGTCCAGTTGCAAGTTGGGGGAACTCAGGTTTGAAAATTAAAGGACAGAGGGAGTGTTTTTTTCATCATGAAAATATTTGTTTTAATTGAAAATCCTTGGAGAATGCATGTTGCTGAAATGTTCAAGTGTTTTCAGCACCAAGGTTCAATATGCCCTGCATACGTTTGTTGAAACCTTAAGTTTCTTGCTGGATTGGGGTTTCGGAGTAGGCTATTAAACTACTCCCAGTCACAACTTATAAAACCTCTCTTTGTAAATCAATCTTCTAGGCCTAGTCCTATAGGGGGCCGGAACAACTTATTTAAGAAAGAGAGAACCCTTCAATAAAGTCTATTTAAGAGGACAGCATGCCCAAATCAATTTAAAAGAGAGTTGGGCCCTAATAATAACTCATTAAACACTTAATGGACCTATAGTAGAGCATACTTAAATGTGCAGAAGGCCATAAAAGAGTTAAGCACGTGTTAATTAATAAAGTCCCACCTAGACTTATGAGGTGTCCCACTTAGTGAGGAATCATGTTTGTTATAGTATTCTCTTAAAGCTTGTAGACCAGCACTTCCTGTCTACCAAAGATATCTTACAGCAGGCTCCCTTTGGAACCTCACCCCAATACATATCAGTTCAGTTTACCCCTTGTCTTGTTAAGCCATCACTCATACTATTAGCACTTCTAGGAACCCACTGAAGGTTGACATTCAACTCTTCTACTAATGATCTCATTTGAACCGTTCGTTTTTTGGATTTTGAGAGGGGGAAGTTGGTCAATGGGATTTTAGTTCCCATTTACCAAGATACCCATGTTCTTTTTTCAGATTTATGTGGAGTCTATGGAAATTTTATTTTCCCTGGGTATATCACTTACCCGGGTAAGTGATACCCATCTCCCAGGTGGGTAAGTAACTTTCCCACCTTGGGGGGAAGTTGCCAACACTTGGATGGAACAAAATTGCCCCTTTTAATAATGGCTTTTTATAGCTAAAACGATCAGTGTCTTGTTTACCTGGAAAATAAAAGAACATGGGTAAATGCACTTACCTAGGTAACTAACTTTCCGAAAAGTGAACAGGGCCTAAAGTGTATCTGTATTTCCAGGTTTCTTTATTGTTGTCTCTTAGCCATCCCATTCCACCACTACCTTTGAGTTTCCTTCCACAATGATCCATTTGTAATTTAATTCTTTCCCTGACTTCAGTCCTTGTAAAACTGTCAATAGTTTTGGAGTCTCCATACCCTAAAGGCCCTGAGAATAGGTTCATGATAGACCCATCAGCCCATCAAACTTTACATTGTGGCATCTGGAATGCCCTTGCTCCAGATCTTGTAGTAGTTGAATTAGCTACTTCTTGCCAATTCCTAAGAATGTCATCACATGATACTAAGGAGAACAGCTTTGAAGTCTTTATCCAATGCACCACACTTTCCATAAATCACTGCTTCCAAATAATTGGGATTTGTCAAGGAAGACCCTGTTAATTTTTTTTTCCCTCCCAAAGTCCATAGAATAGCCACCCTTGTACCCCTCCATAAAGATTAACCTCTTTTTGGCTGTGGTGATAAAAAAGAGGGAAAAAATAGGCTCTTTAGAGTTTAGATCTGATGAAAGACTTAACCTGCAGCCAAAAAGAGACAGAGATAATACAAGGAAATAAACCCCAGATTGTCATTAATCCCTTTTAATGCCCCCATAATCCTCTATAGATATGTTTTGTAATTAGACTTGTTGAACTCATATTAACCACCTAACCCTTTATTAAACATTTATGGTTCTGTCAATAGTCCAGTCTAAATAAGTCCTAGCTCTTGCCATCGCTAATCTGCCTATATGCTTTACCTGGTTTGATAACCCTAACTTTCCCAAGCCCTAGATTCTTGTTATATCCTATGTGCAACGGCATAAACATCATGGATATTCAAGTGCCGCACATGATTTGAATACCTTAACCCAAACCTTGAAATTTAGTACAATTCCTTGTGTTCTCTCATCAAGTTAACCTAGAAGAAATCAAACATTGAATCGGATTTTCATTCTAAATTCTTATGTTCTTTATTGCTAATAATATCCTAGTTTTCCATGTCAACATTGAAAAAATATGATATCAACCAAATGAAGAATATTGAAAAAAGGCCATTAACCAGTGTTGGTCCTAGCTATTTGGGGTCCTGGGAGGGGTAGACTTGATAGGAATAGCTTTGGCATTTTAGCACAAATTGGCCACTATCAGACTTGAATAAGTGTTTTCACACTTGCCACAATCAAGTAGAAAAAGGTCCAACAAAGTATCTATCTCAGTATGAAATGAGGTGCCACAGTACATTAAATACTCAGAAAAAAAATATCAATCAAACAGTGTTCTCTTGATATCAATTTCAATCCAGAGGAGCATATTTTCCATAGGAAACTGTGGACCCCACATTAGTGTACTCGTGTGACAGCCTGAGTTGTACTTAGATTTAATCAAGTCTTTGATTAGGATCAGCTTTACTAGTAGGATTAGTTTTAATCCTATTCTATCTTATCTAGGATTAGTCTTAATTATCTTATCTTGCCATGTAAGCATTAAAGTTCTTTCACAATTAGGAAACTATGTATATAAATTCAAAGGGTGGGGCGGCTGTTTTAACACAACCAACCACTCTCTTCTCCTAAAACTCTTCCACAAGTTCTTCTCCATCTCTCTCCTTTTCTCTTCTCTTCTCTTCTAACTTTTCTTTTATTTTCTGTTCAAATCTGTAGTCTTGTACGACTACTTTTTCCATGTTGGCCCTTTCAACAGCCTATGATATTTGTTTCCACACTACATGGGTTACAACACTAGAGTTGTATCTTCAAAAGTAATGCAATAAGCATAACAGAAGAATCCAAACAACGCTCTAATGTAATGAAAACTAAAATTTATTTATATATGGTACTACTTAAAGGTTGTTTTCCTCTCTTATTCACTCCATTTTCCTTCCTTCAATGGATAACAGTGTTGTTCATGCATCTAAAAAATATATGAAAAACACCATAGCCTCCTGGAAATTCTGAAAGGAACATAAAGATTCATACACACTAGCGAAGTAGAGAGATTGGGAATTGTAGTAATACTACTAACTTGAGAATCATGCTGGTTATACCCACTGAACTGAGGTGCAAAACGAGCAAGTTTCCCCTTAAAAGCTCGTGGTGCAATTGGTGTCCGACCAGAAGACCATAATTTCCTCAGCAACTCACCAAATGCAACTGAAAGCTCACCCTGCATAGCAACGACAAATAATCAAGTTTTAGAATACACTAAGGATAAACAAATGAACCCACTGGATTGATTTTAGAAGACTAACTCCTATAGAAAAAGCTGAATGGAAAATAAGACAACAGCCACATACATGCATTCCTAAAGGGTTTTGTTTGTTGATCTCCTCGCTGTAATCCTGCAAGAAATACTCATGAAGAGGTCGCGTATGGACTAAGCACTGAATAGCACTGTTCATAAAGCAAGTATTTCCCAGGTTCTGTAATCCTGCCAACCCTCCTTTATCTCCTTTTGTCATGGTGCTCAAGAGATCATAACCATCATCCAGATCCGTTAATACTGAGTTGAAACTATTCCCCTGAATCAAGTTTGAGCTATGACCTGCTGAATAACCATTAGAAAGGGCAGGGCCTCCTGCAATTGTTACAGATGACCTTGAAGGTTGCATTAGAACCAAAGCCAATTCATTTCCTGTTGACTCTTTTCGGAATGCAGGGGTCTGAGAGCCATCAAAAGGCACCTCCAAAAGAATCTGCAGAAAATAAGACTTCAATAGATTAACAGGAGGGAGGAAAAAGGATCTGATTAACTAAATCTAAGCTACCCTATTTGTCCAGAATGGACTTCTTTCCATATATAAAATAAGTCTTGGGATGAGAAATTTGAAACAGATCATGAGTCCAAAAGCTTGCAACTAATAAGCAGATTCAGAAATATTAAATAATGCAATGTAGATTGAATTGGGGGATCAGAAGTCAGCCTGGGGTTCTTTTTTGACTTCTATGGACGACTACCTCTTACCATTATTCATCCAAACAATTGTATCCCAACGTTAGTTTCCCAACTTTTTAATCATGGCCATCAATCTCCTTTGAGGAGGTATCATTCAATATGGAACACCCCTTTTGCCATTTTGTCTTTGGAAGGGGAGAAATGAAGGATTTTTGCTAAGGAGGACACAGAATAGGATTTTCAAGGATATCAGATTATTTATCATGGATTGAGCTCTTTTTTTTTAATCAATAACACTTTCATTAAATCATCAATAGAAGATTTACAAGAGGAAGACAAACACACTTATCTTCCAAGAGCAACAAAGAACCTCAAGAAAAGGAAAAAAAGGAAAAAACACTAAAGTTACAACTTAGCCCAAAACAGTGAATCCCTTTCTGCCCCTTGTTTAGCTAAACCGCCAGCTAGGGAATTAGCCGGTCTTTTAACCCAACATATTTTAACTTCCATCTCCCGCACCAGCCACTTGAATTTCCTCCTCTCATTGTTGTACTTCCATAAGCCATTGTTATCTTTAATCAGCCACCCTATCACCACCTCTGAATCCCCTTCAATTATGAGTTTCCTGATGTTCAACTCCTTAGCTTTCCGGATTCCTTCCATAATTGCAAAGATCTCAGCTCTAAGGGAGTCACCCACTCCAATTGGGCCTGAGAACATGGCAGAAATGACCCCGTTTTCATCCCAAAAAACACCCCCAATCCCCAATTGTCCCGGATTTCCCCTACTACACCTATCAAGTTTAATTTCAAGAATCCACCAGGTGGAGGGGTCCATGCCACACTCATTACTGACATGGTCTGTGTGCAATTTGCAATTTCACCCCACTTCCCCAACATGTCATCCATAGTGTAATCTGTGAATAGCTCCAAAGATTTCAGCCACTATACAGCCCTAATATGTATGATAGCCCTCAGATCTGCGGCTCCTCTCTCAGCTTCTGAGAATATCCTGGAGTTTCTTTCTTCCCAAAGTGTCCAACATACTGCAGCCCTTAGTCCTCTTCACATAGTCCTTCCCCTTTTTATCCGCCACCTGAAAAAAGAATGGGAAAAAAGGCCCTGCAAGTCTGATGGAGGATTCTAGCTACATCCAAATAGGGAGAAAGCCCAATCCTAAATTGACCTCGCAAAATGGCAAGACACAAGTAGGTGAAAACCAGTCTCCCCATCCACTTTACAAACAACACACCAATGAGGTGACAAGCAAGTATTTGGTCTCTTCTTTTCGAGTAGATCACCAGTGTTGATTCTTTCCAGATAGGCTTCCCAACAAAAACTACCAACCCTAGGAGGTATTGCTCTGCATCAAACCTCATCAGCAGGGAAAGGGGGAAAAGTAGGACTGGTGGACTGACTTAAGACTTTGAAGAAAGAAGCACAAGAAAAGATGCCATTGGGGGTAGGTGTCCAAATTCTAGAATCCTCCCTAGTGGGGTCTAAGACAACGTTATCAAGAAGTGCAATAAGGCTGAAAATACTGTCA
This sequence comes from Nelumbo lutea, assembly GCF_056320005.1. Lineage (NCBI taxonomy): Eukaryota > Viridiplantae > Streptophyta > Magnoliopsida > Proteales > Nelumbonaceae > Nelumbo > Nelumbo lutea. The sequence goes on along the minus strand of NC_142686.1, from coordinate 38,597,464 downwards.
AAGTTTGAGTCCCTCAAATCCCTTCTTAGACCCAAGTTCCACCCAATCCCAGAAGTGGAAGAGGACGGGGTCGTGAAAGACGAGATTGGCTCATTTTTCAAATCAGAAAGAGCATACAAAGAAGGAGACTGATCCTTTAGTGGGGCACTCCCCACCCAGGTTTGTTCCCAAAATTTTATGGAGTTTCCGGAATTCAAATCATACCTGATATTAGGGAGAAAACTGGTAGCAGGTCATGAATGGTTTTCCAAGGAGAATTGCTTGTGATCCTAGCTCTGATTCCAGCGTCCCATCCATTATGCTCCAGCCCATGTATACTTGCCACTATTCTAGCCCATAGCTTCTCCTTCTCATAGGGAACCTCTACAACCACTTTCCCAAAAGAGTCATATTCCTTCTCCTAATACTCCCAAGCCCCAAACCACCACAAGTCTTACTCCTACACACTATCTCCCAACTAACTCTATGATCCCTCTTCTCCTCTCCTAGTTCCCGCAGGAAATCTCTCATTAGCTTCTCCAATCTATTAGCAACCTTCACTGGGATTTTAAACATCGACAGGAAAAAGATGGGTAAGTTAGCAAGTGTGGCCTTAATTAGTGTAATTTTCCCACCAAGAGAGAGGTAGTTCTTTTTCCAGGGTACCAGTCTTTTTTCAAACCTTTCCACCATCGGGTTCCAAAAGCTCTCTCTCATAGGATTATCACCTAATGACAACCCTAAGTAGTTCAAAGGCCACCCCGAGACTTCACACCCCAACACTTCAGCACTCTCCCTGATCTCTCCCTCCTCCAAATTCACCCCCACTACACAACTTTTCCCAAGGTTAACCTTCAAGTTGGACATTTGCTCAAACAGTTGTATCACCGACTTCAAGTTCTTGATAAAGCTCACATTACCGCCTTTTACAAAATAGAATCGTGTCATCAGCAAACTGTAAGTGAGTGAGGGGGATTTCCACCCTCCCAACTCTCTAGCCTCTAATGAGCCCCCTAGAATCTGATCTGTGAATCAGTTTCCCCAATACCTCCGCAATTAAAATGAACAAGAAAGGAGAAAGGGGGTTTCCTTATCTTATACCCCTACTGGCTGGAAAGAAATCTACCACTGTCCCCATTCACTAGCACTGAATAATGACAATTCCGGACACAACCCATGATCCACTTACACCATCTAGCCCCAAACCCAAATTTAGTCAAAACTTTCCTCAAGAAATCCCAGTCCACCAAGTCACAAGCCTTTTCCAAGTCCAACTTACAAGCCACTCCCTTCTTCTTATCCCTCTTAAAGTTCTCCACACTTTAACTAGCAATTAAAATCTTATCAGTAATTTGTCTTCCACTCACAAAAGCTCCTTGATAGTGTGCAATGATATCTGGAAATTCCTCCTTCAGCCTCAAACACAACACTTTTGCAATGATCTTATACAAGCTATTAACCAAGCTAATTGGCCTAAAATCCTTCGGGTGGGATGCATCTTTCTTTTTTGGAACTAAGGCTATAAATGTAGAGTTCACACCGACAATTCCTCTCCTGAAAAACTCCTCAAACACCCGCAAAAGATCATCTTTCAAAATATCCCAACAGCCCTGATAAAAAGCCATTGTGAACCCATCCGGCCCTAGAGCATTTGTTCTATCCATAGAAAACGCAGCCTCCTTGATCTCTTCCTAATTAAAGCTTCTTTCCAACCTTCTCCTGTTCTCCACCCCTATATCTAGCCAATCCAATCCTTCTACCCACACCCTTCTACTCACAAGCCTTCTTAGAATAGATTTGAAGTACTCCACACAAGCCCCGACTATCTCCTCTTGTTGTATTAACTCAACTCCATCTACTACCAATTTGGAGATAAAGTTCTTCCTTCTACCATCTGCTAGAGAGTGGAAATACCTAGTGTTCCTGTCTCCCTCTTGCAACCATTTACACCGAGATTTTAGCCTCCAACTAATTTCCTCCTTGTGCAGGAAGTCCTCTAACTGTCTTCTCAAATCTCTCCTGAGTTCATTGTCTTCCTCTCCAAATTCTCCCCTTTCTTCTTTAGAGTCAAGGTTTTCAATTTTATCCATCAGATCTCCCTTTCTTTCTTCTATCCTCCCAAACTCCACCAAATTCCACTCCTTGATTTTTGCTTTCAAGAATTGTAGTTTCTTATGGAATCTCATCCCCTCCCATTCCACTAATGGGATACACTCATACCACCACTCCCTCACTTTGTTAGTAAACCCTGGATGAAGTAACAACATATTTCCAAATCTAAAGGGGGTAGGACCTCCACACCTTCTTTCCTCCTTACATAACACTTTGGGTCAGTGATCTAAGGTCACCCTTAGGAGAGCTCTAGAAGCCAAGGTTCCCCAATGTTCTTTCCAATCCAAAGAGAACAGGAATCTATCCAGCTTAGAGCAAATGGGTCTAGATTGGAGATTTGACCATGTAAATGTCTTATGGGCTAGGGGAATCTCTTTAAGCTCAAAGGCATCCACAAAACTGTTAAACTTCCTCATGCTTTTTGTCACCCTTTGATTAACCTTATTGGATTCCTCCGAGAATCTGATCACATTGAAATCCCCACCCATGCACCAAGGCCCATCCCACAACCCTCTAACATCAGCCAATTCCTCCCACAACTCCTTTCTCTCTCTGTAGTCATTCGGTCCGTATACATTTGTGAGCACCCATAGTCACAAGGAATTGCAAAGATGAGCAAGATTGATTTTGATCCCAAAAGGTAGGTGTTTGTGAGGCATTACATACTTTAATATTTTATTTTGAGATATATTGTAAATAGGAATTCTTGTAAATTTCCAAGCCTCCTGTGCACTCTTTTTTGTAAAATTTTCAAACCATGATATACAACAAATTTTCGAACATAACCAGCTGGGTTATGTGTCTTTCAAACATAAGGTACTTTTCTCTGGGTTTTTTTTTTTTTTTTTTTTTTTTTGTGGGGGGGGGAGGGGGGGGTGTGGAAAACTAAAACTAAACTATACAACACAAAAAGGTTAAAATTGAGCCTCAAGATCAATGAAGCTGAGAATTTAATGCCCCTGAATTCCAGCACAATAATATGAAAAGATAGCAATTTAAAAATTCAATCCAAAATAATTCAACTGAACTGATTCTTGTAAAACCTTTTGTCATTCTTAAATTTATTGATACAAAACAATCAATATTGAAGAAGAAGGAATTTCCCGTTATTGAGTTAAAATTAAAATAGAAGAAAATTAGCAATATAATAAAGCAAAACAGAATGTCAATCTTTCTAAGTAGTCAGGGTTGATATTTGGATTCTTGTTTCTGATTGTACTAGTGGGTTACAAAAGAAACTATAACATCAGAAAAAAGAAAAATGTATCAAGATCAAAGGACTTTTTATCAATGAAGAAATAATAAGAATACATTAATCTAGCTTCCAATAAACTTGAAGCCAGATCAAGCTTACCTTGGACATGGGTCTGTATAACTTTCTTTTTTGGTTTTAATGAATATTATACTTTACCTTTTTCAAAAGGAAAGGAGCTTACAATGGAAAGCTAACAACAACACAACATGAATGAACAATGCAATAGTAAAACCATAATATTAGACAAACACCACTTTTAACAACTCTGCTCTCCTCACCCCTTTAAGATTAATTTATCCAGATATGGGTACATTAAAATAATGGTTCTTCAAAAACAAAAATCCCTCTTGAAGGGGGTAAAAAATGAGCCATCAAAACTGGAACCTAGAAAGTGTAAACAACTAGAGAAACTTTCCAGACAAAAAATATAGTGGGGAAAAATACCCATTTAAAAGGATCCTTTATGCAACTTCTTGATGAATTATAAACTAAAAGAATGAAAATTAAACAGAAATTCAAATGATGTCTAGCATGATGCATGCATGCAATTGAAAATAAAACCACTACCACAAATATGCATCAGAAGTACTTAGGCATGAATTTGCTAATGACAGTGACGGCGGAATTGGTACATAACCGAAACTTAGCTTCTTTGTGAAAGGAAAGACAAAAACATAGTGATGGTAGATGAAAGGCAGCAGCCCAACAAGAGGCATTTACGGCACTCTTTGCTTTTCAGGAAATGAGTAAGCTAGATTCACACCAATAATTGGTATAGGAAAATATTGTCTACAAGCAGTAAGCACCAGCCATAAAATTTCCCAGCTAATGGTCCTAAATATATTGTAAACAATACTCACTTCCTGGTCCATTTGCAAGTTGTATTCCTCGAGGGTCCGGTCCAAAACAGTCAACCTTGAATATTTCCGCTTATTGAAGTAATCCCAAATGGTAATCTGTGGACGAATAAAGACAAGTAGTTTTTTATTAAGTGTAATAATAGGCCCAAATGGAGAACCTCAAGCAAAATATTCCTGATGCATACCTTCTCTTGTTCAAGCTTGTGAATTGCACAGACCTTGTCATAAAGCTCATGTATAGAAGCCTGAAGATAAGCTCATCAAGTTATGTAAGATGGCATAACATTCTTTGGAAGTTGGTATTTATGAGAAGAAAAAGAAATTTACACAAGCATCTGTCTAACAAATAATGGTAGTAAAAAACCTATTCCACTAAAAAGTATTTTACAGAATTCACAAATAAGTCTGATCAAATAGCATCATCTAAACCACTATTAGCACCAAATTTTGGACAGATAAAGAATACTGTTCCCTTGGGCAAGCAAGTACTAACCATTGAAAATGATCCACATGAAAAGATCAAGGTTCAAATCATTCTAGTTGCACAAATTCTTTAATCTGTTTTATGCTGAAAAACTTCTCTAGAAACCAAGGATAAGGTTTCTATGAATGTATATAAAGGAAAGCAAGTGGTATTAGTTAGATTTTGATGTTTTTTTGTTTTTGAAGGCAAATGCAATTTCTATAAAACAGTTGCAAGGAAAGCTATGTTGTATGGAGCAGGGTGTTGGGAAGTCAAGAAACTGTCCAGAAAACGAATGTGGCAGAATGTGTAGATGAGTGGAGTAACCAGAAAGAATAGGATCAGAAATGAAGTTAATGAAGTTATTCATAGGAACTTGAGAGTAGCTCCAATAGGTGATAAAATGAGAGAAAGTAGACTAATGTGCATAGAAGACCATCAACAGCACCCGTAAGAAGTGATTTGTTACGAGTTGAAGGGGTAGACCGAAAGGGACATAGATAGAAGTAGTAAGAAATGATTTTTTTTTAAAAAAGGTAATTATTATATTCAAAAAGGGCAAAAAAGGGGGGGCAGGGATGTAGATGAGAGGATATATAAGCAAAGCACACAAGTCCACCCAACTAAGAATCTCCCTACTTAAGGGAGCAAAGCGTTTGCACCTACAAAAAAATTCTATCCACCCCAGATTTAGCCAAATGATCCACAGTTGAGTTCAGTTCCCTTGGAATCCATCTAAATTTGCAAAACAGAGAAGAAGTTCAGAAATCTCATTGAAAAAGTATCCCAGCCTCCGGGGGCCCTTATCTCTATGGGAGGCCCAATTAATAGAGTTAAGTTGAAGAGATCTAACAATTCCCAGACCAGTCAACAAAGCTTTGATTTCAGTTTCAGAAGCATCTACTGCACCAGCAGGACCACTGTAAGCCCAAATCACAGAGCCCTCTCTGTTTAGAATGACTCCCCCCATGTCAGCCGCTGGAATCTAGCCAGGAATTGATCTACTGCTGCCATCAAACATAAGTAAATAGTCTAGCTCTGGCCTGGGAGTGAGGTGGTGCCTTGGTTGATTGTCAATATGAGAAGAATGAATAATCTCTATTAAGTTCCTTTCAAGATCAGCATACCTGAAATCTTTGAATTGATCAGAGGGGAGAAGCCAGGAGAATATGCACGAAAAGATTCTTTCTCTAATGGCTTCCGTCCTTGGCTCCTTGCAAACTTGTCAAAAATTCTCCTGTTTTATTCATCTAAGATACACCACATAACAGCATGAGTTAAGGCTCTCCAAAAGATTTTACCTCTAGAACCCAAGCTGCAAGAGGGCCATTGATTTAAGAAACTTGCAACATTATTGGGAGAAACCCAATAGAAACTAGAGCCAAGCACCAAATCAAGGAAGAATTGCCAAAGAGAACAAGCCATCTTACAATTAATTAGCAAGTGACCAGCTGATTTGCGGCATTCGCCATCCTTCATGCACATAACACAAATGTGGGGAGAAAGATATTGATATCCTATTCTTCTTCTTTGAATCATATCACAAGTGTTTATGCGTTCCCAAACTGCCCCCCAAATAAAGAACGGAATTTTTAAGGGGCACCATGCAAGGCCAAATTCTGTTGACCAAGAACGTAGAAGGGGTTTCTGAAGTAAGATGGGTGAAAAAGGACTGGAAAAAATGCCATTGGGAGATAAAAACCAGATACGTTTATCAGGAAGGTGAGTAGAGAGAAATACTTCATTCAAGGAGAGGAGAAGAGAGGAAACCTCTTGGGCTTAGAGACCAGTTAGAGCTCTACGGAAATTGAAATTATAGGACAGACCTTTGAAGTCTCTAAAGAGGACATCAGAAACTAAGATGTCCTTGTCCAAAGCTAAACTGTAGATGTTAGTATGTAACAGAAAGAGGTTGAGGACCCCACCAGTCCAAAATCTGATAGGAATACCAGTTCCAATTCTGAGTCTTACTAAGGGGAAAAAGAAGGGAAGACTTGCATAATACCTTTCCAAGGGTTGGCATAAGAAAACCTGTTTGTCACATTGTTGCTGTTCCAAGGGGAAGCGCCATAGCCATTTCCCAAGAAGAGCGACATTTCTTTCTTCCAAATGCCCTAGACCCAAACCTCCATCCTTCTTCGGTTTGCAAACTATCTCCCAACTAATGAGGTGCTCTTCCCCCTCCCTCCCAAAGGAAGTCACACTGCAGTTTTTCAAGAAGAGATCTCACTTTAGCTGGCAATTTAAAGATGCAAAGGAAGTAAATTGGCAAGCTGAAGAGAGAAGACTTAATGAGAATGAGTCTGCCCCCTTTCGAGAGGTAATTCCTTTTGCAAGAATCCAACCTTCTCTCGCATTTTTCAATCAGAGAATCCCAAAGGGCAGTAGAAGGATTTCCCCCCAAAGGCATGCCGAGATAGTTTATAGGCCACTTCTCAACCTTACATCCCATAATTTCTTTAAAAATGTTCAGCTTATTTTGGGGGACATGAATGCCTACTATGCTGCTCTTAGCTAAATTGGTTATTAAACCTGTTAAAACCTCAAAGAATTTGAGATATTTCTTCAAATTTCTGAAGTGACTTACCTTGCCTTCTAGGAAACGAATTATGTCATCAGCATAAAACAAGTGGGAGATCTATATCTTCTCTCTACCTACTGAAACCTTCTAATAGATTGCTATTTGAAGTAGACGTAAGGAAAAAGTCCAGTAAGTTTGCTACCAAAGTGAACAGAAGCGAGGATAGAGGACATCATTGTCTCAGTCCCCTTGAAGCCTTAAAGTAGCCTTGGGGGGCTCCATTGATAAGAATTGAGAACCAAGTAGATTCAATACAGCCTTTCATCCAACTAATCCATTTATCTCCAAAGCCTTTAAGTCTCAAGGTATTCCAAAGACACTACCAGTCCACTCTGTCATACGCCTTTTCTAGATCAATTTTGCAAACCACCCCTTCTTTTCTTTTTTGTTTTCTATTTTCTACTACTTCATTGGTAATCAAGAACCAAGTAGTAAGAAATGATTTAAGCACCAATAATTTAACAATAGATGAAGCATTAAATAGAACAGACCGATAAAACAGGATTCACGTAGCCAACCCCATAAATTGAGATAAGGCTTGGATGGTGATGACAACATCAAGCCCCTGAAAAGGGGAACCCAAAGCATAAAATAAGCTAACAGCATATAATCTTGGTACTACAAAGTTCCTTGTTTACCCCTCTAAAACACATAAAACAAATATTATAATCAGAAATCTCAAAAAGACATTCTCCATCCTTCCATATCCAGAAACATATATTCATTCCAGTTTTAACAAGGACCAAAAATTGGATCAAAGAGAATTTCTAGAGACTTCAGCAAACTCTTCAAGCACCAAAACCCAATCAATTAAATCCTATCTCCGCACATAATCTCTCCATATTTCTGTGTTTTCCTTTAAAGAACTTTCTGATCCTTTCCTTCCAAATCCCCCAACAAACTCCAAAAGAAATGCAGCTCCAGAAAAATTTTTGCTTTTCTTCCTCCTTAAAGTCTTGGTCACTCTTAGGAAATACCTTTTTGGATTAGTAGGATGGACAGGCAGCATCCTAAACAGAGAAAGTAAGTATCCTTAAATCACAGTGTCTGATCTGCAAGAGACGGTAATGAAAATACTATCCAACACCATTAATATCCTAAATATAAGACTTAATAGAGGGAATTGAATGGGGAGAAATGTAGTAGTTCAAATTACATTTTGTGCCCTCACAATTAGAGAGGGACCGAATTCAAAAATAGGGGTATTCTAGTCAAGTACAGGATCCGATGAATGATAATAGAAATTAATATCTTAAATAATAAAGGACTTAATGAGAGGGACTTCAATGAGGAGAAAGATGGTTGTTCAACTTGCATTTCTGTCCTTACAATTAGAGGGACCAAATTCAAAGAAAAAAAGGGGTACTGGGTACTTTAGTCAAACAAAAGTTCCACACTATCATTCACACATTTAACAGTAGTATAGATAGATTAGTAGGACCAAACCAAATGGTTTTTCCAGGAAGATTGATTGTGAAGAGGAAGCAAGAGCATAAAAAAGGAGGCAAGTACATAGGGATTAAAATTATGAAAATGTTTGATGATTTCTCATGTGATGATTTGATAAGAAACTTGGGTATTGTAAATGCCACTTCCATCCAAAGAGTAGAAACTTCTTTGGGGCAGTCCCTGCCACCTGAAGGTGAGTTCAAGTTAAACTTTGACGTTTGCAGCCTGAGGAATATGATACTGGAGGGGGATTCTGTAGAGAGACTGGGCCAAACGGGCCTAGTATCTATTCTTTTAGTTTTTTGTAGTGTGTTATTTATTTGTTTGTTAATGGGCCTATCTTTGTGGGCCTGTTACTTCTTTTTATAAGCTTACTTTAAGTTCTTGCTTAGCTGGCCACCCACTTAAGGGCATACTTGTAATTAACTTAGTGAATGAAGATTAACAAAAGGATTAGAGAGGGGAGAGAGGAGATCATCGAACTCTTCTTCTTCTTCCTCCTCTTTTCTCCATCTTCTTCTTTTGTACTGCTGTCTTCTACCTTTCTTCCACTTTTCTCTCTAATTTTAATCAAGTTTATATCAGTTTTAGAGGACTGACTTACTTCTGATTCAAAGGTCGTGGTGTGTTGGCAGAGCCAAAATAAGCAGGGTTCTTTGCATTACTTGTACCAGCTAATGGAGATTTGAGAGCTGGCGGCCAAAGTAAATGGCCTAGCTGATGAAATGGCTAGGCAAAGGGTAAACAGGGTAGAAATGTTTTGGGGTAATCTGTTTTAAGAATGAAAAGGTCTTGGCAAAGCCAATCCCTTTGGGTTGGTTAGTTGAGGCTAACCACTCTGTCATAGCTGTGCACTTAAACTTTGAAATTTGAATTCAATAAAGTTACAGCTATCAATCCAAAAAAAGAGGAAGCACAAAAGGGACAAGGGAGAAAAGGCCAGAAGAGAGAGGAGATGAGGTGATTTTTTTAGCAACCAAAAAGTAAGCAGTTCACAAAACCTAGTGAAATACTGGAACCTCCCCAAGATCTCTCCAAAATTTAATCTCTTAAATCCACCACAATGTAGTTAGGAATGAGGAAGAATTTTAGAAAGCCTTTAACCACCCATACCCCTTTCTTCACCAAATAGAAGCATCTTTGTCCCAGGTGAAACAGTTAAAACTGCTCCCCTCCTCCAAAACTTGATGATCTGATTTGTGGATAACACTCAGGGAACAGGGAATTATGAACATGCTGGCATACTGTTGCAGTATATCAAAGGTCAAAGCTACAGAATATTTACACTGGAGATCAAATTCCAGCATTAAATTTTGATTTGAATTCTCCAACAGGATCTGGAGATCATGCAATTTCAACCTACCTCTTTTAATCATCCGATGCTACCAAACAAATGGACCGTTAAAAGTCAACTCCTTGTACTATATCTTTGGTTTTCTTCTCATGACTGAACCAGATGATTTTTTGAGAATTTTTCTACTTTAATTTATATATTAGCTTGGTTCAATTAGCATGAACCAAACAGAAAATATTCCAAGCCGCAGTTCAAGTGGTTCCACCTTCCAACTGATTCTGGTTCCCAAATCGTTGGTTTAACCCAGATTAATTTTGTTGTGAAGAATTAGCTACTGCTTCAAATAAAATTTCTAACTTTCTTAAGATGTAAGTAGTCTGAACACAGCAAATAACTCTCCAATATCTTCAACTCAGATGGGGTATCCTCATGTCTTTTATCTATAATTGAAGGAATCCCTCTTACCTCTTTTTTGTAAAGGAGAGAACCTTTGGGTAAGTAGATAAAGCCCTAGGGGTTTTATATGTTTTGTATTTTGTCAGTATATAGTCCTCTGGTGTACATGGGTGGTCATGCTTATCATTCATTTCTTGAAGCTTAATGAAATTCTATACTTCACCCATTCAAAAAACAGACTTCTTTTAGAAAACAACAAAGTAAAATGCTATCAACATCTTGTGTAAGAAAACAATGAAGTTCCATAAAAAAATGAAAACAATAAAGTTAAGCAACTACAAAAGGAAAATCATGAAATAGTTAGAATCTAAGAGATGATAGAAGATGGATCAAACAGAAATACCTTCTTACTTATCTGGATAACTGATAGGGTGTTGTCTCTAGAGTCAATTACTTTAAGACAGAGTGGATAAACCTCAACAATAAAATTCTTGTTAAGACCACCTTGTAAAATCAACCTTCTGGGTATAGCAGGCCCTCCTTTGTACCTGCAAAAATGCAATGAAGAAAGAGTTGAACGTATAAGGAAAAATGAAGATGATATACACATTTATAGAAAGATGAGTAGGTTGTGCCCAAAAATCACACCCATGGGCCATGACCAATTAGCTCCTGTAATTGACTAAGGCACTGTTCAGCAGTGTGTGGCCCATCTCTTGGATGGACAGTTTTGAAACACGTCACACCGAAATTGGAGTTTCTTTGAGGAGTGGTGTGGATCAATCCACATGATCTTGTGGATCGGTCCACACTATCTAACAAATAATCGCCCATGGCTATATCTCGTGGTTGGTTCCATGCCATGGTGGCCAAAATAAAAAAACTTCAATTCAATGCTTCACATGCCTACCACAATAAATGTCAATTTAAATTTTGATTTCATTATTATGGTTATTAAAAAATATTTGCACTAATTATTTATTGATTTTTAAAAGCTATTGTTAGATAGATTTTCTTTGAACTTCACTAATTTTTTAATTACTTTTAAATTTTTATAATTATTAGTAAATACATGTACATGGTTTATTTTGTATCAATTTTTCATTATTTATACTATAATATTTTGTATTGGCCATGGTTAATTTGTATCATTTTTTATTATTTATATTACTTATAAAACACAATAATTTTTATTCTTGATCAGCAGTGACATTGTCCCACATGTTGTATGTGAGATGCATGGCATCATCACACATGGTGTAAACTGAACTACACCACACCTTGCAGTAGCAGTACGCTTCTATGGGTGTGGTGTGGTTCAGTCCACTCATTTTTGTCCACAGTATAGAACAACTCACCACCTGTGGCATGGATAAGTCCACATAGGTGTGGTGCGAATGAGAACACATTACCCAATTTCTCATCCACACTACATAACACCCCCTAAATGGGGAATTGCTGGAAAATAATACAACTAATACAAATAAAACGCACTGAGAACACAAACAATATACACCATTGGAGTTTATGCACTGTAAGTGCTCATGGATTACTACTCCATATGCATGTTCTGAAACACTTCTAGATGGATGTTGTTATGTGTGCTGCATATATTGTCAATCATATACCGCCTTGGTTGCTAGAGTACAAGGCCCCACATGTGTATGGAATAGATTATGGACAAATGCAATGAATGAAGAAGCTAATGCCTTGCACAAAAATGGCACTTGAGAGTTTGTGGATCTTCCTAAAGGAAAAGAACCAATGGAGCTATAAGTGAGTGTTCACAGTGAAGCATAGGGTTGATGGTACGGTAGAAAGGTGCAAAGCCAAATTGGTGGCAAAAGGGTTTACACAGATGTATGGAGTAGACTATGTAAAGACCTTTGCTCCAGTAGCCAAGATGAACTCTATCAGAATCCTCCTTTCACTGGGAACTAATCTTGACTGGAAATTTCACCAATTAGATATTAAAAATGCATTCTCGAATGGAGACCTAGAGGAGAAGGTGTACATGACTCAACCTCTAGGTTTTTGTGCCAAAGGTAGTGAAGAGAAGGTGTACATATTAAAAAAAATCATTACATGGATTGAAACAGTCACCTCGGGCCTACTTTAGTAAGTTTCACTTAGTTGTACAACAATGGGGTTCAAACAATTCTGGTCAAATCATACTCTATTTGTGAAGAAAGGTGAAGGGAAAATTGCAGCTCTAATCGTGTATGTTGATGACATAGTAGTCACAAGAGATAAGAAAACTGAAATATAGAAGTTGAAGAAATTCTTAGCCATTCAGTTCGAAGTGAAAGATCTAGGCTCCTTACATCATTTCCTTGGGATTGAAGTTGCTCGTTCTCAAAAGGGCATCTTTTCTCAAAGGAAATACGTATTGGATCTTTTAGAGGGCACAAGCAAGTTAGGAGTGAAGCCAATTGATTCACCCATTGAACCTAATCATCGATTGGGTGACTATCAGGGGAGGCTATGAAAGATGTAAAGAGGTTCCAGAGACTTGAAAGGAGACTCTTATATTAGTCTATGACCAGACCTGCATTGCCTATGTAGTGGGTGTCCATAGTCAGTTTTTTTTTATTTTTTTTTATAAATGTGTTTTAGTCAGTTCATGCATAACCCTAAGACTTTCCCACTTTGAAGCTGCAAAAAGGATCCTTAGATACCTCAAGAGGTTCCTAGGGGTCAGTTTGTTGTTTCAGAAACATGGGCATTTGAAAGTTTAAGTGTATACAGTATACAAATGTTGATTGGGCAGGAGCAGTTGATGATAGAAAGTCTACCGATGGGTATTGTACCTTTGTGGGATGAAACTTAGGCCATGTTTGGGAGTGTTTATGTTAAAAATAAGTGCTTAAAAACAAGTGCTTATTCGAATAAGCACTTATTTGCATTTGCCACCCAACTTTTCAAGTGCTTATTTTAAAAAATAAGAACTTATTTTGTATTGGGCGTTTGGTGGTCTTTTTCTCCAATAAGCACTTGTGACTCTTTTGACCTTCATTTTCTTTCGAATTTTCAAAATATCCAATCCAAAGTGAATGAGTAAAAGTACTTTGATAGAAGTGCTTTCATAAAAGTACTTTGATAAAAGTACGTTCATAAAAGTACTTACATAAAAGTGCTTTTGTATAAGTGCTTTTATAAAAGTGTTTTTGTAAAAGTACTTTGGCGAAAGTGCTCTTATAAAAGTACTTTTGTAAAAGTACTTCTATAAAAGTTCTTTTGTAAAAGTACTTTTATAAAAGTGTTTTTCGTAAAAGTGCTTTCATAAAAGTAACAATATTGTTGCTAAAAGTAACAAAAAGGGTATAATTGGCATTCTAAAAATTTACTGGGGGCAATTCTGGGAGAAAAAATTGAAGCACTTGAAAAAAAGCTAGAAATTTGGGCTTAAAAAATAAGCACTTATTTCCCAAACACCAATAAGTGCTTAATGGTGTGGTCCCAACCCAAATAAGCACTTATTTCAAATAAACACTTATTTGTAAGCACTCCCAAACATGGCCTTAGTTACTTGGAGAAGTAAGAAAGAAAGTGGGGTGGCTAGGTCCAATGTTGAAGTAGACTACAGAGTTATGTCTCATGGAGTTGATAAAATCATGTGGATAAAGAACCTATTATGTGAACTGAGCTTTACAGTTAACAACTCCATGTCACTTTATTGTGACAATAAAGTTGTGCTATCAGCATTGCCACAAACCCAGTCCTTTATGATAGGACAAAACATATTGAAGTGGACAAACATTTTATTAGGGAAAAACTTGTATGGAGAAGTATGCATCCCTATGTCAGTTCAGAAGAACAAATTGCAAATATTTTCACCAAGGGTATTCATCCTATGCAGCATTTGCAGCACAATGATTTTTGTGACAAGTTGGGCATGATTGACATGACATATATGTCCCAACTTGAGGGGGAGTGTTGAAATAACTTAGTTTATTCTGGTTATTTTGTTCAGTTTATTTTATTATGTTCTATTTTGAATAACTTAATTTTTTATTCTTTTTATTATGTATTTTCCCCATATTTTAAGTGTCGCCCTATATAATATAATATATTTTGGTGCCGCTAGAATAGATTTGACTCCCAAACACTTCCTCTTCTCTTCTCCCTTCTCTCTTCTCTCTCTCCTCTCTTCTTCTTCCTTATTTCTTTTGTATTTTTCTGCTAATAGTATCTTGTTGAAAACAGAAACAAATGTTTGAAGATTTATGTTCTAATTTCACTGAGAAGATTTGTACTAATATATACAACTTCTAAGAATCTAGGAGCTATTCTAGGAAACTAACCCACTAATTTAGCCTAAAGAAAAAAGAAAACAAAATCACAGCCAAAAAAAGGAAAATAATCACAGCCTGAATAAGAAAATAAATAACTAAAAAAACAAGAAAGATTCTGACTCGGATTCCACAAGGAATAATCCTCGTCATCCCTTTCCAACACTCCCCCTCAAGCTAGTGAATGTATATCAATCATTCCCAGTTTGGATACATTTGTCTCAAACCCGACCCTAAGTAATGGTTTAGTGAGGATGTCTGCTTCCTGTGATCCAGATGGCACATAGGATAGACAAAATTTTCCACTTTCGATCTCTGATTTGATGAAATTTCTGTCAATGCAAACATGCTTCATTCGATCATGTTAAATAGGGTTGTGTACTATTGCTATTGCTGACTTACTGTACTATCAAGTGGAACATTTTAAGTCTGGCAGTAGTCGTTCAAGCCAATATTAACTCACAAATCCCTTGTGCAATTGCCTTGTATTCTACTTCTGCACTACTTCTGGACACAACAGTTTGCTTCTTACTTCACCATGTAACAACGTTCCCCCAAACCTTTGTACAATATCCTGTAGTAGACTTACTGTCCTCAACCGAACCAGCCCAATCAGCATCTGCAAATCCCTCAACTAACCGATTATCACTTTTCTTGAACAATATACCCTTGCCAGGAGTTCTTTTCAAATATCTAAGGATCTGATCAACAGCACATTGATGTCTCTCAGTTGGAGCATGCATAAACTGACTAACTATGCTAACACTATAGGCAATATCGGGCCTAGTAAGTGATAGATAGATTAGTTTTCCCACAAGACGTTGATCTCTCTCTTTGTTAGCTGGAGGATCATTCTCAAAGATCTTATGCTTCCAATTCTTCTCCAGTGGAGTGCTAACTGGACGACAACCAAGCTTCCCAGTTTCCTTCAACAGATCTAGGATGTATTTTCTTTGAGAGATGAAAATACTAGTTTTGCTTCTGGCAATTTCTATCCCAAGGAAATACTGAAGTTTTCCAAGATCCTTAACTTTGAACTCAGATTATAGTAGGCCCTTGAGATTCGTAATCTCATCATTGTCATCACCCGTGATTACCATATCATCAACATACACAATCAAGATTGGTTTTTTTTCCATCCCTTGACTGTTTTATAAATAGGGTGTGATAAGCATGTCCTTGTGTGTATCCAAATCTTTTCATAACTGTGTTAAATCGAGTGAACCATGCCCTAGGAGATTGTTTTAACCCATACAGAGACTTCTTCAATTTACACACTGATCCTGGTTTTTCTTTGTCTTCAAAGCCAGGAGGCAGCTTCATGTAGACTTCTTCATCAAGAGTTCCATTTAGGAAAGCATTTGAAACATCCATTTGGTGCAATTCCCAATCCAAGTTGGCTGCCATAGACAAGAGAACCCGTATAGAGTTCAATTTTGCAACTGGTGCAAAAGTTTCTTCGTAGTCAAGCCCGTATGTTTGCGTATACCCTTGAGCAACCAAACGCCCCTTGTATCTCTCTATTTTTCCTTCCAAGCCTACTTTCACCGTAAAAATCCACTTACAGCCCACTAACTTCTTCCCTTCAAGCATGTTTACAACTTCCCATGTATTATTGTCATTTAGTGCCTTCATCTCTTCCAAAACAGCAGCCTTCCATTTTGAATCTCTCAAGGCATCATATATATTTGTAGGAATTGTTACATTATCAAGTTGAGATACAAATGCCCTGTGAGTGTAAGATAAACGGCAATATGACAAATGATTTGAAATCGGATGTTGAGTACAAGATTTTACCCCCTTTCTTATAGCAATGGGAACATCTAAATCATCAATTGTAACAGCACCTCTTTGTGAATCTGGTGGTGAATCCGCCATAGGTTCCGATGATTGGTTTTGCTGAGTAACACGGGGCCTCCTTGAGTAAACAATTAGTTCACTTTGTTGGACTGATTCTCCCCCTTGACCGAGACCTATGGTTGTATCTGGTAGGGGTAATGGTGGAAACTCAGAGGATGGTAAAGTGGACACTGATGGAGACTAGGGAAAAGACAAAGGAAGAGATATCGAAGGATCCCAATGATTATCTTCAATTAAGTTCTCCCCTTGAAGAGAATCATGGGAATAGAAGGATTGATCTTCCAGGAATGTAACATCATAGGATACATAGAATTTTTTTGTGACAGGATTGTAACATTTATATCCTTTTTTAGTGGGAGAGTATCCTATGAAGATACATTTGATGGCCTTTGGATCAAGTTTTCCCCAAGTAGGATTGGTATTATGAACAAACACAGAACACCGAATATTTTTTGTGGGAGAGAGTTGAGTAAATGAATATGAGGTAAATCTTTTTGGAGACAACTAACTTGTGTTCGAAATTTGAGGGGTTTTGATGGAAGTCTATTGATTAAATAGGCAGCAATTAATACAGATTCTCCCCAAAAATGATGTGGAACAGCACTAGCAAACATGAGTGATCGAGCTACCTCCAACAAATGACGATTTTTTCGTTCTGCAACCCTATTTTGTTGTGGGGTAGATGTACATGAGCTTTGATGAAATATGCCATTCTGAATGAGGTAATCTCCAAAAATCTGTGCAAAGTACTCTCCTCAATTATTTGTACAGAGTATGTGAATGTTGCATTGGAACACATTCTTTATCATTTTATGGAACTGTTGAAACACATACCCGACATCAGATTTGATCTTCAAGAGATAGACCCAACAAGCACGAGTATGGTCATCTATAAAGGTGATGAACCATCTCTTGCCTGTTAAATCCACAACCCGTGAAGCTCCCCAAATATCACTATGAACAAGATGGAACGATTTGGAATGTTTGTAATTGTGAATAGGATAATTTTTTCTGGACTGTTTCACAAGAATACATGACTCACAATGGAAAGAAGAAGGATCTTTATTGAGAAATTAGTTTGGATACAAATGTTTCAAATATTGAAAATTAGGATGTCCTAAGCGTTTGTGCCATAGAATTACATCTGAATTCAATGAACTAGACGCAGAAAGAGATAGATGTGGTTTTGGCCTTGGAGAAGAATCAGTGAGATAGTAGAGACCATGTCGTTCTTCAGCATTGCCAATCATCTTCCCCGAAGACGGATCTTGAAAAATACAACGATCACAAAGAAATGTTACTTTACAATTTTGATCCTTAGTTAACTTACTAACAGAAAGGAGATTATATCTTAAACTCGGAACATGAAGAACATATTTCAAATAAAGTCCTTGGTAAAAAACATCTCCAACTCCAGACACAATTATTGTATTCCCATTTTCCATTGAGACTTTTATCTCACCATCACATTTTTTATAATTCAAAAAAGTTGTATGATGTCCTATCATATGATCTGATGCACTGGTGTCAACAATCCAGTCATTGAGATCATCTTTTTGTGATAATAGAGATGATGAGATATTATCTCGTTGTGCAATTGCTGTTGTAGGTGTAGAACCTGATGTCTCAGAAATTTGTTGCTGGTGAAGAAGAGACCTTAAAATCTCCATTTGTTTCGGTGTGAAAGCTGTTGTGTTAGGCTTCTTTGTCTCAGCAGATTCGGCTACGTGAGCTGAAGGGTTGCCTTTCCTCTGATTCCGTGGTTTCCAATCTGGAAGTTTTCCATGAATGTCCCAGCAAGTCTCCTTTGTGTGATACGGCTTTTTGCAGTGTTCACACCACTGGTGGTTTTCTTTTTTCTTCTGAGGTTGAGACCGAGTAGATGCAAGTGTAGCTCCTTGAGATCGTTCCTCTAGGATTCCGTGTGAGGATGGGTTCAGCATGACTTTCCTCCTTTCTTCTCGTCAAACCTCAGAGAACACCTCACGAAGTGAAGGAAGGGGTTTGATTCCGAGAATACGACCTCGTACTTCATCCAAGTCTTTATCGAGTCCTTGAAGAAAATCAAATACTCGATTTTCTCAAGGACTTGATTGTACAGTTCTCCATCATCAGTACACTTCCATGGAATTGTATAAAACAAATCCATTTCTTGCCATAGGTCAATCAACCTGTTGTAGTACTCAGTTACTGACATTGATCCATGCCTTATGTTCCGCATGAGAGAACAAATTTCAAAACACTGAGACGTGTTTCCAAGATCTAAGTACATCTCCTGAACAGCCTTCCATATTTCGTGAGCATTCTTGTAAAACAGATACGTGTCCTATTTGCGGCTCCATGGAATTGATTAACCACGCCATGACAATGGAATTTTCATCTTCCCATGTCTTGTAACTCGCATCACTGCTCGCTGGAGGAGGGATTTCACCAGTAAGGTAACCCACTTTTCCTTTTCCTCGAATCACTAACAAAACGGATTGAAACCATTCACGAAAATTGGACCCATTTAATTTGTTTTGGGTAATCTCAGAGAATGGAATATGTTAGAGGTGGTGAAGGAGGTTCCAAGGGATCTCGATGCATTCATGGTTGAATCAACTACTGTCGAGTCCACTGTTGATGAAGAATGGCTCGTTCCAGACATCGTCGCAGGCTCTGATACCATGAAAACATAAACAAATGTTTGAAGATTTCTGCTCTAATTTCATTGAGAAGATTTGTACTAATATATACAACTTCTAAGAATCAATCTAGAAGCTATTCTAGGAAACTAACCCACTAATTTAGCCTAAAGAAAAAAAGGAAACTAAATCACAGCCAAAAAAAGAAAAATAATCAGTCTAAATAAGAAAATAAATAACTAAAAAAAACAGGAAAGATTCTGACCCGGATTCCACAAGGAATAATCCCCGTCATCCCTTTCCAACACTTGCAAGTCACTTCTTTGCAGAATGGAAAATGCAACAAGAGACTAAACATTTAGACTTCTTAACATTCAGTACCAATTATCAGCAAACTACCAATCTTACAACTCTAGGAAAAAAAAAAAAAAACAACAACAACAACAAATTACCTTGTGAAAGTGAAACAATAAAATGCAAACAGATTTGAATGACAAAAACCTTTTACAAAGATGAAACAGATAGTCATAATTATCCTAGTTCATATTCTAATACTTAACCACCAATTCTAAACATCAAGAAGTACCATAATTCAATATGGCTCATTTATTAACCTAATTTGAACAAAGTGACAGTCTTAAAAGTACAATGAGATGAAAGATATTGAAACATCCAGTAGGATCTACTCTAATGAAGAATATTATGTAATCTTAATAAATATCATAAATAGTGATGAATATAGAAGCTACAAAACTATAAAGGGAAAGTAAAAAAAAAAAAAGAATACTTATTTACAAGCTAAAGAGTCTAATATTCGTAAAAGGAAAACATTTTCTTCCCATTTCAAGTGATTTCAATTCAATTCAGCCGTAATCCTAACTATTTTAAGTCAGTTAGACAAATCTTATCCTGTCATTGTGGACTATCAAGAGCCAAGTGATTTATATATCAAATAGAAGATTTGCACTGTTCTGTTGGATCAACTGAAGTACCATTAATGTTCTTTCTGACGATCCAGACTTGGTGTTACAATTTGCAAATTTGTTACAGTTAGTTCTTTATCCAGTGGATGTTCAGAAAGCTTTTTAATCAGTATATTAAACATTTTAATCAGTAGGATCTGCTTTCATTTATAACCTTCCATGCAATTATTTTTTTATTGGTAACTTGAACTTTATTAGATTTTATAAAAGAATAAGTATATATGCTACAACAGAATACCCAGGATTCCTTTTGTAAGGCTAGCACCTGCCCCCGCCCCCTCCCCTTACATCAGTGCCCTAATACAATATACCCCAGTAGAGTTATGCCTTATGCCTCATTAACCCCTTGTCTAGCCATGGTATCTGCCACCACATTTGTTGATCTGTATGTCCATGTGAAGCTTGCATTAATTTCTGACTCTTAAGGTTCTCAGCTCCTTTAAATAATGCCAGTACCATTGAACACCCCTACACGGCTACACCACAAGTTTCCTCACTTGGTAACTGACATAGCTGTCGAGACTAAGCAACAAGGTACCCCCTGCTCCTGTTACCCCAAGTGCTTAAGTGGGTGTTTAGGCAACAATTAAGTGGCAGTTTCTTAGAAATAAGACCTATAATGTTTTGGAAACCACTCATGCTGATATGTGTCATATTAAGTTCTTATTATTCTTTACTGAAAACCACTCATGTGTATATATAATCACACACACACACACACACACACACACACACACATATATATATACATATATGTGTGTGTGTGTGTGTGTGTGTGTGTGTATGTATATATAATCACATTTCATTCCATTCAACAAAGCAGCATGAAACATTAACAATCATGAATTTTCATATAGCCAGAATCTTAACACAAAAAAAAAGCTAAAGTAACAGCAATAAACATTTAAAACCATATGGCACAATCTCTCTCTCTCTCTCTCTCTCTCTCTCTCTCTCTCTCTCAGAGCAAGATAGAAGAATCTTCAAGATAGTTTCTCCTCTTTGGATAGTATTCGTGAGAAGATCTTATCCTTAATCTTTTCATGGATGCTGGTCCACCAACATTTCAATGATGTGAGCAGAGGGGAGTTACAAAGAAGCTGGCTGCAGATTCTGCCTACTTCCCCTTCCCCTCCAATTTCAACAACTCTACATCCGCCAAGGAGGGAGTGTGAGTTCCTGTTGCAGCTTGATTGCAGCTTTAGAAGGTCGTTGCTTCCTCCCTCAGCAGCTGGAATAGGGGGCATTTTTAGAAACTCTAATGGGTACATCTTCTGGGCTTTCAGTGGTCCAGTTCAAGCTGTAGATGCCTCTGAAGCAGAAGCCCACTCCCTACTAGAAGGCTTAAGGCTTGCGAAAGAGGCCCCATTTCAGCCCCTTAGCAGTAGAAGGGTATTCAAGGATCACCATCTAGTGGGCAAAAGACTCAGATGAGCGACTGTGGAGGATAGCTCACCTCCTTGCTGAAATTCATGATCTGTCTTCTCTGCTGAACTGCACCTTTAGATTCTCTGGCCTGTTTGTACATCCCCCCCCCCTTTTGAATATAAGTTATCTTTCTCTTCAAAAATTAAAAAAAAAAAAAAAAATACACCCAACATCAAAGTTATTAGAACTATTTACTTGTTTGAAATTTGAATGACTCGACTGGTTGTTTGAACCAGGTACTGCATGGATATGGACATAGAAATCAGAGTTTGAGGCAAATCCAAGAGTCTGACTTAGCAAGATGAGAAAACATGAAGTCACAGACACATCTATGGAAAAGTATGTATTATTAAAATAGTTCATATTTTTTTAATTCTACCATTACCTGCAAAAAGAAATATAAAGTGTTGCCTTTGTTACCGAATGATGTTTGATATGAAAAATGGCATTAATCCTGTATACTAGTCAAGGTTCAAAGTATCGACATGTATCGGCCTGTATCAGCCAATACGTATCATTCCGGGACCCCTCCGATAAGCCCCTACAGTGGGTGTATCGGAGGTCTGACTGGTTCAGGGGGTAGAGGAGACCTAAACCGGCCCCCCTGAACCGGTTGCAAAAAAAAATAAAAAAAAAAAGCCTGAAACACTGTATTGATTCGCCCGATACTCCCATACTGGTGTATCAGGCGTATCGATATTTTGAACCTCGATACTAGTTATTAGAGATAAAAAGAATTGTTATGTAGAAGTGTCCTCAAGAATACATGGAGTGTTGGGCTCCAATGCATGTCTGACACAAACACATCTCCATTTAGGAGAGTCCACTCAGGACTGGTTTGAACAATGGTTTACTGAAATAAATGGACTTTAAGGGATAGACAATTTACCAGAGGGGCAAGTAGTTCCCAGTTTTTCCAGTTCAATCATTTTGTCAAACTTCGTTTTCAAAAAAAAAAATCTTTGTAATTTGAATTTTCTTTTTGCAAAAAAAAAAAAATGAGAGCTCATGAGGATGGAACTTCACATCTCAAGGATTACACATCTAACATCTGGAAGTGATGGCACATTTCCATTGCTACAACTTTAAGGCACTAATTTGAATTAGAAAGGATTTGTACTGTACCATTGCATGTATGTCTGTGTGTGTATTATAAAGCCATGTATATTACTATAACGTGCTTGTTCTTCATCTATCAAAAGGAAATACTATTTTTCATTTGAACTCCAATTATATAAAAATCTCCTCGAGCAAATATAATCACATCAAGAAGCTCAAAGATAAAGATAATTACCAATCAACAAGCTTCTTCCAAACTTCTTGAGGAACCAAAACATAATCACAACCTTCTTCCAGTGTTCTAGAAAGCTCCAAATCATTGCTTTCGGTATCATTTTTATTTTTAACTAGATCATAGTTATCTATAATTCCTGGTCTTTCTGCTGTCTTTAAAAGCCCATTTGAATGTTGAAAACTAGTAGACTGATCATTAATTGAACAATTGTCTCCTCCGACATAATTTTGCCAACTCATAAACCACCTGAGAAAGTACGAAGCAAGAGACTTAATTCTTCAATATAAACAAGCAATGGTGCCTACTATGATGCCAATACAGTCTAGCATGAAAGCAGAAAATTTTCCTTGATTAAGCTACTGGATCATTTAGCAAAAGCATGGAAAGAATTTTATATAAACAGAGGACATTATTTAGATAATACCAAATTCAGCAATCATATCTGTCTAGACTTGTGTTTCATTTCCTAGTGGTACTAGAGACCCCCAATCTTTCCTACCACTGGTTCAGCCAAGTCCCTTCCTCTCCCCTCATATTCATAAAAAAAATTATAAAAAACAAAAAATACTAACTTCTGGGTAATAAATTATTTTACATGTACCAGAAGTTAGGTTCATATCTAGTCCACCCCTCCCAAGACCCCAATTTGTCAGGACCAACATTGAGTAATGGCTTTTTCCCCCGAGAGCGTCTGATACAGAAGCATGTGCATGGGCAGATCGATTTAACCCTCTTTGGAAGACCAAAGTGAAGCCCTCAGATACAAAAATAAGGTTAAAAGGACTAAAAGGATTCAGGCCTCATTCCCAGTTTGCAAAAGGGACTAGGAGAAATTGGAGAAAACCAAAATTGAAGCTCTGTAGCCTCAGGTGAAGCCAGTTACCTCAGCTGTTTCCCGGGACATGCCTAAACATGTGGTGTGATGCAATCATCTCTTTAAGACTCATTTATGCGAGAAATTCAAAATATCCTCTTTTTGGGTTTCCAATGACAGTCTCATTATGTGAGAGAAACTCATTAGAATTTCTTGCATAAAGATCTGACTTCATAAGATATAACCTATCATACAGTTTCTTGTTGCCAGATTTGACTTGGGTTTGATTTGTTCTTGGTTGATTCTTGAACCAGTTTTTGACTTTTCTTCATTTCATGAGATCTATTGCTTGAGAATTATCCTTTCTAGAGTTCTTACTTTTTGAAATCTATTTCACCTGCATCCTTTCTGGAGTTTTGCCTTCGTAGACCTTCAAGATTTGTCCTAGAGGAAGAAAGAGTGGTTCATTCATCCCTAAGAAACATCACATCTTAGAAGACCATAACTATCACATAAAGCTCACTTAGCATCATGAATTTATTAGTTCTCTTGATTCAAATTTCTCACAACTATTCCACCCTAAAATCGAGTGATAGCTACCTTATGATTAAAAACTCAAATAACATATCCAGTATCTTTAGTTTTTTTTTTATCAGTAAAAATCTTCCATTAATAACAGAGAGATTAAGATACAATAGCTAAAGATTGCATAGGAAATTGCAACCTCCAGCAATCAGTTGCAATTCTGCCCAGTACAATGAAGATCTATTTGCCCCTTGTTTTGCTAGGGTATCCGCCATCCCATTTGCATCCCTTTTAACCCAACCAAACTGAGAGTTGAACTTCCTTGCAAGTGTGTCAATTTCTCTGAAAATAAACTTGAGCTTCCAAGGTGCTGATGTGATGTTTTTGACCCAAGAGATGACCAATAGAGAGTCTCCTTCAATTTCTAAGTCTGTTGTTCCTATCTGCTCAGCCATCTTTAGACCTTGAAGTAGGGCTAGAGTTTCAGCCTGTATTGAGTCACCATAACCTATTGGTCCAAAGTAGAGTGTCACCACCACACCCAGATAACTTCTAAACACACCCCCTATGCCTGCCCTTCCAGGGTTGCCAAGAGAACTCCCATCAAAATTCAGTTTTAGTTTGTTCCATGCTGGTGGCTTCCATTCCATGCTTTCAAGAAGTTTAGGTACATCTGTTTGTGCTATTTCAGCCCAATTCCTTAGTATCTTATTCGTGGAGTAGTTTCTAAATATCTCCATGGTCTTCACCCAATGTTCAGTTCTGATTTTTATGGCTTCAATAACTTCCTCCATTGTTTTGCTTTATACTGAAAAGATTCTTAGGTTTTCCTCCCAAATAATCCATATTATAGCTACTCTCACTGCCTTCCATATACATTTTCCCCTTTTCTTCCATTGACACAGGAAAGAAGGGCTGAATAGACTTACCACGTCCTGAGGGGGAGCCTATCTGCATCCAAAGAGATAACAAACAACACTCCAAATACCAGAAGCAAAAAAGCAGGATAATAGTAAGTGGGCTAGAGGTTCACCACATCCCAAACAAAGAACACACACATGAGGAGAGAGGCAATTGTTTGGCCTCCTTTTCTGTAGCACATTACAAGTGTTTACCTTCCCTAAGAACACTTCCCAACAGAAAGCTTGTACTTTTGGAGGGATCGGTTTAGTCCAAATTTCTATCACTAGGAAGTTCACCCCCATAGGGTTAATATGAGTGAGCAAACCAAAGAAAGATGCACAGGAAAATAAACCATCAGAAGTTGGGGATCACACTCTACAATCAGATATAGATTGGTCCCTCTCAAGTGTTGAAATCAACAGCACTAGAGATTCACACTCATTTTCCCTCAACCCTCTTCTAAAGCCAAAATCCCAAGAAATCCATGATTCTGAAAGCACACCAAACCTAGCAACAGGTTTGTTTTTATAGTTTGATAAAGAGTAGAGGCCTGGGAAATTGAACATAAGAGGCACATCCCCAACCCAAACGTCTTCCCAGTTTGTTGCCACAACCAACACCAAACCTGATAACTCAAAGATTGCCTTCCAAGGAGAGGATGGAGCTGCATTAGGGGCTAATTTTGCATCCCAGCTGTTATCTACATCATCATGTAAGCTTTTAATGACCCTGTGCCACAACCTTTCTTCCTCACAAGGGAATCCCCATAGTCATTTCCTTAAGAGGTCCTTGTTTCTCTTTATTAGGTTCCCTATACCTAATCCACCCTGGTCCTCAGGGTAACAAAGTTGCTCCCATTTCACTAAATAATCTTTCTTTTCTTCACCTGGCTCCCACAAAAAGTCCCTCATAATCTTCTCCAATTCCCTAGCTATTTTCACCGAGATCTTAAAGGTGGAAAAGTAAGTGGGAAGGTTTGCAAGGGTTGATTTTATCAAGATGATTCTTCCCCCTAAGGAAATATAATTTTTCTTCCACATTGCCAACTTCTTCATGAACCTCTCTATCACCGGTTTCCAAAAGCTTTCAGCTTTCGAATTCCCACCCAAGGGCATTCCTAAGTATTCCAGAGGTCAATTTTTCACTTCACAACCTAGCAGATTTGCCATGGCTTGGATATCCCCCCTTTAATGTTGATTTCGGCTACACAGCTTTTTCCCCAATTGACTTTCAATTTGGAGGCCTGCTGAAATTCATCCACCAATCTTTTCAGATTCCTTAAGCTGGCTTCATCACAGCTTTCACAGAAAATAATTATGTCATCAGCAGATTACAAATGAGACACCACCACTTCTGATCTACCCATTCTCCAACCTTTAAACTGGTTTTCTTGATCAGCTTTGGTGATTTGTCTACTCAAAACCTCAGCCACAAAGGTGAATAAGAATGGAGATAAGAGGTCACCCTGTCTTAGTCCACTTTTAGCCTGGAAGAAATCCTTTGCTACCCCATTCATTAGAATAGAAAAATGTGCTAAGCTAATACATTCTTTAATCCACATCCTCCATCTTTCACCTAGCCCCATCTTTTCCATTAAATTCAACAGGAATGACCAATCCACCATATCATAAGCTTTTTCAAGGTTCAATTTACAAATTAAACCTTTGTCACCTTATTTTCTCTTAGCTGCCACACACTCATTTGCCACTAAAATTTGATCCACAATTTGTCTAACCTCTACAAAAGCTCCTTGGTTCTGAGAGATAATATAGGGCAGTACAATCTTCAACCTACCAGTCAAGACTTTAGCAATGATTTTATACAAGCTACCCACAAGATTTATCGGCCTGTAATCCTTAGGGGTTTTGGCCTCCTTTTTTGGCACTAAAGCAACAAAAGTTGCATTTGCTCCAGACGATAATTTTCCTTCTTGATAGAACTCCACAAATACATCCATTAATTCATCTTTCAAAATTTGCCAACAATCCTAATAGAAAACCATTGAAAATCCATCTGGACCCAATGCTTTAGATCTATCCATTGAGAATATTGCTTCATGTATCTCCTCAATAGTGAAGGCTCTTTCTAGGAGGTTAACTTCGGATTCTGGCACTTTGTCCCACTGTAAATCTCCCAATTCTGCCATGTTTTCATCAAAGGATGCTAGTATTGACTTAAAGTGATCCACAAAGCATCTTTCAATTTCTTCTTTTGAAATTTGGTTTTTCCATCTTCTCCCATTTGCTAGAGAGTGGAAAAAAGTGGTATTTCCATCCCCTTCCAAAAGCCATTTACATCTAGATTTTTGCCTCCAAGAAATTTCTTCTTTTCTTAGAATCTCTTCCAATTGCACTTTTAAGTTCCATTTTTCTATTCTATCCTCCACCCTACACTCTTTCCTAGCCTCCTTTTGGTCAACTTCCTCTATTTTCCTGGCTAAATCCTCCTTTATGACCTCAAGTTTTCCAAATTCCTCTTTGTTCCACTCCTTGACCTTTTCCTTCAATCTTTTCAGTTTCTTAGAGAATCTCGCCACTTTCTTTCTAGCCCTAATCCCATCTTTTGACCACCATTCTTTTACCCTTTGCAAAAAGTTCGGAACTTCTAGCCACATGTTTTCAAATCTAAAAGGTGTGGGGCCACCAATAAGATTTTCTTGGTAAAGGCTTAAAGGGAAACGATCAGAAGTCACTCTAGGTAGGGCTTTTAGTGTCAAAGTGCCCCACAGCTCTTCCCAATCAATGGAGAACAGGAATCTATCCAGTTTTGAGCACACTTGATTTTCTTGGAAATTTGACCAGGTGAAAGAGGCTTGTAACAAGGTAGGCTCTTTTAGTTCTAGGGACTCAATCAAGGAATTGAAGTGTTTCATGCTAGATGTTAAGGGTTGGTTGGGGTTGTTTGTCTCATTTGTATATCTTATTACATTGAAATCCCCACCCAAACACCACGGACCCTCCCATATGCCTCTGACTGCAGCTAGCTCTTCCCAGGATGAGTTCCTCTCTCTATATGAATTCGGCCCATACACGTTAGTCAATACCCACTCCCTTCTATCACTCATCCTCTTGGCTTTTATTGATACTGAGTGCTGACCTATAAGTTCCTCCTGACAGTCAACTTCATCATTCTTCCACATTGTAAGGATTCCACCCGAGGCACCCCATGACAGGGCATAAATCCAACTTAGACCCCTGCAACTCCAAATACTTCTTATCCACCTTTTATTCAAGTTTGAAAGCTTTGTCTCCTATAACATGACTATAATCGGTCTCTCCTTTCTTATCACATTCCTGATGATTCTCCTTTTCTTTGCACTTCCTAAACCTCTTACATTCCAACAAAGCACTTTCATTTCACTCTTTTTTCCCCGACCCTAATTCAATCCCAAATCCTATTCTCCTCTTTTCTTCTCCCTTTTCCTATTTACAGTCTTCTCATAGGACACACCACAGGCTAGCCTTTCCACCTCCTTCATTCTTCTCTTTCTTTTTTTATCATCTTCTACCCCCTTTCTAAGATAGACCTTTCCTTTGTCGAACTTCCTTTTGGCTTCTTTTTGTTCCTTTCCTTTTACTTTGGGTACCTCTCTACAGCCTTCTTCTCCCTCATCCAAACGGCAGTCTTCCTTGTCCTTCTCTTGGGTACCTACAATAACTTCATTTCCCCCCTCATCCTTTTCCAAAACCATCACATTAAACAATTTCTCCTCATTGTCTTTTCCACCACCCCCTCCTTTTTCTATTGCACATGGGTCATTATCCGCCACCAGTGACGTTTCAACAGCTGGAACAACAAAATCCAAAGGCTGAAGGTTACAAGGATCAAAATCAAATGAGTTTTGACAGAAAAGTGGGGGCGAAGAAAGAACTGGATTGAGAGGAAGGGGGGAAGAGACTCACTAATCTTGAATCTAGATTTCATTGATTCCTCCAAAGACAAACCCAGATGGCTCAGGTTCAAGTACAGTGTCCACCTGCACAGCTGGGGGGAGTTGTTCCTCAAGTGGTTCCAAAGTCGGTTTGCAATGGAAACCCGTCTCCAAAAAACGGCCACCCTGTCTTTGTTCTTGATTTGTATATATTTTTTTCTCTATCTGAGAATCTCCTGTAGGCCTTCCACTTTCCGCAGTAAGGTTACCAGCCCCTGAATCCTGTATCTCCAGAGTCTCCGTACCAGCATCTTTAGAGAAGAGCAGTTCAGTTCTAAAAGCTTCAAAGTCTAAAAGTTTGCAAGTCTTTGTCGAGTTGATGCTACCAATACTTGACAGTAGATCACCCTCGTCTTCTTCCACATCTCTTAACACCTCCCAACCATGGTTCAAAGTATCGATACGATACGATCGAAACTCATATCGTATCGATACTTTGAACCATGCACCCAATCTGAGTCATCTTCATAGTCTCCTTGCGAGAGGGCTGCTTTCATAAGCCTCAAATCATCCTTAGGGATAATTGCCACTAGAGTTGTAAATCGGGTCGTGCCGGGCTTGGGTTTTCAGGCCCGTGGGCCGTTCTAGCATGGACCCACAGCCCAGCACAGCACAGTCCAACACAGCTCATTTTCATATAAATCAAATCTTAGGATTTTTTATTTTTTGTCTATTTTATTAATTTATTTTAAAATTTCTTAAAAAATTGTGCCTCTCATGGCCTGGCATGGCCCACAAAGTCATGTCGTGCCAACACGGTATGGCCCGGTTTACACCTCTAATTGCCACACCCCAGAACTAAACCTCAACCTTCCCCAAATTTCTAAATTAATCCTAGGGATTCCACCTCCTTTATTGTGTGGCACCATTAGCATTCCCTCTCTTTTTGGATCAGTAAAGAAATGATTTATTAATAATTAAACTGGAGAGTATACAAAGAAGCTTCCCAAGTGGAAGGGTGAGATGCAGCCTCAAATATAAAGAAAATTACAATTGAGCCCAAAACTTATTTACCCTATGCACCCCTTGCTTAGCTAAGTAACCTGCTATCCCATTAGCCGGACTCCTTTGCCAATGAATCTTTACAGTCGTATTAGAGTTTAACCAT
Source organism: Nelumbo lutea (assembly GCF_056320005.1). Taxonomy (NCBI): domain Eukaryota; kingdom Viridiplantae; phylum Streptophyta; class Magnoliopsida; order Proteales; family Nelumbonaceae; genus Nelumbo; species Nelumbo lutea. The sequence goes on along the minus strand of NC_142686.1, from coordinate 38,567,313 downwards.
TTGAATCTTTTCACAGCTTCCCTGTAGGTTGGTAGGTCCAAATAATAAAGTTCGGAACTGTCATCCACCCAACTACCAGCTTAGAATCCACCTCAATTATCAATTTGTCCATATTTAGCTGTCTTGCAAACTGCACCCCCTGCAATACTGCTTGGAACTCAACAAAGATAAGAGTACCTCAAACCAACCGGGCCTGAATATAAAGCAACTATATGCCCACCCACTTCCCTGAACACAATCCCACTCCTGATGGCCCTGGATTTCCAAGCTACAGCCTTCAAAGTTTGGTTTTAAGAAACCTTCTTCAAGGGGAACCCAGGCTGGATTAGGCCTAGCTTTAGCATCTGCACAGTTTGCCACAGCTCCCCAATTCTGCCAAATATCACCAAAGTGGAAAAGGGAAAAAAAGATTTAAGGTTTTAACCCAATATATAGCCCTTGTGATGAAACATTCACAAAGAACCTCTGTCATTTCTATATCATTGAAAATTCTAGCATCACTAGCATTCACTCTTTTGACCATACTAATCAGACTTGAACATGCCTTGCCTTGGCATTCTTTTTAAAAAACAAAATACAATTTGTAAAATACTAGAACCCTTTTTACATAAATCACCAATTGGAGTAAAACATGACATCTGGGTTAATTGATAACATTGCAATTCATAAAGTACAAAATTTGAATTTTATGGACCTGTCTACCAAGTAACTGATGAGTGGACGAAGGTAGCTCCTCCAAGCACCATTGGTCCATGTGCCAGACTGAAACCATGAAAGTGTAAAAAGTGCATCCAGATATTCTACTGCCTTCTGTCTATGTTTTTAAATCCTTGAAAAATCAAATAGCAACCTTATTCCTCTTCTCAATGCAAGAGTTTTCTCCCCTAGTCAATCACCAAATCTTCTCCAGTTCCAACCCATTAGCCATAGCACTTTAAATCCCTTGGGCATTGCTGCTGAAACAGTCAAATTATATTGCTTTGGTTCTTGTTGACCAACAAAAAGACCCATTAGCCACAGCATTCTTTTTGCTGCCACCACTGAAACCAGTCCATTTGGCCTGTTTCTTCATCAATTGTTGTTCCATAGGGATCTCTTTGCTCCTGCCTCTGCCACTTATCAAAGTATATCCATCTTTGTTTTTACAAGAAGGGGCTTAAATAAAAGGAGAGTGCTTAATTAAAGGTGGACACTTAACTTCTTAATTCTTATGCATTTTATAATTTATATGTTGTGCTTTACAGTGTTAATATAAGAAAAGTTACATCAAGCCATTTATATTCTTTCCTTTTTTTCTCATTTTGTTAGGGTTCAATCAAACATACAAGTCACTGCAGTGAGTTTGAACTCTGCAAGACTTGAACACAGAGATCAGAATCAATACAAGATACATAAAGGACTGTGACCAAGAAGCAGGTATTCTTTTTTCGTTTTTTTTCTGTTTTCCTTTTCTTTTCTTTTCTTTCTTCTTCTTCTTTGATGTAGGTAGTTGCATAATCTGTGCCTGCCTTCAAACACGAAATGGACAGCTGTTAACCATCTCCCTTCCGATCCAGTTAAAGAATCAGTAATGTCAACCTCAATGATTGAATCTCTTCCTTTGCAACCTTGCATGTGGGATGTTGTACAAAAATTCTACTGTTTTTTTAAGGCAAGGTATTATATTGAAAAAGAAAGATAACTGAATACACCATCCCATGTACAATGAGAGCCTGTACATTGGGAATATACAAAAAAGACATGAGAAATCAGTTAAAAAGAAAATCTGGAGAGCATTGAAAGCCATTGTACACTTAAACCAATAAGACAGAAAGCCTAGACTTTTGTTCTTGACTGAAGCTACATCATTATATTTATTGTCAAAAATCCAATAGGTTCCTTTCCTTCCCTAGACCCCACAATATAGTAGCAAGAAAAATCCTCCAAAGCAGCTTGACCCTTACATTCAAACCCTTGAGAGTCCACCGTTGTAGAAGCTGAAGGACTAAAACACCAAAGCAAGACCAAGCCATTTCCCATAATTGATGAGAAAAACTGAAGAAGAATCCTCATAGGTATTGTCAACATCAACAATCCATACTGATGAATCTTTGCAAGGTCCATCCATACTGATGAATCTTTACAGAGTTAATTGCTTAACTCTGTAATGAAGCATAACACATCCTCTAATGAAACACTGTTCATTGTATTGATCTATTTGGCTCTTCTTTTTGTGACAGTTGTTATGTTTGAAATATTAAAATTTAAAATGAATTCTTGTTAATTTGTTAACAGTATGATGCTTTTACATGTTTTGATGTGAAATTATAAGTTATTTGATGAGTATTATTGTTAATTGTTAGTGTAGATGATAGCTAGTTACCATGCAAATTATGAAATTAGCCTAGGATTTGGGGGTATTTTATCTTCAAAACTCACTGCCACTCCCTAGTCGCTTAGCTTCGCCTTGGTGCCTTGACAATTACGGTTGTCAAAATCTTACAATTTATGATACTTTTCATGATTCAAATGATGAATCTAAAGGGTTTCTATTTGAATCTTATATGTGAATCCTCTTCTACAAAAGTATTATGATTTATTATTTGAATCCTCTAATTTGATTCATGCAATTCAAATCAATTCAATTAAGACTTAGGGGCTGTTTGATCATGGCTGAAGTGTTTGAACTGAAAGACTTGCTGCTTTGTCTTTTAGTGAATAAATATTTGGGTATAACAAACAACCTTCAGCTTCAGCCATTATGGAGTTCACAACCTCCTTGATAGCTTATTACAATAGATCCAATACAGGGTGTATCATAGTGGTTTCCAACTTGGGTGGCATAGAATACAGGTGGAATGGCCAATATTAATGCCATTCCTCCCATATCGTTTGTTTGGTCAGTATCATACTGTATTGGTGCTGTATCCTGTATCAGTAAGTATCAATTCCGTATCAACTGATACATATTTATATTTCAAATTGAATTTTAAATCATTAATTGTGCCAGCCCATCAAATTCCACCATTAGCCTATCATTAATTGTTCCTTAACGCATTTTATATTAATTGGAGTCTTTTTAAATTTCAAAAGTCAAATTAAACACATTAATTACCATTCAAATCCTGCCAATACTCTCTTATTAAATACAAATTATAAAAAACAAGTACCATGCTTATAGAGAAATGTGAACCTTTGTCTTTCAAATTAAAGGTGTGAGCACATACCAGTAGGCCATTCCCCAGTGCTATGCAAGTAATTAACTTAAATTTTATTTAACTTTGGGGCTACATGTAATTCAAATAAGTAGTGCTATACACGAATTTTCAACCCAAAAAATTAATAAAAGTGATCACTAAAATAAAGTTGTATGATATCCATATGTGTTTATGTCTTAGGCGCTGCTTGATAACAGTTGAAATGGTTGAATTAGCTTATTGCTTTGTCTTTTAGCGAATAAGTTTTCAAGGAACTTGTGGGCTCCTTAACGGTTGAAGCTGAAGTTAGGTAGTACCATACCCTTGAATATTGTATTATTTTATTATTTTATCCACTAATAAACAAAACAACAAGTCATTCAGTTCAGCAACCTCAGCTGTCATCAAACGGCCACTTGGGCTTATGGTGAATATGGATTAAAAGTAGTGTCTATATCTATTTATCAAAAAACCTATAATATATATATATATACACACACACACACACACAACTATAAAAAGTACGAATAGGGTCTAATATTTCTGAAAATTTTCTGGACTAAAATACCCCTTTTTTGAAATAAGGTTCCTATCTATTATGAGGGCAGAAAATGTAATTTGAATAATACTATTTGCTGCATTCAATTCCCTCTCATTAAATCCCATTTAAGGTATTAACTCTCGCCACCCTCATTTAACCATAAATTTAAGGCATTTTTGTTTCTTTAATTACTAAATTCCACTAATTAAATCTATACATAAATAATTCTAATAACATAAAAACTTGTACTTTTGGAATTAACTTGGAAAAGCATTATTTTTATCTAGGTGGTGGTAAGAAATTAAACAATTTTGGGTCAAATGGGCCAACCCATGTTGCTGCCACAATTAAATAATAAAAAATTAAAACTTGATAAAATGCAAAAAAAGTATAGAAATTAAAGAAAATCTTGGGAACATCTTTAATATTATATATGCATCATACTAAACAAGAATAAGTATGATAAATAAGAAATACTTTTCTTAATGATGGAAATGGAATATAAAATTTAAAACCAATTGGAAATAAAATTATTTTCTTATTCTCTCTCATTAAGTCTCTCATATCTAAGGTATATTCTCTCATTAAATCCTATATTTAAGATATATTTTTCTCATCATTAAATTCTCTTAATTAAATCCACAACATTGATTTTAATAGTATAAAAATAATTTGAAAACAAAACCATTTTCTTCCCTCCCGGTGGTGGGTAAGCAATTCAACCATTTGGGTCAAATGGGTTAACCAATAATGCCATAATCAAATAATAAAAAATAAAATAAATAATATATAAAAATACAAAGAAAAAAGAATTGAGCATATCTCTAATATTATATATTCATTATACTAAATAAAAGTAAGTATGAAATGTAAGAAATATTTTTATTAACGATGAAAAAGGAATTACAAATCTAAAATAAACCTTGAAATTAAATTAAATGATGTCATAGTCAAATAATAAATTTTTTAAAATAAAAATACAAAAATAAAGAAAAAATTAGAGAACAATTTGGGCACATATTTGATGTTATATATTTATAAAAAAATAAAATATTGGGTCCATTTATAATATTATACATTCATTATATTGAACAAAAATAAGTATTATACAAAATTCTATCAATGATGGAAATACAATAACAAATGGTTTGGGTGGTAGGTTAGTGGTTTGGGTCAAATGGATTAATTAATGACGTTATAGTGAAATAATTTTTAAAAAATAAAAAGGTACAAAGAATCAAAATTATAAAAATTATAAAAAATTTGGACACGTATATAATATTATATATTAATTATATCAAATAAAAATTAAGTATAACAAACAAACATTATTTATATAATGTAGATGAAATATATAATTTAAAATTGATCTAAAGCATGCTATTTTCCTATCTAGATGGTGGGCCAATTATCAAACTTTTCAAATAAACTCATGATGGTGTCATAATTGAATAATAAATATTCTAAAAAGATAGAACACAAAAAATGAAAAGTATACAACTTTGTCAAAAACATTTGGGACATTTTTAATGTTATATATTCATCAAATTAAATAAAAATTTGTTAAAATAAAAATTAATTTTATTTATGATGAAAATGGAATACAAAATATAATAATAATAATAATAATAATGATGATGATGATGATGATGATGATGGTGGTGGTGCTGATAATAATTTTCATTGTAATTTAAAATTTTAGTGTGCAATGCACGTCCACATTTACTTGTGTGTGTGTGTGTGTATGTATATATATATCAGCATTATCAAAGTCAAAGTGTCAACTAGTCAATTGATCAGTTGAGAGCCAGACCAACCACAGCACCAAGTAGTTGTTTGATACTCATGATGTTGTTGGCTTGTTGCCTAGGATGACTAAGCATCAACTAGATTGTCTAGTTAACCATAAAGCCATTTTAAAGCTTTACTTTCTTGTTTGTATCTCTATCTATTTAAAATGATATAAAATGCGTTCGCATTTTGTTATATTCATGTTGTTACTTTAAATATTTGTGGTGGAACATGGTTGGTTGATGGTATATAAAATAGGGAAAAAAAAACAAAATAAAAGAAGGCAATGGATGAGTTCTTTTAAGTTTTATTTTAATCAGTGGCATCCTAGTATGGAGTTGATACACACAAAAGGGGAATCAAGTAATCAAGGTTGCACTTTCTATTGAGAGGTATATTGTATTTGGGTTTTCTTTCAAGGGAAGTGTTGGATATTACAGGGATATATTTGTAATTTTGATAAATTTTGGGGACTTGTCTGTATTTATGGGAAAAAGAGGGGTCAATGTGAAAATTCAAAAAAAAAAAAAGGGTCAGTGTGTGATTCTGATATACTTTGGTCTTTTGTTTATTTAAGTCATTGGTTATATAGGATGAGGGTTGAGTGAGAGTGGACATTTTGCATCTCTTATTCTCATGGTGTTGCAGTGGTGTAGGTGGCAAGAGCTTGTTAAAATAGCTGACCACTCATTAAAGCAGTCAGTTGCTACTGTTAACAGTCAACTACTGGGTAAGTGTGTTTTGTGAGTTGGAAATGCGGGCGCGTGTTGAGGTTGCTTCAGCATCCTTAATTGCAAACTGAAGCTGGTTTTCCTACCTTGAGTTTGAGGGGGTGTGTTGAGAGATATATTGTATTTGGTTGTACTTGGGTTGTCTTTCAAGGAGAGTGTTGGAAGTTACAGTGATATATTTGTAAATATTGATAATTTTGGGGACTTGAATGTATTTATGGAAAAAGAGGGCCAGAGTGTAATTCTGATATACTTTGGTCTTTTGCTTATTTAAGCCAATGTTTGTGTAGGAGTAGGGTTGAATGAGAGTGGACATTTTGTATCTCTTATTCTCATAGTGGATGTTTTCCCTCTCTTCCCATGGATGTAGACTACCAAGTCAAACCATGTTAAATCTTAATGCTTTCTCTTCTTTCTTCTTTCTATTTTCCTATTGGTTTATTATTCTTCTTTCTTGTTGTTTAACATGCTCAAAGGCCCTTGAATAGATCTTTATTCTCAAAAATGCCCCCTCATGTGAAAACCCATCAAGAAGTATGGACAAGCACAAACCCATGACCCATCCATACCTTGTGCTGAAATTTAATTAATTATAGAGGAGACAACGAGAATCGAACACTAGACCAAGTGGTCGAAATAGGCTCTAATACCATCTCAATGAACCATTCAACCTAAAAGCTTAAGCTGTTAGGTGAGGCCTCGAATAGATTTTTATTCTCCAACACTTTTCTTTGGACTGTAAAAATTGTTTTTTATATTTTCAAAGCAAAGACTATAAACTAAATATTCAATATCACTTTTTTCTTTCATAGCTTGGAAAAGAAAGAGGTTCCAAATAGGCATATAGACCTAATCAAGGATATGTATGAGGGTGCAACAACCAATGTTAGAACACTTGTGAGAGAGACATCAGATTTTACAGTTAAGTGGGTCTTCATCAAGGTTCAACACTTAACCCTTATCTTTTTGCACTGATCATGGATAAATTGACTAAACATATTCAGGAAGAAGTCCTATGGTGCATGTTGTTCATTGGCGATATTATTTTAATTGATGAAACTAATGAAAGATTAAATACAAAACTAAGTTTATGGACAAATGCCTTAGAAACAAGAGGTTTTAAAATAAGTAGAGCTAAAACAAAATATATGATATGAAAATTAAATAATAATAGAAGTACAAATCAGGGTACATCTAGGATTTGGGACAAAGAGATAACTCAATGTGACCTTTTTCAGTACCTTGGTTCAATAGTTCATAACAAGGGAGAGATTGAGAAGGATGTCATCCATAGAAATAAGCAGGATGGACAAAATGGAGGAGTGTATCCAAAATCTTATGTGATGGGTGACTACCACTTACATTAAAAGAAAATTTTTATAAACCAGTTTTAAAGTCAGCTATGTTGTATGGAACAGTGTGTTGGGCAGTCATAAAACATGTCCAATAAATGAATGTGACAAAAATATGTAATTGTGTGTGTTGAGATGGATGATTGGAACAACAAGAAAGGATAGGGCTTAGAAATGAAGCTATTCAAAGGAACCTAGGAGTAGTTCCATTAGGTAATAAAATGAGAGAAAGTAGACTAGGATGATTTGGTAAAATGCATAGAAGACTTTTGAAGCACCAATAAAAAGAAGTGACTTGTTGCAAGTTGAAAATGCTAGGAGTAGGGGTAGACAAGAAGGACATGGGTCGAAGTAGTAAGAAATGAATTAAGCACTAATAATTTAACAATGGATATGGCATTAAACAGAACAAGAAATAGGACTCATGTAGTCAACCCCAAATAATTGGGATAAGGCATAGTTATAGTCTATATTAGCTTGATAGTATTAATATCATAAAATTTAGAGCATATGTAGGGGTAGACAAAAAGGACATGGGTCGAAGTAGTATGAAATGAATTAAGCACTAATAATTTAACAACGGATATAGCATTAAACAGAACGAGAAATAGGGTTCATGTAGTCAACCCCGTATAGTTGGGATAAGGCATAGTTATAGTCTATATTAGCTTGATAGTATTAATATCATAAAATTTAGAGCATATGTTTTTTATTGGCTATTCAACGCCTAGGCACCAACCAGTCATTGTAGCAATGAAAGGCCAAAACAACTTAGTCATCACCTCACCAAATTGATAATACAGATTTTTGGCACGTCTATGGGAAAAAACATAAATAATCTTACAATTTATGACACGATCACAATTTCCAAAAGATTGCCTAAGGTACGGAAACAATAACTTTCTATTTCATATGTTTGTACTAGAAGTGTGCTAAAATAAAATCCTATAGCAAATAAAGTCCAAATAGATTTCTAACACCAAAAATATGACGAAGCCTACTGATTAACCAAGAGCTAATGCCATATGTGTTAATTGTCATATAGTCCAAGTAAAAGACCTAAACAAAAAAAGAGACAATCGGGAATTAAACAAGCACTGCCACATCCTTGGTATCATTGATAGTCTGAACGAACTACAGGATTACATACTAATTCAGAATTCAACAATTCAGTAGCAATGGACATATAAAAATAAATAAAAATGCAAAATGCAACAAAACGTCCAATTTAAATACCTAGCGGAAATAACATAATACAGGTTCCCTTCTTTCAAATTAGATTCTGCTGCTTCAGTCAGTTCCTTTATAATGCGTTTTTCTTCCTCCGGAGTGCACGGCAAGCAGCTCGCTTCGTTGTCCATCAGGAAACCCGAATTGGAAATTGTCATGATTGATCAGAAAGCGGTTTCTTCACCTCTTTCTCCGATCAAAACTTTAAGAAAGGGGAAAAAAAAGCAATTACAGGTACACAGGTTTCAAACTCATCTATGTATTGCAGCCTCTGATCCCCAATATACGGCCAAATCTACCCTCAAAACAAGTCATGTAAGAGGGAGAAAAAAAAAAACTGAGTGGGATGGGGATAGAATTTTGGGTTCGAGTATCAAATGAATTTCTGATTCCTTCTGTTCATAGGAGTGGGATGGGGATCGGAGGGAAGCGGGAAGAAACAAAGATTGCACGTGGTTTTAATCTCGTAGAAATTCGAGAAGAGAAAAGAGAAATACGAGGGAAATCCGACTTCTACTCCCTCATCGTCTCTTCAACTGTGTCCCATTTCCTCCCCTCGATCGGGTCACCAGTCACGCCGTCACGCGGAGCTTTAAATGGCAGCCCGCACCCCGCAGAGTGCAAATGGTCAAAATACAATTACAAGCAAAGGATACATTGAGGGGCCATTTAATAAAGACCCAATGTTTTTTATTTATTTTCGCTTCAAAGAGAAACGACTGAACTGATCGTTATTTTGTGTTTCTAACTTTTTTTTCTGGGAATATTTTCGATTATTGTTATCCTCACTCTACTGTCAGCTCGAATTTTAAAATACGATAATTTAATGACTAAACTTTTAAAAACGTGCCAATTTAATATCTACCCGTTAATCAACCATTAAGAAATATATGAAAATATACAAATGCCCTTTTAAGCGTTATTTACTTTTTTTTTTTATCAATCATCTAAACATTGAGAAAAATGAATAATCCTATTTTTTTTATTCAAAAAAGATAGAATCATCAGAATGCCCATCTTAATCTCAACTTGCTTGAATAGAATAGATAAGAATTTGGGATTGTTCAGTTTTTTGTCAATATTTAAATAATTGATAAAAAGAATTAAATTATACTTGAAAAGGCATTTATCTTCTTTCAAATAATACTTAACAGCTAGTTATTGATAAGTACTAGATTCACACATTCTAAAAATTTGGAAACCAAAATAACAATAAGCCCAAAATACAAAATATTAATCAGAATTTCTTTTTCCTTTTATTCTTCTTCTAATGACTTATTGTTTTATTTTTAGTGGGTAAAATAACTGAACCGGGATATATTACAACACAGGTGTGTGAATACACATGGGGCTCACATGTAGGTTCATTGTATATGGAAGAGTGGCATTGTTAGTTTCCGTGTCAATGTTACCCTAAAATTTAGGGTAGTATCTCTTTATTACTCTAACTTTAAAATGTGTCAATGCAATACTTTTTAACTCCGTCCCTTTACTGCTTTTAATTTAATATTTTCACGGACATTATAATAGATTGTAAATTTATCAAATTGCCCTTTCGATATTACAAATAATAAATACATTTACATAACCACGAATTGCCATTTTTATTGGATAGTAAATTTATCAAATTACCCTTTCATATGTTGCCTATATCGAGAGGACCCGCTCTCGTTCGTCCAAGATTGTTAAGTGCCTGAGACAAGACATTATTCACTATGACTCTAATGGATGAATTGAAGAGAGTTCGGATCGTCTCTCCCCTAGTGACAGAAAATTTTCTGTCCCATCCAATAAAATACTACCACAACACCTATTTGTCTATAACTCAAATTTAATGAGTCCATACTTAAACGGCAGTCCGGACTCAAAAAACATTAAATTTTATTAAATCGCTCAATTTTAAATAACTCCCTCCTTTCTTCTTCCTCTTCATTGCAATCAATTGTTGTCTTTCCGCTGTATCTCTTCTTCCTTCGGACATTTTTTCGCCTAAATTGACTATTCGAGTCATGACTTGGTCCTCGAGGCACGTGGCCCCAAACTACCGCCTTGCCATATCATCCTAACTCAGTCATATCGGCATAGTTCAGTCGAGTTACACTATTATGGTGGCCCCCCATCTTCTCCTTTCAGCCACATCAACTAAACATCACATGGATGAGTACAATTACGGATAAAGAGGAATAAGTAAGATGGCTCCATTAGGGAATGAGATTCTATCCCGAATACCTCGGTGCCTAATTTCATCCTAACAATCCCAAAAGCCCAATCCGACCAGGACGCGGATCTTTGGCTATAAAAATGTACTCCATGCTCAAGGTAAGGGACCAAACTTTTGAGACCTACACAGCTACTTAGCTCGGACCGATGTCCTTATAGCTCGGTCCACCCATCCCACCACCTTCTACTAACTTGAGCATCAGACTTCTTATCTGGGGATAATTCCTCGGGTCTCTGACTTTTGTTTCCTTTATCACATGTCTTGAAGCGTGGCCTCGTCCTTGTAGCCCGGCCCCGCCATGCCAACAAGGACTACCTGATCGCCTTCCCCAGTTCATGCACTACCTCGGATTAAGCAGCATCAGATTGACGTCGACTATGGGAAGCACACAAAAAGCCTTTCTCGAAAATCTAATTCCTCTTCACGCAATTAAGGAAGCGATCAAGATGCCTAAAAACCAGCCTAAGTGATCAATTAGCCATTCTCCGTCTTGGGAAAACCAACACTCCCCGCACCAAGAAGTCACGCAACCTTCAGCCGTAATTAGACCTGTTCATGGGTCGGGCTCGGGTTGGGCTTTTACTCTCCATTAACAGAAATATGTTAGGCCCGAGCCCGAGCCTGAAGCCCGACCTAATAAAAAAATTTAGAAATTTTCCCTATTCAATAATCAATATAAATCAGAATTTTATTTACATTAAAAAAATATATAAATTCAAATTTTATTTATATTAAAAAAAGAATCTAAAGAAGGGAAAGAGGATGTGGAGAAGAAGAATTTGGTTGGAAAAAGAAGGGAAGGAGGTGAAAAAAAGAGGGGTATTCAACTAGGGTTTTTAGGTTTAGTTATAGGTCAGGCCGGGCTATTTTGGCAAATCTCGAGCCTGGCTATTTTGGCCCAAGGTTAAGCCTGCGGGCCTATATACTTGTTCAAGCCCGTTTGGGGGTCGGGCCACCCGGCCCATGAACAGGTCTAGCCGCAGTAGATCAAGTGCAGTTCTTAGCCATGCAGGAAAAGGTTTATAGGATCTTCAAATTCATGCAAACACTAGGGTCTGTTGCGCCGCTCAACCGAGCCGCCCCCCCAGACGCCCCGACGCGCACAAAGGACGATTCTCAGACCGAGGACCCCAAAGCACGTTGGACAGACGTAAGGGTAAAGCGGCCTGAACATATGAGGTAGGACACGACCCAAAGGCCCACCGCCACTGTCTGTTCTCACGGACGGGACCATCATAGCTAAACACACCAATTAGTGTGCATCCTCGCCAAAGAAAGGCTTGGCAAAAGGACGCCATGCTTCAAGGTCTCTGTCGTCGAGTCAAGTTCGGTCAAGGATCACCCCACATGACCCAAAAGGGAGGTCGTACACACTACAACCCCAAATAACGGAGACGCCAAGATTAAGGAGCTTCAGCAACATCTGGAAGAGTTAGAACATATTTCCGCACATAAGAGTGCAATCCTCGCCGTAGATCAGCCTGTGTAGGCCACCACACATATCACCAAGGAGCCACCCTTCGTCCAAGACATCATGGATGAGATACCCCCTGCTGGATGGTAAGCCCCCCAACTTGACAAGTGCGACGGGTACTCCGACCCCTTCGACCATATTGCGATGCTCCAAGCCTAGATGATGCTACATGGTGCGTCGGAGGGACTGATGTGCAAAGCCCTTGTAACCATATTGCAAGGCCCAGCCTTGACATGGTACTCCTCCCTATCGTCGATGTCTATAGTGTCATGGGCACAACTGGAGACCCTGTTCCTAGCACAGTTCACAGCAAGTCAGAAGCATTGAAAAACCTCGGCCAGCCTCATGCAAGTCCGACAGAGAAAGACGGAGTCCCTTAGGGACTACCTGAGGTTCAACAAAGAAGCACTTCAAGTCAGAGACTTAAATCAATCAGTCGAGGTGGCGGCCATACAACACAAACTCCGCCCTTCCCCGTTCAACTTCCTTCTCCATCTCCAAGAATCCTCCTCAAACGTTGATCGCACTAATGATCCACGCACAGAAGTATATCAACGCTAAAAAGGCTTAGGCACAGCTTAGAGACGAGGATGAGAAGCCCAACAAAAAAAGGAGAGAGAACGGCAGGCAAAAGTCCGAGAGGTCAAACAGAGACCCCAAGAGGCAAGATTGTCGGACCGACCATAGACCTCGCACCCCGCTGCCGACCTATCGGAAATTCACGCCGCTTAATGTTTTGCGGTCTGAAGTTCTGATGCAAATCCACGACCGCAACAATGTCAAGTGGCCCGAGAAGATGAAGACACAAAGTAACAAGAGGAACCAAGACAAATATTGTGAGTTCCACAAGAACCATGGCCACGATACAGAGAACTGTTTCAATCTACGCAACCATATCGAAGATCTGATTAGGGACGGTTATCTCAGCGGCTTCATAGACATAAAGGATAAATCAACCCAAGAAGAAAGAAGACCGAACGAAGCTTGGCAGCCTCCGCCCTGAGGCCCCCTAGCCAGCGTTGTCCATGTGATATCAAGGGAAAGCGCCTCCGGAGGGAAAAGCAGCTTGGGACAGAAAATATATGCTCAGTTGTGTGAGATCGACGACCGAGGTCATGGGAGGAGGCACGACACATCTATTACCTTCCCTGACGACGACCTCCGAGGAGTCCAGACACCGTACGACAATCCCTTGGTCGTCACAGCCTAAGTAGCTAACTTTGAGCTACGGGGATCCTAATTGACACAGGAAGTTCTATCGACATATTGTTTGAAGATGCATTCTAAAAGCTCGGCATCACCAGAGAGCGGCTTGCACCAGTTAGCACTCTCTTGATGGGATTTTTGGGAGAGTCCCTCCAGTCCACTAGGAGGATAACTCTCCCCGCCTTGATCAGGGATGGCGATGTGACTGCGATGACCATGGTAGATTTCATCGTGGTGCACTGCCCCTCCTCTTACAACGTGATCCTCGACAGACCGACCCTCAATGCCCAGTAAGTCCTAGTCTCAGCATACCACCTCGCCATGAAATTTCCAACCAAGTATGGCATAGGGGTGGCATGTGGGGACTAGAAAACAATGTGACATTGCTATCAGTTATCCTGCCGAGGACCATGTCCAGTGACCGAGACATTGATGGCAGAAGCATATGACCTATTCGACAAAGTAAAGGCACAGCGCAACCAACCTGTGGAGGACCTCGTCCAGGTCCCCTTATTTGAGGATGACCCTGAAAAGACGGTTGGTTGCGCTGTGGAGCAAGAACTAAACATTTTATGTTAGATATTCAATATAAATAGAGTTCTACCTATTTTATGTTAGAAAGTTTTAAACAATTTTTTTTTTTATTTCTGATTTTTATAATTAAAAAATGCCACATGATATTATACTTGATGAAGATTTGGAAATGACCATTTGTATAACAGATTTTTTACATAGTTTTTATGGTGCAAAAGGAATTTTCAGATGTTTATTACCTAACAAGTTGTCTTTTAGTTAATCAATTATTTATGGTTAATGAATGTTTTACAAAATATTGAAAAAAATCACATGAAAAATAAACTTAAAAATATTGGGAGAACATTTATTCTATTTATTGTTTAGCTTCAATATTAGATCCTAGGATTAGAAAAAAAGATGGCGTAGATATTTTACTTGAATCATATTGTGAAAATATGAATATTAAAATTATAAATCAAAATGAATAGTTGATAATTTATTATTTAAAATGTATAATTTATATGAATCTAATATGGTAATTTACCAAAAAAAAAAGAATCTAATATGGTAGGATATAAAAAATCTACAATTTGTACAAGTGCAACTTCCACTTCTAAAACAACTAGTTCTAGTAGTGTGAAATATAGACTTTGTTCTTTAATAAGTAGGAGGAAGAAATGTGATGCCACCTTCTCAACAAGTTCATTTACTTAACTTAATTTTTATTTACAACCAATTTTTTCTAGTTTAATTAATTCCTTCAACCCGAAAGGAATGAATAATTTTGATATATTTTGCATGGTGGAGTGGACATGAAAAAAATTATCCAATCCTTGTCGCACGTGATCTACTAACCCCTTCGATATCTATAGTTCCATCTGAGTCTTGTTTTAGTAGTGCATGTACTAAGGTATTGGATGACAAGAGAAGTTGTATAGATGATGAAAGTCTGGAGATGTGTATTTACTTTAAAGATTGGCTAGATGTTGATGATAGATTACAAGACAAATGAAGGCATGTCAATACCCCTGATGATTCATTTGAAGTAGATGATCAAACTTAAGATGGAGATGGAGGTGGAACTTGAAGAAAAATGATGAAGACAATATTTTGTTCGTATACTTAATAATTTTGTACATTTTTTAAAATTATTGTAAATTTTGTTATTCAATTTTATATTTTTATTTAAATTATTTGTTATTTTTTCAACAATATAATTTTTAAATTGTAATTGTATTATATTTTTTATATTTTATTCCATTTTGTTAAGTATTTTTTGACCACTATATTGTTAAAGTTTCAAATTTCAATGAAATAAAATTTCTATTTTTTTTCTAATTTGTTGTCCATTTGACATTTTGTATTTTATTAAGTATTTTTTTCATTTATTTGTTAGAATTTTTAATTTTCAATTTGTTCAATTGTTCCCAAAGGAAAATTAAGTATTTTAATTTTATTTAATAAAAAAAACAAATTGCCCCGGTCCATCCTAGGCCAAGCCTGGCCCATGGCCCAACTGGACACAGTTCGAGCCCACAGCACGACTTGCAGCTTGCTTGGCCCAGGCCCACGGCCCAGCCCAACACACCATTGGCCTGCATGGGCTCGCGCCGTGGGCCGTACCGGGCCGATCCCCAGCTTATTGCAGGAGAGGGAAGCACGGCCCGTTCACCGCTGGCGGGCTATGCCGTGCCGGCCCGCTTTACAATTATAGGTTTTCGGGAAAAATTTAGGTCGTAAAGTCTACCGAAACAAGGTCCGGAAAAGAGAACAACTTCTCCCTTCCTTATTTTTCCCGGAAAAAAATAATAATAAATAGAGAAAAGTTTTCCTATCTTCTTTTTTATTTTCCATTTCCTTCCGTGTTTTTTCTATATTTTCTTCTTTCTCGCCTTTCGTTTTCTGCAAACCGATCTCGAGGAAGTCTCCTTTTCGATCAATAGAGACGATTTAGAGAAGCAGATAAACCCTCATTTACAGATGTAATTTGGAGGACATTTTCTGCTTTTTATAGCAGATTTCTTCATCTATCGATCGATCAATAAGCAAATAGGTTGCAAAAAGTCGCAGCAAAGTCCCGGTCATGGCGGTTGCAGAGAATGCTGGTGTTGATTTGGGGATTAATGTTGGTTCTTCCACCCGGAATTTTGAAGCTGTCGGGCCGGATTCGCATGTACCGAACGATCTAGATCAACCAAAGCAGAATCATTTAGGCACGAGAATGGTCGATCCTAATTTACATCAAAACAGTAGTAACAACAATAATCCAATTTTAAGGCCACACGATCAGCCGTACCATATGAAGATTCATCAGTTTCAACAGCAACATCAGCAACAACAGCAGACTCAGCACAGAGGAACAACTCCATCGGCGCATGTTAGCAACCACAAGGCACAGCTGTCACAGGTTCAGCACAACCTTGACCAGGTGCCTAAGAAAGCTGCGCAGAACATGCAAGTAGGGGGAGCGATGACGGCGCAGCATGGTGCGCCAGGAAAATCTGGGTTCGTGCAGGCTCATCAGCGATCGAATGGCGCCGATTTGCAGAGGAACGGAGAGGTTGGTGAGAGTTACAAGCGGGATATCAGGGACTTAGAGGAGCTCCTTTCCAAGTTAAACCCCATGGCTGAAGAATTTGTTCCTCCTTCCCTCGTTAACCATGGATCAGGAGGTGGCCTTCATGCTAACAACTTTTTGGTGCATAATAACACTGGAAATGGCAATGTCAACGGAAATACCACTAGAAGGGTAGGATCAAAACTGCTTTCTCTCGATTTCTTTGCGTCCTTTCTTTTTCTTTTTTATCTCTCCCTTCTGTGCATGTCTCTTTTGTCCCATTCTACTTTTATTAAATCTCATTTTTCTTTAATTGGTTTCTCTCGGTTTAGAAAAAGAATAACTATAATCAAGGGAAACGGAGAGTGAACAGCAGAACAAGTATGGCACAGCGAGAAGAAGTAATTAGGAGGACTGTATATGTATCTGACATTGATCAGCAGGTAAGCAATTACATTAGCTTCGTGAGGTTTCCATTTTTCTTTCCTTTCCCGCCCCCTTCGGTTTATTTTTTTATTATATATAATGCCTGTCGCTTAATACTTTACTTAAAATATTTTGTATTTGGTGTCTAGGTGACTGAAGAGCAGCTCGCCGCCCTTTTTATAAACTGTGGACAGGTAACTCAAGTTCGTTTTTTGTTACTCTAAACTGCGCTTTGCTCTGGCGATGGTGACTTATCTCTTAATAGCTTCCTCTTTCGTGGGCTGAAGATCGTTGACTGCCGTGTATGTGGTGATCCTAATTCCGTTCTTCGTTTTGCTTTCATTGAGTTTACTGACGAGGGTAAACTTCATGAACTCAGTATGCTATTTGGTTTACCTTCTTGATCAACTTCTTATTTTGTTTCCTATTCTGAATCAACGGTTGTTTGCTTCTTGGTCATGTGACAACTCAGAGGGTGCAAGGGCTGCATTGAGTCTGGCAGGGACTATGCTTGGATACTACCCAGTTAGGGTGCTGCCCTCAAAGACTGCAATTGCACCTGTTAACCCGACATTCCTGCCAAGGGTGAGGAAGTCTGCAACTGTGGTTACTTATATGTTTCTTTACAATGATAATGCTTCATTAAAATTTTCATATTTCTGAATTTAAGAGCTAAGGTGGCGTTTAATAACTTCTGAAATAAGAGTTGAAAGTAGAATGCTGAAATGGTTCTAAATTAAAATATTTGCTATTGAGTATTTTAGCAACTAGAGTCCTACTTAATTACTGAGAATACACAGGCCTAAGAGTGATTATTTTACACTTATAAATTTGATGATATATCAAAAACACTGCTGAATTTAAGCCATTTCTAAGTTTGAAATGTTCTGCATTCTGCTTCCAGTACCTATTTCAGCAGTCCCAAGTCATGCCTTACTCTTTCTGGGTTCCGTTTTTTCTAATTTCTTGGTGATCATGCTTTCTGGCCTACAGTCTGAAGATGAACGTGAAATGTGTGCAAGAACTATTTATTGTACAAATATTGATAAGAAGGTAATTTGGAATTTCTATTTCATTTTAAAATGTGATATAATGCATGAACTGGTAGGCTCTTTCCTAAGTCCGTTGTTAATTTGGTATAGGTTTCTCAAGCAGATGTCAAACTCTTCTTTGAATCAATTTGTGGAGAGGTCTGTAGCTGCTATTCCATCAAACACAAAGCTTCTATTTCATTTTGAATTATTGGATCCATGTTTGGAAAAAAGAGAGTTTATGGGTTGCATCTTTTGCATGCAGGTTTATCGTTTGAGACTGCTAGGAGACTATCACCATTCTACCCGTATTGCTTTTGTTGAGTTTGTAATGGTAATTTCTTCATGTTCTTTCTCTATCCTAAATTCTTTAAACATATTGTGCTGGCTTCAGTGAAACTTGGCCATGGTGTCTGACATAAGACATTTCTGCTATTTTTTTATATACTTTTATATTCACAGGGCCTTAAAAGCTTTTTGTAGTTGAACATTTTGGATTTCCTTTCATTTCAAACACTCCACAAAATGACAGCATTTGTGCACATGATTTTTCCTCTCTGGATGCTAGAGGAATGATTCTTTGTGGGGATAACTCCAATATTTCTGATGGATAATTGATAAAAAAAAATCTGATGGATAAGCAAAAAGAAAGAAAAACTGGTGCCACACCTATAAAAAATGATACAAATGTAAGGTATATCCTTTTGGTCTCTGTCCTTGAAAAGGCTGTGGGCTGCTCTATCCTTTCTTTATAAATTTCCATGTTTAGACTTCAAAATTGAAGCAACTTCTGTCAAGTTCTGGCATCTGATGTGAGTTTGTTGTAGCCACTTCAATGGTTCAACCAGTTTGAAGAGTTAATGCAACAACTCCAACCAGTGAGACAAGATAAAATTAATTAGATTGTTAAGGTTTTAAGAGACAACACTCTGATAAGAATATTGTACAGAAGTAGGGAGGATTAAAGACAATATAAAGGGTTTGGAATTTGAAACCATATCGTAGAATAAATATTATGCTAAGACCTAACTTGGATGTCTCATTGGTCACTGATCAGTGCAAAATCTTAGTTCTAGATGGAAATAATCCATTTCAAGAAATTAAATATTGGCATCCATAAATTCTGTGATTTCTTGTTAAGTCATTATTCATTTTAAGGTGCAAAGCTAGGGTCTGTTTGATAACACAAAGTTGCTGGACTGGATTGATTATTGCTTTGTCTTTTAGTGAAGAAAATAGTCATATAATGATGCATTTAGGGGCAAAATAATTAACCCGACATGTTGTCAATCTATTAAGCAGCTCACAACCTACTTATGACTTATTCACTAAAATACAAAGCAATAAGGTATTCAGTTCATTGACTTCAATCATTACCAAATGGCTTCTTACTCTTGTAAGTTCTCTTCCCCTTCATGTTTTTTTTTTGTTAGGGAATTTAGCTCAGTCTTTTTTTATCACTTCAATAAAAATCAACATTAAGGTTATCAATACTACTTGCAAGTCAAATGTAACCAATAGAAAAAGGAGATTCTATCTTCTATCACCATGAAACCATCTTTCTGGGGGGGATGTTTATAAGAAATAGAAACCTAGATTTTTAAAGCAACTCTAATTAAAGTAACCTCGCGCCTCCATGGCTCTGTGTTTACCATTCACCCTCGCTCCCTGATCCCCTGTTCTTCTTGTTGTGCTTCCTCTTGTACCTTTGGTTCCTCAACAACTTCGGATCCATCCCCTTGGTGGAAGTGTGTGTCTCCTGGGCTTCTTGATCCCATTCATATGGGCCTTGTAGGACTGAGTTTGAGCTGTGTGGTTCTTCGACTTAAGCAGGCCCTTCTTGCAGCTCTTCTAGGGTTAGGGTTTCTGAACTGGTGGAATTTATCTCAGTCTTTCAGCTGGAGAAACACTGAACCCAACTTATTGTCTAGGACTCTAGGCAAAAGGTCCAAATGCAATCTCCGTTGTAGAGAGCTCAAGAAGCTTCCTTTCTTATCCACTTGACAATGATTTGATGATCTTCTATTACAAGAACAGCAAGGAATCTAGTTGCCAGGAAGGTGCCCCATTAATGAATGCAATACGGTCCACTTAGAATCATGGTTCAAAGTATCGATACGATATGTCTGATACGGGGCGTATCGTATCGTATCTTTTGAAAAAGATACAGTCTGAAACGCCTGTTTCCAGGTGTTTTGGACCCCCAATTTTTTTAATAATAAAAAGCATGCTAAAAGCTTCTTAAAAAACCAAAATTTGAAAAAAAAACTAAAAGAAAAAAGAGTTTCGGCCGTTTCTAAGTACCAATACGATACGACCGAAACTCGTATCGTATCGATACTTTGGACCTTGCTTAGAATTCTTAATTGTCATTTTCCAGGTTAGAGTGTCTGCTCATCTTGTAATATTTGATGATTTGATCCTTATCCATCATTTGCATGGGCATGAATATTTGAGTACAGGAATGGTTGAGCCGTTGTTGCTGACAATCTGTGACTTGTTTTATTGTGCAATGTGTGAGCGGTAATGGGACTATGAGTAATACCAAATGAAGTGAGTTTAGAATAGGAAGTGGAGAAGAGAGGAGAGAAGAGAGTTCTCACCCACTCAACTAGGGCATCCTATATCATTATCAAATAAAAGTATTGTATTATAGAAATATCCCTGTTTGGTAATAAAATCATAGTGAGTAAAGTACCTGTCTAATCTTTCCTTCTGACAATTTCTTCTTTTTCCCATCACCAAGGTTAACTGATAAGGGGGCTATTTGCCTAAGGATGGGGTTGAAGATTCAACAATATTTCCTATGGAATAGATGGGGTGAAAAAGGAAAATTCTACTTGGCTAAACTGATAAAAAAGTCACTTGGTTCAATTGAAGTTGGTCTATAAGCCTAAACATCTGGGCAGCTTGGCTTTTGTAGGGTAGGTGCCAACTGCCAAGTAAGCTGAGGCCCTTGTGGTCAGTTTCCAGCTTAACATTGATTCTTCCCAACTCAATTCTTTTATCATTAGTTTTGCTCCTTTCCCAACTCAGTCATTTCTCTACCGGTCCTACATCAGGATGCTTTTGTGTGGCTGGTTTTTCTTGGTAAAATGTTCACCATAGATTATGTAAAACGTAGGGTATATTTGGAAATTGTTGTCCTATGGGTGGATCATTTAGAGGTTTTATTTTTTTCTTTTTTTTTTCTTTTGGTTTGTACAAGAAACAAATCATTTGGGGAATTTGTGATTAATTTATTCCTTTTAATTGCGGTCTATGGTCCCTTTTTTCTATATGTTGTGAAGTTTGAGAGGGGTGAAATAGCAGAATTTTTGAAGAATCTTATAAGCCATTAGTTTGGCTGCATCTTGATGCCTATTTTTTTAATCAGCAAAACTAGATTTATTTTATTAAATGAAATTGGAAAATAGGGGTGATTAATACAACTTGATTGATCAGAGTGTCAATCCCTTCATAATCCAAGCTGCAAAGATGCTCAAAACAATTGCTGCTTCATAACCCCTTGTTTTGCTAAGGAATTATCTAAGCCATTTGCACTCCTAATCCATTTGAGTTCAACCTCTAATTTTCTTACTATCTTTTCCACTTCTCTTAGTATGTGCTGAAGGGTCCAAGGGATACACCTGTTTGATTTTTCCCATGAGATGACCACTTGTGAGTCTCCTTCCATCGCAGTCACTCTAAATCTCATTTGTTCAGCTAGTCTATGACCTTGCAACAGATCCAACAGTTCAATCTTCAAAGAGTTTCCTAAACCAGTTGGCCCTGAAAACATTGCAACAATCCCCCCTCCCCATTCCCACGAGATAAAAATTTTACCTTTTTATCTGTTGGGAGTTTCCACTCCATACACACTGTCTTTTATTCTTGATGATTGTGCTATTTCTGCCCAGGCCCTTGAGAAGTCAGTTACTGAGAAAGTAAAGGCTACCTTTATTTTTATGCTGTCTATCACTTCCTCCAATGTTATGCTCTTCTCCAAGAAGACTATTCCTCTCTTCCCACACCACCCAGCAAATTGCTGCCTTAGTGGCTCTTCAAAGCACTTTCCCCTGTTTCTTTGGTTGCCTTAAGAAGTTAGGATTGAATAGGCCAACCACGTCTTGAGGGGGGCTGGGGGGCCCATCTGCACCTGAAGAGAGAGTTGAAAAACTCCCAGGTTTTAAACACAAAGGGACAGGGGATTAGTAAATGGGATAGGGTCTCACCACTATCCCTACATAAAAGGCACATAGAAGGCCTTCTTTTCTGCAATTACCTTACCAAGAAAAAATTCCCAGCAGAAAGCTTGAAATTTGAGTGGAATAGGCTTACTCCAAATTTCTTTCATTGGGAAGTTCACCCCTTGATGGTTAGATGAGGCAAGGGACTTGAAGGAGGAACAAGCAAAGAGGCCATCTGGAGAAATCGTCCAAATTCTGGAATCCTCAAGGGAGGAATCCAGCGAGACCTGCCTTAAGGTATCAAGTAAGTGTATCAAAGAAGAACACTCAGAATCCTTCAAGCCTCTTCTGAACCTGAGGTTCCAATTTAAACCATTTGGAGAAGGTATTCCTATTTTGGATATGTGTTCCCCTTTAAACTGAGAAATATCCAAAGGATGAGGAAAAAGGTCCTTAAGAAGAAATTGCCCTGACCGTAAATCCTCTCAGAAGCAAATATTTTTTTTTGGATGAATTCCTAGAAATGAATTGTCACCCTTCCCATATTGAACCTGACGGAATTAAGAAAGATTGGGTAAGCAACATGAATTGCTTTCCACAGAGTAGCTGAGGAAGTGTGGGGAGCAACTTTTGCATCCCAGCCTTACCCATGAATGCTTACTATTACCTTGTGCCACAGCCTTTCGCATGTCAGCCTATTGTTTTTTGATGGATTGGGTCCATGTCCTTAAAGTGTTTAAAGGGTTGATTGGCAGATATATTAAATGACGTTTTGTCTTGGATGTAGAGGGGCATATACTGTAAAAGTCTCGGCTTTAACTTTTTCGTATATTGTTATTCTCTCTCTTAAATATAAATACAATTTTTTTGATTACATATCAGGCAAAAATCTTTGACATTTGGCTTCTTCTTTATATGTTTCATTGTTGTGAGGGCATTCAATCAAACGTTGTCACTACAACATTGAATCACCAAATCCCCCCTCCCATTTTCTTCCTTCCAGAGTTAGTTTGTGTAAAAGGCCATTGGTTACAAAATATGGCCCAGATTTCACGAGCATGTTTCTTGATTTGGGTGCTACACCCAAGATTGTGACAAGCTTTCTCAGATGATTGCTGAAATTAATATTTTGTTAACTTCAGACCCTACTCAATGGATGACATCATTGGAGGGTGGCAAGTTACAGCACAGTATTCCTCTTCATAACCTACCTTGCATAATGAATGGAACCCACTGGATACTGATCGAATAAAGCTCAATTTTGATGGGTGCAGCATGGGCAACCCAAGGTTGTTAGGAATTGGAGGAGTCTTTAGAGATAGTCGGGTTGTATTATCATTATTTGCAGAACCTATTGGCTTTTGGGATTCCACAAGAGCTGAGATGAATAGATGATAGCAGTTTTACATGGACTAAGATTAGGGAAGAGGTTGAATATGAGAGAAACTTGGTGGTGGAAGGAGATTCCAAGAACACATTGAGCTGGCACGGAAAGATAATCAATAAACATGGCAGTACTGATACACCTTGAGAGAAACTATCCATGCATTAAGGAAGATGGTCATCTAAATTCACAGGGTATGTAGATCGCAAAAAGCATTGACTGACTCACTTGCAAAACAAGGGGGTAAACAGGTGTATTGGGGGATGACTAAAGAAAACTACATATGAATATAATGTAACATGGAAAGTGTGGATTGGGAGTAGAGGTTTGAGGGACTGCAAGGCAATTATGAATGTTTCTCATTCTTTTTTTTTTTTTTATAATCAATAAAGTTGTCAGTTAAATATAAAAAAAGGTTAACTTAAGTTTGTCCTATCAACTTCCACTTAGTGGGGACTACTTATTCCTTGTGGTCTAGTTGCACTGTGGAAATTCTTCTTGCTGAATGCTAGGACTACTTAAGGTATTATGTCTAAGAGATCATGGAAACATAAGTTTTCTTGAATGTTTATCAAGACTCAACTGTGGTTCCTCAAATTTATTGGGCTTAAGCTTCTTTATTAGGGATGATTTCCCCCTATAGTCATCAGGTGTCTTGTACCTATTATTGCTTTGTTCCTGTAAGTTTGACGTTTATGGATCAAATTTGCAGTTAGATGGAAGTTTTCACTGTTTTTGTTCTTTATTTTTAATTCAAAATCATTGGAGTGATCTCTGTATACTTCAACTCAACAAACCCTTGATGGCCATATCCATTCTAAATTGCAGAGATCTTTGTACTTGATGGGATTTATCTTGTGATCTTTATAGTGGCAAACATTAGAATGGAAAATGCCTTTGTTGGAGATAGCATGAAGGAGGTACTAAGGCCATGTTTGATAAACTGTATCTCGGCCTCTTATGTCTGAAAAAGTTGCTTTTCAGATGCAATGATCATTTGTGTTCTGCCTCTTACTATGCATTTGAATAACCAAAGAAGAGCTGAAGTAGTTAGACATTGTCCCATCATGGAATGCAATCAGAGGCATTTCAGACATGTCAAAATGACCCTAATACCCATTGACAAATTTAATATTGACATTGGTTGCCCTTGTTGTAATCTCCATTTCGAGCCAAAGGGCGATAGAGACTTTGCATCCCTAGTTCGCAGACGAAACAGAGATGACATAGGTGATTGGAGGACAACATCTCAGGTGAGATTTTGGGTTTTTTGTTCACCACTTCTGATTCTATTTCAATCATAACATCCTATAGATTGGAAAAGGATGACTAGGGCTTTCTTAGACATCAACAATCGGGGCTTTGTCAGAGCCAACAAACGAAGAATCCATATAATGGACTTTCTCCTCACATAAGGTCTGGATCTCCTGGTGCAAATGAGTGGCCTTGGATAGGTCCAATTTCTCGGGCTCGGAGGTGAAAACTTCCTTCAAGTCCTTCAATTTCTTTGACAATTGAAGAACCCTGATGGTGGGCTGCAAGAGCTTGACAGTGTGGTGAATGTTGGAGAGCTGGGTGATCTTGAGGCAAAATTGACGGTGTGGATTGGCGATCTCCTGGTGGATGTGGCAAACAGAGGACTGAAGGTATGAAATGACAGAGAGAGCATAAGGTCCTTGAAGGAGGAAAGTTGGGAGAGGAGGTCATCTGGTGGGAAAGGACATCGGAGTGGAGTTGCTTCTCAAGGGGATGGATGTCTTCTTCAAGCTTCTCGGCATGGGTGGCTGCTGAGCCAAAGTTGAGTGCTTGGGAGGAGAATTGGGGTGGAGTTGAAGTCGGGGGAGAGGAAAGTGGAGAAGATGGGATTAGAAGAGAAGGTATTGAGGGGGGAAAGAAGAGGAATGGGGAGTGGGAGCTTAATGAGTTGGGTCTATTTTCAAGGGCAAAATAGTAAAATTGACAGTTATCAAACCTTGGAAGAATACCCCTACACAAATGCTCTTATTTTTTCAGAGACTCTGAAAAGTGAAAAGTGTAAATTTTTCTCATGCAATTCTTTAGAATTCTTGGGGTTAAACATCCAAAACATTTGACTCATCTTATAAAGAAAAGGATGGAAAATCAGATGCAAGCATCTACTTGAAGTCTTGAACCCGTATCGTTTAATTTTGGAATTGATTTGGCATGGTTTATTTTCTCCATCGAATGTTTTGCGATAGAGTGCTTGGATTGAGCAAAAATGACAAACATTTCTTCCATTTCATAAATAACTTCCTGGAACATCTGATGAGAACATCTTGCAAATTGAATGAATCATCAACTGAGATACATGTGGAGGTTGTCGATGACACTTATTAGCTAGAAAGAACTTGTTGGAACAAGCTGTCAAATGATATTTCTTGATCCACCTTTAGAGGATCACCATGAACACTAGAAAATATATTAGGCCATTTTTATTTAAGAAGATTGATTATTTAGATTTTTGTGCTGGTGCACATATAAGACTGCTATCTTGTAGGTAAAGCTGTAAATAGGCAAATTGTATACATTGGTATCTCTGAGCTTCATCTGAGGCTGTGCTGATATACTCTTCTGCAAGACTTCAGGAGACAACCTCAAGGTTTACTGCAATAGAATTGCATTTCCATTGGAAAGACTCTGCACTCCATCAGTGCCTCTAATAACATTAACATCCTAACTAAAGGGGCTTGTTGAGTTTGTCTTTGGGGAACTACAGATTTCATTTACTTGTTGGGGCTTGAATGATGTTTGATGGTTCTGATAGTTTATTTCAAGCTGTGTCTAAGCATGCATTTTCTGTGTCAATCTTAACGTGTGGTCCTAGATTTTGGTAAAATGACACATAAGATATGAGAATTCTAGGTTCTTATGGTTCAGGTCTTAATGTCTATGTTAGTGGGGTTACATGATGATTTCATTCTTCATAAACTGGGGATTACTACACCAAAGCTACCTTCTGTTACTGTTATTATTATTAATTTTTGATTGTTACCTTCTGTTATGAGTTATGACAAACTGTTGATTATGATATGTTATTGCCCCTACTGATTTGAGAAAAGGAAAAGGGCAATTCATGAGGGAACTCATGGATGTTAAAATGTTTTATTTGATGAGACTGTTTACAAGAGAATGGAGGTGACCTGGGGGGTTTTAGATTTTCTAGGGGCCTTACAGATAGCAACTATGTCATCAATGAAAGATGCGATTCCCTTGATCAAGATATGGACCCCAAGGGCATTTAGTCTAGCTCTACTAATCCTCTTGTTGAATCGAATGGTCCTGTGAACATTCCCTACAAGGTGATTTGGAGAAACCCCTATTTGGGAGCTTTTTCATTGAATTCTTGCTAAATTTGTGTATCATGGCCCAGAAGAGGGGAGAATTAGTGACTTCTTCTGCTGCCAATTTGTTTATCAGATCTTGGATCATATTTTTATCTGGTCACCATGTAGGATAATCTCTGAAGATTCTTGGAAATTTTTATTCTCTTGCAGGACTGCAGTTCCCAACAAGATGCAGGGTCATGTGAGGTATACTTGATGCTAATGTTGGGGCTTCTGGGATGAAAAAGAATTCCAGAATATTTAACAACATATCTTGGGACCTACGGAGAGCTAGTTGATTTGGTCAATAGTTGAACATTAGGGTGTCTTATTAGATAATGAATATTTACGAGTTTAAAGGCATCTTGTTGACTAAACCAATCACTTTATAAACATTCTATGATCTTTTCATGTAAAGCCAGGAGAAGAGGTAGGACTAGGTCCTTCTAAGTTTAGTTGTTTTTGTTTTGATGGCTGCTCCTTGGGCAACCTGGGCCATCTGATAGGGGGCGCCATCAAATTGAGGTAGCACAGATTTCTGCCTTTCTGGGCAGCAATTTGGGTCTACTTGTTCATTTGGCTGGGCAGCAATTTGGGTCTACTTGTTCATTTGGGTCCTAAGATTATCTTAATCCTTTTGCTGATAATCTTGTCAGGGCTGGGGTAAGGAAGGGAGTAATTGGGGGGGGGGGGGTTGAGACCTGGGGGTGAATTTTTTTTCTAGTAATTTCTTTTTGATTTTTGTCCTTTTATATTTTATATTTGATTTTTTCTTTTTTTTTACATTTTTATTCTGCACTAATTTCATACTGCAGAATCCATGCCTTTGTGGTTCTGTTTGCTTTAGTTTCCTTCCCTTGAAATTTTTGATAATTTATAAAATTTGGATAAATCTTTTTTTTTGGTAGTATGAAATCCATATAAAGATGGACTTAAACAAGGTGTAGGATCCACCTACTACAGGACAGTTAATATGGGTATGGTATAACTGAAGATTTTTTCTCAGAAGTGATTTACCATATTACACAAGTAGTTTCTTGATGGAAGAAAAGAAGGCTCCCTATAAACAACTCTTGTTATACTTGTCAATCTATAGGCAAGAAAAAACAATAAAATAGAGATCTAAGGCAGGAGGGTGACTTTATCATACGACCACTCTCTCACCCATATCATTGTCTCATATCTAAGCCAAAATATGAAGTTTACCATAATTAATCACTCTCCTTGTAATTACAGATCCCCATAAAACTAATTACATTACAAAAAAGCTGTCTTTTCTGTAAGCATACTGTTTATGTACTGTCTGGTTTTAGAAGTTCTGAATTTAATGCTCATCATGATTGATAACTTCTGATTCTTCATTACCTGAATTGCAGGCTGAAAGTGCAATTGCTGCCCTCAACTGTAGTGGTGCAGTGTTGGGATCTTTGCCAATAAGGTCTGTTTCCTGTTCTTCCTCATGGTGGTTCTTTGGCTACTGTTTATAACTCAAGTTGTCAACTAATTGTGACATGGGTTGTTTGTAAAAGTTGCCTTAATGTCGCTTGTGTAATGTGCATTCAGGGTAAGTCCATCAAAGACGCCAGTTCGGCCTCGTGCTCCTCGCCCATCCATGCACTGAATTATTTTGAGCGTGTCCAGAATGATTGTTACTCCTACGTTGATATCAAAGTATACGTACACATATATACAGGTAGTTATTATGGTCTGGAGGTTTAATTTATAGTTTTGTCCTTGGCATCTAGTCTGGGTTCTTTATTATCCATAGGGGGTAAAGTTTGTTCATGTAGAGTTGGATGGAACTTCGAGGCTTCCAAAGAGTTTATTCATCAGTGCACATTAAGATGAACAACTGTAGCCTGTAGGGCATATCCCAAAAATGAGTACTCTCAGAATGTTTCTAACTTTTACCCCTTTTGAAGTACTTAGGAAGATGGGTTTAATGAAGGTCTCTTTGGTACATTTTAGCTGCAACTTATAAGCAATTTAGTGATTTCAGCGCTAGTACTAACAAAAGGTTCTAGTTTCATTAGTCTGGGGACAATTGTATTCATTCTTCGCTGATGGAGTCTTACAAATGCCATGTCTCATCTACCACTTAAAACTAGATATTTCTCCCAACCTTGGTGGCTCAATTTCCAGCTATCTTTGGGACTCAAGGTTTTAGAGGTTTGATGCTGTAGTGGCAGTGTTTTTTTTTTTTTTTTTTTTTCAGTTGTGGATTCAGAATCAGAAAAAGGAGTAATTTGAGTGTCCTTGGGCGCATGCTTGTTCGGTTGTTCCCAGGCAGAGAGGGTGTGAACGGACAGATTGCTATTGAAGATGACTTGAGGTTGAGGCACGCATTTGCCTCAATATGTGGATCTTGTCTCATTTTTCTTTCCTTTTCATATATCGTGACTCGGCAATTCATTCTGTGTGTGACCCTGGGATTGTAAGGTTATGATGAACCGCTTATTTCGTACAAACGCTCCACTTTCATGAAATGAGTATATGTTTCTTCACTCGTTCGTTCTGTAAACCAATTTATCATCAGGTTGGTCCTTTATTAATGCCCTGCCTGCACTCTGCAAAGGTTAAAGCTTGTGCTTCTTTCTTTCCTGGGTGAGTTGTGGACTTTGCCAGATTGGGGCCGGGTTTTGAGATGTAAAGCACATGGCATAATAAGCTATGCAAATAAAATTGTAAGGGAGGTAGGTTTATCTTTTCTTTATACAAAAATGAAATAAGAATTACCGTGGGAGTGATAGGTTACCTATAAGCTATATGCTTAAAAGAAGGTTTATGGTTTCTCCTTTAGCTCTGCTTAGCAATGATTTCACCTTCTTAGTAATATAAAATAATAAAAATAGTGAGATTGGTTGCAGATGAAGGTGCCAGCTGGCTCAGTAAGTTCTTTGACTGGTTCAAGAACAGACTTGGGAAAGAATCTCGCCTTCACCTAGGTTTGGGGGTAGGGGTTTATAGTAGACTCATGAAGCAAAAAATAATAAAAAAAGGATTAGTTGCCGTAGCAGATAACAGGCTTAATTGAAGGAGCAAAAGTTTTGGGATTTCTATGCCGTTTTGTGATGATGATGACGATGATGTGTCATGGTTCTTAGATCTTCTCCCAACCATAATTCCTTAAAGACAAATTGCCAGTCGTCGTTTTACTAAATTATATACTTTGTGGCGTGTGCCTTTGAACGGCCTTTCTGTAACCTTGTCAGCTTCTCTGTCTATCCATACCATCTCTAATTGTTTATATCTCTATCTTCAGCTTTCACACGAAACAACGAAAAAAAGTTTGTCTTGGTCTTGGACGAAAGCCAATCTCCCCCTCGGATTCGTTGTTCCACCAGTTTCTTTTTACAGGAAACTTCTCCACAACCTCGCATCAAATTCCAAGATTTTGAAACAGCGACTGATGCAGACCCGCATGCTTGACTTTTGACTTTGACACAGCAGGAAAAAAGGTATCACCCTCTACCCCCCCTCCTGCCTTGGATTCCATACATATCTCTAACAAGCTCATCAAAAAAGGTGACAACACAGATGAAGGACAGTAAAAGTCTCAAGTAAATTATTATAGATGAAAGGAAAAAAAAGAAGAGAGAGAGAGAGAGGATAGCTGAAAAAAGAGACAGAGGCACTATTTATG
This sequence comes from Nelumbo lutea, assembly GCF_056320005.1. Taxonomy (NCBI): domain Eukaryota; kingdom Viridiplantae; phylum Streptophyta; class Magnoliopsida; order Proteales; family Nelumbonaceae; genus Nelumbo; species Nelumbo lutea. The sequence goes on along the minus strand of NC_142686.1, from coordinate 38,536,521 downwards.
CAATGCCTCTCATTAATGGAACTTATTACCTCAACTCTGAAATCTGAATGATGATTTTCATTTTCTACCCAACAAAAAAAAAAAAAACAAATATTCTGAATGATGGATGGACAAACAAATAAAAGAGAAGCAAAATTACAAGTAGAAAAAAGCCAATCTATCATGAGTTGGTTTTTCTTCTTGACAAATCAATGTCGGCAGACAGTGGTGGTCCGATCGAAGACATAAAAAAACCAATCTTTCGGGCCAATTGCTGCTAACTAAAGCATAAAAGAAAAGTGGTTTGTTATCATCATCGGAAGCCCCGTGCATTCCGAGACAATACGAATCAGTCTAAAAAATCAGTATCAACACACTAGGTCGAATCATTTCAAAAAAAAAAAAAAAAACACTAGGTCGAATCCGAAGTCAATATTTCGTTTCGACCTCGTTTTTCTTTCTTGACTAATACAGAAACAGATGTGACCTTTTATCCTAAACGACCAAGACTCTCTCTCTATACCACCTTACCAAATCCTAATGACTACGCTATTGATACCATGGCTGGCACTGGCAGAGCTCTCTCTCTCTCTCTCCTCTCTAATTGACAAGACTGCCGCTATTTTTCTTCTTATCTGGCAAATAAATGGCAATACCAATAATACCATCCAGGAATTCGTCTGAATAAAAAGAATTCCTGATGCTGTTTCTCTTCTCTCCACCGGGTAATCTACAAAACTTGGTCCCTTCTTTTTTCCCATGTTAAATGAATCCTGTCAAGAGTGACGGAACAAAATTGCAGTATCCTCTTCGTTAACTAAAAAAAAAGGACTAAGCTGATGACGTATTCTGCTAGGGGGTCGTTGCCTCAGCGGCTTGTGAAGCACTGGAACCTGTCATTGCCGGCGCCGCTCCTACCGTAATTGTCGTCGAACCTGTTGCATTGTGGTCTCATTTGTTATTATCGACACCACTGGAAATTGAGTTTGGATGGATAAAACGAGAATTAATTAGAAGTTGAATTGAATCAGACACAAAGCTGGGTTTAGAAGTTGGACCGGTGGTTGTGGTTGTGATTGCAGAAGCAGCTGCTGAGGCGGCGCCACCACCACCATAATGCTGAGGCAAATATGGGTAATGAGGCATCATCTGGGGATAATGAATCCCAAAACTCTGTCCTTGAGCTTGACTGCTGCTACCATGTTGTTGGGTGTACAATGGATAGAAATTATGGAAGATAGCAGGAGCCCCCGACGCCACAGCAGTAGCAACGTAGTATGGCGAAAACTGCTGCTCCCCATATACACTGTAATAGTTCTGCTGCGTATCAATGCCAGAAATTTCAACTCAGCATTGCAGTGATATGAATGTACATGTAATGTATTGTCTGCGTACATGCATCATGCGTGCACTGTGATATCGTTGACATACATACATACATAACACATGCATGCACGTGCATTCAACAACCTCATTTAATTAATCTAGGATAATGTTTACACTTTACAGTAGGGAAATACCAACCATGGGGTACATGCCTTCTTGTGAATGACCTGAATACCTGATGAAGGATGAAGAAGGGAAATTATTAACAAGAGGATGAAATGCAGAATAAAGAGACTAAGAGAGAGAAATAGAAGGCAAAACTCTTCTTCTGTTTACCCGTAAGTAGGATAAGGAAATGCGTACTGAGCGGTGGGTTGATGGAAATACGTGGAAGACGAGCCATGATAAGCGGGCGGAGCAATCGATCCCGGAACTGGTCTGAATCTCCCCATACCTACAATTTTTGTTTTATAAAAGAAAGGAGAAAAAGAAAGTGCATGTTAATGCCCTTTACAATTCATTTTGTGATCCATTAGTTTCAGATGAATATCTAGATCGAAAACGTTGATGAAGATTGAGATATAACTAGTGCATTTGGGAATTTGAATTCAATACATCTGCTCAAAGCAAGGAGAGAGAAACTAAGACTAGCAGTTGATTGATGATTAATCTGCAAAACAGATATAAAAAATAAACGAAAATTGATTCAAAGGAAATAGATACGGCACAGACCATGTTGTTGAGGGGTGGATGGGTGATTCCGATGTGCACCAAGAGACGCGAGATTGCAGTTAGTTCTCCTTCCATCGATCACTGGGGATGGATTCTGACAAGCCCTCGTTGCGGCATCCGGATCCTTGAACGTCACCTAATTAGAAATCAAGAGCCCACAGTACTCTAATATATCTGTTATTGGTTAAAATCATAAAAGGTGTGAAAAACAGAATTGAATGCCATATTGCCATTAGCGAGAGACTTTTCTTCACACTTACAAAACCGTATCCCTTGGATCTTCCTGTGTTCTTATCGGTGATAACCACAGCTTCTTGGATCTCCCCAAACTGCTCAAAATAATGTCTCATCGTTTCTCGCTGAGTCTCCCAAGCCAACCCACCAACGAAGATCTTTGTGTACGTTGTATCTCCGAACTGCCCAGCATTTTTGCCGCCAACCATCTGGAATTGTCTTTGTTGTTGAGACATGAGGAGGAAGGAAGTAAAAAAATGAAGAGGGATGATAATAGAGCTCCAACCAATAAACAATGCAATCCACCCAGCAACAACCGAAAAAAGAAAAAGCAATAAAACCAGAAGAATACAGTACAACAAGACTAAAAACCCACAACCCCAAATTTGCTTTTTGATCAGAAAATATATATATCAGTCAATCGACCCCAAGAAGATCTATGATCAACTCTCGTTCTCCTTTCTCTTCTTCTGCTGCTCCTCCTGCTACTACTTTTCCAAAATCAGACCCTCTCAGATTCCTCAACAGCGATACCCGTAACGAGAAAATCATTACTGGTGAGGGTGGAAAGGAAGAGATGCAAAAGAAAAGAAATCAAAGCATCAAAAGGAAAACTGTGGAGGAGAAGCGGAATAATTATTTATAATCAAGAGAGAGAGAGAGAGAGAGAGAGAAATAGTAGATACAAAAAGCTGCAGTGGGCACCCACGAAAACAGTGGCATAGTATGTCCAATGAGAAAATTTAGATCGATTTCTCTGCTTTCTTTTATCCATATGTATTCTACATATCAAAGCTCAACTTTTCTTTATAGGCTCCTCCGTCTGAATAATATCTGCTTCGCTGTATTCAACCTTTCTTTTCGCTCTATCCATCTTTTGTTTGGTTTAATATAATATTATTATAATAGTATGAGTTGAGAACAGAACTGATACCTTGACCCGTCCTTCTTTCTTCTCTCTCTCTCTCTCGCGTCTTGTCTCTATTCCTTGTTCAATGCAATGCCACCCCACCCTCGTCCTCTCTCTCTCTCTCTGTCTATCTCTCTGCTTCCTTCGCCCTGCAGGCTGCAGCTGCTGCAATTCTCGTAACCGAAAGTGCAGGCGGGAGCAGGAGGTTGTATGTTGAATGGGAGCAGGCAAAGAAACAAAAGCAAAACGCTGAGACTTCTTTTCCTCTTCTCGGCTCGACCTCCAAAATCTCCTCTCCTCTCCTCTCTCGACATAACAGAAGAAATAATCATAATTTAAGTTAATGAATAAAAATTAGAAATTATAAATGGAAAAGGAAACAAATCTGAAACTCAAAACGTAAACAATTAGCAAAAGAAGAAAGGAAATTAAAAAAAATTGTTTTTTAATAATAATAATAATAATAATAATAATAATAAATTGAAATGGAAAAGCGGGGGAGGGGAGGGACCAATCAACTCCATTGGATTAGAGACGGGATCTGCTACTCGCACTCGGACGCTTCATGCACATTCATCGTGCATCGGGAACATCTCGTGAATAATAACTTAAAAGTACGGAAGATGTTTCCAGTAGAATATATCGTGAGGCGCTTGTTAGGCGCCTTCAGTGAGAAGCAGATCCAATCCAGTAGTGTTATTAAAAAAACCTGCAACTGAATCATGACTGTCGCTACCGCACAACGGCTTTGGACTGTCGAGAGATCGGTCAAACCTCTCTCCCTCTCTCTCTCTCGTTTTCTCAATTCTCACCTCCCTTTGTCGGCTCTCGTGGCGGCTACTTCGCCGCGCTGTCTCCCTTCCACAATCCACAGGAAAAAAGGGGTCTTGCTAAAGTCCGCCTTCTTGGTGATGGAATCTTAACCTTCACCAAGAAGTACAAATATTTGTATTTGTATTATTTTTTATGTGTTTGTATTGTACAAATTTGAGTTTATCTTAAAATTATTATTATCACAAAAACTAAAATACATATCGCATAAACAATTATTGATTAATGCAATGTAATTATATTTAGAACCTAAAATTTTTATCTAGAATTATTGAGAGCAAAAAAAAAAAAAAACAAACTCCCAGTCAACTAAAAGCAACCAATGTTAACATGTTGCATCAAAAATCATGTGCTGTATGAGGTGATTAGGGCTTGTTTTGTTTTGTTGTAGATGAAAACAAAAGTAGAAGACCATCTACAGCACATATGACCATCTCAATCTATTTTGTTGTAAGTTTGGAATAAGGAAACCAACTGTGGCACATGCCATACAAAAGAAATTAAGAATAGGTTAAATAGGTGATAAAATTAGAAAAATTAGAGTGAGATGGTGTGATCATATGCACACATTGGAATCTGTCTGTTACAAGTTCAAGGACTAACTCTTGTTAGGGACAGACTGAAAAAGGACTTGGGGAAAGAATATATAATATATATGATATATATGATATATATGAATAGAATGGAATGATGAAAGAGGATTTATGTAACTAACCCCATGTGGTTGGGATAAGGCTAGATTCCATAGTTGTACAAATGATGGATGACGGTAACTATAAAGAGCGACATCCAAAAATTATAAAAAAAAAAAAAAACAACATGAATATCCATTGCCGATAAACATGCCAGATGGCATAAGTGCCATTCGGTCCAATTGACTGAGAACTGAAATGGCAGACCTCAAGAGATTGAATCGGAATTGGCCTATTTTAACTCACTTTTTTTTTTTTTCGTTTAAGTGGCCATGAGACCTTGGCCGTGGCAAATGTTTTCAATCCTAATGATTGTTAGTCCTGCTCTTCAAAATCCTCTTCTTTCCTGTGCCTTTATGTAGGAAAGAGAAACAGCACACTGGTTCCCTTCAGATCATCTTGTTTTCATATAGGGAAGCTCCCTACTTGACCCAATTAGGGATTTATGAGATCTCATTTGCTACTTGGGTTGTTTATCCGAAATGCTGGATGAGCAAAGAATCTCCCACATGGAATTTCAAAATTTTACTATGGCTCAGTTTGGAAGGAGTACAAATATAAATTTGTAGAGTACAAAATCTTGTATTTTGTACATATTTGCACTGTACATATTTGCATTTGCACTTCTAGATTGAACATATAGTTTCCTATCACTACTATGCTCTGTCAATGAGGTAAATTTTAGCCCCAAAAGATAGCCAAATGGCTAGAATAAACCCTGTTTTTAGCAAGTTTAATATTAAAACACTAAAATATTCTGCTTTTGAGCAGAATAAATCCTAATCTGTTGGTGCTTTACATTTTAGAATGAATTGGTATTATGATTTTTCTCATTTTCTAAAGAACTAGCTAACGTTCATGACAATTTTAGATGTTGATGATAGATATAATATGTTTTTCAATTTTTTTACAATCTTTTTATACTTTTTCTGTATAAAATAATTCTTATTTATCATACTTATTTTTTGATAGGATTAATATATGATATGAGAGATGCCCCCAATTGTTTTCAATATTTTTTTTTTGTATTTTCATAACTTTTATTTATTTCTCTTTTTAAATTTATTATTTAATTGTTACATAAAGGATTAACACATTTGACCCAAAAAGGTTGAATTGTTGATCTGCCACCAAAAGGGAAAATAATTTCATTTTTGATTACTTTTTTAATTTTGTAATTTATTCCATCATAATAAAAATGATTCTTCTTATCACACTTATTTTTCTTTAATATAATTAACATAAAATATTAGAGATGCTCAAAGGTTCTCTACAAAATATATGTATTTTTATTTTCATTTTGCAATTTTGCATGTCTTTTTTTTTTTTCACTTATCTTATTTAATTATGAGACACATTTGACCTAAAGGGTTGAATTGTTGACCTACCACTAAACAGGAAACAAATTCAGTTTTGGGTTGGTTTTATACTTTATATTTCATTTCCATCACCATTAAAAAACAATTCTTATTTATTATACTTATTTTTCTTTACTATGATTAATACAAAATATTAAAAATATGAACATTTTTATACTAACTTACATTTTTTTTTCAATTTTTTGTATTTATTCCATTTTAAAGTTTTACCATTTAATTATGACATCACAAGCTAACCTATTTGATCGAGATGGTTGAATTGCTTATGTGCCAATAGCATGGAAGAATGGTTTCATTTTTAGGTCAATTAAAAAATGGGGGTTGAACTATGATGCAGGAAGTTATGATACCAAAAAAACTTATAACCAATCAACTAGCATCATAAAAGTAGTAACCAATTAGGTGGGCTTTCGTCAAAATTCACATGGGGTTTTTATTGATCAAAGTCTATATGGTATCATGTCTTTCTAGCATCATAGTATAAATATAAGATTCGATGAGAGAGAATGTGAGTTAATACTTCAAATACAAGATTTAATGATAGAGAATTGAACGAAGTAAAAATTAGTAGCTCAAATTATATTTTCTTACCTCACAATTAGAGAGGGAGCAAATTCAAAAATAAGATTATTTAAGTGAAGAATAGAATTCAGTGAAAGATAATCAAAATTAATACTTTGAACTCTTGAATATAAGACTTAACGAGAGGTAATTGGATGAGGTGAATAGTAGTTCAAATTGCATTTTTACCCTCACAATTACAGTGGAAACAAATTTAAAATGGAAATATTTTGGTCAATTAAAAATTCCACGTCATGGATTCATACATCATATAATAGAATATAGTTATAAATATAGCTGGTTTAGCTGCCTGCTTAAGGAATATTGTAAATTCCTTGGATAAATAAATGGAAGGCACACAAGACGAGAATGCGGAATAAACACTTAGTCTGAGTTTGGAAAGAGTACAAATACAAATATGTAGAAAGCAAAACCTTATATTTTGTATTATTTATGCTGTACATATTTGCATTTGTACTCTTTCCAAACTGAGCCTTATAAAATTTTGTTAAATTTGAATGGGCTGGCCCAAGGCCTAAGCTCAAAGTTGTGTAAAGTGTTAATTAGGGCCAACCCAAATTGAACCCCTATATGATTTAAATAAAACTGTAAGACAATTATCAGAACATTTATTAAGTGCTTAGTTAAATGTGCTCACAATGGTGTGCCTATTGAATCCTGTCTTAGTCTATTTAGAGTATCTACTAGTTGATGATGATAGACAGCTTAGGCCTTCCACATCATTCCCCCCACATGACAGAGATAAGACAGGTCGCATAGAGAGTTTCCTTAATTGACTTGATTGGGGAACCTATTTCATGCATATACACATATTATTTGACGAGGGAGCGGTTGATCATACAGGTCTCCCTACCTTTACAAGCAATCAAATGGGTCCCCTATTTCATGAATGGCCAAAAATTTTGACAAGTCTCGTTACCAAACTTTAGAAATTAACAGTGGTATAAATTAATATAAATCTCAGAAGAGATCTGAGGTGGTAAACTTTTATCTTTCATTTCAATTATTAAAGCAATTACTATTTATCAAAAAAAAAAAAGACAATTACTACTTACTACATAAGGCTTATCTAAAGACTAGTTAGCTTCAATAAGCCGAGCTTGAGAGTGGGATGTCCAAGAAAACAAACATATATCAGAAATTAATGTGGACTCCGTGGTACTATCCACATGAAGCCTGTAAAGCAGAAAACTTCGTCAGAGGCAGCACATGCCATAGGATGCTACATACATTGCTATGCTACCACCCCAACTGTAAATTGCCAAAAACCAAAATCTTCTTCTTCTCATTGTCTCTCTCTCCATCTCCACAGGGTTAAGGTCCCAGGTCCCAGGCAGGCAAGCAATATAATAACACTGAGGGCTCACAAAATGCACAAAGAAGACAGAACCCGCACACATCGACCCTTAATTTGTGGGTTATGCATCTCTCACGGCCCCCCTCACGCCATCTATCTCAAAATGGAAAAATGGAGTGTCTTTTCTAGATTAATGCAATGTTTTTACCGTTATTCATGGTTGTGTCCTTGTTAAATTTACTACTCCCGTCTCTTTTTTTCTGTTTCTCTGTCTGTCTGTCTTATTCATGGTCGGATGTCGCGCATGTGGAGAAAGGATTTCTTTTCTTTTCTTTTTCTTTTTTTTTGGCTGGGAAAGGTGGTAGGGAGGAGGTAACATGGCCAGCTAGCTATGGCTATGCGTGAAAGGGTTTGGGTTTACTCTATCCCTTTTTACTTGAAATAATTACTCAAGCCAGCCAGGTTGTGCAAAGCAGCAATTAAGTGAAGTGGCTCCACCTTCTTCTTTTTCATCTTTCTCTTTATGACTTTTAGAGAAAGGCAAGATCTCTTGGACAGGGTCTTCTGGTGGGGCTGCTGACAAAAGTAAATTAAAATGTAGATCTCTCCCCAGATCTTACATGTGGCATCTATAGCTATCTCCATTTCTTAATTCTTATCCCAACAAGATCTCTTTTTATATATATATACATAGATTCCAAGATGCTTCAAAGCAAAGCATCAAATTGTAGGGAGTTTAATATGGTCATATGGATGGATGGAAAAGTGGGGTAATATAAATTATAAAATGAATGGGGCAGCACAATTACATATGGCCAATCAAGTGCACTACTGTATGTATCCTCTCCATTCATTCTTTTTTAAACAAATGTTACTTTTTCTCTGCTGAGAAATTATCAAGTCAGACTCCCCAAAATGCTGCTCATTATTCACATATCTGGATCCAATGGTGAACACAGTTACCACCCTATGCCCATTAGGAGTGTTAATTGGATTGGATTTGGTTCAATCTGATCCAGTCCAATATGAATTCATTGCAAATGTATCAAGTTCCATTCAATTTAATGAAATATTTTAGACTGGTCCAATTTAATCTTTTATCAATAGATCATATATTGACTCAATCCAATATAAATTTATTATGGATGGACTAGATCCAATCCAATAAATACTTTGGACCATTGACACCTCTACTTTTCAGGTCCCAGTTTACTGGTTAATCGGGTGATTTATCTGTCCAACCCGTCAAAACTGTCATTTAACTGGGACCCAAAAAATCCACCACTTCCCAGTTTTCACGGTCCAACTGTCCAATCTGGGCTCAATCTTAAAAACATTGGTCAATAATTCTGAGCACCAGTAGAAAAAGAACTCATGATCTCTGCAAGCAGCAATGAATTTCTTGAAACGCCAAAAAGTGGGGAAGCCTTTCTCCAATAGAATGAACCTCAACAAGCAAGCTTGCACCCAATCGTTGCTCTATGAGAAATGGGCCCATCCCATTTTTCTGATCATAGATTCAAGCGTAATTACTTTTTTTATTGATTGACGCAATTAATTTATAATAAAAAATGATTTTTTTGGATAAGAACAATAAAAAAAAAAAAGACTATGTTGATGTGCTTCAAGCCTTCAACAACAAATTCCTCTTTCATACTGATTATCTGGTTTACGAGAAAATTAGTTATACGAAGACACACAAGCGCAAGGGCCGGAGGGCTGGAAGCAGCTAGAGATGTCAACGAGTCCGGTTTGGGCTGCGTCCACATAAATACCCAGATCTTAAACACTATTATCTGCATGAGTTCTGGGCCTTACTCTTGGTTTAAGTGGACCCAAGTTTGATACGGACGGTTCACAGAAGCAGCTAATTAAATAGCTGAAATCAATGGGGCTCGAAAGTTAAAATTGGGGCATATATTTTAGGGAAAATTTCACTTTAGCATCTTAAATTTTTGAGGTAGTATTAAATTAGTATCCCAAATTTTAAATGTGTCATTGTAATACCTAAAGTTTTAAAAAAGTGTTAAGTTGGTCCCTGTTATTAACCAACTATTAGTTATCTGTTGAAAATATCAAAACTATCATTCAAAAGAAGACACTGTTTATTGTCTTTTATCCATGGTTCAAAATATTGATATGTCTCTGTGCATCAGCAGAGGTGTATCGTATCGATACTTTGAACTGTGCAGAAATATATATATATATATATATATGTATGTATTATTTTTTTTTCAAAATTTGGTTTTTGGGTAGTTCAATACCCATATTTATCATTAAAAAATAGTGGGGTCTTGCAACACCTGTAAACAGGCATATCAGGATCCAAAAGATAATACGATACGCCCGATAGGGGCGTATAGTATCGATTTTTACTTCCATCTTGAGACTGAACCGGTTATCTTCAAAGAAAAATAGAAAAAAAACATAAAATATGATAAAGGGAAACAATAACTGAAAACAAAGAAATAACTAGACAAGAATGTATTTCAGATGTAAGGTAGAAGAAAATGATTTCGTTAGTCTAGATTCTCAAACACCTCAACCCGTTCAGTCTCAAAGCAGAAGACAGCGAATAATGTCTTCTTTTGAAGGGTAGTTTTGACATTTTCAATAGATAACTGAATTGACATCATAGACCAACTTGACACTTTTGAAAGTTTAGGTATTGCAATGACATGTTTGAAAGTTCAGGTACTAACTTGACAGTAACCAAAGTTCAGGATACTAAAGTAAAATTTTCCTTATATTTTATTACACGCATGCGACCACAAACAAAAAGAAAAAAAAGTAAATTAGTTTTCTACCTCAAATGTATATATTTAAATGTTTATTGGCTACAGTTAACCAGTTGAACCTCTCTAATCCTCATGTTGTCTTAAATTTAGACCGAATTTGGAGCTAATCCAGGAAAGAGGTATTTTCTTTTAAGCACGGAAAAAACCATAATTAATCCTCCATCTATTTGTATAGATATGGGCATGGGCAGAATGCAAGTTTTGTTTTGTTTTTGTTTCAGGTTTTATTTCGTTTCAATTTTTGTATCAGTTTTATAAAATGCGAAATTTGCACAACTTATAAATGCAAGTGGCGCCAAAATCATACTTTGGAACAAATGAATGCCAACCTGAAATGGGTACAAATTTTGTATTTGGTTTTGGATTAATTGCAGAATGCATAAACCATCTTATATGGTTTTTCATACGAAAGTAACAGATTTTGCCTCCTAAAACACGTTACGATGAAGATATCCAATCTTGGTGAATCTCTCTCTCTCCTCCCGCCTGCCATGTTAGTTCACAACATGAAAGGAGAATTGTCTTTCAAAATAAAATCTAAAAATTGCATCTACGGAAAAAACACATGGCGGTGTTTGTTAGAACTTAGAACGCATTTCCTATATCTGATCAATTGCACTCTCTTGAGTCTCTTCACACCTATCTCATGCACTCTCTTCACACCTATCCCATCGGTAAAATGTGCTAAAATTTGGCATATCTGATCAATTGCACTCTGGATTAAAGAAAATCGAAATCTTGGGAAATCTGGTTTGTGAGAAATCTATTTCTTATTGAAAGAGAGATGATAAAAAGAAAAGAAATAACGAAGTGAAGCAACAGCTTGGCTATGAATTTCTAAAAGACTAGCTAGCTACCAACTACAGAGTGTTGGATTGAATGGATACATTTGGGTTGCACCCATATTATTCTAGTTTTAGTCATCATGAAACATCCATCTAATCTGAAAGGTGTAGAAGGCATCTCAACGATTTTCCATCCATGAGCAGCTGAAATGCTTCACTAATCTCAGTGAAGGGAAGCTCGTGAGTTATAAATTCATCCAAATTCACCTTCTGAAACCACCCGATAACACAAGACGATGAGGTTGAATTGACAAAAGAATATCATAACAAAGTAAAAGTAAAAAAAAGTAGAAATGCAGAATTGTAAGAAGCAAAGAGTACTGTTAAGCTACTAACCCCACGCATGCATTGCTCTGCAAAATGAGGCAACTGGGTCTTCCCTTTGAAGTCCCCAAAGACTGATCCAACGAGTTTCCTCCCATCAAATAATTCCATTGGATGGAAAGGGAGCATCTTTGGCGATGTATGTACTCCCAAAATTACAGTCAATCCCCATCCCTGTTACAAAAACTCATATGAATGCATGCAGAAGGGAATAGGGATGGCTTCTAAATAAAAGGGATGATTTCATTGCACGAAATCCAGAAATGATATAAGGATTCGTTTGCTTCCTAGTCAGAATCCAAATTAAAATCCTTTAGAATTGGAATGGTCTATTCCCGTTTGGTTCAGATAAAAATGGGATTTCATTTCCAAGGGAGAGGTAGGGAATGGCTGTTCCCTCAAATGGGGAAATGCCATTCCAATAGAAATGGGAATAGACTATTCCAATTCTGATTCTAATTCCAAACCCTTATTCCTGGGAATCAAACGAGGTATAATTTTCTTTCTTAACAATGGAAAATGATTCCATTTTTATACGATTAGTCTGTGCTCTCTATGTGATAGTATAGTACAGCCGTTTTATCCATATTCTCAAAACTTGGATCAAACTCAAACATACTTTTACTTTTTCCACCAACGATCCATGTGGGACTGCTGCGCTTTATTTATGCAAAGGATGAGAGAGAGATGGTTGGGCTGTAACATCCAGATTAGGGTTTGTCATCCCTTTCTCTTTCAGTTGGGTTGGGAAAGCCTAAAGAGAAGGAATAAAATAATCAAGCAGGGAAAGGACAAATTAAGGGCCCAAGGAAGCTAAAATTAGCCCATGTTCCAACATAATGGAGGCAAAGGATTTAAATTAAATGGAAAAGAAGAACGAGAAGGCTCAGCTATAACTCGGAATAGGCTAAGCAGTAGATCTTTGGTAAACCGTGATCTCTGCCATATTTTGATCCCCTATATATACGGTCCATCTGAAATTGGTATTAAAAATGGGGAAAATTATAAAAACCTCTCCTGTTTTTTTTTTTCTTTTGTGATAATTTATAATTCTCCCCTATGTTTTGATCTTAATAAAAACCTCCCTTATAGTTAAAAAAGGTATAAAATCTCCTTTTTCACTAACTTTCTAAATGGAAAAAATATGATGTAATGTATTAAATTATTTAAAATATCAGATTTATCCTTGACCAATTTCATTCAGATGTACATTTACTAAAGTATTCCAAAAAGAACATATTTGATTCTTTTTAATTCAGTTCAGGCTTTTACCTTACTCCATTTGTAAAGAGTAGTGAGAATTATGAAAGTTGATAGGCAGAATAAAGTAGTAAAGGGTAAATTTATTGCCTCCATTATTAAAAACTAATGGTAGGGAGGTATTTGCACCTCTTTTCAAAAATATAAAAAGGTTTTTATTAGGATTAGAAATTACAGAGGAGGTTTTTATATATTTTTTCCAACAAAAAAACAAAAGGGTTCTTCAATCTCGAAAGTCCAAAGTACATATATTCCAAGAATGCAACAAAAACTAGTATGAAATAAGAGAGTAGTATATACTATATAGGCAATTTGTTTGCCCTAGTTTTTTCTTTTCTTTTGTTTTCTTTTTGATAAGGATGTGGTGTGCATTCTTTGTTTTTCTTCAGTGAATTAGTAAAAATTGGAAGATCCATCTTGTCTTTATTATAAACTTAGTGATGGGTAACTGCCATGCACATGTTTATATAAAAATAAAAAGAATTAACTTTTAAAGTTGGATGTGAAGACAAATCAGTATCCACATTATATGGTAAAGAGTAGGAGGTGCAACTTGGACAGGCTCAGGTTAAGTTTTTATTAAAAATTGAACGGGCTTGACCCAGAGGTCCAAACACAAAATAGTGTAAAATGTTATGACGGGCCAACCCAAAAAGTGGCTTACATCATGGGTGGATAAAAAAGCCTCCCGGAGAACTGCCGAATCGCCTGTACACTCAAAGCTGTAGTCTACTCCTCCCGTCATTTCGGCTATAATCTGCAGCACAAACAATGACACATTACACATAGAAGAAGATTTAAAGCTTTCACCTGCAAATACACATTCTGTGTGTATCAATTGACGGATTCTCTCTCTCTCTCTCTCTCTCTCTCTCAATATTATCATCTTGATAATTTCTCAAACAGTTAAGAGGATAAGTTCTAAACCCGAAAAGTTCTAAACCCTTAAGAGCTGTGTATTTCAGTGTATCCAAGTGAATTATACCTTTATCTATGAAAATGATACGCCCATATTTTGATCCTATTGGGTTCACAGCGGAAGACACGGTTCCCAGGATACAGCAGCTAGATGTAATCTCGTTTGAATGATAATGAAATATCATGACTTCAATAGTTGAATGAATTAATAACAAAGTTACCAGTATTACCTCATGGACTGGTCTCTCCAGGTCCTTCGGGTTTATGAAATCGGTGATTCCCAGCAATTTGCCTATACACAAAAAGGAGATGATAAGGAGTAGAGTTATACCGGGGCTTTGGTTAATTAGTAAGACATAAATGGTGTTTATCTATTGATTTATTCACCTTTTCTTATATTATATGGACTAAAACATCTTTATTTATATTTTCTAACGGACAAAATTTTAGTTTGATGGTTTCATATCCAATTGATGGTGTCTTACTTGGTAGAATCTCTAACTCGTCAGAGTAGAGACTTGAGATCAAGAAGAAAGAAAAGAAAACTATTAAAATCATGAAATTGCTTTAGAGTGAAAAATACCTTTGATGAATTTGCTCGGATTTATGTCGATTCCGATGATTCGAGAGGCTCCTCTTAATCGTGCTCCTTCAGCCACCTGTAACTTTGTTTTATTAGAAATGATACCTATTAGGAATAAAAAAATAAAAAAGAAAGACCAAAGTAATGGTTGAAGTCTCAGACTTACAGCAAGGCCCACGGCACCCAGCCCAAAGATGGCAACTCTGGACCCAGTTTGCACGTTTGCCGTGTTCCATGCAGCTCCAACTCCTAAAACCCAATCAAGAATAAAAAAAATGTAATTAAGGCTCAGTTTAGAAGCATTATAAATGTAAATATGTACAGCGTAAATACATACAAAATAATATAGAATATAAGATTTTACATATTTGCATTTATATTTTTCCAGATTTAATCTAATACAAATATAAATATGTACAGTATAATATATACTAAATAATATAAAACATAAGATTTTACACTTTACATATTTGTATTTCTTCCAAACTGAGCCTAAACAATTTTACTGTCGTTGCTGACTTGCTTCAGATTATTAATTTTAAATTTTAGTCAGTGTAGTTGTGTGATGGGCCTGAAATTGAACCATGACACTAACTACTGAGACGTTGTGTGACCATTAGGATGGGAATATCTCTCCCCTTCTATTGAAGGATTAGGCAAGCCGATGGATACGATGTTGGAAATAATTTTATTGATAAGTAATTATTTTACATGGCTATCCAAGTATTTTTATTTTTATTTTCTGGTCCAATGGAAATGACGATATGACATCCAAAATTTTCTATTTCTCTTTTATATAAATCTTAAACTTCAGAAAAATACACTTAGGCTGCATTTGGCATTCCTTATTTTGAGAATTTATCTTGTTTTTGCTATTAAAAATTCAGTGTTCATAAAAGTATTTTAATTGTAAAAAGGAGATAAGTCTTTAAAATAAGGAATTCCAAATGCAGCTTTAAACACTGATTAGGTTCATGACTTAATAAACACTGTTTATGACGTGTCCAGAAATTGTTTTTGCTTGTTTTTCAAACCATCATATCAACGAAAAAAGAAAAAGAACAAAAAATATGTTATTGAACTCTGTTTTTGTTTTCAAAAAGAGAAATAATTTGTTTTTGTTTCAAAAAATATATGTTTTTGAAACCATCAAAATAATGGTTTTTAAAATAAAAACAAATTTTATAATGCAGAAATCATATGATTTAAAGCAGATGATATTAAAATAGATGAAAAACATGTTTTGGAAACCAGGAATTTAAGAACATGTTTTTTATTTCAGTTTTGAAAACAAAAAATATAGACAACCAAAAACATGCTTTTTTTTTTTAATGTTTTGAGAAACAAAACAATCTATTTTCAAACCAAAAGAATGGGCAACAAAGAAAACTATTCAGATCATGGAACGGTAGAGCACCCTCCTTAGTCAGAATTGCCTTATCATGACTATGGGATGTGAGCCAAAAATAAGGTGTCTTGAACAATCTTTTTCCTATCAAGTGAGAACGGATTAGCTGGAGACAAAAATCATACACACCCGAATGAACTACATGTGACGAATAAACATGCCACGTGAGCCCAAATTTCTTACTCACTTTTTCTATCCATACTCTATCCGCCTTGAATTGCAGTCATATATCTCTCAATTTATAATAGATATATATGCCTCCAATAAGCTCTACCCGCCTTGAATTGCAGTCATATATCTCTACCCGACTGGGAACCCATCTGTACTGAACACTAACATGTTCAGCCCATCAGAACATGTCTCCAACACTAGAGGCCCACAATTACCTACTCTCATGGTTACTTGTTAGTGTGGGCATTGTCGTGGGTTACACATTTGGGGATCTTTCTGTACTTATGCAATTATGATCAAAGAGAAACAAGTGACAATCTCAACCATTGGGTCATCAGCTCTCCAGAAAGCAAAAATCCTATCAACACTAAAAGCACGGAAATCAGCCCTATATAAAAAATATCTCCCACTAAAATTAATATACAAGCACGGGATGCCATGCTCCCCCAATGTATGTGTGATACTGGTTTGTTTTGGTTCTCAGGAGATCCGTGCTTGCTATACACGGATGCAACAGCAGATCAGTGTCTTTGGGAAACAAGGTTTTTAAAACCCAATCGGACAATGCATCGGTTAGGGGTCTGATCTTCGGGTTGAATGGTCCGATCATTTAAACTGAACAGACGATCCATTTATTGACCTAAATCAGCAATTTATTGACCAAATCAACTTTTTTGACAAATTAACGATTCTGGGGTAATGTGACCAGTGACCGGTTTTTCCGGTCAGATCCGATTTTGAAAAGCATGTTGGGATCGGAAATGTCCAATCACCTATGTATGGCTGATCAATTTCCATGGTTTCAGAGTTTTTGCTTATAGGGAATCTCGTGGCTTTTCACATAAATATGGATGCACCTGTCACTCACAGAATGGAAGTAGTGCAAGAGCTCTCCATAAAACAATTGATCAAAAGGCAAAGATTCTCCTATGAGTTTGAAATTTCCAAAGCGGGTGCTCCATCTACTGAATGGAAAGGCAAAGGTTTCTGAATTCTGACAGACAGATGAATCATGATTGGTGAATGGGATCGGCACCAGAGACGAAGGCGAAGAAAAGTCAGGGTTACCTGTAGAAACTCCACAGCTTAGCAAGCTCATATTCCGTAGATGAGCATGTGGGTCGATCTTCACAACACAGGCCGAGTCGAGAACAGTGTACTCGATGAAAGTGGATGTGTTGAGGAAATGGTAGATGGGCCGGCCGTCGAGCGTCCAAAACCTTGTCTTGCCGTCATTTTCCATGGCGACTTTCATTGGGTTTACACGGAATCTCTGACAGAGGTTGGTTTTCTCAGACTTGCAGTAGGCACAGTCGCCGCACTCGCCGTTAAAGATGGGAATAACGTGGTCTCCTTCCTTCATGTCCACCACTCCTTCGCCAACGCTCTCGATGATCCTACAACACGTAAAACGTGGTGGTGAATCAAGGGCAACCCATCCGAAGCTGAAGATCGAGAAGCCAGAAACGGCGATAGATAGAGAATTTACCCGGCCGCTTCGTGACCCAGTATCCGAGGATAGGCTCGTTGAGCTTCGTTCTTTAAAAGGAATAGAGGAAGAAATTAATGTGGAGTTAGGAATTTATATTAATTAAAATTGTGGGTATGGTAGTTATGCGAGGTTAATTAGTTTCTACATTCTACCTCGCCTTTCCAAGCGCTCAGATCGGTATGACAGATTGATGTGAAGAGGATCTTAACTCGAACCTCCATTTTCTGTGGAGGATCCACTTGCACTTGTTCCATCACGAAGGGTTGTCCCGGACCCCATACAACAGCACCTTCAATATGAAAACAGAGGGAGAATTGAGGAATACGAAGAAGATGAAAAGAAAAGGAGGAAAGACCAAGTATGAAATAGTGGCTTACCCTTGCAACTGATGACCTTCCCTCTCGTCTCATTTGGATTGAACTTGCCATTCGCAGCAAACAATCTATCCATCTCTCTTTTTCTCTCTGTATGTATGTATGTATTCTCGATTTTTAGATTTATAGTAGCATAAGAACCAACTGGACACGTTGGGGATTAACTTGCTTTTAATAAATAAATTGTCTCATTCTTGGAAAAGCTTTATATTTATTAAACCATAGTCTATACACGTATTAGGACTTTAGGGTGCTCTTCTCTCTGACTCCGAGACAATCGATGACATGTGGGCACCTGGTTTTGAACTTAGGAATGGGGAATTCGAATCCCGTTTTGATTGGTGCCAAAATATCAACTCCTAAAATATTTGTTCCCCCTGTTTCCCCCTTCCTCTTTTTAATTTGAACCTTTTAAAGCAAAGTGCCAATTCGTTGGTTGGTAAGGCTTCTAAGTGGTTGTAATGGAGTTTTGAAATCAAATTTTGCCTGCACCAGGGTTTAGGGTTATGGGTTGGGGATGGATTGTCTCTCGTTGTGTAGTTCCATGAAAAAAAAATTTGAACTTAATAAAAATGAAACTAAAAATATTATCATCATCCTTTTTTGTCCTTGTTTGGGGGAGGATTTATCTTTCTGTATGTTTTGTCTGTGGCTTTGAATCATATATAGGGCAAGTGTAGAAGACAACCGAAAATGGAAGAGGGACCTGCTGCCAACACAACAAACAAATGTCGCACACCATAACACGTATCTAATTTATTATCTGTTAAAAGTATATTATATGAAACAAACAATGTTTCACATTTTACAACGTATGTACTATAAATTTATTTGTACTAATATTTATTATATATAAATAATAAATACTATCTTAAAGCATAATTCCGCAATTTCATAGTTTCATATGCACCAGCGGGCTGTTTGTCTCCTCCATGTCAACGCTTGCAACCCTATTGCGTATATGCATGTGTAATTTTCATTTTTTACATTCTTTCGCATGTGCAGTTTTATTATTATTTATTTATTTCTCAAAAACCCCCATAGACTAAATACATTGTAGTTTTTTCCTTCTATTCTAATGAATAAAAAAAAAAAGAGAAACAGAGAGAGAAAGATCTCTCTTTGCATAACTAGTGGTGGCAATTGTTCAATTTCAACCCAACCCAAGCCGCCCAACACATCCATTAATTGATGGGTTGGGCAATATCCATTTAATTTTTGGTCTATACTTTGGGTCACTGTCATACGTTGGATAATCCAATAATGGCAGATTTAATGGTTTGGGTGGGTTGGGTTGGGTATGGGGCAACCATCAATGATGTACGGTGATTTGACCCGATTTAGTGATAGGAGGGCACGTGCAGACGACCTAAATGACAGGACCATAACTCATCCGGATGTACCCAAGTTTGCGACGGATTGAGTTTGGATAACCGAATCACCTCGGAGCAGGCCCATATCAGAAGCAAATCCATTTCGAGACAAGTTCACTTCGGGGCACGATTGCATCAAGATCACCTCGATTACTAGGCACCTCGGCGTTCGTAACAGGTCGGACCCAAGGGGCATTAGTTTGAGTAATATTGACCGACCTCCACATGATAACCCCGAAGGTCTCGCCACTAGATTCCATGTTTTATGGGATCACGCCTCGTAACAGCTGGCCTTATCTCCTCCGACCGATTTGGATAGCAGCGATATGCCTTATCGGCTAGCGACGTTATCTCATGTTAATTCGGTAACGGGCCTCATCACGGAAAGAATCTCAAAACCGTTCCAAAAAACCCGCGAGGACTCCAGTATATAAAGACCCCAACCCTTTGGGGGCAAAGGTATGCACAATCACTGCTTACTAGCTCTCTTGCTTTCTAAATTACCTTCAGCTCACATGTTACTGACTTAAGCATCGGAGCGATCTCGCCGGGTAAGCACCCCCGGGTTCTCTGATTCTCTTTGTACAGATCAGCCAGCTCCGTCATTTACTGGAAGCCAAGTCATCTCCAGCTAGGAGCAGCCAGATTGCGTCGCATCATTTGGCGCTGTCTGTGGGAAACACTTCGAAAAGCCTTTTTCCACCAAGCATCCTAAATTCAGCTTCCATGGCATCTTCCAGTAACGCCGGGCAGAACGCCGACATGAACACCTCTTGGGGACAACTTCAGGTCCCAACAGTGTGTATCGGACATTTCACTGTACCTCTCTCTGCGGACGGGGTCCCCACTCTGAACGTGCCTCAGGTCATTGCACGGTTGGTGCAACCTCCGCCGAACCTTCTATTATTCCCCCAGCGGTAAGACAGAGTCAAATCGATGACCTGGTACACTGCATGCGGGCTATGCAAGCCCAAATGTAGCAGGTCTAGTAGTTTCAGCCGTACCAACAACAAGCTCTGCACCATGTTTACCAGCAACAGTATCAACAACAGTTCCCTCCACTATCTCAGAATCAACAACCGGTTCCACCTCGCCTGGGAGAGACCTCCCAAATCCAGAACCCCCTCGGGAGCCAGGTCTCGTCCCGTGGTAGGAGGGAGAGACAGGTTACTCCTCCTGCCTCGCAGCAAGTGAATAGGTCGGGAGATACCCAGCCCGCCAGATCCGCATCACCTCGGCCCTCACAGTTCGAAGTTCCGCTCGCAGAGAACCGGTTCGGGGTTCTGGCCGCGGATTCTAGACAAGGCCCCTCAGTCCATAGCAGCCGCCGCCAGTAGTCTGAGCAACTCCCTACAAGAACAGTGCCTGACAACACCGAAGCTAGCATCACTAATGCGGAGTCGGTGAAGAAGCAACAGAAGCGGCGTCGCAAGGCTCGCTGAGCTACAGTCCAAAGTTAGCCCGAACAGCCCAAAGGCAAAGAAGAGGCGAGCTCGAGAACAGTGAAGACCACCCCGCTCCTTTCCGTGCCGTCTCCTTTATCCGCCGAGCTCCTAGCTGTCCCAATGCCCAAAGATTTTAAGGTACCTTCCTTGGACAAGTACGACGCGTCGTTCGACCCGAACGACCACGTAGACTCATTTCAATCACAGATGCACCTAGCCGGGTCTGATGAACCCTACATGTGCATTGCTTTCTCCACAACCTTTAAAGGAGTAGCTCACACATGGTATAGAAAACCTCGCGCTCGGGACAATTAAGAGTTGGGCGTAGTTCGTGAAGATCTTCACTTTGCACTTCATCACCAGCAAGAGGTGCCCGAGGTCCTAGGAAAGCCTCCTCGGCATAGTCCAGAGGGAGGGAGAATTAATCCGGAGATACATCAAGAGGTTCAACGATGCATGCTTGCAGATCCTAGATCTAGACCCCGCTATGACTCACAGCTGCAAAAAGAGGCATCACCCACAAAGAATTCAAGTGGCACGTGGCTGCCAACAAGCCTAAAGATGTTACTGAGTTCCTCAAGCTCGCTGACTAGTTCATCGGAACAGAAGAAGAGATGAACCAAAAAAGCGAGAATCCACCAGAAAAGAGGAAGAGAGAAGGTGAAACCTCAACCAACGGGGATAACAAGCGGAAGAAGGATGAACCAACTAGAGGAGGAAGTAAACCGGATTAGCCTTTCTGAGCTCCTCCAGTTGAAAGGACAAACTACATGCTCTTGAACGCGAAGTGAGGAGAGATCCTTATCACTATCATGGATGCTTCCTATGTGAAGTGGCCACCTCGGATGAGAGGGGTCCAAATACCAGAAATAGGAATGTATACTGCCACTTTCACAGAGATCACTGTCATAGCATCGAGAATTGTAAGAATCTTCATGACAAGATCGAAGAACTCATCCGTCGCGGATATCTCAAAAACTTTGTATTAAAAGAAAATTAAAACCAAACAGATCGGCAAGGGGAGCAAGGTAGAGACACGCCCGAATCCAACAACAGGTAGAACGAGCAGCCGCAGAGACAGCTACCCGAAGAGAGGCCGGTTCGAGGAATAATTCACATGATCACTAGCGGATCAATTGTTGCAGGTTGCACATCAGCCGCGATGAAGACATCAGCTCGCACATCAGCCGCGATGAAGACCAGTTTGCCGAAGATGACGCGTGCAGAGTCCAGTACCCCCACGATGACGCGCTCGTCATAAAAATAAGGATCAATAATCTTGAAGTGAAGTGCATCCTGGTCGACTCAGGTAGTTCGACAGATATATGGTTCAAGGACACATTCGACAAACTACAGCTCCAGGAAAGCGACATTAAGCCTGTAAACACTCCCTTAGTAGGCTTCAGCGGAGAGGAAGTCTGTTAGACAATTGTATGCCCTTAGCTCCAATCAGATTGATGTACATTATGACATTTATTATAAATGAATAAAGTACATATTTGATTCATGTTCTTGTGGTGTGTTTCTGTGTAATACCCTTAAACTGGACACTTATGAGACTCATGTTAGGTTAGAATGTTCACAGTCGTTGGATAAGTCTAGGGAGATTTATCCTGCCATGGCTGATACTGGTGTGCTGCCAAATGTTGGGTTGGCCTGTCTCAGCCACCAGGGTGAGACTTGAGGCACATGCAGTGTAGGTTTACTTGAAACCTTGAACCGGACCAGATTTCCAGTATTGCCCTGGACCTTGGAGATTGATGGGCAAAACTGGAAAGTTACACCTGACCCTTGAACTCGATTATGATATTGCACTACGTGTCGGATTGGGCTATCTTTGATATGGTAATCAGTGAGATCCTTAGAGGGGGTCAAAACCTGGGTATGTTGGGACGGTCTGAGAATTCATCTGAGTGGGTGATCATAGTGACAGGATCAGTCCTCGGACAAAGGTAATGATCGGGGATGCACTCTCTCTGATGGAAACCAAGACTGCCGGCAGCCGATTTCAATTGTTGAGATTTGTTTTTGCAAAATATATATTTATATAAAAGATATAGGTATATATAGTATGGTTTCTAATTGTTTGCAAAAGTTTTAATTCCCGGGATCCATGTGAGTAGAGAGTGTAGCACTGCTCCTTGCAGCCAAGGGAAATGTCCTCTCTTGTCGGGCAGTGTTTGATCATTATGGGCTGAGAGGTTAAGTGTAAGACCATTAAGGGTAATACCTGATGGGCTAATCTTGCATCTGCCCACAGTCCCTGGATGTTACAAGGTGACTTGGCCTAGGGACCACTTAGTGTAAGTGTTGGGCCCATAGAGTCCATGTGATGGGCTCAAGGGATTCACTGGTCTTTCCAGTGAATTCGACTAGGCTTTGTAACAAAGGCTAGGCCGAACCCTTGTGGCTGATGTGTAGATCAATGCTTAGGTCCCATGCCATACAAAGAAGCCCAACTGGGCAGCAATTTGAAAGGTTAAGTGAACACATATACTTATTGGGCCTAAAGCCCATTTCGAACTGGGCAGATTTGATCAGTTAACTGAGGGGCGAATCTGAGATTAGATTAGCAGATATGACAGGGTCTTGACCCTATCCACTCAGAGAGTCTAGATCTAAATGAGATTTAGATATGAAAACCTCCTAATAAGATTAGGAGAGGGTTGATCTAATCTGCAGATAAGATAATGGTCTATCCTCATCACTTAAAGGGGATTTAGATCCAAATAAGATTTGGATCAGCAACTCCTAATGGGATTAGGAGATGATCCCTTTAAGGTTATAAAAGTAGGAGGGGGCGGCAGCCTCAAGAACACATTCTCACCTACAGAGAAAAGATTACAGAAGAGAGAAAACAACATCCAGTAAGACTGCGCTGATTTCTCTCTACCGCCTCCTTCTTGCCACCGCCACCATTGCCAGTGCATCTCCACGACCGTAGGAGTGATCAAGAACAGTTCTTGATATCAGTCCTTTGTGAAAGGGCTGATTGGAAGTCATGCTCACGTTCTGTCCAGCTGATTCTTGCGAAGGATCTGGTTTTTTGGAAGAACGTTGCTGATTCTGCTCCATCCTAGACTACGCCATCTTCAGTGGGAGCAATCTTTGGTTCCTTCATTGGGCGTGAACACCTCCATTGGGAGATATTGTTTCTCCATATCAGCTATATCCCTTTCCTGCTTCTGGTTTCAGATCTGGTTTGGTTTATGGTTCAAGATTGATCCTTGAAAATGCAGATTTTCTAAAACAGGGAATGTGATTCATAGATGAGGGGAGAGGAATTTTTTTTTTGAAATTTCGGCCAACCTACCTACGGGGTTCGGCCATCCATATGATGGATCTCTCATCCCTTCAGTGTAAGTCAGGCCCCTGGGACGAGTTACAGTACTTGTAGAGGTCGGTACGTGGTGTAGTATTGCGAGGTTCGACCACACTTTTCGAGTAGTCCAACTCCCTCCCCGTACAATGCCATAATTGGTCGGCCTATCACCCATGCTCTTCGCGCAGTGGTGTCCATCTATCATTTGGCTATAAAGTTCCCTACGGACTCCGGAGTAGGGGTAGCGCGAGGTGACCAAATTGAGTCTCGCAAATGCTATGTCGCCGCCCTCAAAGGGAAAGCCAAAGTAGTAGAAGACCTCGAGCTAGAGTGACCTATGGAGTACACTGAGGAGCGAGCTTCAACGATAGAAGAGACGGTCTTTATACCCGTTTCGATAGAAGATCCAGCTAGCACCCTCCAAATCGGCACATTGATTGAGGAGCCTTTGCGTTCTCAGTTGGTAAGTTTCTTACTCAAAAATTTAAATGTGTTTGCATGGTCCGCGGTAGAGATGCCAGGCATAGATCCTAAAATAATAACTCACAAGTTGAACAATAATCCTGTAGTTAGGTCCGTTAGACAGAAGAAACGCAACCTAGCCCTAGAGTGCTAGAGAGCAGTCGACGAGGAAGTCGAGAGGCTTCTTGTAGCCGATTTCATCAGGGAGGTTCATTAACCGAGTTGGGTGGATAACCCCGTTCTGGTAAAAAAGGCCAACGGTAAATGGCGCATGTGCATCAATTATACCGACCTGAATTGAGCATGCTCGAAGGACTGCTTCCTACTTCCCAAGATCAACTGTTTGGTGGTCGCGACCTCAGGGCACGAGTTGCTGAGTTTCTTGGATGCATACTCAGGCTACAACCAGATCAAGATGGACCCTACCAATGAAGAAAAAATGGCCTTCATGATCAAGCTAGGCCTGTACCGTGACAAGGTCATGCCCTTTGGATTGAAAAACGCCAGGGCAACATTCCAAAGATTTGTAAACTGACTCTTTGAGCCGCTCATCGACAAAAAAGTAGAGTGTTATGTAGACGACATGGTCATCAAAACTCAATTTTCAAATGATTTAATAAAAGATTTACATTGTGTTTTCGAAATTTTGCGCAAATTTAACATGAAATTAAACCCTATCAAATGCGTCTTTGGTGTCACCTTGGGTAAATTCCTGGGTTACATCGTTAACCGACGTGGCACCGAATCCAATCCCGACAAAATCAAGGCCATCCTAGATATGAGACTGCCCCGTAAATTGAAGGAGGTTCAGAGGTTGAATGGCCGCATAGCCGCTCTGAGCCACTTCATGTCTAAGTTGGCAGATAGCTGCCTGCCTTTCTTCAAGGCAATTAAAAAGATCAAAGACTTTGAATGGACCGAAGAGTGCCAGCTCGCCTTCGACGAGCTCAAAAAATACCTGACCAATATCCCAGTTCTAACCTGACCGAGGAGGGAGATATTTTAAAGTTGTACCTCTCCGCGAGTTATGAGGTAGTTAGCTCGGTGCTGATAAAAGAAGTAGATCGGGTTCAACGACCCATCTACTATGTTAGTAAAGTTTTGCAGGATGCAGAGACGAGGTATCCAGAGATCAAAAAGTTGGCATACGCATTAGTCACTGCAGCTCGGATGCTTCGACCATACTTCCAATCCATATTGTCATCGTCCTCACCAACAGACCCCTAAGGCAAGTCTTACTCAAGCCCGATGTCTCCGGTAGATTGACGAAGTGGCCCATTGAACTCAGCGAATATGACATCCAGTACGAGCCTCGAACAGCTATCAAGGCCCAAGCCTTAGCCGACTTTGTAGCGGAATGTACCTTCAGCGCTGCACTCCCTGAATCAGTTGAGCCTGGGCACAGAGGGGAAGCTTCAACCAGTGCGGCACCTCCCCCGGTCAAAGCAATGCCAACCTGGGATGAGGAGCCCTAGATTCTCCCTGTGGATGGCTCATCAAATCAGCAAGGTAGCGGAGCAGGTATCATTCAGTATGGGTGAAGCGGGGTGAAGCTAGACTATGCGCTTCGGTTCGAGTTCATCACGTCCAATAATGAGGCAGAGTACGAGGCATTGATAGTTGGGCTTGCTCTAGCGGACGAAGTAAGAGCCAAGTACATCGTTATCTGCAATGACTCCCAGCTCATGGTCAATCAGGTCTTCGCTGAGTATGAAGCTCGCGAGCCAACCATGGTCGCCTACTTAGCCAAAGTCAGAGAGGCTCTGTGCGGTTTCCAGTCGTGCTTCATTAGGCAGATCAAGAGATCCGAGAACACTGACAGCCAAGTATGTCATAATAGACAGATGGCTGTACCAAAGATCCTACATGCTCCCCTACTTGCGCTGCTTGCGACCCTTAGAAGTTGATCTCGCTCTCCATGACACTCATGAAGGTCTGTGTGGCGGACACTTGGGGGGCAGGGCTCTCGCTTAGAAAACGCTATGACAGGGATACTATTGGCCAACGATGAAGGTAGACACGCTTGAACTCGTCAAAAGATGTGACAAGTGTCAAAGGCACGCCAACGTCCACCACCAGCCTACTGCTGACCTGAAGTATCTCACTAGCCCATGGCCTTTCGCATAGTGGGGAATCGACATCCTTGCACCATTCCCCCCAACGGTAGGACAGAGGAGATTCTTAGTGGTAGCAGTGGAGGCTGAACCTCTTGCGACGATCACAGAACGTTGCGTGCAAAACTTCTTTTGGAGGAGCATGGTATGCCTCTTCGAACTACCTCAAGTGCTTATCTCTAACAACGGAAAACAATTCGGGGACATCAAGTTTCAGAACTGGTGCAACCAAATGGGAATACAGTAGAATTTCACCTTGGTGGCACACCCTCAAGCAAATGGTCAAGCAGAAGTCACGAACAGGGCCATCCTCCATGGATTGAAAGCACGCCAAGCCCGAGCTAAAGGACTATGGGTAGACGAGCTGCTCAGTGTACTGTGGGCTTATCGAACCACTGTGAAGACTGCCACGAGTGAAACCCCCTTCAACCTCACCTATGACACGGAGGCAATGATCCCAACCGAGATCGAGGTGCCTACGCTACACCTAGAGGCATATGACGAAGAGGCAAATGATGACGAGTTACGCACCAACCTCGACCTAGTTGAAGAGGTACAGGACCTCGCATTCATCCGGATCGCGACCTACCAGCAGAGAGTGGCTCGGTACTATAACGCTAGAGTCAAGAGGCTGAAATTCCGCATTGGAGACTTAGTTCTTCGTAAAGTCATGGTACCTGAGCCCGGTGTTGGTAAGCTCGGACCGAATTGGGAAGGACCCTACCGAGTAAAGTAGGTGCTCGGGGAAGGTACGTATGAGCTCGAAACCTTAGAAGGAAAACAGGTGCCTCGGGCGTGGAACGTCAGCAATCTAAGGTAGTACTATATGTGATTGTCTAACTGGAGAGCGGACTATAAGTCACTCCCAGAAGTCTAACAACCAAAAGTGCCGATCTAGTAAAAGACCTCAGCATTGTATAAGCCCTAGTCGCCTCTTCAACATGGGCAGAATCAAGAAGGGTGGACAATAAGTCGCCCCCAAGGCCTAAGGGCTAAAGTACCAAATTGATGGACTCGTCACTATATAAGTCCCATTCGCCTCCTCGGCATGGGCCCCCAAGACCCAGTCGCGTCTTCGGCATGGGCATATAAATCCTAGTCGCCTATTCGGCATAGGCAAAATACCTCTAAATGCCTAAGGCATAGACAGCTCGGGTATAAGCCCTACGATGTTTAGCCCACTTTGGCATATTAGAATAGGTTGGACCTGTTAGGGACAACAAACATCTAAATGTGTAGCCCATGTGCGGACAGGTCGGGTATATACCCTGTAACTCCACTCACCTTGGTGTACATTACGTGAAGTTACTCCTACTAGTAGTCTGGGCAGACAATTTGGGGTAATCTCCACTTAGAAAATTTCTATGGTTGGTTATCCTTACTTATAGTCCAGCTCGGTAGCTCGACAATTCGAGTAACCTATACATTCGTTGCCCAGATCGGGGGACACTCACACTTAGAATATTTTTATGCGAGGATTAGTAAAAAAAGTCTATGTTTCATTAATGAAGTGATTGTTAGTACAAAACATCTCACTGCGACCCGAGCTCAATGGCTTCGGGGTGTACATCCATGATTCAAAAAGAAACAAAAAAGAAGGAAAGACTATCAAGCGGGAGGACTGCCAGCCACATCCGAGGGGTCCACTACTTAGACCTCGCCACCGCTCTCCTCCTCTGATGAGTCAGGTTCCTCGTTCGCTGCCCTGGCCACTCCTGGAGCTAAGCCCACCATCGTGATGGTACCAAGGTCAAGATCAAGGAACTTCTGCCGGACTAGATATTTGAACAATTTGAACCTGGAGCGGTAAGAGCTTGAACCGTATTCGACCTAAAGAGCGTGGAACTTCGAGGACTCCTTGAAGCGTTCAATGGCTTGATTCCTTTCTTCTGACTGCGCCTCCTCGATGGCAGTCTCGAAGATCTGAGTACGCTCTTAAACCATTGCTTCGAGATTTTTGACTTCTCGTTGAAGCTGCGCCTTCTCCTCGGTCATTGTCGCGATAAGCTCCTCTTGCTTCATGGCCATCGTAGAAATCCGCTCCTTGTGCTTAGCATTCTCCTCGGTTAACAAGGAGGGGGTCAACGAGGAGATCTGCCCCTCCTAGTCCATAATCAGTTGTTTCTGGCACTCAGCTCCCTTTTTTGCCCGAAGTACCTCACCCCGAGCTAAGTCCAGCTCGCGGTGGAGCTTTCATACCTCCATCTTGTCGTCTCAAGCCTGCTTTGGTTGGATTGCGGACTGACAAGCCAATGCATGAAGGGCGAAGTTGACTTATCAAAAGAAAATCGAGGTAAGTATAAAAAAAAAGAGAAAGAAAAAAAAAAAGAGAGCGAAGCCGAAGGCAGAGTGCTTACCACCATGCAGTGGCCGGAAGCTAGTCCCAGGAGCCGGTTCGGAGGCATGTCAGCCCATCGCGCAACCTCGTTCGGATAGACAGATTCCCGGCTCTTGCGCACTATGAGCACGTGGTTCGTAATGCTCTGTTCCTCACTAGCAAGGGCGCACTCTGTCTCGGCAACATGCCCCTCTGAAGCTAACACGCCCTCTGGTATTTGAGGACGAGCTCCCTCCTCGCAACCCTCCCTTGCAACCACTTCGGGGTTCGCAGGTCGAACCTCCTCCCTAGGGGGCTCAGCAGAGATAGGCTCCAAGGCCAGGGCCTCGGTTGCCCCAGACGTCGAAGGTTCGACTTCTCGATGAAGTCTCTTCGCAGCCTTCCACTTCTTCCCCTCCCGAGAGCTCACCAGGAGGTTCTCTATGACGACCTTTGGCATTGTAACTACAGAAAGCGGTCAGTCAATCAAAAAACTTAAAGGGTATTTTAAGCAAGTATCCGAAAAGAAACAAACTAGGAGAGCTCAAACCAGCTCGCACTAGCGCGTCCTCGGCCAAGAAGTTTTTTGTCTCAAGATCGAGTTCCCTCCACGAATTGATCACTGCCCTGGTCTCTCCATTCAAGCACACCCCGGGGTCTTGAGTAGCCACCCTCCAGTGGGTCGGGAAAGATCACCCTTCCGGGTTACGACGATGAAGTATCGCCTTTTCCAGGCCAGAACATTATTCGGGTAGCCGTGCAAGATTTTGAATACGGGCCTGGGAGAGATATAATAGCTCTGTCTGATGTCCTCGCGCAGATCGAGTTGAAGACATCCAGGGTTAGAGGTCGGTCGTAGGAGTGGAACAAAGAAATAGTACCAACGATATTCCGAATAGAGTTCGGATGAAGTTGGTCAATGGTAATGTTGTAGAACTTAACTACCTCTATCAGGAAAGGGTGGAGTGGAAAGCGCAGCCCTGCCGCGAGCTGCTCCTAAAAAACGGCAAGCTCATTGTGATCATGAGCCCAAGGGTACTGACCTAGTGTTAGGCTAAAGACTAAGCTATCGAGGAGACAATAGCGGGACACCAAGTACATCAGCCTATCTAAAGATAGTTTAGAAGATCCAAAGTCATCAGGGTTCCGACCTCGAGAAGAAGTCGGGGCCTCCGACCTGGAGGATGGACCCTCTTCCTGGGCTTCGGTCTCCCCAAGCCGAGATGGCTCAACCTCAGGGTCAGAGGTTCCCTCTAAAGACTGAAGAGGGGAGGCACCCTGCTGTGGGCTGACTTCCCCAGCAGGAACAACGATGCCCTCCACCTCGCTAATGCCATCTATAAGCCTATCTACGCTAGAACTCGACATAATCGGAAAATAGGAAAAAGCTAAGGAAGGGAGACTCACAGAAAATAAAGAATGAAGTGGGAAACGGAAAGAAAACCGGGCTAGAAGACTCCGATGCGACCTCGGGAGAGCTCAATTGCAAAATTTGTGGCGGAAAAAATGAGTCACAGACCCTCCTATTTATAGCCGCTATGTCCGAGAACTAACGATCGAGATCGAAGCAATCCAACGGCTCCTAAGAAAAGCAGCTGCGCGACCCCCGAGGGTAAATTCGATTTAGTGCATTTTTTGATGTCCGCGGAGTTTGTAATTCGCGTGACGTCCGCACGTAAGCCAGACGTGGCTTGTGTTTTTCTGGTTGAGCCAGGTGGCCGAACAAGTCCGACCCGTGAGTCATCTAACTAGCTGCCCGGTCCTCGGGCTAAATTCACTTGGCTCGTCATGAACTCCCCGCACCAGGTCAGGACCCCTGACCCGGGGAGTGGGGGGCAATTGCTGTAGGGTGATTTGGCCCGATTTAGTGATAGGAGGACACGTGGACATGACCTAAATGATAGGATGACAGCTCATCCCGATGTACCCAAGTCTGCGATGGACCGAGCTCGGATAACCAAACTACCTCGGGGTAGGCCCACCTCGGAAGCAAATCCACTTCGAGACAAGTTCACTTCGGGGCACGATTGCATCAAGATCACCTCGGTTACTAGGCACCTCGGCATTCGTAACAAGTCGGACCCAAGGGGCATTAGTTCGGGTAATATTGACTGACCTCCACATGATAACCTGGAAGGTCTCGCCACCAGATTCCACGTTTTACGGGATCACGCCTCGTAACAGCTGGCCTTATCTCCTTCGACCAATTCGGACGGCAGCAATATGCCTTATCGGCTAGCAACGTTATCTCATGTTAATTCGGTAACGGGCCTCATCACGACAAGAATCCTAGAACCGTTACGAAAAACCCGCGAAGACTCCAGTATATAAAGACCCCAACCCTTCGGGGGCAAAAGTACGCGCACTCATTGCTTACTAGCTCTCTTGCTTTCTAAATTACCTTCAGCTCGCACGTTATTGACTTAAGCATCGGAGTGACCTCGCCGGGTAAGCACCCCTGAGTTCTCTGATTCTCTCTGTGCAGATCAGCTAATTCTGCCGTCTACTGGAAGCCAAGTCGTCTCCAGTTAGGAGCAGCCATATTGCATCGCATCAGGTGGGTTGGGTATGGGGTAACCATCAGCCACTTTCTTTTTCTTTCTCTTCGTCTTAACATTTTTGAGGTCCCGTATGTTTACAAATTTGATATTTACTTGGATAATTGCACTTACCCAAGTAAATGTTTACCAGGTAAATTCACTTAGGTAAATACTTATTTAAGTAAGTTTACTTATCCATATATATATATATATATATATATATATATATATATATATATTTAATTTCTAGGTAAATATTATAATGGATTTTTTTACCCATAAAAAAGCCAACATTAAAATGGACAAACTTATCCCATTGTGTTTTATAAACTTTTTCCTTATGCTCAGTTTGGCAAGAGTACAAATGAAAAAATATATAAATTAATATAAAATATAAGGTTTTACACTTTACATGTTTGCACTTGTACTCCTTTCAAACTGAGCCTTAGGTGGAAAAGTTATTTATTCATATGGGAGATGAGATGGATAAGTTTTACCAAGGTAAGTGAAGATGACTTTATGTAAAGGTTAGTACTTATTGCCAAAAAAAGAAAAAAAAGAAAAAGAAAACACCATAAAGTTAGTCAATGGGAAAGAGATACCCATTGACCAACTTCCCCCTCTTATTTAATGATAAATGAACAGGTCTTTCCACTCAAGAGGTGATCATGATTTTGTTATTTTTTTGTTTTTTTTTGTAATTCTATTATTTTTCTTTACATAGAAATAAGAAAGAAACAAAGAACAAATATAGAGAAATAACAAAGATTTACAAAAAATATAGGAAAACCAGAATTTGTAGAAAAAATGAAATTGCAAAATATTATAAAAATTATATAAAATAGAGAAAATGAAAAAAAAAGTAATAGACATTACAAAAAGGCATATAAAAACGTAAATTAGAGGGTATTAGAAAAACTTATTAGTGCCCATGGTTGGTCATGGTGGGATGGAATAAGGCCATATTTGGGAGTGCTTAAGTTAAAAATAAGTGCTTATTCGAATAAGCACTTGTTTGTACTTGCACCCAACTTTTTTAAGTGCTTATATTTTAAAATAAGCACTTATTTTATATTGCGTGTCTGGTAGTCTTTTTCTCTAATAAGCACTTAAATAAGCATTTGTGACTATTTTGTCCTTCATTTTCTTTTAATTTTTCAAAATATACCCTTTGAAAGCACTTTTATTAAATTACTTTTATAAAAGTGCTTTTATAAAAGTGTTTTCATAAAAGTTATTTTTTAAAATTACTTTCATAAAAGCACTTTGTAAAAGTGCTTTCATAAAAGTACTTTTATAAACGTGCTTTCATAAAAGTACTTTTATAAATGTGCTTTCATAAAAGTACTTTTATAAAAGTGCTTTCATAAAAGTTTTTGTAAAAGTACTTTAATAAAAGCACTTTTACGAAAACACTTTATAAAAGTACTTTTATAAAATTCAACTAGGGATAATTTTTTGTGGTATTTTAAAATTCAACTAGGGATAATTTTGGAAGAAAAAAATTGAATAAGTGGAAATTTGGGCTTAAAAAAGAAGCCATTATTTTTAAAATAAGCACTTAGTTCGGGCTTATTTCCCAAATACCAATAAGTGCTTAATGGCCCAAACAAGCACTTATTTTGAATAATCACTTATTTTTAAGCACTCCCAAACATGGCCTTAGATTTATTATATGATCATTGTTCCCAAGCTCCAATTTGGGAGGTTGAAGGACTCTCCCAATGATTGTCACCATGTGAGTGGAAAACAAATGATATGATGAAGCTGAGACCGAGGGAAGAAAGAGAAGTTAAAATATTAAGGGGGGTTCTTTTTTTTTGGATTTTGAGAGGGGGGAAGTTAATCAATGGGATTTTGATTCCCATTTACCAAGAAACCCATATTCTTTTTTAAGATTTATGTGGAGATCGGATTTAGTAAGTGCAAGGCCTTTTCGAATAGCCTTTATAGCCTTGCATCGGGAATATCTCCGTACTTTTGTGCTTTATTTCATGGGAAGATATTCCCCAATGCAAGGCTATGATGGTTATTCAAATGGGCTTTGCATTGACTGAATCTAGTTTCATTTATGTGGGTATGAGGGAAAGTTTATTTTCGTAGGTATCACATACCAAGGAAAATAACTTGAATGGGACAAAAGTGCACCTTCTAATAATGGATCCTTGGTGGGTAAATAACTTTCCCACATGGGGGGAAGTTGCCAACACTTGAATGGGACAAAAATGCCATTTTAATAATGGATCATAGGTGGGTAAATAACTTTCCCACATGGGAGGGAAGTTGTCAACATTTGAATGGGACAAAAATGCCCCTTTTAATAATGGATTTTTATGGCTAAAATGGTCATTGCCTTATTTACATGGGAAATAAAAGAACATGAGTAAATGCACTTACTCGGATAATCTTTCCTGAAAAACACTTACTCCGATAAATAACTTACCGAAAAATTAACGGGGCCTAAGAGGTTGATGATTATCCATTGGATAACCTGGACCCAACCCCACCCAAACTATTACATTTGCCATTATTATTAGGAACTCAACTTTAGTCAGTGCAAGGCCCGTTTGAATAGCTTTATTGCCTTGCAATGGGAATATCCCCCCATGAAATAAAGTACATATGTACGGAGATATTGTCGGACGGTCAGACCGTTTGTCTTGAGAACCGTCCAAACAACCGGTTTTATTTTACCTCAAACCCAATTCCTAGCCAAAAACCTTTGAATTGGTCAACGACTCGTCGACTAAGGGTGACCACAAGCCGAGTTCTTCATGAGCTACTAGGGCTCAGGTCCGCTCAGTTTCAATCGAGCTTCGAGTCGAGTTCGATCCAATTTTATAGGTTTGATTAATAAACGAGCCAAGCTTGAGCCTAATAGAGCTCGACTCGTGAGGCTGGCGAGTCGAACTTGAATATATATATAATATAATATAATATAATATAATATAATAAAATTATAGAAAACAATATATATATATATATATATATATATATATATTATAATTCTTAATTTTTTTTAATATCAAATAATATCAAGGCTCGAGCTCAAGCCTTGTACTACCTTGGTGAGCTGAGCTCGAGCCTTGTACTATTCAGCTCGTCTCGGCTTGAATCCACCCCTACCATCGACCCGTTCAACAAATTTTGGCCATTTTTTATTTTAATTATTTTTTATAAATTTTTATGTCAAAACGGGCCATTCGTTTGAATTGGATCATCGACTTGAAAACCGGTGGTCAGAACGGACCGGACTAGATTAGGGGTCCGGTTCCTAGGTCGAATGGTTCGATTGTTTGAATCGAATGAATGGTCCATTTTGACAAAAAAATAAAAAAATAAAAAAAGGTCAAAACCGTTGGACAGTTTGAATGCCCGGATCAACGGTTTGCTGACCAAATCAACATTTTTTGGCAAAATAACGGTTCTAGGGTAAAGTGGATGGTTTTTCCGATATGACAATTCGGTTTGGTCCGTTTTGGCCACCGGTTTTCGAGTCGATGGTCCGATTCAAATGAATGGCCATTTTTGACATAAAAATTTAAAAAATTTTAAAAAATAATTAAAATAAAAATGACAAAAAATCGTTGAATGGGTCGACGGGTCGTTGACTGACTCAAAGGTTTATGGCCAAGAACCAGGTTTGAGGTAAAACGGAACCAATTGTTTGAGCATTTCTTAAGCCAAATGGTCTGACCATCCGGTACAATAGCAGTTCAAAAACCATGAATAAACTTAAAATTTTTCTTTTATTTTTTAGGTTAAAAAAATATAAGAAAAAATAACTGAAGTCAACACTTACTTTTTTTTGTATGTCACTTAAACCATCTACGCGAATGAAAGTGCAGTATGCGTTGTAACATGTAGATGTGTAGCCCAGACGAGCTCAAGCAATTGGTAAGGAGATTAACCACCTGATTTGAAGTGTGATGCACATGGCTTATTAAAATCAAGCTGAAAGAAAGGAGAGGTCTCATGAGTCTGTAACATGAGAAGGCATGTGTTAGGGTGGAGTAGTGGTCGATTCCAATAGAAGATGAACTATATCCAATGCATCTCCTTTGATGATTAAGTGCAAAAATGGTGAGAGAGATGGCAAATTTTAATCCTTATAGAATACCTTAAAACAAATATAGCTTGCTATAATTTTGACCCTAAGGCTGTGTTTGGTTATAGTGCAAATAAATTTATATTGATGCAAAATTATAATAGTGTAAATGATTCGGGTGTAAATTTTGATTTATTTTTGCTTCATATTTTGCCTTATTTTGTTTCATTATAATATAAATGAAGTAAAATAAGACCTGACAGAGAATAAAGTAAAATCTATAATAAAACTAAATCAAAATATGCATTCTTTTCATTTGCAGTCTCATACATTTATGCTAATGCAAATAAGATTTCACTGTAACCAAACACAGCATAAGTCTCAGTTTGGAAGGAATATAAATACAAATAGAGGATTTTTACACTACAAAATTGTATTTATACTCTCCCAAACTGGGCTTAATGTCTATTTGAACAAATAAAAAAAGTTTAAAATAAAAATAAAATCTCCGCAAAAAAACTTAAAAACAAAATTATATACATCGGATTGGACTATCTATCACGAGCGAGCATCCAATCCCCCTGTGCCCGAATTGGTAAAGCTTTATTAGGGACATGAAGTCCCTTGCCATTACCGTATAAAATTGTGCTGGTTTTATAAAAAGATCGCTCTTTGTCTCATATGATTGTTCAACGAACCGGTCGAAGGGCGATAAAATAACAATCGCATGGGTTAGAGATTCCGTTTTCCGGTTTTCCACCGGGTCAAATCACTAAACAAACCTTAACTATGACAGGGGTATTCTATTTTTGATACGCAAACGCAACTCAATTTGTTGTTCTTTTCGATACGCAACTCAATTTACTAGTTTGAGGCTTTCAAAAAATTCACTGATTTGAGGACAATAAATTAGGTCAGCTCCACCCTGCATCCCTGGATATTTTGTTCTGAGGCACAGACGTATTGGTCCTAAGGTCAGCCCAACATTTATTTATAGGTTTATTAGTGGGAATTCGTGCCATATAGGTATTGTATAAGCTTATTTTAGTTAATTTGACATTCTCAAGTCAGTAATAATATTAATTATAAAAATATTTTTTTATAACTTAGTTTAAATTAATTAATATCAAGTAAGGTTATCTAATTATAATAATTAAATTGTTTTCTTGTTACAATTATTATAATGTAACAGACGTTATGTATGCTTTCACTTGGAAAGTTTTTTTAATCCTTCATAATTGTGAATCTTTGATTTTTGAATATTTCCCAATCCATAAGGTTTGTGAATTGGCGGGGTTTTATTGGATAGAATAATGGAGAGGAAGAGGGGGGAAATATGCTGACTTGGACTAAGAAGAGGGCTGGAAAGGGAAAAGAGAGGAAGGAGAGACGACGAGGAGAATGTAGGAAAGGAGAAATGGAATAAGGAGAGAGTGGGTGATGTGAGCAACATTATTTTATATTAGCGGGGGCGTGTGATACATGGGATGGGTGCCCCTCCTTGTCAGTGGTGGGGCGGATTCGAGGCAAGGCATCCATTCTCCGTTGGAGATGGAGAATTCCCAAACTTTCCTCACCCTGAGGCAACCACATAAAAAATCTAATTTATGGATATTTTACAAATAGAATTATAAGAATTTGGGGGTATTTTATAAATGAAATTATGAGATTCTAATATGAGGAAAACTTAGAGATATTTTAAAAATCAATATTAAATCTATGAATGTTTTACTAATTTACCATAAGATTTGGGAAATTATATGCAAATTCCATCCCTAATTTGGGGCAAAAGTATTTTCCTTGTCCCCACTCCATCCCCGATTAAGATTTGAGAAAACTTACCACTGTTTGGGGTGGGACAGGGTAAGGCCTAGTTTTACAGGGAAAATATCTATCCCTACAATTCTAATAATTTTCTATAACTAATTAACTAACAATAAGTTAAATAACAACAAATTACATTATCTTATGATAATTTCCAAAAAAGGTTATTGAAATTGCTATTGATTAGTAGTAATGTATAGTAAATTAATTATTTACAATAATGATAAATTAATGTAAACTATTTACTTTTAAGTCTAAATTATTTACTATTAATCAAAGTAAATGCAATTATAATAAATTAATTTAATTATGGTAAATTACACTATTTTTAATTAAAAGTAAACCATTTGTTGTTAATTAATGTAAAACCAGGTTTGATCAAAGTCAACCAAGTGGTCTAGATTAGTGTGGATAGAATTAATAACTTTCCTAAATTATTTGGCCCTACACTGACCTAGCGACACATGGCATCCGTCTTTGCCGCTTGACACCTCAACGCCACGTGGATAGACATGTATCTTGTTGAGTCAAGTAGACACACCGCGGAATCAGTCCAGGGCACCTCATACAAAGCTCAAGCACCTCAGTAAGGCGGTTAGCATCACTTCGTTCAGGGTTGACCTGTGGTCATTCGTCAGTACCGGTTCAAGGGACCTTTGTATGATGAGCGACCTCCCTCGAGGACTTGCCAATCTATGATACTTCGTCAGTACCAGTCCAAGGGACCTTGGCGTGAGGAGCAACCTCCCTCAAGGACTTGCCAACCTGATTGAGGTTCAGGTGGTGACTTGTGAAACGTGTTCATTGGCTTTTTCCGTGGAAAAACTACCTACATCTTGCAGGTATAGTTTCTTCAATCACTATGAGAGGATTGATTATGGGAACTTGCATCCTGCGGACCCTTTGGTTTACGGGAAACATGTATAGTTGATCTAGCCATGAAAAGACAAAAAACAACAATCCATGCAGTAAACATTTGGACTTCCCTCTCTCATTCCAACTCTTCTGAAGAGCCACGGTTTCTCATCCAAACTGTAGCATCCTGTGCCAAACTACTGGTCATCACAACAACGGACGTCCGACATTACGAATCAACCGGCCACTGCTGGTAAGCTGCTCTTCTTCTTCTTCTTCTCGCTGTCATTTCCCTTCCCGCCGTTCCGTCTCATAATTCACATCGCCATGATGCTTAACTCGCTTTTCACAATATAATCTCTCGGCCGGTTCAACTAGTTAGAGTGTTAGACTACGTTAACAAAGCAGTTCCGTTAAATCCCCGTTAAGTCAATAAGGTGACATGTTCATTCCCTTTTTCATTTGCAGGTTTACATTTCTCATGAATCGGACTCGGAGGGTCCACAAGTTGCGAGTTACAATTGTGGTTAGGTGTTGGGAGTTGGGTCTGCTTCGACCATTAATGGTTATGGGGAAAGGTATTTTTTTATGTTTACCCATTTACCCTTCAAAAGTTTACAATATTACAATATTTTAAAGAAAAAGTTTGAAAAACATGAATTTGGGTATTTCTAGATTTTTAGTGAACTCTTAAATCATAGCAATGGAATATATAATAATATATTTTATATATAACATTGATAATATGCAAATATATTTGGTGTTGGATTTTTATCGGATTGGATTGGGGAACAACCAAATTCAATCCGAATTTTTATGGGATTCTACTAGTACCATTCGAATCCGATCCAATAAAATATTCAGCCCATCCGAGTTCCGGATAATAGGATAGGATGGGAGATTGGGGATATCAGTAGCCCGTGAACAGCCCAATTAACAAGTAGTTATGCGCTGAAGCATGCTAAATATTCTCTTGAATATGTATGAATGTATGATTAGGAGTCTACAATCTTTTTACGCAGAGTCCTAGTCCATCAAATGAGCACAATATCATATGGGATCATCCGGATCTGCTAGTCACAGGACCCTACAGCTGCACATCATCAGCAACAACTTGCAATACATTAGAGGGGTGGTTAGCATGTGTCCAGCGTAAATTGTAGTCAGTAGATCTGAACTCATAGGAAGA
Source organism: Nelumbo lutea (assembly GCF_056320005.1). NCBI lineage: Eukaryota > Viridiplantae > Streptophyta > Magnoliopsida > Proteales > Nelumbonaceae > Nelumbo > Nelumbo lutea. Next base: position 38,496,897 of record NC_142686.1, on the reverse strand, counting down.
GAGAATAAATACAGGGAGGAACATAACCTACCTAAAACCCAAAGGACAACAGCACACTCTTGCCATCTCAACTGAGTCCAATACAAAGGAAAAGCTCAATACAACAAGCAAATCAGACCTGATGCATGCTAACTAAGGCTATACCATTTTTTTTTGGCTTCATGGCGCTACAGAAATAGCTTACCCAGTTGTAGCAGGGGCAGTCGATCATCTATATATTGTAGTCTTGGAATCTCTCTGGGGATATCAGATATGGGATGAAAATTCAAAGCTTGAAAAGCCCATCTCCTCTGTACCCCTATAGCAAGATAGATAGTCTGAAAAAGCATGCAAATGACTATCCTTTCTAAGGGTGAGAGTTTTCTAATATCTGTCAGATGCATGGTGGGAGTTTTCACGAGATCAATATCTAATTGGAGTGCATCATCAACACGAGCCAAAATTTATGCCAAAGCTACAAATTCTATAATAATTAAGGAAGGCCAAGAAATGTCAAAGTGATTCCTCATACAGGCACCATCAACATTTAATTTGTAGGAAAGATTTCTTGGACATTGCCGGTATGCCCACTGATGATTTTTCTTCCTTTTGATTGGCTTAACTGGAATACTGAGAGCTTGGAGCACTAAATGATTTATATCCATCAACCATTTTTTAACCTTTTCGATAAGAGCTAAATGAGAAAGGCCCCTTCCTTACCTTCAGAAACTCAGCTGCATCTTTTCTTTCAAATAATTCAAAAACAGGAACCAGATGTGCTTTATGCACATCGGGCTGGGCAATGTATCACAAGTGAATATGAATATGACAGTATGTCCCTATGTATGAGGCTCACATGGAACCTACATTTATCCCTTTGACTCAAATTGGAAAGAATTACAAATACAAGTATGTATAGTGCAAATTTATACAAAATATAAGTTTTTGCACTCTGCAAATTTGTATTTATACTCTTTTTAAATTGAGTCTTTGAAACAATTGATGTGTTCACTCATGATAGGTTGCCAGCTTTCTGTGTATGATTTGTCTCCAGCCATTCAGACTCCAAATAATAATAGGGATTAATACTAATCAATGATGAATTTGATTACCGTATATATTTATATTTGCACTCTTCACAAATTGAGCCTAAGGTTAAGAATGCAAATACAAATATCTACAGTGCAAATATATATAAAATAATACAAAAATACAAGGCTTTATACTCAAGATATTGATTATTAGAGAAGGCCTGTCACCTATTGTCTTATCAGGTTGTTTCAGGCCAAATTGCTAGGTGGAAAATGTTGTTGTCAGAGTTCAGTATCACTTTTGTCACCCAGAAGCCGATATTGAGACAAGCTATTGCTAATTCTATATATTTGTATTTGTACTCTTTCCAAACTGAGCCCAAGTAATAGTTTTGGGATGACTAAGCTTTGTTAGATACCTATAGGGGTGCAAATGGGCCAAATCATGATCCAATTCGAATTTGAATACGATCCTTTTTTTTTTGGTTTGGTATCCCTTTATTGAATTTCCGAACTAAGTTGGATCAGAATTTGAATAACCTCCCCATTTGTTCAAATATATTCATCTTGCACTTTTGTAATTTGATTTTTTATATTATTTATGTTGTTTTATAAAAAGACATGTCATCATCATCATCACCGTCACCCATGCCTTATCCCAACTTATAAAAAGACACGTGTTTGTATGTGTGTGTGTGTGGATGCAGAGTGGATTTTTTTGGACTAAAATTATTCTCTATTCCTTTGTTTGATAAAGGGTATGAAAGTCATTTTATTACAACTTTAATTCTACTCTTAATGGCTACTAAAATGTCAATGTTTTGTCTATTATTATAAGGGTTGAACCTCATTTAATCCCCTCTTTTTGGATTAAAATTACCCTATATTTCTTTGTTTGAGAAAGGGTACGAAAGTCATTTTATTACAATTTTAATGCCAGCCTTAATGGCTACTAAAATGCCCATATTTGTCTATCATTGTAAGGGTTGAACCTCATTAGTCTCCTCTTGTTAAGTCTTATACTTACGGTATCAACTCCCATTTTCTCATATTAAATCCTATATTTAAGTTGTTTTCATTGATAAATACCAATGTTTTTGAATCGTCGTTGACCCAGACGATCGGACCGTTTGGCCTGACTTGTTATTAGGTCAAAATCCGTTTGAATTTGTCAGAAAACCGTTGACCCGAGCGGTCGAACTGTCGACTTGTTCAACCCGGCCAGTGTTTCGCAATATAAAGTTGTAGAGAGAACTCAGATGATTTAGATTTGAGATCCACTCTGAGACACGAACTCAAATCTGGGATCTAGTACAAAGAGAAGAAGAAGAAGAAGAAGAAGAAGAAGAAGAAGTCAGATCTTAAAGAAATTGATCTCAGATCTGTATTTGTTGCTGCCGCCTCACCGTTATCGTCGCCAGTGAGCATCCATTCATCTTCATCCTCTTCCTTCTTCTTCCCTCCTCTCCTTGCTTCTTCTTCTTTCTTTTTTTCTTTCTCAGACAACATTTCTCCTTTCTCCTTCTGCTTTTTGGCTTTCTCAACCGACGTCTCTTATGAGGTTTGCATATTAGGGCAAATCTCACATAAACATTTGCCCTTGTATGCAAACCGTCTGAACCGTTTGACCCAGAAACTGGTAGATAGAATGGTTCTGTTTCTTAAAACCTTGATAAATACTACTAATTAGATCTATGCCAATATTTTTAACAATATAAACCCATGAATTTTAAAACTAACTCAAAAACAAAATGATTCTTTATCCTAGTGGTGCTGGTTAAGGAATTCAACCATTCGAATCAAAGTGATCAATCTATGGCATCATAATTAGGTAATAAAATATTTCAAATAGAAATAAACATAGAAAGTTACAAAAAAATATAAAAAAAATTAAACTCATTTATGATATTTTTATTAATCAAATTAAAAAAAAAGTGTAATAAACAAGACTATTTTATTGATAATGAAAATGAAATACATAATTTAGAACTAACAAAAATGAAATTATTTTACTATTTGACAAAAACCAATAGTTTAACTTTGGGGTCAAATGTGCTAACATTTAATGTAATTAATAACATATAAAAATATAAGAATATAAAAATATAAAAATGAAAAAAATGCATAAATTTTACAAAAAAAAAATACAAATTTGGATGAGGTGTTTATGTAATCAGATATAATTTAGATTTTTCAATCTAGATATGATTAATAATAAAAAACAAAAAATAAAAAATAAAAAACACAAATTTATAGATTTTTTTTGATACATAATTATTATCATTATCATCATCTAGAATTGACACGTTTACACACCTGTGAATCATCAAATTGGATCAAGTCAAATTCAGATATTTGACATTCTTAGCGGATTCGAATTCGAATTGATCTTTGTGATATTCATTGGATGATCACATCTTTCAATATAGGAATTACATTATTGGATTGGATTAAGATATACCACTATCTGAATCTGACCCGATTTACATCCCTAGCTACTTAACTGCTCTGCTTTTGGGTAGTGCTTCTAACCAATCAGATCATATTGTATATAGGTAGATCCGAATTTGAATCATTTATGTTTGGATTCAAATTGAACTCATCCACTGAATTTGCAACCGATTCAAATCATTGCGAAAATGATATTGAATAGCATTATAAATTAAATTTAATATGAATAAAATATTATATTTTAATAATAAAATGAACTAAAAGACTTTGATATTGTATTGTCGTGAACAAAATGATTTTTTTTTATGAAATAAACAAAATAAATTGAAAATAACTAGTTTGATTTTCAAGTTTCAAAGAGGTTATTTTCAATTCATTGTGATGAAGGAAGATTTGGCCCGAACTCATTGTTACGCGACACGTGGCAGAAACAACAGCTCGGCAAGAGGGGCCAAACCTAAGGCGTGAATAACGGGACACCAGCGGACTGAATTCCCTACGGGGGGCCCGAACTCACCCTTGGCCCAAAACCAGAGTAATCCGAACTGGCCAACTTTGTAACAGCTCGGGATACACCTCGCCGAACTGGCCAACCTTGTAACAGTTCGGGATATACCTCGTCGAACTGGCCACCTTGTAACAGTTCGGGATACACCTCGCCGAACTGGCCACCTTGTAACAGTTCGGGATACACCTCGCCGAACTGGCCACCTTGTAACAGTTCGGGATACACCTCGTCGAACTGGCCACCTTGTAACAGTTCGGGATACACCTCGCCGAACTGGCCAACCTTGTAACAGTTCGGGACACACCTCGCCAACCTGGCCAACCTTGTAACAGTTCGGGATACACCTCGCCGAACTGGCCAACCTTGTAACAGTTCGGGATACACCTCTGAGCTCAAGACTTCGCCTCGCTCAACACTCCGCATCACCTTCTGGGCACCAAAACCAAACAATTCGTATCATGCCTGACACTAAGGAAGTCCGTGCTCGAGGGCGCCGCACCTTACTGACTTGGGATCTGACGTTTGGCGGCCGCACTCTAAACGGTCACCTGCCACCGCCACTGACACCGCCATCTCCAGTTAGAGAGACGGTTAGGCAGTGACGGTTCTGTCCCAGCAGAAAGGACGACGGCCGAATTGACAAGCACAAGGGTAATCATACCCGACCTGACAAGGGCCTCGGAGCGAGTGCGCGAAGTGATTATAAGAGCCCCCTGCCCCCAATAAACAAGGTATGCAAACTTTGTGCTATCTGGTATTATCTTGCTTTTGAAGGATTCTAACTTGAGCTTCGGAGCCGCTACACCGGGTTCCCCCCCGGAGCTTCCTCATCTCCTCCGTTTTAGGTTCCCTGCTACCCCGTTCAGAAGCAAGGTCGTGGACAGCTAAGACCGGCCGGATCGCGCTCCATCAATTGGCGCCGTCTATGGGATCGCTTCAAAAAGCCTCCCTCCAAACTTCCATAACCCCTTTTCTTCAAAAAACCCAACACTCATGGCCTCCTCCAGCAACGCCGGACGTGGCACGGAGACAAACACCACCGGGGAACAACTTCAAGTCCCTGTGGTGGGCATTGGATAGTTCACCATCCCCCTTTCGGTGGATGGGATCCCCAGCTTGAACGCGCCACAAGCAGTGGCGCCCGTAAACTTTCCTACCACAAGCATCCCCTTTCCTCTCCCCATTGAGGCAACCTTTACTGAACCGATTGCCGTCCCCCTGGCAGCTAGCCAAAACCGGTTGGACGACCTGATGCAGTGCATGCGGGCAATGCAAGCCCAAATGCAACAGTTCCAGCAGCACCAGCTTCACCAGCACCAAGTACTGCACAACATCTCCCAGTATCACTATCAACAGCAGTTCCCCCAACTGCCACTGAACCAACCACTACTTCCACCTCGCCACCCCGCTCCGAGGCCAGTCAAGGCCTCCCCGCAGGATGGACGCCCCCACCAGGCGAAGGCCACCTGGCCCCAGAACCCCCCTAACAGCCAGGCCTCGTCCCCAGGCCGAAGAGAGAAAAATATCATCCCCGCCTCGCAACCCGCAGGCGGGTTGGGAACCTCGCCCGCGAGGTCGGCACCCCGACGCTCCAAGCCCGAGTTCCCGCTCATGGAAAACCGATTCGACACCCTGGCAGCAGACTACCAGCATTCTGGGCCCATCGAGCTCGATAACACGGAGGCCAGCAGCGCCAGTACAAGGCCCACTCAACAACGAAGGCGCCGACGAAGTCGCCGAACCGCCACCCGTGCCTTGTAAGAACTCGGAGGCAAAGAGACGAGCTCGGACGAGGTAGGAGCTGCCCCGATTCTCTCGGTTCCTTCCCCCCCTCGCATTAGAACTCCTGGCGGTCCCCTTACCCAGAAATTTCAAGCTCTCACCTCTAGACAAGTACGACGGGTCCTTCGACCCCAACGACCACGTTGACGCCTTTCAGTCCCAAATGCACCTTGCCAGGGCCAGCGAATCGTGCATGTGCGTGGCCTTTACCACCACCCTCAGGGGGGTAGCCTACACTTGGTACAGGAACCTGGCCCCCGGGTCGATAAAGTGCTGGGCCTAGTTCGTGCAGGTCTTCACCGCACACTTTGTCACCAGCCAACGGTCCCCCGAAACAGAGGAAATCATCTTCGGAGTAGTCCAAAGAGAAGGAGAATCCATATGGGGCTACATCAAGCGATTCAACGAAGCATGCTTGCAGATACCGCGGTTGGACCCCGCAGTGCAGCTCGTGGCGGCCAAAAGAGGGGTGACGCACAAAGAATTCAAATGGCACATGATGGCTAACCAGCCCGCAACCGTGGCCGAATTCCTCAAGCTCGCGGATAAGTTCATGAGGACAGAGGAAGAAATCAACCAATGAACTGAAGGCGGGAACGAGAAAAGAAAGAGAGAAGGCGAGCTCTCCAACCCGGTCGACAGAAAAAACCCGGCCCGGGAGCCGAAGCCGAACCAATCATTCCGGGCTCCCCTAGTAGTTCGGACGGACTACACGCCATTAAACACAAGGCGGACCGAGATCTTAATGACAAAGACGCCCCGTACGTGAAGTGGCCACCTCGCCTAAAGGGAAATCCGAACGGGAGAAATAAGAATTTGTATTGTAGTTTCCATAGAGACCATGGTCATAGTACCGAGCAGTGTAATAACCTCCGAGATGAGATAGAGAGGCTCATCCGTCGCGGATACTTGAGAAACTTTGTACAACACAACAATAATAACAATAAGGCAGGTCGGCAAGGGGAGCACGAAAAGGAAGCCCCCGAGTCTAGCAATAGACCTGCCGAATCGTTGCAGCGACAGCCTCCGGAAGAGAGGCCAGTTCGGGGAACCGTCCATGTAATTGTTGGAGGTCCGGTGGTAGCGGGGTGTACCTCGGCAGCGGCCCGGACTTCAGTTCACGAACCGGCCCTCGAGGAGCGGAACCCCCGAAGAGGCCAAAGACCGAAGAACCAATCTTCTTCACGGAGGACGACGTGCGAGGAGTCCGCTACCCCCATGATGACGCACTTGTCATTAAACTAAGGATCAGCGACTTCGAGGTGAGACGCGTAATCGTAGATTCAGGCAGCATAGCGGACATCCTCTTTAAATCGGCATTTGACCAGCTACAGTTACAAAGGAGCGAGCTGAAGCATGCGAACACTCCGCTGGTGGGTTTCAGTGGAGAGGAAGTCAGGCCCCTTGGAAAAATAACAGTACCTGTGGAAGTCGGCACATGGCCTTGTGCGATCAGACTCAACCATGATTTCCTGGTGGTCGCAACCCCCTCCCCATACAATGCCATAATAGGGCGGCCAATCACGCATGTCCTACAAGCGGTGGTCTCCACCTACTATTTGGCCATGAAGTTCCCTACGGACTTCGGTGTGGGGGTAGCGCGGGGCGACCAGCTCGAGTCTCGCAAGTGTTATGTTGCCGCCCTGAAGGGAAAAACCAAGGCGGCCGACGACCTCGAACTGGAGCGGCCTGCGGAGCAAGGTGAGGAACGAGCTTCGCTCACGGAGGAAACGGTCGCAATCCCAACTTCGGCTACGGACCCAGCTCGCACACTTCAGATCGGAGCTTCCGTCGAGGAACCCCTACGAACCGAACTGGTGAGTTTTTTTACTTCAAAATTTAGATATTTTTGCCTGGTCCACGGTCGACATGCTCGGCATTAGCCCCGGCCTGATAACTCACAAACTTAATACTGACCCTGTAGTGAGACCCGTTAGACAGAAGAAACGCAACTTAGCCCCAGAACGCTGGAGGGCGGTTGATGAGGAGGTCGAGAAGCTCCTCGCAGCAAACTTCATAAGGGAAGTCCATTACCCGAGCTGGGTGGCCAACCCGGTGTTGGTAAAAAAGGCAAATGGCAAGTGGCGCATGTGTGTCGACTACACCGACCTGAACCGAGCTTTCCCGAAAGATTGCTTCCCCTCCCCAGAATTGATCGCCTAGTGGACGCGACCTCGGGAAATGAGTTGCTAAGCTTCCTGGATGCCTACTCGGGCTACAACCAAATCCGAATGGACCCATCCGATGAGGAAAAAACAAGCTTCATAACCGAGTTCGGCTTATATTGCTACAAGGTCATGCCCTTCGGACTAAAAAATGCCGGGGCGACTTTCCAAAGACTTGTAAATAGGCTGTTTCGGCCCCTGATTGACACGAAGATAGAGTGCTATGTAGACGACATGGTCGTCAAGACTCAGTTTTCACAAGAATTAATACAAGACTTAGATTCTGTCTTCCAAATCCTGCGTCAGTTTAGCATGAAATTGAACCCCAACAAATGTGTCTTCGGCGTCACCTCGGGCAAATTCCTAGGGTACATTGTCAATCGACGCGGTATTGAGGCCAACCCGGACAAAATAAAAGCTATTCTAGATATGAGAACACCTTGGAAAGTAAAAGAGGTTCAGAGGCTAAACGGCCGCATAGCCGCTCTAAGCCGCTTCATGTCCAAATCAGCAGACCGCTGCCTACCCTTCTTCAAGGAAATCAAAGGCAAAGGGTTCGAGTGGACCCAGGACTGCCAGCTCGCATTTGACGAGCTAAAAGGTTACCTCGCTAGTGTGCTGACCTTAGCCCGGCCCGAGGTGGGCGAGGTCTTAGAACTGTACCTCTCAGCAAGCGATGAGGTGGTCAGTTCGGTATTAATAAAAGAAACAGACTGGGTCCAGCGACCCATCTATTATGTTAGTAAAATTTTGCAGGGAGCAGAGACAAGGTACCCGCAGATAGAAAAGCTAGCATACGCCCTAGTTACAGCAGCTCGGAAACTCCGCCCATACTTCCAGGCTCACACCGTCATTGTCCTGACTGACAAACCTCTGAGACAAGTTTTACTCAAACCCGAGGTTTCTGGTCGATTGACGAAATGGGTCATCGAACTCAGCGAGTACGACCTCCAGTACAAACCAAGAACCGCTATTAAGGCCTAAGCTTTGGCAGATTTTATTGCCGAGTGCACTTTCAGCCACGAAGCCCCACAGGTCGAGCCCAAGGTCCCCAGTTCGGGTGAACCCGGAGCTCTCGAGCCAATAGAGTCTGAACCCCGCGAAGTAGCAGCTAGTGTGGCATCTCTCCTGGTCAGGCGAAACGCGAACTGGGATGAGGAGCCCTAGATCCTTCACGTGGATGGTTCCTTGAACCGGCAAGGCAGCGGAGCTGGAATATTCTTATGCGGCCCGAGCGGCACAAAATTAGAATACGCACTACGCTTGGAGTTCGCGACATCCAACAACGAGGCAGAGTACGAAGCACTGATAGCTGGGCTGGACCTAGCGCGAAAGGTAAAGGCAAAACACTTGGTCATCTGCAGCGATTCCCAGCTCGTGGTCAACCAAGTTACATGCGAGTATGAAGCACGCGAGCTCTCCATGATCGCATATTTGGCCAAAGTAAAAGAAGCCTTGCTCAACTTCCAGTCACACTTCATCAGGCAAATCCCGAGGTCAGAGAACACTGAGGCCGATGCTCTGTCCCGGTTAGCCAGCACAAGTCACAACAACATGAGAACTGTTTACATAGAGGACTTACCTCGGCCTAGTATTCTCGGGGGGACACCTTCTTGATAGACAGAACCCTCCCTGCAGAACGCAATGCGACCAAGAGGGTGCAGCGCCAGGCAGCCAAATACATCATAATAGACGAACGGTTATACCGACGGTCCTACACGCTCCCCTACTTGCGTTGCCTGCGACCTGCCGAAGCCGAGTTCGTACTCCGCGACACTCATGAAGGCCTATGCGGCAGGCACTTGGGGGGCAGAGCACTCGCCCAAAAAGCACTTTGACAAGGATACTACTAGCCAACGATGAAGGCAGAAGCTGTCGAGCTCATCAGAAAATGCGACAAGTGTCAGAAGCACGCCAATATCCACCATCAACCTGCCTCCGATCTCAAATACCTCGCCAGGCCGTGGCCCTTTGCACAATGGGGCATCGACCTCCTGGGGCCATTCCCACCAACAACAGGTGGAAGAAAATTTCTAGTTGTTGTAGTAGATTACTTTACGAAGTGGATAGAAGCCGAACCTCTGGCAACTGTTACGGCCCGAAACATACAGAACTTCTTTTGGAAGAACATAGTATGTCGCTTCGGGTTACCTCGGGTACTAATCTCCGACAACGACAAGCAGTTCGAGGATATCAAGTTCCAAGAGTGGTGCCAGAACATGGGGATTCGGCAAAACTTCACATCAGTCGCGCACCCGCAGGCAAATGGTCAGACAGAAGTAATGAACAGAGCCATCCTGCGTGGATTGAAAGCACGTCTGGATCGAGCTAAGGGATTGTGGGCCGAAGAGATACCAAGTGTCTTATGGGCTCACCGAACTACAGAAAAAACTACCACGGGAGAAACCCCCTTCAACCTCACCTACGACACTGAAGCAGTGATCCCGACGGAAATCAAAGTACCAACATTGCGACTAGAAACATACGACGATCGGACGAATGGAGACAAGTTACGTACCAACCTTGAGCTATTGGACGAGGTAAGGGACCTCGCGCACATCCGAACAGCGGCATACCAGCAGCAGGTAGCTCGCTACTACGATACCAGAGTAAAGCAACGAAGCTTCCGAGTCGGCGACCTGGTCCTTCGTAAGATTATGGTGCCCAAACCCGGCGTGGGCAAACTTGGACCAAACTGGGAAGGGCCCTATAAAGTAAAAAGAGCGCTCGGGGGGGCATACAAACTCAAAACCTTGGAAGGCAAACAAGTACCTCAAGTGTGGAACATCGTGAACTTGAGGCGATACTACCTATAAACCGCCAAGCGAAGTGGACGGAATCAGGTCGTATGGGCCATGATGCAGAGCCAAGAGGAACCTCGGCGTAAACAAGCAAAGAAGTCGAGCATATTATCAGCTCGGCAAAAAATCAGTTCGCTGCAAAAAAGCCTTCGCGGCAAAACAGGTCGCGGAAGTATAATAACCCGGACAAAGTGGCATCAACAAAGAATCAGTTCGGGGAAAAGGAACACTTGGGCAAAAAGACTATCTATTCCGTTGCAAGAAACAGGAGTACATTGGCCATCAGAAGGGACTTACCGAAAAAAAAAAGTTACATGCCCGGAGCTACTTCTTCGCCATCAGAAGGCACTTCAACAACACCCGAAGGCCCTGCCTCTCCTTCAGAGTCCGGCTCGCCATCGGCAGCATTGGCCATCTCCTGAGTTATACGCGAAGTGGATATGGCACTAACTTCGAGGTCGGGGTACGTATTCCGGATCATCCACCTGCTCAATTTGAACCCCCTTCTGTAAGAATCCACCATCAGATCGTCAAAACGCGGTGAGGCAATGTAGTCTTCAACTGCCTTCTTCTTGGCGTCTTCAATGCCTTGGGAAAAAATCTGTGTTCTCTCCCTGATGTCCTCCTGAAGATATTCGACTTGATACTGCAAATCCTTCAAGTCCGCCATATGCTTGACAACTACCCCCATGGCCTTGGCATCACGCTGAGACCTTGCTTGCCCGGCCATCGCGACGCGAGTAGCCTCTTCGGCAGCATAAGCGGCCGCCTCAGTAGCCCGGGTATTTGCCTCTGCAGCATGGAAAGCTTCTTCAGCAGCATGAGCGGCAGCCTCAGCAGCTCGCGCCTATCGCGAGCTCCTCTCCACTTGGGCCGTTAAGGCATGAATTGAAGAATTCACCTACCAAAAGAAACAAGTGAGCAATAACAGCAAAAGCGACAGAAAATGAAAAAGGCAGACGTAATCTAACTTACCACCATAGCATGTGTTATGGCGCGGTAGACGACCTGATTCAAGGGAAGATCGGTCCACGTTGCGATCTCCTCAGGGAAAGTAGCCTCCCTACTCTTCTGAAGAGCGTAGTTCGGCGTCAACACGTTCCTGAACTCCCCTTGAGCTCCCGAGCCCGAGGGCCCAGCCCGCATATGAGCAAACCCAGAGTGAGCAGGAGCACTTGAGTATGCAGGAGCGCCCGTATGAGTGGTCTCAGCGTAAGGCGCCCCGGCAGTTTCGTGCATCGGTGGAGTCACCTCGGGCTCCCTGGGCAGATCCTCCGGCGTGTGGTCTGGAACTTGGGACTCCTCATCCAGGGGCAGCTCGGTACGAGTTCGCTTGGCGACCCGCTTCCTCCTCTTCATACCTTGGAACAGACGCCCCCCACGAGTTCTCTCCGCATCCATCACACCTATAGAAACGAGTTCGACATCAGAAAAAATGAAAAGAACAAAGCAAGCAAGAAACAGCATAGCTAGAAACCTACCCGAACTCAGGCCGGCCGCAATAAGCTTGGCCTCCGTTAAGTAGTGATGGCACTTTAAACCTTGCTGTGCCCACTGCTGGAGGCCCTTCACCGTCTCTTTATCGAGAGTAGCGCCTAAATCAGGAGCGGCCTCACCCCACCCGGTCTGAAAGGGCCATCCTTGTGCACTTCGCACGCCGAAGTAGTCCCGCTTCCACGCCGAGACCTTATTAGGAAGATCGTGCAGAAGCTTAAAACCCTGGCGAGGAGAAAGGTAATATGTCCGTCTTCCCCCAGGAAGAGAACCCGCCTGTCTCTTGAGCATCAAGATAGAGGAGAATATCTCTAAGTCCAAGGGGAAGTTCTGCTCGCAAAAAAGGGAAACTGTCCCCACCAGGTTCCGAATAGAGTTCGGATGAAGTTGGCCAATGGTGACACCGAAGTGGTTTATGACTTCGACGAGAAGGGGGTGGAAAGGAAGTCGCAACCCCGCAGTGAGCTGCTCTCGAAAAATCACGATCTCATCAGGACCATGTTCCCAAGGAAAGCTACCCAATGGAATAAAATATGTATACCCCCCAGGAAGGTTGTAAGACATAAGTATGGATTGAAGCCCCTCAGGCGTCATGGTCGAGGGACCAAACCTGTCTAGCATCCGACCTCGGTGGGAGGTGGACGCCAAACTGCCTGAAGCGGCTTGGCCTACTGGTTCATAGTCCTCGAGTTCCACCTCAGGATCACTGAGGCAGTCGGGGGACACAGCTCAGTTGGTAGAACCTACGTCGGCCCTACTTGAAGAATCGTCTGAGCTATCAAAGCTAGACATTGGGGAAAAGGTGGATTCAGGAAAGTACTCACCGGAAGAAAGTTTGAAGGCTCTGGAGATTGGAACAAGCCAAAGAACCTTGAAGGCTATGTAACCAGCCTTGACGTGAGCTGGAAAAAACTTGGACGCGAGCTGAAAAGTTGGACGCGAGCTCAGTAGACAAATCGTAGAAGTGACAAATCGACTGGGGTCCCCCACTATTTATAGCTACAGTAACCAAGAATCGACCGTGCAGATCGAAGATGATCCGACGGCCCACGTTTTCGCTGACCGCACGTCCCATAAGGTCGAGACGTGATTGGCACACGTCTTTCCGAAAAAAGCGAAACGTCAGCGCACGCCTTTTTGAAACTGACGTCGCTTCGACACGCGTCTTTCCGAAACTGATGCGCCGCACGTCTCCTTGACAGCCGCCCGTGCACGTACAACAGTGGCATGCCTTTTTGAATGACCCGCTGTCACGTCCCAGTGGCGTGAATTTTTGAAATTTAAAACGCGCGCTGTCACAACCATCAACATTCATGAGTAGGCACGTTTCCAGCCTTCTCGGAAACCGAAGAACCCTGGCAAAAGCAACTCACGCAATCAAGATTCGAAGGACGGGGCAAATCCACCTACTACCTCACGAAACTCCCCGCACCAGGGCAAGACCCTTGGCGCGAGGAGTGGTGGGCAATTGATGAAGGAAGATTTGGCCCGACCTCACTGTTACGCGACACGTGGTAGAAACAACAACTCGGCAAAAGGGGCCAAGCCTAAGGCATGAACAAGGGGACACCAGCGGATCAAACTCCCTACGGGGGGCCCGAACTCACCCTTGGCCCAAAACCAGAGTAATCCGAACTGGTCAACTTTGTAACAGCTCGGGATACAGCTTGCCGAACTGGCCAACCTTGTAACAGCTCGGGATATACCTCGCCGAACTGGCCACCTTGTAACAGTTCGGGATACACCTCGCCGAACTGGCCACCTTGTAACAGTTCGGGATACACCTCGCCGAACTGGCCACCTTGTAACAGTTCGGGATACACCTCGCCGAACTGGCCAACCTTATAATAGTTCGGGATACACCTCGCTGAACTGGCCAACCTTGTAACAGTTCGGGATACACCTCGCCGAACTGACCTGCCCTATAGATACCTCCGAGCTCAAGACTTCGCTTCGCTCAGCACTCCGCATCACCTTCTGGGCACCAAAACCAAACAAGTCGTACCATGCCTGACACTGAGGAAGTCCGTGCTCGAGGGGGCCGCACCTTACTGACTTGGGATCTGACGTTTGGCGGCCGCACTCTAAACGGCCACCTGCCACCACCATTGACACCGCCATTTCCAGTTAGAGAGACGGTTAGGCAGTGACGGTTCTGTCCCAGCAGAAAGGACGACGGCCGAATTGACAAGCACAAGGGTAATCATACCTGACCTGACAAGGGCCTCGGAGCGAGTGCGTGAAGTGATTATAAGAGCCCCCTGCCCCCAACAAACAAGGAATGCAAACTTTGCGCTATCTGGTATTATCTTGCTTTTGAAGGATTCTAACTTGAGCTTCGGAGCCGCTACACCAGGTTCCCCCCCGGAGCTTCCTCATCTCCTCCGTTTCAGGTTCCCTGCTACCCCGTTCAAAAACAAGGTCGTGAACAGCTAAGACCGGCCGGATCGCGCTCCATCACATTGTATTAATAAAAGTGATCAAATTCCACTCTCATCCATTTACTTACGTTCAAGTTTCGAACATGTTACCTTATTTGGAATTCAAATCAATGAGCAAAATGAATTGAAAATAACCTATTTGAAACTTGAACACAAGCATATGGATAAGAGTGGAATTTGATCATCTTTGTTAAGATGGAATTTAAATTCAAATTTGCACAAACAGATAATGTGGAAGGTCCGTGAACGGCAGACATGTGTGACACCATTTGGATTAATCTGTTATCTATCATTAAATTCAATAATTCAAATAAACATCCATATCTCACTACAAATTACTCTTATTGTTACAAATTAAGCCATCAAAACTTGTTATAAAAAGAGGTGTTTTATTTTTTAAAGGGAAAAAGCCTATTAGTTGGATATCATATTATTTTCAAGGTTCAAATCTACATACCATGTACCTCAAAAAAAAAAAAAAAAATCTATATAACATGCATTTGTACATATCATTTCTTGGATTAGTTTTGTTTAATCTACAGAGTAATAACTTAAAATATCCAAGCTTTCATTGCTGCGAATTATTTTTGCAAGTGTAGTTTTAGTGTGATTATCATCAACAAAAGCAGTTAATTAGAAGTGATTTGTAACAAGTTGAACTGACTAGAAGTGTTAGGAATAGACCCAAAAGGACATAAATAATAATAGAAGAAATGATTCAAACTAATTGGTGAAATAAGATTCATGTGGCTGACCCCATATAATTGGGATAAGGTATGGATGATGAAGATGAATTATTTGACTACAACCTAGTTAATTAACTTTGTTTTGTAAAAGACATAAAATCTTATAAGGCACATCCTAAGTTCACATCCATCTCATACATAGTTATATTTTTTTCTTTTGACCCAATTTGAAAAGAGTGCAAATACAAATATATACAGTGCAAGACCAAGTTCTAAACCTTGTATTTATACTCTACATATTTATATTTACACTCTTTCCAAACTAATCGTCTCTTATAACATAAAAAATAATCAAAACATTTAATAGAAGAATAAGGAGTGGGCATGAACATCTTCTCTGAAATTCATTCTTCAGCGATGGCCTCCAGATTCATTTGGTTCCTAGGGCAGTTCTCACGATTGCCTTCGCCGATACTAACAAGACGAACATCAGTCTTGCCATTGAAGCATTCTTCCATGATGAGTCTACCAATCTCTGCATTGCCCTTGCTCATCAAATCCGCTTCAGCCATTAAATCTTTGAACTCCTTCCTTGTCATCCGCACCTTAACCTGTAAGGTGCTTTGTGTCTGGTACGGATCCGTGTGACCATAGGCATAGCTCAGCTGATCTAGGTAGGAAGGATGCTCCCCAAGTTTCGTGGTAAGGCAATTCCCCATGTTTCTTCCTCCACCTCTTGGAAACGACTCGGCGGCTATTGTGTTTCTCTGGCGGAGACTTTTCAGTTTCAGACCCAAACAGTCCCCAGAAAAGAGAAAAACTGGAGGGAGTTGGCAATAAATGAACCGCCTTTGGTTCGGTTAGATGTTGAACTCTTAAATGATCAATAATGTGCTTTCGGTAAAACAGGGCTGAGTGCAAAATAGTAAATTTGATGGCATTCCATTGCAATTTTTTTGCATGGGGCAGGGGGACAGGGACCATGCTCCCATTCCTGACCCCTGATTCCCATGAAGAAAAAATCAACCTCCACCCCCAATTACCGACAGTTATGGGTTCTTCATTGGGGATTCGAATCCCTGAGCTTTCTTTTTAATTAAATCTTGTTTGGAGAAAAAGATTTACTTCAAATAAAAAAAAAATCACTAATCCAAATTGGTTTAACACTTTTTTTGGTAAATTGGTTTGCTACTTAATCATCATCATTAATCACTAAGATAGCATACAAATTGAAATTTGTCTAATATATATAGTGATATTATTATAAAAATTGTATATAATTGCATTCCAGGTAGGGGTGTCAATTGAATTGGATTTGGTCCAATCCGATCCAGTTCAATGTGAGTGCATTACAAATGGAACAGGTCTAATCCAATCCAATGAATATTTTGGGTAATTTTAGACTATTCTATTTCACTGTCTGGACCGTCCAATCTGTTTAAATTCATTTTAATTTAGATTGGTTCCAACCAAAACCTGATCCATTGACACCTATATTTTCATCTTATATCAATAAACTAAATATTGGTTCAACCTAACCCAATCCAATATAAATTCATTACGGACGGACCAGGTCTACTCCAATCTAATAAATACTTTGGACTATTAACTCTGGATTGGCTTAATTCTAAATGTCTTGTTGCTCAGTTCAATTCACCCTATTGATTTTGGTTTGGATGGGTCCAACTCAAAACCGGTCGGTCTATTGACATCTCTAATTTGGGGTCCAGTTGGGGTGGACACTTCACTTCCCATTCCTGTCCCCATCCTCTTCTTCCCTGATTGTGTATCCCAATTGGTTCCCATGGGAGGCTGGATACCCAAGGGGGACAGTGAACATTGCCATCCCTTGGCTCTTTTACTATGTCCAATACTCTAAGCATGTCTGTAGCTAGTACGAACGATCTTATAAGTTAAAATTACTTCCCTTGGCTCAGGCTTCTATTTTTTTTTTTCTTGTTTATGCATCAGCTCTAAGATCACTGTAGTGGTGATTTACACACAAGAATTGGACACTTCCATTAACCTAAAATCTTAAGCACTTGGTTGTGGCTCAAAATAGAGGTCTGAAATGGCTAAGTTCATGGCTATGTGGCTGAAAAGAACTACTTGGATAGCATTTGTTGATTGCTGTGAATCAGGGTCTGAAATTTGAAAAGCTTGGTTATCAGAGATTGGGTTTTATTTGTAATAATGTTTAAACCATATATTCAAGAAGTGAAAAAAGGCTTGATTTTGTAAGTGCCGATATGTTGAAAGTTTTCAGATGGTTCATAATAATTAAAATGCCTATATTTTAATATATATTATAGAGGTTTTGAAAGCAAAAGAAAAAAAAAAGTTTATTTTTGCTTTTGAAAACTTCACACAGCTTTATAAATTTTAGATTTCAATTTTATCAAACACCTCTTGGGGTTCATCTCGTAAGGCTGATTAGTTTGGTAAGAGTGCAATACAAACATGTATACGGCGCGAAATCTTAAATATTGTATTTCTAAACCTCATATAGTCATGCTCTACATATATACTTGCATATGTGCTCTTCCCAAACTGAGCCTAATTGAATAAATGGATGTAAGGGAAAAAAAGCAGTAGATCCCAACTCTCTACTGCATTTCTGAGGTCAACCATTCTGCCATACAGTCAGCCCTTTGGCCGTTCATTAGTTTACCCCGAAGTTTAGACATAAATTATTAATTTCCGTTCTGAATAGAAATAAATAAATGAATGAAAATGAAACGTCCCGTCGAACCCCCCCCCCCCCCCCCCTCTTCTTGGTTGCGTGTAGCTCATGTCTCCTGCGAGTCTACGATTGGCAGAACTTCCTTGGGACCTCTAAAAAGCATGAACCCACAAACAATTGAACTAAATTCAGAACATAACATTGTGACTTGTTTCCCCATAGTTGTGGCTGTGGCTGGTAAATCCGTTATTCATTGGTCACAAGGGAGTCCTGCCACCATGGTTGCAGGAGACGTAGTAGTCTATTCGATTACCTGATTGCTTTATTTTGAGGTCAAAAAATCAAATTGTACCACTTTCTTGTAAGCCTCGAATGTATGGGTATGAATGGACCAGTTTTGGGTTGGAACCCGTTGAAATTAAAATTCAAGTTTTTTTTTTTTTTAATCTTTTAACTGAATTGGACAGGGAATCGTTTTGGGTCGAACAGTCCGACCTTTTGAATCGAATGGATAGCCTATTCTGACAAAAAAAAAAGAATAATAATAAAATAATAGAAAAAGTAAAAAATGGCCAAAAACTGTTACCTGGGTTGACGGTTTGACTTCTTAGGTCAGCGGTTCATTGATCAAATCAACAGTTTTTGGCCAAAAAGTGGTTATGGGTTAAAACGGAACCGGTTCTTAGTTTTTCCAGTCCAACCATCTGATCTGATCCGGTTTTGAAAACATTATCAAAATCAAATTGGACAGATTGAATAGATCAATAAGACATTAATTCAGACCAGTCCAGACTTAATGGTTTAAAATATTTATTGAATTTGATTTGACCTGGCCTATCCGTAATGAATTTATATTGGATTAGGTTGGATTGAACCAATACTGATCCATTGATAAAAGATAAGAATACAGGTGCCAATGGGATCAGGTATACTTAGAACCAATCCAAATTAAAACCAATTTAAACAGATTGAATTCATATTAGACTAAATCGGGTTGAATCAAATCTAATCCAATTAACACCCCTAAGCCGAATGATGCACGCCGGTGATGAAAATTAAAAAAATCAGTTCACATGATGTTCCAGTACTGTACTATTTGTGTTTCCTTTGGGATAAAATCCCGCCTTCACCATGGTGATGGGCTAGTTTGTCAAGGATTGAAACTATATAAGCATTAATGGAGTTCAGATCAGCCGATGGCCATGGATGTGGAACAATGCCAGCCATAAATGTTAAGTGATGAGATATTAAGTGAATGTATACATTATCATTGATTTCACAGCCTGTTACAATGCATGCAGCCCATGTTCAGCTAATCTGATCTCACATAATTAGTGACCGTCGTCGTCTCATCACCGGCAAGGTATGCTGATCTGATTCCTCTTTGTCTTCTCTCCCATAAGAACCATCGAAATAAAATCCATCTCATCAATCCATCATCCGTCATTTCTGAACCCAACCCAAAGCATTACAGTTCTGCAAATAGATTTTTAAAAGGGACAAAAACTTTCAGCCGTAGATTCAACAACTTTTTTTTAATGGTGTCCGGATCAGGATCCTGTTCAGGCCAGCAAGAGGATCCTCCACTGGCCCACTATTATCATGGCAATTCATTAAGGCCACGTTTATTTTTCGATAAGTTATTTATTCGGGTAAGTGCAGTTAATTGAGTAAGGTTTTTTTGGGAAGCACTTATCTGGGTAAGTGTATTTACCCATGTTCTTTTATTTTTCATGTAAATAAGACAATGACCATTTTAATCATAACAATTCATTATTAAAAAGACACTTTTGCCCTTTTTAAGTATTGACAACTTTTCTCCTGGCTGATAAAGTTATTTACCCACCTAGGAGATGGGTAGTGATACCCAGTAAAATAAAATTTCCTTGATCCTCGCATAAATCTGAAAAAAGAATATGAGATTCTTGATCAATGGGAACCAAATCTCATTGACCAACTTTTCTTCTCAAAATCCAAAAATAGAACACCCCCCAAGTTACAGTGGTAATTCATCAAAATTCTAAGGGTGGGGTAGGAGAGGTGAATGACTGAATAGGTTTCATTTATGGAATCATGTATTTCTTTCTTTCTTTACTAAGTATTATTAATAATTTCTTATACCTTTTAACAACTGAATGAATTGGCATGATATCATTTTATCAGTAGAAAGTTCCTCTTCTTACCGGGTTGGCTGAAGACAAAATCATGCACACTGGTTTGGGCTTATCTATCACGAGTGAAAACATCAGTTTTCAATACAAATAGGAAGCCCAGCCTAATGAATATGATTTTGTCTTCAGCTCATCCGGTTCTGATTCAGTGTACTGTCATACCTAGTTGTCGTCGTGCATCTTCTCTCTTCCTCAAAATGACTAGCTGATTTTGTTTTAATTTAAACACTGGTTAGGACTCAAAGATATATATAATTGGTCGATTGTGAACAAATTTGTTGGTGCTGGTGTTACTCATTTGTTGGGATCTTTGAAACTATTCACTCTGTATCAGAAATAGGGAGAATCTTATGTCTTCAGTTAAGGCAAACTGAGTATGGACCCCAGTAAGTTGTTGTCACTTAGCCCTCGTTTGAAGAATGAAATGGGCCCAATGAAAAGATATTAGGCATTTCCAAATTCAACACAATTATTTCTTCGTTACTGGTTGATGAATTTCCAACTCGATGCAATAAAAATAAGATGGTTGTGTCTTGGTAGTTGAAACATTGGCAAGTTAAGTAGGTGGGCCAGATTGCTGGCCCGATCGGCCCATTATGTATCGATCCTTAGTTATTATCTACGAGTATCCTTTGTTGATATATTGCGTTATGCTTTTGTAGTTTAGTTACCAAATCCTGCAGGCTGCAGGGCGGAATATACAAAAGGGCAAATGAGGATTGAGACAGGGAGGTGATTGAGCATGTAGAAAGACAGAAGCGTAAACACAGTAAAAGATATATAGAAGCTAAGGTAACAACTTACAGAGTCTGAGACTAAAGATGTATAAATGCCTCTAATTCTTAGCTATATTTGCATATAAACACAGTAAAAGTGGGCAGTGTCGTGAGCAACTTTGGGCTAAAACATGCAATGTCATTTTCAACTGCTATCGATATATTCAGTCTTTTTTCTATTTTTTTTTATTTTTATTTTTTGGGGGTATATTTTTTTGGAATTTTTGGTCCCCCTCATAAATTGGATTTGCAGTCTCCTCCTAGTCTACTAGTAGCCCCCATGAATCTGACATCAATCCTCGGCCATGATTCTAGTCCAGCCTTAAAAATCTTAGCTCCAGCTGAGGGTGGATTGAAGGTAAAAGCCCATATTTTTTTTGTTAAATAAATATCTACTGGTGGGGATCCATGTGATGCACGGGCATTTTTCTTTCTAAGTTACGTATAGTTGATAGTTGATATGATTGCAACCAAGTTCCCCTTAGGTATCCTGTACTTTAGGTTGAGTGTCAATTTAGTATTCAAACTTTAAACCTGAACTTAAAAAATGTAATATGTAAAAAGACACAAATACCCTTCAAATACTTTCTAATTTTCTTTATCAACCATCATTCTTGGAACTTCTCAACCGCCCCTCCCTATTTTAAAATAATTTCAGTTCTTTAATAAAAGGATTGATGTTCTTGAAACCTTCTCTCGTTAGCCTTGCGATTTGCGGGTTGAAGTGAAAGAGGTGCCAGAGATCTGCTCGGCGTAAAGACCATACGGGCACATGAGTGGACTGTTCTGGCCCTAAGGCAGAGCTCCAGGAAGACGAAAAATGATTGTCGAAGCCTGATTGGTATTCCAGCTCCACCGGGAAACCAGAAGATTAGAGAGAAAGATAGACATGAAATGGAAGTGGTCTAGTGCCAGAGATCTTCCAATGACTCTCTCTCTTCCTCTTCTTCCGGCGCTGGTTCATTTTGTAATTGAATTGGGGTTTCTGAAAATTCTTTCCATGCTCTCTTTCATGATTTGAGAAGGAATGAAACCCATACTATAGGTGATGAAGCATTTTTTTTTCCTTCGGTAGTGTACTTTGACTGAACTCGTTTTATCCTTCCTCCTCCTGAAAACTCTCTCACGGGCTGAGACGTGTCTCTCCTTCTCTTCCTCTTTCTTGTCTTGGAAACCTGTTTTCTCTTTTATCTCGACGTCTAGCAACTGTACCTCCCCCCTATCAGACCACTTGCAGGAAAACAGGTTGGTATCCATTCCCTAACATCTCTCTCACTGTCTCTATATCTCTATTATTATAACACTCGCTCATGCGAGATAAAATTCTAGAGAGAGAAGATGGAGGATAGATCAGTGAGATAGATAGATAGAGGGGTTGAATATCTTTGAGAGATTATGTTGGGCTGGTGGTTCTTTCCTCTTAATTACTTAACATTTTTTGTATGTGTTTGGAGGCTGATTTTTGTTGGAGCGGAATCCACATTCAGTAAGGATCGCCGTTGTTTTTCTCTTTGCATAGATTCTCAAGGGGTAGAAATAGACACATTGAGCTCTTACGGAAACGGCAAAGCACCTCCCCTAGAAATCCCGTATCTGTTATGTGTCCGTGTGTAAGATCTCGTCATGGGTCGGTCCACGGGGAGAAAGCCCTGCTTTCTCTTGCGCCTTCCTTTCCGTGCAGACCCTATTGTGAGAAACCGAATGGGTGATTTGTCCAAGAGATCACCCGAACTCTCCGAATGGGTGATTTGTCCAAGAGATCACCCGAACTCGCCGAATGGGTGATTTGTCCAAGAGATCACCCGAACTCTCCGAATGGGTGATTTGTCCAAGAGATCACCCGAACTCTCCGAATGGGTGATTTGTCCAAGAAACCGCCCGAACTCTCCTCACTCTTTTTTTGAATGGAAAACCAAATGCCTTTTTTTTTTCAATTTGTAGCTCCTTAAATAGGAGATTACAGAAGGAAATTCCTTATTGGATTCGGCTAGGCTAGGGTAATCCAACTTAAACTCAAACTCCTAATTACCTACTCCTAATGGTAACACAACACTTACTTAAGATAAGATAATGATAAGGATAAGGGATAAGGGATAAGGGATAAGGAATGGTGAAGCTGGCGGTGAGTTGGTGAGCAGAGCTGATGTGGTAAGATAAGTGTGGACCCACCCTGATGAGCTATCATGTGGGCCCTGCCCTACTGCTACTGCCGGGTGGTGCGCGCGTCTCGCAGTGCTGCTGTCATGAGGTGTGTGCTGCTGTCATGCGCGTGTGTGCTACTGTCGTGCGGTGCGTGCTGCTGCCTAGTGCTGCTGCTGTGCGGTGCGTGTTGCGTGTTGCCGGGTGTGTGTGCAGCGTTGTCGAGCGATGCGTGCTGCTGTGCGGCGCTGTCGGGCGGTGCGTGTTGCTGTGCGGCGGTGCCTGTTGTTGTGCGGCTTGCTGTGCGTGTTGCTGCCTATGACTGCACCGTAGTGCGCTGCCGGTTGGTGTGTCCATAACAGTATCCCCAATATCTGCATGCACCACTAGGCACCTGCTACTTGGTTGCTTATTCCCATCGTAAGAAAAAAACAAAAACAAATAGAAGAACGCTGAGCTTTTCCTTTTGCTCTTGAGTGTTTTGATTACAAATACAGACGAAAATCTATGAATCGCAGTTTGCACTTTGCAATTGACGTTGTCGCTTGTAGACGATAAACTCTACATGGGTTTGTCGCTTCCTGCCTTCCTTTATTTTGGGCTCTTGAAGGATAGCGAGCGGTGAGCCCTTTATTTTGGGTTCTTGGATTTTCAACATAAAATGATGATCGAGTTTGGGCTCTCTTTCATTTTCCTCAAAAAGAAGATGATGAACAGTGTCTAAGGGTACTTTTGATAATTTTAAAAATCTTAAATCACACATGAGATCACGTAATATACATAACTGACGTTCCATTAGTGGTAGTTACTAGATTGTCGCATTTCAAAAGTTCTGGTACTAGATTGTCGCATTTTAAAGTCCGGGTACTAAATTGACACTCAGCCTAAAGTACAGAGTACTTATCGGGAAATTTCCCTAAAAAAAATACTAAAAATATAAATACAATGGATAATACACTGCATTGAAAATAACCTTGTCTCGTTTCCTACACACCATTGTG
The DNA here is from genome assembly GCF_056320005.1 of Nelumbo lutea. Lineage (NCBI taxonomy): Eukaryota > Viridiplantae > Streptophyta > Magnoliopsida > Proteales > Nelumbonaceae > Nelumbo > Nelumbo lutea. The sequence continues at coordinate 38,472,789 of NC_142686.1, read as the reverse complement.
AAGACAAACACCATCACTAACCCGCGCATCACACAGGTCCTTAATATATACTAATTTTATGATATTTTATTTAAAAGTATTCATAAATAATTTACAAATTACCAAAAATAAATTCTATATATTAATTATTAAATTAATAATTACCAATATTTATTAAACTTATTTTTTGTAATTTTTACTATTACTTAGTGGTATTTATTGAAAACAATATTTACAACAATAACAATATTAAATTAATTTTTGTTAATAAAAGTACCAATTATTGGTATTCAATTAATAACAATTATATTATTTCTAATTTTGGGTATTCTACATAAAAAACTTTAAATAAAAAAATCACCAAGAATAATTTAAAATAATCCTAAATAAATTCCGCTACATTCTTCATACAATAATTTCTACTTATTTTTAAACTATTAATTTCCCAAAATTTTAAATCACTAATTCCAAAAAATACTTTAAATTTTACGAAAAATGCAATGGATAATTGCACTTATGTTACAAAAACTCACCAAAACATCCATAAATAAATTAAGTTACTAAGAGTACTCAATAAAAGTATTAACTATTGGAATGAAGATACAATATCTACTAACTTATGGTATTATGTATTGTATAATTTATATTTTTAGACATTTCTACTATTTTAGGATAGTTTGTTCTGATTTATGGAAATTAATACTGTTTTATGATTTTTTATAATTATTGGTAATTTATTTTGTTTATATTATTTTCTATTAATTTATGGCTATTAATAAATTTATGATAAATATTTATTAATTTCCATAAATTACTGGCTATGATAATTATTTATAAATATTAAGAAATATCAGATATTATTAAAATGATATTAATTAATTATTATTTCACAATAGTTACAGTAAATTAATAATATTTTCATATTAAAATATTAGTATTTTCAGAACTTGTAAAGTTTTCAGAAATAATTAATAATTACTAACTTTTTTTAGGTAATTATTAATAAATTTGAAGATTTTAGGTGATGTCTGCTAATTTATTTTTCTATTAATTTATGGTTTGTAGAAAATATGAAATTATTAATTATTATTATTAATAAATTTATGATAATTATTTATTAATTACCATAAACTACTGTTTATTTTGGTATTTTTCTTGTAATTTATTATAATTACTTATTAATATTAAGAAATAACAGATACGATTAGAATGATATTAATTAATTATTATTAATAGTAATTATAATAAATTATTAATATTTTCAGATATTATCAATCTGTTACTGTTTCTAGAAATGGTAAAACTTTCAAAAATGATCAATAATTTCTAATTACTATATGGGTAATTAAGATTATCTCACACTCAATGGCCTAGACCGGCCTGAGTTATTTGGGCCTAAAAACGGCCCAGACCGGTTGGTTAGATTGAATATATGTAATGTAATATGGATTTGGATTCAAATGCGGTTTGAATCGTTCAAACCCAATGCAACATCTTCTTCCTCACCCTTTTTTGAGCTATAGTGATAGATTGACAAGGCGATCACAGTAGCAAAACCCACTAGTATTTTTATGAAAAACCCCAAATTTCACAACTTTTTTTGCACCCAAAGATACCCAAAGCCCATGTTGGCCAATATTTTCATGAAAAACATACGAAATATGAAGTTTTCTGCACAACTTTTTTTAGCTACGGTGGTCGTTTTTCATAGTAACTTGGTTGTAAGATATACCCAAATAATGTTTTGGCCGATATTTGCATAAAAAAAAGAGTGTAAATCAGTGCGAAAACATACCTAAAAGTTTGTTTTCCTCCAAAACAATGAATAAACCAGCTCTGCCCCTTCTTCGTGGTGAATAAATCTGCCCTGTTTTTTCGTCCAAAATGGTGAGCGAAGATGGGAAGAAAGGGAAACGGTGAGGGAAGAGAGATAGAAGAAATCAACATGTTGGGAATTAGGGTCACTAAAAGTTGGAGGAAAAGCTCTGAGGCGCGTTCGAAGACACTGTCTTTAAAACGCTATTTGCCCCTAGTTAGTTCTATTGAGTTTGCTATTGGGTTACAGGTAAATCCGTTCCCAGGATACAACAAAGTCTTGGGCGTGAATCTGCAACCAGCAAAGTTGAAGAGCTTCCATAGAAATCTTCTATGAGGCAATAGCAGGTCGGACTAAGAAAGACAAAATTGATTTTTGAAACTTGTGTGTGCAAATGCTTGATTCACGCTCCTTAAATAATTTCTGAAGAGTTATGGAGTAGAGGAAGGTGTTGGTTCAGAAAATGCTCATTGAATAGTGATTGTTAATTTTGAATAATGCATCTTGATCACACCTGATCAAATTGTGGCTGTTAAAAACATCAACGGTTAGCCTCACACCAAAAGTCAAAGCCACCATTTGCGAGCCACGCGGGTGCAAGCAAAGTGCGCCTCTAAAGCGCTTCATTGGGTTTAGTAATTTAAAAGCTCAAAATAAGTCTTATGATTTTCCAATGTGGGACAAGTTAAAAACTGGTTTTAGTAAGAGAAAAAAGATATTTTTCAAGGCATGTGTACTGGTGTATTTTCCATGTAATTGATCAATCAAATCCCATTTGGTTTAATCTCTAATGAGATTAAAATCCATAACAATGAGAGACAATGGAAAGTGAGGGGCGATGGGAAAAAAGTTCCTTCCCAGATACCTTTCTTGGATAGAACAGTGAAGTCTGTTTCGTGGTGCAAAGACTATATTCGACCATGTTACCTATCGTTTCACAACTGTGAACTGTAATCTCCTTGTACACGTTATATCTTCCTAATTTGAGGGAGTAAAGACAAACATATCATTCTTTCACGATGGTGAATCATGAGAGTTCACATTTGCGTCCCACAAGGGGGCGCCCCACAATGCGCCACAGCACATCACCACCTTGTATTGGGAACATCTCCCGATACAAGGGGGCGATGTGCTGTAGGGCGCCCCCTTGTGGGGTGCAGATGTGAACTTGAATCGTGATAGATTAAGTTGCTATTTTTTTGGGCAACTGCTTCGTCCAGAAGGACTGGAAAAAGATGAACTTCATAGTCCGAAGCGATGAGAGGTGGGAAGACTCTTAGTCTATCAAGACTCCTATCACGCTGAATTAGTTGTTGATATGAGAGTGAAAAAGTCAGAAGAGGAGAAAGGGAGACTCCTATTATGCCAAAGTATATGAAGTTAGAAGGGAGTGATGAGGTGGCTTCAAGAAGAAAGACAAAAAAAATAAGAGGGGCTAAGAGTTCTCCGCTGAGTAAAGGAGAATGTTGAGCCCACCTACATGAAGTAGCTATTCAGGAGAATGATCAAACCATATAACATCACTATTGATATGCTTAACATAGGCTAGCCTTAGAATGAAATGAGTGTCGGCGTGGAGGACCTTGGAGATCCTTGAGGGGAAGTTAAACCTAGTTTTGCTTGGATCTTCTTCTTCCTCTCTTTTCCTCTCGATTCTCGACCCTCCAACAATTGATTTAACTTTTGAATCTCCTTTGAAATGAGGAGAACTGACTATTCTTTTCACTGAAGATGGGATCGAAATATCTTTTTCCCCTCTCCAGTATGCATTAGTTGAAAAATGTGTTCATGATAGACCACCTATGGTGGAAATAAGAGAGTTTCTTGTTTGATCTTTCAAGGTTGAAGTGGGTGTGCATGGTGGTCACTCACGACTATTGACTCTCGGCATGTTCTGATTAGGTTTGTCAGTGAAGTCGAGTTTCTCAAGGTTTGGTTGAGGGAATCTTTCAAGACCAGGGAGTTTCTATTTTGTTTGTTCAAATGGATTTCAATGGAATTAGGATGGGAGCCCTCAGTTCTTCTTGTCTGGATTAATTTTCCACTATTGTCAATTAATTTGTATAATGAGACTTACCTTCGTTCAGTTGCTCAACTCTCTAGGAAGGTTTTGAAGTGTTAATCAAGAAAGCTCCCCAAATTATTCGATTGGAGAATATATAGATCTATAGGTGGAAAGATTGAAATCCAAGAGGACGTAACCATGTTGAAGGATGCTGTGGAGCCTAATACCACTTTGGCTATTGTTGATTATTATTCTTTGATGTTGTTCGTGCAACAAGTGTGGTGGCGGTGCTTATAGAGAAGATGGTGGTGGAAGGGGAAATCTTGGTAGTTAGCTTCAAAGGAACTTTTGGATAAAAAATGATATTAGAGCAAAGGCATTCGATGCTTTGCCTGAAAGGGTTTGCAATATTACAGAAGAAGAAACAACTTTGAACCGGACATATTATCTAGATATGGCTCAGAAGCATGGTAGGAGTGGTGTTTGATGAAATTTCGATATGCAATCTAAGAAGGAAGGTGAAGTTTAAGATGATGGAAGTTGCCAAGATGAGGAGACATCATTTAAAGATGATAAAAGGTAGAATTTCTTTGTCCTCATAATAAATTAATGGAGCATGAATGACATGAAGATTAGAATTAACTAATGAGTATAAATAAGATCTCTTTAGCTATTCGTGAAACATTAAATATGGGAATTGCAGACACTCATATGAAGAACAATAATGACAATGATACGGATTCGAAAAGAAAACCATGACTCAAATATAAAGTGGGTGGTAGTAGACAAAAAGAAAAAAACTATACATTTAAGAATGTCCAATAGATGGTCCAATTTCAAGGGTCAACAAGGAAAAACAAGGCCTCAATATACTTCTTAATTTTGTTTTTATTAATTTTTTTGGATGGTTTTCAGAAGAAATTTGCTCCTGATGTACCTTCTTTTCGCTTTCAAAAAATGACATATCTCATGGCTGACAATGACATTATCAAGCATTTGACACCTTAATATAAATGCAGCCTGACTACCAGAAATACACATGAAGTCTAAAGGCAAGTACTTTGGATATGACTTGTAAATTATACTATTGAGATCTAATGGGCCTATAGTCCAACATTGTGGTTTAGGCATACCTTTTATCTTTGGATAAAGGAAATAAATGTTTTATTTAGCCTATGTAAAAATAAATAACTATTAAACATACTAAATAATTTTTGATCTCATCAAATCTTAAAATTCTTAAAAGACCAAAGTTGGCATGCCATCTGGACTCGGAACCTTTAGACTATATTAAATACAACTTGTTTAACTTAATTAAGGCCATATTCTCCTTAAACTCAGTTTGGAAGAAGTATACATACAAATATCTGCAGTATAAAATACAAATATTTGAGAATTAGAGAATAATTTTTCAAAGTAGTTTACAAAAATGGAAGTAATGTCCTTGTGATAAAAAAAATCATCCCCCTTCCGTATCCTAGATCTAGACTACGGAATTCTTTTTTTTATCTCCATTATTAAAGCATAGTTGTCTTGACTTTTGTTTCTAAAAACTTTCTTGCTCAAAAGTAATTTTATCCCTTTCTTGACAAAGGAATGATTTATCTGAATTAATTGTGGCTGTTGTGAGCGTCTTTAGGTTGGACACTTTCACGGATTCAAACCCATGTCTGCGTTTATGATTAAAAAGAAATAGGTGCAATTACTATTTTATCCCACTCTATGGTAATGTGGCATTCCCAAAAATGTTCTCAACAGCATAGGCTGTTGGCCCCCAACAACCAACAGCCAAAGTTTTTCTGATTTATCCACACCAAGAATGTGAGTTCTGGGAAGCCCATTACCTTCTTAAAAACAAGGAGTCACCACCCAATTAAGAGAGAAAATGGATTTTCATTTTAGTATTGAAAATTTGATTTACAAAGCCATTCAACTAAGAGATTGATCATAGTTTTAATTGGATTGGGAGAAGGAAGGTATTAGATGCCCTCTCTCCAAGCCACAGTAATAGACTAAATTTGAGAATTGTCTAAATTCTTCGTACAAGAAAATAATCTAAAGAAGTTGATAAAATTCAAAAAAATTTGTAAAAAATCATTTCCGACTTCTCCTAATTTCAAATCTGGCCTCAAAACTAAGAACCAGACCGATCGCAACAAAGGAATCACTAACTGCTATACAAAAGGCCTTCAACCAATCAAGGCGAGTGGGGTGGGTGGGGAATCCAACCATTTGTGTTGGATTGTTGTAAAATCTTCCCCTTGATTGATTGCGGGGGAGGGGTGGGGGGTTGTAAGTTTCAGGGCAGGGATCTGCTAGAAAAAAAAGCATGTACAATGGCTTACGTAACCCAATCAAGAATGAAAATATCAGTGATCGTATGCTGAATTTCATTGTCATGTATAGTCTTGTATGTGTGCACGCAGCATAAACTTGGTTAGTTCATCCATATATATATATATATATATACCTGTGACTTGTGAATTCAGTTGGACCCTCAGTGGCTCACTCCCAAGTCCTAACTCAACAAGCAAGAAGCAACTTATTTTAACCACGTAACTCGTATGATTGATTCTACATCTAATGCAGATGTAAGCGACTTTGATAAATTGATTGTAGGCCACCAGATTTGCTTAATCAAGGGGATTTGGTGTTTGGAGCCTAGCGTAAAAAGTATACTTGTGGTGACGTTGATCGTCTTCCTAGAATCGTAGTGGGAAGCCCCGACCCAATATTCCTAAGCCTCCAACCATTTAAATATTTCTTTATCCACCTAACTGGCTAACTTTTTTTTTTTAACAAGGAATAAATGAAAAAGCAATTTTATTAACAAAAAAGTAGGAGGAGATGGGTTGCCAGTCGATTGCTTTTGGATTTGTTATTCATCTTCCCTCTACGTCTTTCTGCGACCGTGGATTAGTGAATAAAAAGACCAACCCACTCCCGAGTCATGTCCAGTCACTGAGATTCTCCATCCATCCTACTCCCATAAAGTTGCAAGTGCTGAACACCAACCCACATCCTCTCCTCACCACATAATTGCAACCAAAAACTCCACTATGTCCACCAGTACTGTTGTCATGGTTGAACCGGTGAACCCGTAACTTATCTGGGTTCTGGTTTATTCATGGTTTTCTGTCCAAGTAAGTTTAACAACATTGATATGATATCTAACATAACTTTAAACCATATACAAATCTAGCTCAGCACTGGTACAATAGCAATCTTACAAATCATAGTTGACCAATGAACCATTCATTTATTATTTTGTTAACTAATTTTGTTGTTTTTCTCCCTTTATCTGCAAATTTATCTGATGATGACTAGCCCAACAGATAAATTAATCCATAAATCTATTCGTATTTTCCTTATTATATCTACTAGAAGTAAGGATTAAAATTTTGCAATGGAAGGCGTATTGGCCAATGCATATCATATTGGTGAGCCAGTAGCTAGGGGATGGACCAAACAAGACATATTGAATTGGACTATTCCAGATTTAATGGCCCAAAGTATTTATTGGATTGGATTGGATCTGATCCATTAGTAATGAATTTACAATGTGTTGGGTTAGATTAAGTCGATATCTGGTCCATTGATAGAAGATAAGAACATAGGTGTCAATGAACCAGATTTGGGTTAGAACTAATCTAAATTATAACAAATTTGAACATATTGAACAGTCCAGACATTAAAATTAGACTGATCTAAATTATTCATTGGAATGATTGAATCTGGTCTATTTGTAATGGATTCACATTGGACTGGATCAGATTAGACTAAATCCAGTCCAATTGACACCCCTAGATATGGGATCCGACCTGTTTCAGGGGTAGGGGGTAGATAAGTATTATACAAACTCCTGAACCAACCTGTTAGAAAAAAAAAAAAAAAAAACTAAAAGTGACCAAACAGACCTGGCATATGAGCCTATATCGATATTTAAAAACTTTATCAGAATTAAAAAAAAAAAAAAAACTTCATCAGAAAGAAAATACAAACGTTGGTGATTGGTTGCACCCAACTAGAGACTAGAATATAAATCGAAGCAGTACACCTATGGCTTACGCTTCCTTGACATCACCAAGAATATGGAGTGGAGCGACATAAGTAGCAGTTCCGAATATTTTATGGGGCAATAGAAGACAATGTCTGTTGGTAATAAAAGGAGGCAGTTACATGGTATGGTCATTGGTGGGCTTCCTGACCCTGTTATGGGCCCCGTCTTGTGCCACAACCCTCCAAAAATGGATGAATCTTTTCCCAGAACCCAGATGGGTCATGTGTCCCCCCCTATAGAGTTACCGTCGATATTTATCCGACCCACCCACCAAGAAATGTCCCATTTGGTTTTATGCTCCGGGTCCGGGGACTCGGTCCATTTGCTTTCCGACATCGACCTCTTACTACACAATACACATGGACATGGACGGCGTAAAGGGTCCATGTGATAAGGACACAATAGACAATAGGCAAGCTTTCAGTAATAACCAATTAACCAGAGATAGAGAGAGATGACTTACTGGTAGAGCATAATCAATGCGCCACATTCCACTAACCGACCCTATTGCATGCGTGTTGACATTTTTTATCCATTGCTATTTTACCTGTTCCTCTGTCAATTTTTTTTCTTCTTCATTTGCTTTTTGCCATCCACTCCCCAAATCCAAATAATTCCAAATCCATCCTGCCTTTGCCTTTCCTTCATTCCTTGTGCAACGGAAAGCTGGCTGCCTTTCTAATTCTACTCTCCACCCAAATATAAAACACCCCATATTTGCTAAACGTTAATTGATAAATCATAAATGTTATGTTCCCTTGTCTCTTTTAAATTCCTTCCCTCCATTTTTCACACGTCTCTCCATCTTTAAAGCTTCTTTAAAGCTTTAGCACTTGTTAGTTTTGGCTTGCCTCCGATTCAGATTCTCTGTTCTTTATCTTCTTCACAAAATACTCTGTTCTTCCCCAATAAGCACCATCATGGTCAGTTGCTTTGTATTTTGTAGGTTCAAGAGAAAATTTCCTCGTACCCGAGCTGGGCATGATAAAGTTCTACGGATTGTCAAGTCTGACGGCAAGATTTTAGAATACAGAGCTTCGATCCTCGTGAAGGATGTTCTGTTGAACTTTAGCGACTGTGGCATCGGCATCTCGCAAGAAGCTTTCCGATATCTCCCACCTAATTATGAGTTGAAGATTGGGCACATGTATTACCTCCTCCCTTCTTCTTCTTCTTCTTCTTCTTCTGCTTGTCTTAGTCCTAGTGCTGCTCCTCCACCAGTATCTCCCTCTTCGGCTGATGCCCATAGCCCAGGCGGTCTCAAGCGAATTAAAGTGGTTATAACCAAACAACAACTTCAACTGTTGTTGTCAAAGACAGTGTCGTTGGAGGAGCTACTCTTGGCACGGGGTAAGCCAGCGTGGGATGGCGTTGATTCAACGACAAACTGGAAGCCCAAGCTTGAAACTATACCAGAGGGAAACGAGTGGTTCGGAACTTATGCCTCCACTGCTCCATTGCAGCTTCTTCTCTAACCACGAAACTATTTCTGTAACACGTAACCCCAAAAAATGGAGGGATACAAAGATTATATATATGTAGTATAACTGAAATTGAAAATCCATGTGACCTGTGGCTGTGTTCTGAAAAATGAATCAAGGACGATACTTCAGAAAACAGAGATTTTTGCAGCACTGGACTCCATGTCTTTGTTATTTTGGACTACTTGTTTAGTTTCTTAGTTTCAAGTTTGAGACACAGCAACATAAAAGTCACAATCATCCCTCTCCTCTCCTTTTCTCTCTGTTGGGTAAGATGGAATTCAACCATGGGCCTTAAAACATGTTTCTTCGGATATTGACTGGTATTACTGGATGGGTGGAGGGATGTTTCCCATGAAGGTTCTGGAAACTGTAGGGGTCATACAAACTGCTGTGATCAACTATTCAGGATACCTAAATGGCAAATGCAGAGACAAGATAGAGGGCTGTTCCAATAGGTTCCAAGTGAAAGGGGCAGGATTAGTTGTAGTCTTCCCTAAACTAAGGAATTACTCTAGGTAGCTACATAATAACCAACTCTGTCCTTGTCTCTGTTTGTACCAAATTTCAGTCTGAGAATGAAATAGGATCTGGTCTCCATGGGCAATAAGGACTTGTGGACTTGGAAATTGAATTCAGATCAGGTTTGTGTTCCACACTTCACGTTCATATCCAAATTGAGTGTTCACTTGGATCCAATCCATTTTATGGACTACCCTTAGGCTTAGGCTATGTTCGGGTCTTAGGATATATTGGCGTTTATTGTGCATGAAATCATTGTAACATTTATTAAATAATTATTAAAAAACAAAAAAACATTTAGATTTATGTGCATGAGGTGTTGAGGTAGGATGGAAACGAATTAGATCGGATTTGGATCAGGGTATATTTGAATCTGATTCGAATTCGGATATGATAAAGATGTTGGATATCTGAATATGATTCGATCTGATTTTATTTAAAAAATTATTAAATTATTAAAAGGCAAATAAAATATAATAGTTTAAATAAAGAAAAAAAAATAGAAATATTTCTTCAACTATTTTCATTGTATATATACATATTTTTATAAAAAATAAATACTATAAAAAATTTACAAAAGTGCAATATAAATAACATTTATACATATATTTTAAATAAATAAATAAATAAATAACATGTATATATCGGGTTGGATAGGGGTGATCCAAATCTGATCCAATGTTTAACCGGATTTGATATTTTTATTTTTCTTTTGACTGTATGTGTTTGCAATGCAAATAAATTTGTACTGATACAAAATTATGAAAGTGCAAATGATTTGAGCATAGATTCTGATTTATTTTTATTTCAAATTTTAGTTTATTTTGTTTGATTGCACTTTGCAGTACAAATGAAGTAAATTAAAACAAAGCAGAATAAAATAAAACCCAAAACAAAATTTACATTTTTTCATTTGCACTTCCATGCATATGCATTTGTATTAATGCAAATAAAACTGCACTGCAACCAAACACAGACATAGCCTTTTATATTTTTCGGTATTGGCATTAAGCGGTGGGAACAACAAAACGGAGGGCAAGTGATGTCCACTGGGCTTGCCATGGAGAACTGACAACTATGCAAATTTGATCCTACACATTGAGGAATGCCTGAGCGGTTATCTCAACTATTGGGTCATTGGCCAAAAAGGCCTAGAGTGATTTGCAACTTTGTGACCGTGGGAGGTCAGTGTTGGAAATGAATGGATATGATTAAAATCGAGTTCTCCAATCTTTTCACCTAAAAACAAGGCACCAACTATATATTTTTGCTGCATAAGAGATGGAAACATTTCAAAAACTGATATGTGCAAATAAAAATTAAAGACAAAAACATTATATAATCAAATAACAAGATCCATATCGTCTATCACCACCGCCGTAGTCTAATTCCTCCTCTATATATAACCACTGCCACCACCTCCACTATTGATAGCACTTCTAGTAGTGCCAACAACAGTGGACACAAATTTGGTCATTTCTCCTCTAAGGTCGGCCCCTCATGCCCAATCTATGGTGAAGCAACTGTAACTATTAAGCAAAATAGGTTCCTCAAATGTCCACCCATGGCTCTCATTTGGTTGAGTGTGGCTTCAAGTTGCAGAATTGACTCGGCATTCGAATTGGAATCTCTCTAACTCTAAATGGTTGGTGCAATGGTGGCGAATTGATGACTCTCGTTCGGTGTTTATTAAATGTGCTGTTGTTCTCTACCATGCACGGAAACTGAAAAGGATGGTGTAGATTGGTTTTAGATGTAAAGTTTTCGACCCTTGCTCTGAATGGCTAATGCCCAATTATCAGAACTGCATGTGGCCAAGCAATCGGATTCAGTGACATCCCTTGTTACTCACATATGGGTTCTCCCACCTCGTAACGTTCTTAAATTAAATTTAAGGGTGAATTGCTGACGAAATCTGCACTAAAGTTTGTGGTTGTTGTTAAATCCTCCCTTCAACTTTCTAGTATAGTTGCAATTATACCTTTTTTTTTTTTTCGTTAGAATCTTGTAAAAAAAGGCATAAAAATATCCAAAATATGTAACTTTTGACTAAAGTGTTTATTTTTAAAATCTTCTCTTCATATAAATCACTAGTTCAAACCCTTCATATCTCTTTTTTTAAATTGATTTATTTTTTAAATTTACCTTTCATATCAATTGCTCTGAAACTTTAAATTCTCTATTTTTTGTTGTTTATAAAGTTTGTATTGTTTTTCTTATAGAAAGTAGCTTCAACTCAATAGTAGTTGCATGGGTACTTTGGACACTTTCGTGCATCTAGTAGGGGATTCTAACAGAGGGGGTCTACTAATGTTTGTGTCTAAAAGTTCAGGAAAGGTGATTGCATTACCAAACTTCAGGGGAGGTTTTAGTAGGGGTGGCAATTTTTAACCCAACCTGCTAAACCGCCCAACCCATCCGGTATCTAACCCATCCAACCCGCCCATTTACTCGGTGTGTTATGTGATCAACCCATCACCCAACCCACCCATTTAAATAGGTTGGGTTGGGTTGTGGATAACCATTATAAACATAAGTATTAATTCCTTAGTCTTTTTTTTTTAATTTTCTTCATTTGAATTAAATAATTTATAATTAATGCATTAACTTTCTATTAATAATTGACTAAATTTAGTTTTTTCTTGAATCAATACACTTCACCCAACTCGATACATGTCGGTTCGGGGCAACCCGAATCTAAAACGATTTGGGGCGAGATGATTCGACCTCAGCGTGCTTTGCCCGATCTGGACCGTCCATCCGACCAATATCCACACGGCCTTACCCGAATATGGACCGACCCGATTTAGCTACATTGACTCGGTTCGGTCCAAGTTAGTTCATCATTGATTGAATTGGTTTGGTCCGGTCTGGTCCGATCGGATTGAACTGGATCTAAATGGTTCAACCACCCTTGAACCTAAGTGGTCCGGTCAAACCCAGAATCCAAACATAGTCGAATGGCTTCGTCGCTTGTGTAAAGATAACATACATGTAATGTGATCTGAACCTTCACCACTTATGTAAATAATAACTACAATAATCACCAAGTTACAACCAACTTATTTGTTAAGAGAGAGAGAGTTTGTTTTGTAAATCCATAAATATAAGATTAATGGGTTTAGGCAGGTTGGATTGGGTTAAAGCGAGTTTGGGTTGAACCTAACCCATTTAATTTTATATAACTGGGTCATTAATGGGTTGCCAGATTAGATGGGTTGGATTGAAACTCAACCCAAACCAAACCCAACCCAACCCGTGCAATTGCCACCCTAGGTTTCAGCAATTTACCCATGGAAAGACTACAAGTTGGCATAATAGTTAGGAGCCAGAGTGGGGGCTTTGTGATGACCATCCAGATCAGTTAAACACACACTATGAACACATTGTGTAAGCACTTGAAAGGATATTTTAACACTTACCCCTTAAAATACCCCCATCCTACCCTTGAAAAAGATTAAAATCAGCTTTTGATATAGCTATAGAATATTTATTGTGTGCTTTGCTTACAATGTCGTATCTACTAGATCTGGACTCTTATGGTTGCATGTGTCGTACATTGCAGCTTTGCTCATTCACTTTGCTCTTTACATCACACAAACTATCAACACATTGCAGCTCTGCATTGGGAAAATCTTTCCATGAATGACAAAATTAAGTACATGAAATGTTCCCAATGCATGACTGAAAAAGTTGTGTGGTGTGTTCAGTGAGCACTCCTCATTGAAGAGCAAATCCAGACACCCTAATTGGGTCATTTCTCTAATGAGGAAATGGAAACACACTATGGCTATGTTTGGTTTGAAGAAAAAAGTAGGAAAAGTTAGGGCTTATCCGTTGACAACACTAAATATTGGGCTTAAGAGGAGAGAATAATTTGTTAGTAAATTATTTTTAAATAAATAAATAATTTAGTAAAATAAACAAATAAATGTTTATTGAAATCTATCTCTTAATGTCACATCTCTTTTATTCTATCAACTTATTTTATTAAAATAAATAATTTATTTAATTTTATTAAATAAATAAATGTTTAAGCAATTATAATAATAAAATAAATAAATAAATGAATAAATAAAAGTTGAGATAGAGAATAAGAGAGAGAACTGAGAACATTCTATTATATTGAAGCGCATAATTGGTTGAAGATCACGAGGCGGTTCGAATAATAACACTATTTCTTTTGTTAATTTCTAATATTTTAGAAATGTTTGTTGGCTCTGTCAGTCAAATGAAATAGATCGTTCCTCGTACCTCATAGGGATAAACGAGACGCAGATACAGTACGGAATATATTTCTTTCTGCTATTCAAACTAATACAATACAATACTAATAAAGACCTTCGACCGACTAAACTATCTATAGATATAGATACCGGAGTGTTTCTTATTAATGACTAATGACTACTTCGGTGGTTTAGAATAGAGTATCTAGTAATACGTTCCATGTAAGATATAAAGTAACTGCTCCAGCCGGTCACTTATACATTGAGATCTGAATGCACTAGGTTGCACCAAAAAAAAAAAAGAAAGATGAAAATGTGACTAAAAATGGTAAATGAGGGAAGTATGGTTTTGAATACTGGACCGGTTGAAAAGAAAGAAAGAAATATTCAGCCACGTATATAAATATAATTTCGCACGGGAAGGGGAATGCCTTTTGAGCACATTTGTTTCTGACATGTAGAGGTGTAAATGGATCGGTCATGATTCGATTGAATTTATATCATTCTTGTTTGGATCTTTGGATCGGATCTAATGCGACGTAATCTGGCTGCTCCTAGTTGGAGATGACTTGGTTTTCAGTAGACGACGGAGTTAACTAATCTGTAAAAAGGGGAATCAGAGAACCCGGGGGTGCTTATCCGGCAAGGTCACTCCGAGGCTTAAGTTGGTAATTCGCGAACTAATGGTAATTTAGAAAGCAAGAGAGCTAGTGAGCAGAGATTACGCGTACCTTTGCCCGTGGAGGGTTGGGGTATTTATATATTGGAGTCCTCGTGGGTTTTTCGGAGTGGTTTTGGGTTTCTTGCTATAATGAGGCCCGTTTCCGCATTAACAAGAGATAACGCTGCCAGCTGATAAGGCTTATCACTGTCGCCTGAATCGGTCGGGGGAGATAAGGCTAGCTGTTACGAGGCGTGATGCCGTAAAGCGTGGAATCTGGTGGCGAGATCTTCAGGGTTGTCATGCAGAGGTCGGTCAATATTACCCGAGCTAGTGCCCCTTGGATCCGACTTGGTACGAATGTTGAAGTGCCTTGAAACCGAGGTGATCTTGATGCGATCGTGTTCTGAAGTGAACTTGTCCCAAGGTGAACTTGCCCCAAGATGGTTCAGTTATCCGAGCTTGGTCCATTGCAGACTTGATGTGTCAGAATGAACTGTCATCCTATCAGTTAGGTCGTGTCCACGTGTCCCACTATTACTAGGTCGGGCCAAATCACCCTACATTAATTGCCCCCCACTCCCCGAGCCAGGGGTCCTGACCCGGTGCGAGGAGTTCATGACGAGCCAAGTGGATTTGGTCCAAGGTTCGGGCAGCTAGTAAGATGAATCACGGGTCGATTTGTTCGGCCACCCGATTCAATCTGGAAAACCCAGGTCGCATATGGCTTATGCGCGGATGTCACATGCTTTGTAAACTCCGCAGACGTAAAAAAATGTGCTAAACCGATTTTATCCTCGGGGGTCGCGCAGCCAGTTTTCCTAGGAGTCATTGGATTGCTTCGATCTCGACCGTTAGTTATCGGGCATAGCAGCTATAAATAGGGGGTCCGTGACTCATTCTTCTCGCAACAAATTCAGTGATTGAGCTCTCCTGAGGTTGCGTCGAAGTCTGCCAGCTCGGTCTTCTTTCTGTTTTCTACTTCGTTCTTTCTTTTTAGTGAGTCCCCATTCCTTACCTTTTTCCTGCTTTCTGATTATGTCGAGTACTAGTGTAGATAGTGCTAGCGAGGTGGAGGGTGATGTTGTTCCTGTTGGGGAAGTCACCTCTCAGCAGGGTGCCTCCCCTCTTCGGCCTTTAGAGGGAACCTCTAACCCCGAAGTTGAGCCATCACGGCTCGGGGAGATCGAAGCTCAGGAAGAGGGTCTGTCCTCCAGGTCGGGGGCCCCATCTTCTTCCCGAGGTCAGGATTCCGATGACTTCGGTCCTTCCAGACTATCTTTGGACAGACTGCTGTACTTAGTATCCCGCTATCGTCTCCCCGATAGCTTAGTCTTTAGCATACCCTTAGGTCAGTACACTTGGGCTCATGATCAAAATGAGCTTGCCATTTTTGAGGAGCAATGGTCCGCTTGAAGGACAGCGATGATGAGGTCCGCTCGAAGGAGGCTCAAGACGCCAGGGTGGTGGTACGGAAGCTCCATTGCGAGCTGGACCTAGCTCGGGGCGGGGTACTTCAGGCTAAAAAGAGAGCTGAGTGCCAGAAGCAGCTGATTTTGGATCAGGAGGGGTGGATCTCCTCGCTGACCAAGGAGAATGCTAAGCACAAGGAGCTGATTTCAGTGATGACCAAGGAGAACGCGTAGCAAAAGGAGTTGATCGCAACAATGACCGAGAAAAAGGCACGACTTCAACGAGAAGTCGAAAATCTCGAAGCAATGGTCCAAGAGCGTACCCAGATCTTCAAGACCACTACCCAGAAGAAAGGAACTAGGCCGTTGAACGCTTCAAGGAGTCCTCGGAGTTCCATGCTCTCTAGGTTGAATATGGTTCAAGCTCCTACCGCTCCGGGTTCAAGTTGTGCAGGTATCTGGTCCAGAAGAAGTTCCCCAATCTCGACCTCGGTGCCATCATGATGTCGGGCTTAGCCCCCAGAGTGGCCAAGGCAGCGAACGAGGAGCCCGACTCGTCAAAGGAGGAGAGTGATGACGAGGTCAAAGTAGTGGAGCCCTCGGATACGATTGGCAGTCCCCGTGCTCGATTCTGGCTCTTTCCTTTCTTTGAATCATGGATGTACACCCCGAAGCCCCTAAGCTCAGGTCACAATGAAATCTTTGTACTTCAAATCTTTTCATCAATGAAATATAAACCTTTTGACTAATCCTGGACAATAAGTGTGAGTGACTCCCGATCTGGGCAACGAATGTATAGGTGGCCCGAATTGTCGAGCTACCAAGCTGGACAATAAGTAAGGATAACCAAAAATAAAATTTTTCTAAGTGGAGATTACCCCGAATTGTCTACCCAGACAATTAGTAGGAGTAACTTCATGTAATGTACACCGAGGTGAGCGGCATTACAGGGTATATACCTGACCTGTCCACGCACAGGCTACTCATTTAGATGTTGGTTGTTCCTAACGGGCCCAACCTATTGTTAAATGTCGAAGTGGGCTAGACATCATAGGGCTTATACCCGAGCTGTCTACACCTTAGGCATTAGAGGTACTTTGCCTATGCCGAAGAGGCAACTAGGACTTATATGCCCATGCCGAAGAGGCGATTGGGTCTTAGGTGCCCATGCCGAGGATGCGACTGGGACTTATATGGTGATGAGTCTGTCAATTCAATACTTTAGCCCTTAGGCCTTGGGGGTGACTTATTGTCCACCCTCCTTAAACTTGCCCATGCCAAGGAGGCAACTAGGGCTTATATAATGCCGAGGTCTTTTATCAGCTTGGCACCTTTAGTCCTTAGACTTCTGGGAGTGGCTTACAGTCCGCTCTCCAGTTAGGCGATCATAGGTAGTATCGCCTTAGGTTAATAACGTTCCACGCCCGAGGCACCTGTTTTCCTTCTAAGGTTTCAAGTTCGTACATACCTTCTCTGAGCATCCGCTTTACTCGGTAGGGTCCTTCCAAATTCGGTCCAAGATTACCAACACCGGGCTCAGGCACCATGACTTTGCGAAGAACCAGGTCTCCAACGCGGAAGTTCCGCTTCTCGACCCTGACGTTGTAGTACCGAGCCACTCTCCGCTGGTAGGCCACGGTCTGGATGTATGCGAGGTCCTATACCTCTTCTACTAGGTCGAGGTTGGTGCACAGCTCATCATCGTTCGTCTCTTCGTCGCATGCCTCCAAGCATAGCGTAGGCACCTCGATCTCAGCTGGGATTACTGCCTCCATGCCGTAGGTGAGGTTGAAGGGGGTTTCGCCCGTGGCGGTCTTCACAGTGGTTCGATAAGCCTACAATACACTAGGCAGCTCGTCTACCCATAGTCCTTTAGCTCGGGCTTGGCGTGCTTTCAGTCCACGGAGGATGGCCCTGTTCATGACTTCTGCTCGACCGTTTGCTTGGGGGTGTGCCACCAAGGTGAAATTCTACTGTATTCCCATTTGGTTGCACCGGTTCTGAAACTTGATGTCCCCAAATTGTTTTCCGTTGTCAGAGATAAGCACTTGAGGTAGTCCGAAGCGGCACACCATGCTCCTCCAAAAGAAGTTTTGCACGCTACGTGCTGTGATCGTTGCAAGAGGTTCGGCCTCCACCCACTTTGTTAAGTAGTTCACTGCTACCACTAAGAATCTCCTTTGTCCTGCCATTGGCGAGAATGGTGCAAGGATGTTGATTCCCCATTGTGCGAAGGGCCATGGGCTAGTGAGATACTTCAGGTCAGCAGTAGGCTGGTGGTGGACGTTGGCGTGCCTTTGACACTTGTCGCATCTTTTGACAAGTTCAAGCGTGTCTGCCTTCATCGTTGGCCAATAGTATCCCTGTCGTAGCATTTTCTAGGTGAGAGCCCTACCCCCCAAGTGTCCGCCACACAGACCTTCATGAGTGTCGCGGAGAACGAGATCAACTTTTGAGTGTCACAAGCAGTGCAAGTAGGGGGAGCATGTAGGATCTTCGGTACAAACGTCCGTCTATTATGACATACTTGGCTGCCTGTCGCTCTACCCTTCTAGTTGCATTGCGATCTGCGTGTAGGGTTCCGTGAAGCAGGTAGCTCGTGAGTGGATCGATCCAGCTCGACTCTACTTATGCAACAGGAGTGACCTCTTCTGCCCCCCAAGAATGCTAGGCCGAGGCAGGTTCTCTATGTACACGGTCCTCGTGGTGTTGTCATTTGTGCTGGCTAACTGGGACAAGGCGTCGACCTTAGCGTTCTCGGACCTCGGGATCTGACTAATGAAGTAAGACTGGAAATCACGCAGAGCTTCTAACCTTGGCTAAGTAGGCGACCATGGTTGGCTCACGAGCTTCATATTCTCTGATGACCTGGTTGACCACGAGTTGGGAGTTACTACAGATCTTGATGTGTTTGGCTTGCACTTCGTTCGCTAAGGCAAGCCTGACTATCAATGCTTCGTACTCTGCTTCATTATTGGACGCGATGAACTCGAATCGAACTGCATACTCCATCTTCACCCTGCTTGGCCCGTACAGAATGATACCAGCTCTGCTACCTTGCTGATTTGACGAGCCATCCACATGGAGGATCCATGGCTCCTCATCCCAGGTTGGCTTTGCTCTAACCGGGAGAGGTGTCGTGCTAGTTGAAGCTTCCTCTCTGTGCTTGGGCTCGATCAATTGTGGGAATACAGTGATGAAGGTACATTCCGCGACAAAGTCGACTAAGGATTGGGCCTTGATAGCTGTCCGAGGCTCGTACTGGATGTTGTACTCATTGAATTCAATGGCCCACTTCGTCAATCTATCGGAGACCTCGGGCTTGAGTAAGACTTGCCTCAGAGGCTTGTTGGTGAGGATGACGACGGTATGGGCTTGGAAGTACGGTCAAAGTTTTCGAGCTGTGGTGACTAGTGCATACGCTAGCTTTTCGATCTCTGGATACCTTGTTTCTGCACCCTGCAAAACTTTACTAACATAGTAGATGGGTCGTTGAACCCGATCTACTTCTTTTATCAATATCGAGCTGACTACCTCATCACTCGTGGAGAGGTACAACTTCAAAATATCTCCCTCTTCGGGTTGGGTCAGAACTGAGATACTAGTTAGGTACTTTTTGAGCTCGTCAAAGGCGACCTGGCACTCTTCGGTCCATTCACAGTCCTTGCTCTTTTTAATTGCCTTGAAGAATGACAGGTAGGGATCTACTGACTTAGACATGAAGCGGCTTAGAGCGGCTATACGACCATTCAACCTCTGAACCTCCTTCAATTTACAGGGCGGTCTCATATCTAGGATGGCCTTTATTTTGTCAAGGTTGGCTTCAATGCCATGTCGGTTAACGATGTAACCCAGGAATTTACCCGAGGTGACACCGAAGACACATTTGTTAGGGTTTAACTTCTTGTTATATTTGTGCGAAATTTCAAAAACACAATGTAGATCTTTTATAAAATCATTTGAAAACTGAGTTTTGACGACCATGTCGTCTACATAGCATTCTACTTTTTTACCGATCAGTGGCTCAAAGAGTCAGTTTACAAGTCTTTGGAATGTTGTCCTAGCGTTTTTCAGTCCAAAGGGCATGACCTTGTAACAGTACAGGCCTAGCTCGGTTATGAAGGCCGTTTTTTCTTCATCAGTAGGGTCCATCTTGATTTGGTTGTAGCCTGAGTATGCATCTAGAAAGCTCAGCAACTCATGCCCTGAGGTCGCGTTCACCTGACGGTCGATCTTGGGAAGTGGGAAGCAGTCATTCGAGCAAGCTCGATTCAGGTCGGTATAGTCAACGCATATGCGCCATTTACCGTTGGCCTTTTTTACCAGAACGGGGTTAGCCACCCAGCTCGGGTAATGAACCTCTCTGATGAAATCGGTTGCGAGAAGCTTCTTGACTTCCTCGTCAACTACTCTTTAGTGCTCTAGGGCTAGGTTGTGTTTCTTCTGTCTAATGGGCCTAACTGCAGGATCAATGTTCAACTTGTGAGTTATTATTTTAGCATCTATGCCGGGCATCTCTGTCGCGGACCATGCAAACACATTTAAATTTTCAAGTAAGAAACTTACCAGCTGAGCAGAGGTTCCTCAATCGATGCGTCGATTTGGAGAGTCCTGCCTGGATCTTCTATCGAAACGGGTATAGGGACTATCTCTTCTATTGGTGAAGCTCACTCCTTAGTGTACTCCATAGGTCGTTCTAGCTCGAGGTCATCTGCTACCTTAGCTTTCCCTTTGAGGGCGGTGACATAGCATTTGCGAGACTCGAGCTGGTCACCTCGCGTTACCCCTACTCCAAAGTCCGTAGGAAACTTGATGGCCGAATAATAGGTGGACACCACTGCGTGCAGGGCATGGGTGATAGGCCGACCTATAATGGCGTTGTACGGGGAGGGAGTCGTGACCACTAGAAAAGTGTGGTCGAACCTCACCATGCTAAGCCACGTACCGTCCTCTCAGTGCTATGACCGTTGTCTCTATGAAAGTGACAATATACATATTCTGTTTCTAGTATTCGGATCCCCTCTCACCCGAGGTGGCCACTTCACATAAGAGGCATCCTTGATCGCCATAAGAATTTCTCCTCGCTTCGCATTCAAAGGCGTGTAGTTCGTCCTTTCAACTGGAGGAGTTCGAAAATGCTGATCCGGTTTACTCCCTCCTCCAGCTGGTTCGTCCTTCTTCCGCTTATTATCCCCATTGGTTGAGGTTTCTCCTTCTCTTTTCCTTTTTTCTGGTGGATTCTTGCTTTTTTGGTTCATCTCTTCTTCTGTTCCGATGAACTGGTCAGCGAGCTTGAAAAACTCTGTGACATGTTTAGGCTTGTTGGCAACCACGTGCCACTTGAACTCTTTGTGGGTGATGCATCTTTTCGTAGTGTGAGTCTCACAGCGGGATCTAGGTCGGGAATCTGCAAGCATGTGTCGTTGAAACGCTTGATATAGCTCCGGATCGATTCTCCCTCCCTCTGGACTATGCTGATGAGGCTTTCCTAGGACCTCAGACACCTCTTGCTGGTGATGAAGTGCGAGGTGAAGATCTGCACGAATTGCACCCAACTTTTAATTGTCCTAGGCGTGACGTTTTTGTACCATGTGCGAGCCACTCCCTTAAAAGTTGTGGAGAAGGCAACGCACATGTAGGGTTCATCAGCCCCGACTAGATGCATCTGTGATTGGAAAGAATCCACATGGTCATTCGAGTCGAACGACCCGTCGTACTTGTCCAGGGGAGGTACCTTGAAGTCTTTGGGCATCGGGACAGCTAGGAGCTTAGGGGATAAAGGAGAATGGAAAGGAGCAGAGTGGTCTTCACGGTTCCCCATCTTGCCTCTTCTTTTCCTTTAGGTTGTTTGGGCTGCTTCTTTACTGGCTCCGCATTAGTGTTGCTAGCTTCTGTGTTGTCAGGCATTGTTCTGACAGGGAGCTGCTCGACGAGCCTTACGACGCCGCTTCTGTTGCTTCTTTACTAGCTCTGCATTTGTGTTGCTAGCTTCTGTGTTGTCAGGCACTGTTCTGGTAGGGAGCTGCTCGGACTGCTGGCGGCGGCTGATGTGGACTGAGGGGCCTTGTCTAGAGTCTGCGGCTAGAATCCTGAATCGGTTTTCTACAAGTGGAATTTCAAACTACGATGGCCGAGGTGAAGCGACTTTGGTGGGCTGAGTGTCTCCCGACCTATTCACTTGCTGCAAGGCGGGAGGAGTGATTTGTCTCTCCCTCCTGCCGCGGGACGAGACCTGGCTCCCGAGATTCTGGATCTGGGAGGTCTCTCCCCGGCGAGGAGGGCGATCGCTTTGGCGGCGAGGCTTGACCTGCTGTGTTGCCGGATTCCGAGGTGGAACTGACTGTTGATTCTATGGTAGTGGAGCGAACTGCTGCTGGCATTGTTGCTGGTAAACATGATGCAGAATTTGCTGCTGGTACAACTAAAATTGCTGGAGCTGTTGCATTTGGGTTTGCATAGCCCGCACACAGTGTACCAGGTCATCAAGTTGATTCTGTCCAACTGCCGGGGGAATGACAGAAGGTTTAGCAAAAGTTGCACCCACCGTAAGAGGGAGAGTGGCATTCACCGGTGCAATGACTTGAGGCACGTTCAGTGTCGGAATCCCATCTGCAGAGAGAGGCACAGTGAACTGTCCAATGCACACGGTTGGGACTTGAAGTTGTCCCCTGGAGACGTTCATGTCAGTGTTCTGTCTAGCGTTATTGGAAGATGCCATGGAAACTGAGTATGGGATGCTTAGTGGAAAGAGGCTTTTTGAAGCGTTTCCCACAGACAACGCCAAATGATGCGACGCATTCTGGCTGGTCCTAACTGGAGATGACTTGGCTTCCAGTAGACAACGGAGTTAGCTAATCTGCAAAAAGGGGAATCAGAGAACTCGGGGGTGCTTATTCGGCGAGGTCGCTCCGATGCTTAAGTCAGTAATTCGCGAACTAATGGTAGTTTAGAAAGCAAGAGAGCTAGTGAGCAGAGATTACGCGTACCTTTGCCCCTGGAGGGTTGGGTCTTTATATATTGGAGTCCTCACGGGTTTTTCGGGGTGGTTCTGGGATTCTTGCTATAATGAGGCCCATTTCTGCATTAACAGGAGATAACGCTGTTAGCCGATAAGGCTATCACTACCGTCCGAATCGGTCGGGGGAGATAAGGCTAGCTATTACGAGGCGTGATCCCGTAAAGCGTGGAATCTGGTGGCGAGATCTTCGGGGTTGTCATGCAGAGGTCGGTCAATATTACCTGAGCTAGTGTCCCTTGGATCCGACTTGGTACGAATGCTGAAGTGTCTTGGAGTCGAGGTGATCTTGATGCGATCGTGTTTCGAAGTGTACTTGTCCCAAGGTGGTTCGGTTATCCGAGCTTGGTCCATTGCAGACTTGATGCGTCGGAATGAGTTGTCATCCTGTCAGTTAGGTCGTGTCCACGTGCCCCCCTATTACTAGGTCGGGCTAAATCACCTTACATCAAGATCAAATTTGGGTTAACCCCTTATCTGATTTGGTATATGTTATATATTTATAAATATAAATGTATATAATACATAAACATGCTATTTATTTATTTATTTATAAATATATTATTTATATTGTATTTTTATAAATTTGTTATATTATTTATTTTTTTATAAAAAATATGTATATATATGATGAAAATAATTAAATAAAATACTTGTATTTTTTCATTCTATCTTTGTTTAAATTTATATATTCAAATTTTCTTTTAATGATTTATTAATTAAAAAAAAAGATTGGATAGATCCAATTTACTGATAGGATAGAAATTCAAATTGAGACTTATCAAATCTGATTGGATATTTGGATTCGATCAAATCCGTACAGGATCGAATTCAGACATACCCTGATTCGAATCCGATCACAATTATTATTGTGTAGTGAAGAAGCCCAAAGTGTCATACCTAAGGGTATATTATCTTTTAAAATTTATATAATTGTGCTCTCTGTTATCAAAAAATGACATGTGCCCGAATCAATCATTATGCCACACCAGCGATTCGGCGACCTCACTCGGTGAGTTGTGAGTACGCTCCGCCGCTCCCTTCCGAAGAAAGGAAAACAAGAAGACGCGGAGATCAAACGAGTTGATGAGATCTTTTTTAGTGGGTCCCCACATCTGCCAAAGGAAAAGATTTTAAGATCAAAATGATATCAAATCCACTATTGGAATTTGGAAGTCAATGGGTTTATCATTCAACAAGGGCAAGGAGTGACGATCCAGTAAACGGTCAGACGCGCTTTCATTGAATATCCTTTTTACTTGTTTATCATTCATTGGATAGGAACATGGGATAGAATTAGAGGCAATGATGAGTGATAAACACGATGGATGGGATGCTTACGACTTACTCCATGGGAAGGGAACATTCTCATTGAATCATCTCTCTTTTATCGGATCTGCAAGGTTCATCTCATCTGTACATTGCTTTTGACCCAGCTTTTCCTTTTCCTTTTTCTTCTTCTTCTGAGTTCTAAATTCTAATTGCTTTGGTGGTTGATACTTCGATCCATACAGAGAGAGAGAGAGAGAGGGTTTCTCACTTCTCAGACAAAAGTGGATACTGGGCCCGGCCCATATTCATTGCTCCTTTACTTTTCAGGCATGAGTCTCCGAGCATGCCCTCATCCTGCTTGTTGCCAACTTGCCATGCCGATCCCTACCCAAGTCTTGAGTCTTGAGTCTTAGTCTTGTAAAATGCGATTTTGTCTAAAGCATGTACAGCCTATACCTAAATCAATCAGATCAAATGCACAACTTTTGATTCTATAGGACTGTCCTGATAAAGGAAAATATGGACGGTGATTAAGCTAAAAAGAGTTTCATCGATCGTAGTCAATGTCTTTTTCGATCGTGTAGGGCCATCTTTACTTTTATTTATTTATTTTTATTTTCATTTTCATTTTCAATTTGTTTGGTTAAAAAAAAACAAAAAGATTCTTGACACTTGTGTCGGTTGAGAACCTCCAAAGAAGATCAATTCTCACCGACGGACGCGTCTTTCTCGTTCCCGTCTACAAATTCCGAAAGACAAGAAGGAGAAGGAGAAAGAGGGTAGCGAGTTAGAGAGTTAGCACAAGTAACAGATGGGAAACTGCGTGTTTGGAGGGAATGGAGGCGTAAATGATCAGGTGATCAAAGTGGTAACGTCCAACGGTGGGATCATGGAGCTACGTGCACCCATCACCGTAGAATGTATTACCAATGAGTTCCCCGGCCACGGCATTTTCCGAAGCCGCGATCTCTTCTCTCAACCACTTCTCCACAACCAAGAGCTTCGCTCCGGAGAACTATACTACCTTCTACCACTCACCGCCGGGAGAGGAGCCCGAATCACCAGAGACGGCGACATCAGGCCAAACGGCATTTCGTCGTCGTCTCTGGTGACTCCCTACCGGATGTCGTTCGACAATCAAGGGACATTAAAGCGATCGGAAAGCGAGGTAGTGTTTCCGAGGTGTAGTAACACGGGAGTGTGGAAAGTAAAGTTGGTTATAAGCCGGGAACAGTTAATGGAGATACTGTCGCAAGAAGCTCGCACCGAGGCATTGATCGAGAGTGTGAGAACAGTGGCGAAATGCGGAAATGGGGTCTCGTCTGTGGCAAATTCAGATCAGTGGAGCCTCTCCAGTAGCTGGAAAGCTTCCTCAGAGAAACATGCATATGGGGGCCTGGATTTTAGTTTTGATTGATGCAAATTAACACAAAAATACAACCCTCATTTTAATTTTCTTTCCTTTTCTGATTTCCCTGTACAATTTTAACTTGCTAATTTTTGAATGGCATGATTGAATTAATACATGTGAAGTAGCAGTGTTTTGTTTGATTTGTCTAGAATTAGGTTCCTTTAAAGCATGATACAACGAACGGAACATTCAACCCCCTCCGTTCATCTTCTTTGGAGAAATGGAGGAGTAGGCTTTTACTGATTTCATCTCCGACGCCCCGCCCCCTTGTTTTATTGATGTTGCTGATTTCTTATAACCTTTCAACTGCAAAGCATTGATAGATTGGAACGTCGTGTCTGTTTCATAATCATCGATTTATCAGACCCACCCACCCAACTGTAAAATTACGAGTCAGTCTACGTGTTCATGCCCTACTCATAACGAATTTTGTACTTCTCTCTCACACTCCCAACACAAATCAATTCCTTGAATTTTTGCCGTTCAAGTGTTGTTGGAAATTGAATTCTATCTGCCACACTGATGATATGAATAATGGATCGGGCCTGAGCCGGCCTTTGCCTTTTTTTATATATAAAATATTAAATATATACAAATTATTTTATGTAATGTATGTATAAATAAATTTTATACATTATACACCATAAAATATTGTATATGTATATAATTATATATTACGGGTGTTATATTATAATTTTTATATATAGAATATACAATATAGCATATGTGTGTGGGGGTAGTGCTCGTATTTAACATACAATATTATATATGTGTATCGATTCAATTGCATGAGTTCGACCAAACAGATGCTAGTTGAAGATATGTGAATAAGGAGCTTTTTCACGGAAAATATTCAAATTAGACAAATCCCACTCACATACATGGTAGTGCTCGTATCTCTTACGCACAGGTGCGAGTAGTATATAAGTACAAGAGATGTTTTTAATGTACAACTATAGTGTTTTGTGGGTAAGAATGGATAGCATTTTTATGCATTCTTGGTAGGGCCATTAATTTTTTTTTTGATATCTTCCCAACCCAGGTGCAGGCTGGATTCAATCCCAAGTCTCCACTACGATCAACAGGAAACCTCACCAATCAGCTGGTTGGCACCTTACAGTACTCTTTGGGATGGTCTTTTCTTATGTTATGATGATGGCATGATGAAAGTGGAAATGAAAAGTGATAAGAAATGTCTGATTGGCATTTTGTATAAGAACTCAATTTGATGGAGAATGAAAAAAAGGGGTTGGTTCTTGATAGAACGAATTGATAGGGTTCCATTTATACATTTGGAGAGAATTATGGTTTGGGTCCTACAAGTAAATTGCATTTATGGCGGGATCCAGTCCAATATGGTTCATTATTGATGGATGAAGTCGAATATAATCTGATGAATACTTTGTACCATTTTAAATTGTCCCAATTTAATGTCTGAACCATCCAATCTGTTGAATTTGTTTTAATTTAGATTGGTTCCAATCCAAACCTGATTTATTGACACCTGTATTCTTATCTTTTATCAATGGACCATATATTGGTTCCATCCAATCTAATATAAATCCATTACAGATGGACCAGGTTCAATCCAATCCAATACCATTGAGGGTCCATTTCGTTGGCAGTTAGAATTGGAACCAAAATCCTTTAGAATCGAAATCAGAATGATCTATTCCCACAATCTACTTGGTTCAGACAGGAATTGGAATAAACTGGAATGGGATTTCATTCCCAAGGGAGGGGGACAGAATGGCTATTCTACCTGTTAGCAGGAATGGGAATGAGATTCCAATTTCGCTCAACCAGACAGGTTTGAATTGGAATAATCCATTCTGATTCTGATTCCGGATCCCAATTCCTGTAAACCAAATGGGCGCTAAGTCTGGACAGATCCAATTCAATATGTCTTATGGGTCTTTCCAATCTATCCAAGTTGATTTGGATTTGGACGGGGTCCAACTCAATACCAGTCCATTGACACCCCTGATGAGATCAAAATCAGTCTCGACATATAGGATCTTTGTTCTCGAACTTATGTTTTTAATGGCTGGATCCTAAGCCCACTAAAATATGGGTATGGAGCAAGGAGAGGTTTTAGATCAACGTACCCACTTCATTTCATCCCAGCCAACTGCTTCTCAGTGCACAATCTATTGATCATATAACAGCTAGATGCAATCATTGGAGCTAATTGCGATGTGTATAAATATTTGCATTGCATATTTCACAAATACAAAATGATATATAAATGTATCGATAGATATATCATACAAGGTCAGGTGGGCTGAACAGGTTTGGACTACCCGAGACCTCAACCCAAATCCAACTATTTTGGTCCTATTATAGCCCAAAGCCTGGAAAGCTAAGTCAAATCCAAGCAAAAGGTAGGGTTGGGCTTGAGTAAGGCCCAAGTTGAAGTCGTTGAATCATGCCCAATTAGCCACCTCACGTCAATTTCATAAGATTGCCAAAAATACCAAATTGCATATTAATTAGTGTAGACTTATTCAAAACCAGAAATTTGAGATTCAAGGTCGATTGTCTATTGTCATCAAATGAAAGATCAATGTGTTGGTCTGGTTTGAGTAAATGGTTAGCGAAACTAATTAGGCTTGAGAGTAGGGCCAGTTTGAAAGCTTTACAATTGATCTCCAGCCTTATACCCTGCTGGTGCTAGCACAGTCATGGTCTATTGGTGCAAATGGGTAGTTTTGGAGTTTGGGGTTATGATATGATGGGTTTACCATGGCTCTATGAATCCTAGACTGAGGTCCATACCCAGCCTGGATTGCCTAGCATATGGGCTTTTGGGCTAAGATCAAGTGGAGTTCAAATTGTTTGTAGTAAAAAGACATTATTCTGCCTGGCTCTTGGCTCTGACTCAATTAAAAATACAATGTGAACTATATATGTAACAGTTCTATTGCATAGGCCTTGTTTCTTGATGCGTTTGGGAGAAGACGCAGAATTACTTCTAGATTGAGTTGGGAACCAAAATGGTTCCTTTGAATCCAAAAGCACTCCTGGCATCCTCGCATCCAAATTCAAATCTCAATCTCTGGAAAACAGGAAGGTTTCACTTAGATTTCATTCTCTTGGATCATACCAAGTATGGCCAAGGTTCAAGGTAGCGATATGCAAAATTTAAGTATTGAGAGTTTTGGTTGATTGAAACACTTGTACTTATTTTTATTTGAACATTTGATTCTGTCTAATCAACTATTAGGCTATGTTTGGTTCGGTTTGAAGCAAAGAGTAGGGAAACCTATACAAGGTTTATAAAAGTTATAGGTTTCCCTACCTCTCCCTTCTTCACCTACTCTTTCCTTCAAACCAAACACAGTCTCAGTGTTGGAAACAAATAAACAATTACAATCTCCGAACTCCCAATATTTATCATATCCCTATTCCTAAAAGCCAATGTAACCGATACGTTATCATATTTTGTAGCTTGAGTATGGCCTATAAGATTCATATAAACTCAGGTGTGGAAATAATAATATATCAGAAATGGAATTTAACCATTCAGCCTCGGGGAGATTATGAAACATTAATTATTCTTTTCAAAATTCAAATAGACCTCTAGCATTGTCATACTAGATATTTCATCTTCATGTTGGTGCTTTAGCATTGATATCACAGCCGGCCTGGTGAACCAATTTCAACCATTTCAAGCTCTATTTCTTCAATCTGGATTTTCCTGCTGATGATAATTAAGACAATAATGTAGTTGGATATCTTAAATTCTTACCTACGACCATTTTGATGTGTGGCTGCAATGCAATGCGTATAGATTCTATACGCATAGAAAGAAAGCTTTCATATGGATCACTTAGCTAGAGAGATTCTATACGCATCTCAAACCTAACCTTGAATTATAGTGGACATTTTCAAAAGTGGGGCTAATTTTATTAAAATTTTTCTTTGCCCAATTGGGTGACAACACTCAATAACATAAAACTGCTCATAATAGAGGTACCCAAGGGTGGAGCTTGGGGGGCATGGTCTCCCTTATGCCTCAGAATCTCCATTGATTGTTTTGTTGGACCCCTTGCTCCATGGCCCCATCCGTGTTCATTCCCTGATCCCTCCAAAAAAAATAAAAGAAAAAAAATGGCTTCGCCCTTGCTGTGGCCTCGGGATGAAATGACGTCGTGGTGAGGCTACAACAATAAACCAAAGACTATGAATGACAATATCTAACTCCTTGAGAGAGAGAGAGAGAGAGAGCAGGACTTAAGACTGAAGGATGCTTACTGATAGCGAGGGAATCAAATTGGATGGGATAAGGACAACGGCCGTATGCGTGAGCGTACACTTTGTCTTTTGGAGTTTATAATTATGTTGGAAAAACAAAAAACAATTCCCAACATAAACCTCTATCGAGATAAACCTGTATTTATACTGTTTTAACAGTCTTTTTCAACTTTGTATTGGGAATATCTTTCTATGAAATAAAATATGGAAGTACAAAATTATTTTCAATGCAAGACAGTAAAAACTACTTGAACGGGTTTTGCCCTAACTGAAACCGAACTCTATTTGAAAGTGATTTGATATTGTAAAAAAGTGACACATGTTCAAGTCTTTAACTTTTTTTTTTTCTTTATTAAAAATTGCTATAAAACAACTTTTGTCAAAACTTATGCTGAATCTATAACCCAATTGACTAATTATATCAAATTTCTCAAGCAACTTGGAACTTTATAAATCTTATTCAAGATACAAAAGAACATTTCACCAAAAAATAAAAGTTGTAAAAGAAAGTGCAGTTGTAACTTTCTTTTCTTTTTATTATATTATTATGTGTTCAAGTAATTGTGAAATTTATTTTAAACCGTTATATATAAAGTGGATAATTGGTTTCTATTTGTCTTAGGAAAAACTTCACTACTTAACAAATTAATTCTAACTTCACCGTACTCTTAGAGAAGGATAACTGGAGTTGATGTCAAGACATAGAAGACTCTGGAATCGATTTATGGAAATTGGAAATGATGCTTTGCAGATGGTAAGTTCAGCTGATTTCTAATTCCACCTGTTTACATCTTACATGTTTAATGAGGAGAGAGAGGGTGTTTCCATTATAGAAAAGGAATGCGATGTGAGAGGTGTTTAAATCTCGAGGTGTAAATGAAATCGGTTGGGGTTGGGCTGTTTGTTTTCAGTGGCTAGTTTATCTTTTCCTATCCTCTATTCACGTATTATTTATTCATTCCACAACAACTCATTCAGCATTTAGGCATGATTATCACAAAAACAAGATAGAATATGTTTGAAAAATTATCATTAATAATCAGCTGAGAAAAATCAGTGGTTTCAAATAATGGCTTCTGGGAATGTATTTGGGCCCAACTTTAATTTTTATTTGACACGAATGCTGAGTAGCTATCTAGCGACCAAGTCTCCAACCACCTATTTTGTGCAATTGTGCATGCACATAAAACTGAATTTATTCATTTTGCCTTTTTTTTTTTTTTTGTTTTATTAGAACTGGTTTGTCTTTTCCTTTTGTTAATGATGTTATTCTAACTGATCCATTTCATTCATGCTTTAATTTCTACAAGACTGATGGTTGCTCATTAATTGGGTCAGAAATTTATAAACTTTTGTTCTCTGAAAATTTAGCTGAGGCGCAGAACCCACCAATGTTTTAGCAAAAATTAGAGCAGTTCATAATTTTTTTATTGTCTGCAATTGTTCTATCTGTGTTTTACTCTAAACTAGATTCCCTTTTGGTTTATAATGAAATTGATAGAATTTTCTTTTCCATGCTGAAATATTTCACAGTGGAAGCTTTGTCTCTCCTAATCATTTACTTGAAAACAAATTAAACCCGGTTGAAAACAAAATTGATTTTCACTATAAAAGAGACGGATATGATATTTTGCTCCAAAATTAAAACATGCATGTTCATAATTACATTTGTCCTTTTTATCTGAATTCATTGCGACAAAAAAGATTATCCCAGATATTGGTAACTTTACCATGTTTTCCATCTTTTTCCAGAGAAGGTAATTTGGGCAGATCTCCAAATTAATTAATTAATTACTAGTAAAAAAACTACGTGCTTGTTAATTTAGAAACAAATAAGGAGTAATTAATTGAAGACTTTAGATGCTCATGACCCATCATTAATTGAATAGTGTATAGAGGAAAAAAAGGGCAAAATAATTGTGATATATACTAGTCAAAAAGTTTCACTAATGCTCCACGAAAGCTGCGATGGTAAGAAAGACATCTAATCAAAGCTAATTTTTGTTATGGACTGTGAAGCCAAGTAACGAGTATATTTTATTTCTGATTTGTTGAGGCATCGATCGATTAACAAAAGAAGTCAGGTCCCTCGTCTTTTCAGTAATGGCTGGAGACTGGAATTGGAAGCCTCTTTAATTAATTACTACTTTCAAAATGTCACCACTCAGTACTCACCACGCGTGGGGGCTGTGGCTGAAATTGAACTTTCCGCTTGGACGTCGCACGCAGCATCTTGATTTCAATGCTTCATTCCTTTCGCCATATGCCAAAGCTCCCAATAGGCCGCAAAGAAAGACTGAATATTGGTTCAACTAGTCATGAATATTGGATATCCAAATGAATGAATTATTGGGTACATAGCTTGGCGTCTACCAAACCAACTGGGCCCCCGGTTGGCTGCTTCTTCTGAGCTAACCTCCAACTTCAGTCTTTCTTTCTCGTTGGGAGTTGGAAGTATCATCAGTAACCTGCTGATCAGATAACATAGTTTGATAGAACATCTTCTTTGTTTGTTTTCCTCTGGGGCCTGACCGTCTGAGGCCCATGCTATTCACTTTGCAGCCATAATGGGTTCGTGATTTGAATTGTCACTGAGGCATTTGCCGTGGTCCTGCTTCTTCTGGACCCTTGCGTGTGCCTTGTTCTCTATTACCACCTTGATGTATTCATATTGTCATCAATAAGTGCCCCAACTGTTTTGTCTCAGTCCAGCAATTAATATTTCCGTTGTACATGTGCATACATCGATCAGGGAATGTCACAGCTCACAATGTAACCAGGTTATGCAGTAATACAATTGGGCCTTTTCAACTCTTGGGGGGTAGGCCCACCTGACTTCATTTCTTTTTTGATCTTCTTGCAGATTGTATTGAGACCATGGTTTTTAAAACCGAACCGGTGACCGAACTGGTCAGGGTCCGGTTATAGGGTCAAACGGTCTGATCATTCAAATTGCTACCTCTACTCCAGATGGTGCAGTGATGTGGGCCTTCCGTGCGTCCTCTTGGAACCTCAGATGTTTCAAAGGCTAAGGCGCATGGTAGCGGTTCTTATAGGTCTTCATATTGCCAAATGGAATGGTCGGGTATTTGATATTTCTCCTCTCTTGCTGACAGGTGACTCTGCTAACGTGACAAGTAGATGGGCCAGCATCAGCATGGGATTGGGCCATGGAGTGACTCAATAATTTTCTGTTTGAAGCTTGGGATATAGCCAGTTGTTTTCCTTGCTTCTTTCTTTTTGTTGGATCTTACTGTGGCTGATGGGTTAGGACTGCTGGCATCTGATTTGCATAGCAGTTACTTGTTGCACTGGTTTTTTGAATGAATGAATTCAAGGTAGAAACACATTTATTCTAATCCTCAGCAGTTTTCAAGGATTTTTTGACAATGCAAAGTCCAATTGACACAAAATTATCTCCAATTTTAGTTCATACAACCCAAAATTTCTCCTTGCAATATTTTTATACACCTCCTAGCAATTCTTTTGTTAAAAACCTACTTCACCCAATAGTTTAAGCTTTTAGATTGAATAGTTGTTAGATGGTTTGAATTAGAATTTATTTAACCAAGTGGTATTGTAGTGTTTGATTCTCATCACTTTTGTCATAATAATTAATATTTGAGCACACAAGGTATAGAGGTAGGCTTGTTCTTATCCACAAGTTCAAGCCTAATGGGCCTTCAAGTGAGGAGGCATTTAGAAAATAAAAACGTATTCAAGAATCTCACCTAACAGCTTAAATTTTTATACACCATGATTTTTAAGGGGAACCAATGCAATATTATCCATGATTTTTAAAATCGACCAAGAGACCAAACCAGTCAGGGGTCTGGTTATCAGGTCGAACAGTCAGTCTGTTTTGACAAAAAGGTAATAAAAATTAAAAAAAAAAGATCAAAATAATTTGAACGGTTCAAACAGTTAACCACCCAGGTCAACGGTTTTCTAACCAAAATCAACAATTTTTGGAAAAAATCTGATTTTGAGAAAAACCGATTCCAACCGTTCGATCCGGTTCGATTTTAAAAATCATGATATTACCAAACAGAATGAATGAACATTTTCATTTTTTGGCACAAAGAAAATTTTATTGAAATTTGAAAGAGAACAACAAAAACAACGAGTAACAAAGACACTAACAAGACAGATCGGGAAGACAACACAAAGACGTTAACACATCACTCTGAATCGCTGATCCATGTACACACCACAAACACGAACACTCATTTATTGGAATCAAACCACTGCTGCATATATACAACCTAATTAACCTCTGGCAAATTAGTCATAGCATGGGCCAATATACTATTGTACTGATGGTGGGTTGTTCTCTCATGAAGATATCATAACCTGCTTGTCTGATATCTATATGCTCTGATGCTAACCTTGCATCATTCGGATACAACCACGTCTATGCTGATCATAGTTTGTCGGATCACAACTTTGAACTCAATATTGTATTATATGGGAAAAATCTAAAAGGACAAAAAGTGTGACATAATGAGACCATTCCTAATAATAAACCATCTTTTTACATTGGCAACTTATTGCAACAAGTCCCATCCGTAATTTACCCAATAAAATGCATAGTTTATTTTTATTGGTTCATATTTCATAAAATATATTCGTCATCAAAGACTTTAACAACATTATGATATAGAGTTTACATTTTCATCACTCTTTATTTCTTTTATAAACGTTTTTTATGTGGGGCAGATCCCCAAGTTCACCACCTCTTCATTTCCCTTTCTTTTTTTCTAACCCAAACACAACAGCAATTAACCCTGGGGACTCGGATTTGATGGCACCTTTTGAACTTTGAAGGGTGTAGACAATATTACATTATTACTATTAACGAGTAAGTAATGATTTCTCAAATCTAATGTCATATGAATTGGATGTAAATCTAGCTGAGCCATCACTGGTTTATTGGGCTTGGCGGGGCAGATTGATACATGCAGCTTGGTTACTAACCTTCGCATCGTTCGGATACAACCACGTCTATACCAATAGTTAGTTCATCGATGGATCACAAGTCTGAATTATATTCAAATATTGATGGAGAAATGCTTTAACTTGGGATTTCTGATCATAGGATCCCATGTGTTGTTTTTTTTATGATTGCAACTAAATACAATAGAGCTCCAAAATCCCATCTATCATCTATCAATAAAAATGTTATACGTTTATTGATATAAAAAGGAGAATCTTTTATTATACGTTTATCAAAAAATGGGATATTTCAAAATCAGTCACTATTATTACCAAAAAAAATGTAGACTATATCGGATTGATTGAAACAATGGGTAATTTATGAGTCTGGATCTCTTTGCCCATACAAATTCTGTCTATATTTATCGCAGCCACATATGGAAAACATTGATGTAATTCACGATTTCGGATCTCTTGTTCACGAGAATTCTACCCACACACCTATCCACAATACACTATTTACCATGAGTTGGAAACATCTCCTCTCTCCTTATATAATACTATGCAGAGGATGAGATGTTCTTCATGTATGACTGAGATAAACATGGGCAAGAGATCCAGACCCCCAATTCATGGGATTTATTGTGGGTTCTCGTGGATAGATCTGAACTCATAACTGACATGCGTGTTCATGATCTTTACATCTCGTAACAGTTTGGACTACTGACGTGTTACCAGTTATAAACGTCTCGTTTGGAACAGACCCCAACTCATTATAAACGTTTAATTAAAGCCCCATGTTCAAGGACAAAAAATTAAGTTCATCGCACGTTTAGGGGGAATATCTCTTAATTCGTACTTCGTAGGAGCGGTGGCACCCTTTCAACTTTGAAAGCTTGAAGTCGATCTACAGATGATGATAGTAAATTAAAATAATAGGTAGTCAATTCTGAAATCCTCATCTCGTATGAATTGGATGTGAATCAGCTGAGCCCATCACCGGTTTGGGCTAGCTTGACAGCGGTAATTAAATCGATACATGTAAATATATAGGTACGAGTTAAAATATTCTTGGAAACTGACTGGTTTTAATTAGTAATTAAAACAGTGTAAGCCCATTATAATTAAGAGAAGATGAAGATGGATATTTATACAAGGAAATGCGACAAATGGGTATGGTATAGCTGGTGGAGGAGGAAGTATTAACAAAGACATGTCGGATCAACTGATACAATTAAGCCGCCTTATCGCAATGTGGCCAAGACGTCAAGACAAGGCCAAATGTCCGCATGGGGATGGGTTTTTCTTTTTCATGCTCCGTTTTCCACCCTCAACTTAAATACTTCTCCGCCCCATCGATCCCTGCCCTCAATCTCACTGGGGTTAGAAATTCCAATTCCAATCCCATCTCTATCCTTGCGAGGAATGGGAATTTCCAAATTTGTCCTGCCCCCCCGCCCCATTGGCCATAGGCCATTGGTTTTACTTGCAAATTTATTCATTTCTTTTCTATTTTTTCTTTCTATAATGAAACAGTAGTGTGAATTAAACCGATGACCAATGTTTAGTTATGAATATTTTCACGTGAGATTCTCATAATGTACTTACATCATTATATTAAAGCAGCGTTGTCAGCCTCAAGTCTGGGTGTGTTAATATATTAATAAAGAATAAACAAGAGTATAAGAGAATACTAGGTTATACAAAAACCTAAGAGGTGGGCTTCCCCTATGTTACATTATTGAAAAAAGGATGAAATGAAAGAATAAAAACAGGAGGAGAAAATGGTAGTGTATATATATATATATATATATATAAATATATATATAGATATTTGGGTTAAGTACTCTGCAACCTAATGCAGAATTATAGCATCCTGCCCCGCGAATTTGACATCAATTCATGGTCATGACCTGGACTGATCAGGTCATATTTTTCATATGTATTCAATACGATGCCAATTCAAACTCTTTGGCTGTATTTGGTTTGAAAGAAAAATTAGGAAAAGGAAGGGAAAGTGAGGGGCACTAAGGTGAGCCATCCACAGACAAAAAAAAATCTAGTTATTAACCTTGCACCATTGCAGATACAACCACGTCTATACAATGCTTTTAAAATCGGATCAGATTGGACGGTCAGACCAAAAAATGGGAACTGGTCACCTGGTTGGTTCCATTTCACACCAAAACCACTTTTTAGCCAAAAACCAAATCACTGATCTGGGCAGTTGAACGGTCGACCCAAACAACAATTTTTTATCATTTTTTGTATTTTTATCTTTTGTTAGAACGGGCTGTCCTTTTGGATCATACAGTCGGACCATTCAACATGGGAACCGGTCCCTAGAACGGTTCCCCACCCAGTCTGGTTTTAAAGAGCTTGAGCGTATAGCAATAGGGAAAATGCTTGGTTCCTACCATGTTGGAGAACATGCATGCTACTATAGTCATTTACACACCAATTTTAGGGTTTAGGGCTTATGATTTAAAGGTTGAGTTTAGAAGTTAGATTTTAGGGTTTAGGGTTTAGAATTTAGATTTTAGAGTTGGGGTTAGGGTTTTTGATTTAAAGGTTTAGAATTTAGAATTTAGATTTTTAGAGTTTAGGATGTAGGCATAGAGTTTGAATTTTAGGGCTTAGAATTTAGTGAGGGTTTAATATTTTGGCTTTGGGTTTAGAATTTAGATTTTTAAGGTTTAGGGTTTAGAGTTGAGATTTTAGAGTTAGGAATTCAAGGTTTAGATCTAAAATTCAGGAGGTGGTAGGATGCATGTCCTCTAATGTGGTAGGGGCCAAGTATTGCCCTACCAATAGTTCATCAGAAGTCTGAACTCAACATTTTGGGTTAGAGCATCCTTCTGTTCAGTTTAACCGTAAGCTTTGGCAATGAAAATGATTACAGAGTCATTTAAAATTCCAAGCTTCTGAGGAATTATACCTGCGTATTTCTTCATTTTCCTTTTCATTTTATTTTCTTCATAATTCCATGTGAGAGTTGAACCCAATTTTCTTTTCGTTCCTCTTTTAATTCACACAAAGACGGAAATGGAATTTTCCCCATTTCCGGGGCATGAGGAACAACATGATCTATAACCGCAAGGATCCAGATCTATTTTGAGTGGTAAGACAAGCTGACAGCTTATTACATAATCAAACAACGTTTGAAATTCAAAACAAATCAAGAGAATTGGTGGTACAACAATGAACCAATAAATTTAAGCTCTATATAGACGGGTCTTATGATCCAATGACAAGAAATGCCGGAAAAGGTGTTCTTCTGTACACTTGGAGGGTAGCAGTGTGATTGAGACTATTCCATAAAGAAGACTCAAGCTTCAAGCTTTGTGGTCTAATTAAAAAAAAAAAGGAAAATTTCAATGCCCCAAATCATGAAGAAAGTAAACAAAGAAATTAAAGACTACAACACAATGGTACAATTCGGTCCCCATTGCATCGTTAATTGTTGTGGACTTTGTCATTTTGTAACGTGCTAACCCGAAGAATATCTTTATGTGTTCAGATTGACTTGGAAAACCCATCTACTGTGTATCTGAAGAGCCCAGATTTTCTATTGATTTGAGAGATGTTTGATGGTAATTCACGGCGAAAAGAAAGTGGGTAGAAAAAGCGAGTAGGAAATCCTGATCGAGTGGTATCCGAAAGAAAACAACGTTCTTCGCTTGATGTTGAAACTCATTTTTATGCGCTTTACATGCTTTTTTAGGCCATTAGCTATAATAATAAAGGGTTAGTATGAAGAAAGGTTCTGCTACGTACATCCAAAATGTGATTTTCTTAGTAATGGACATTAGACAGTCCGATCCAGCAAGTGGACAAGTGTGTAATTAAACGAGTGATGAAGACATTCTCCTTAATTGAGATAGCCAGCTGATTCTTAATTCGGTAGTTTAAATTGTCATTTCTCATTAGAATGTCCAAGACGGATTTTGGTCTCTTTACCTCTGACTCTCAATCATGACCAACTGGCTAGTTTCGGGGATCACAATTGAATTAAAAAACTATGAAACTGCGATTTTGGATAAATCCTGTTTTTTAAGAAAGAAACAAGAACCGTGAAATTCCTTAACAACTTAATAATTTCCATTTCTCACTTATGCTTTCTATCAAACCAAACACAGCCTTGGTTTTAGAACGCAAAAATACCCTCATTATTGGTATAAACAGGAGAATATTTCAACTTTATGACTGATAAAAGAAAGTGCGTCTTACTGGTTTATAAAATTCAGTTTTGAATTTGTCTCACGTTGAAAAATTATAAGTTTTGTTTTCATTATTTTAATAGGAGATGATTTACACTCCTTAGAAATAGTAGAGGAGAGTATGGGGGTTTGATACCGTGCAACGTGTATGCAAATGTGTTTGATCGGGTGTGATACTGACCGTTGATCACCGTTGATGAGATCAACGATCACCATTCGATCGGTTGTGATCAAGAGGCACAATTCAAAGCTAACAGTCATTAACTGTTAACTACCTTTTAAACAGTCACGGTGTTTCAAATTGTGACTGTTCAAGGTGTCTTCT
Organism: Nelumbo lutea; assembly: GCF_056320005.1. NCBI lineage: Eukaryota > Viridiplantae > Streptophyta > Magnoliopsida > Proteales > Nelumbonaceae > Nelumbo > Nelumbo lutea. The sequence continues at coordinate 38,433,192 of NC_142686.1, read as the reverse complement.
CTGAATTAGCATCTACATTTTCTTCATACCTCTTCATTAGACCTGTTCATGGGCCTGACTGGGCTGGGCTCGGGCCGGGCTTTTACTCTTCATAAACATGATTTTGTTAAGCTCGAGCCCGAGCCCGACCCTAATAAAAAGCCCGAAACCCAACCTAACAGAAAAAAGAACTCACCACTGGTGATTGTGTTTGTCGATGCTGAGTTCGCGTCTGAGAGAGAGAGAGAGAGAGAGGGAGAGAGAGATGACTCACCACCGCCACCGGTGCCTGTGTTCGCCGCCTCGCCGGTGTTTGAGATTTGAAAGAGAAGAAGTGAAAAGAGGAACGAGAGAGAGAGAGAAGACTCACCGCCGGTCTGCCGGAGTTGTTGCACCGATGAATGTTCGCCTGTTCTGCGGCTGCTTGAGAGTGTCAAAAGGATGTGAAGAGAAGAGAGGTTTGGCATTGGGCAATTCGGCTATCAAGAAATGTGGAAAGAGATGAATGAAAAGGGTTAGGATATTAGGGTTTTTGGGTTTAGTCTATAGGTTGGGTCGGGATATTTTTGCAAATCTCAAGCCCGGCTTGAATTTATTGTGGGCCGGGCTTTTTGGCTCGAGGTCAAGCCCATAGGCTTATTTGTGTGTTCAAGCCAGTCTGGGGGTCAGGCCAGCCCGTTAGGCCACCTGGCCCATGAATAGGTCTACTCTTTATAAACAATTTAAGGAGCATAAATCATAATTCAAAAACACACATTTTCGAAATCCACCTTCTCTCTCTCTCAGTCCGATCTGCTACAGTCTCACAGAAGGTTTCTTCGGAGATTCTTCAACTTTGCTGGTTGCAGATTCTCGCCCAAGGCTCTGTTATATCTTAGGAACGGATTTGCCTATAACCCAACAGCAAAATCAATGATACTGAGTGGAGGCAAATAATGTTCTAAAAACAGTATTTTTCAGATGCAATTCAGAACTTCTTCTCCAAATTTACTATGACCCCATTTCTATAGTAGATATTAAAGTATTAATATTAATATTAGTCAGTAGTGATCATTTCTCAAATTCCATATTCACTTCCATTGATTCCTTTTGGTCTCACGCAGGCCGCTAATAAGAATTGAATGTGAATCCAGCTGAGCCCATCAGTGGTTTGGGCTTTGACATGTGGTAGTTAATGTTATTCTTCACATCATAATTGGGAGATTGACTGCTTTTAGTAAAACAGAGTAAATTAACTCTAAAGTAGCACATATAGGAGAAGATGGGTATTTCTATATTTGTATACAGGGAAATTGGGAGTAGGATTCAAAATTTTGGTATGGCTTTGTAGGGGTAGACCTGTTACATATGCTCATACGTATCATATGTAAACCTTGTCTGAGAGAACAAAATCGTAAGACAAAAAAGAAACATGCATAATAAATATACCAACTCTTTAAATAAAATTTAAGGCATCATATTAATTTGATTTATTTATTTATTTTTTAACATTAATGAATTAGGCCATTCATTGGGCCAGAAAAGGGCAAGAAAGACTTTACTGAAGAAATAAAAAAAGACAGCACAAGAGGAAAGAGACGAAAAGGAGGAGGAGGTGTAGTAAAGACATAACAGATCAAATCATCAAAACAAAGAAAAGCCGGGTTAGTTACGGAACCATCGCAATGGTGGTCTAGAGTCTAGACGTGAAGGCAAGGCCACGTGTCCACAGAAGGGGGGAGATTGGTTGAGAACAAATTCCATTCTTTTGGGTTACTTTCAAATTTGCTTCCCATGCAAACTTCCACGACGATCACACCCATAAATTAAATATATACATTGTTTTATTTGTCTCGATTGAGAGTTCTCACACACTCGATGAGATGTTCATAAATAATGTGGAGTTGAAAATTAATTGCAATCTCTTCTCTCTCCGTCGTTGGTCACTGCAGGGACACTTTATTCAACAACAACCGTACTCACCTCAGCTATCGTCACTCGTGAAAGATCATGATGGTAACCAAATACAGCACAGCTTGATTGAACAGAAGCAAAATTCCCTCCACCTTCGATTCTCTCAACCACAAATTACAACTAAAGTGGTCGATGTGGATGAGAGCCACATCCAGTGCAGGTCGGTAAAAAATAAAAAAAAAAAAAGGCAAAAGAAAAAGAAATTTAGTTGCTCAGTCAATTGTCGGCCAAATGCATGATTAGGAAAAGGAATTGGAAGGAGCAGCGAATAACCCATAACAGAATAATGTATGTAGAGCTGCTACATCGTTATAGAGATCGAGAAGATATGGACTTCTGGATTAATTGATTGCTGGCTGCTGCTGATACCAACAACCTATCTGTTTTGACAAAAGTCAAAACTACTACTACTACTACCAGTTGTTCCCTACCGGGAAATTCTGCTTGGTTTTGGGAATACAGACAAAGAATTTTATATATAGGCAATATACTAGGGACGCCTTTGCTTTGTAATTCTCTAACATATATGGTTTGATCAATGATGGGTTCTGCTTTGGAGTTTTGCGATTTTCATCCAATGCTCCATACTTACGCCATCTACTTTTTGAATGGTTTATTCTACTGGTGGTGGAAGTTTGGATTAACCAACTGATCAATAAATGATCGATGGTTCATTGTGAAACCAGATGGCCTGGTATTTGGTTGAGTGAAAACAAATGATCACAGTTTAGAAAAATGGGGGGGTTTGGTTGTTGGGTGATGGATTCACCATCTCGATCGAGGCAGCAGAGAGGTGGGGTGTTGTTATCAACAATATTTTACCCTTTACAAGTACTCTATATATTGCACTATTATTATATATTCATCTTCTTTTAAACATTCGGTTGTATAATTGATGTTGTTTACTTGTTCATATCGTTCCGTCAGGTGACTTTAAATTAAATAATTATCATAATAATATAGTCACAAGTTAATTTTGTTAATTACATTGAATCTTAATATATAAATTAAATAATTATTATAATAATACATATATATATATATATAGCATAACCTTACGAAAAATAAACCGAGGAAGGCACATATTAAAAGCCTTTTCCCTATTTTCGAATCATGCTAAAGTATGAGATTCTCTCTCTCCACATACGCCCCCTAATAACTAATGGATAATGATCGGTAGCCTTTCCCCTATTTCTTAAAAAGTAGTGTTCTAATTACCAAAAGAAAAAAAAAAAAAAAGGTTGCCGGTAGCCACCAATATAAAGTGCCCAATTGAGGCACAAGGTTGATGGAGGTGGAAGGATGGATTGAAAACTTGGAAAAAGTTCTCTCCTAGATCCAAGGGCCAGTTCATTTCGATCATATGACCATATCACATCCGTCCATGAGACAGAAAAGAGCAGGCCCCTAAGACAAGAAACCCTAACCGATATTAATTACCTTAAAAAGAATATACAATTCGAGTGAAGTAGGGAGCTTCCCTACACAACCTTCAATTCTCTAATATTGCAGAAGATGAGAGAAATTAATCAGGAATGTTATGGCCAATCGGATCATTGAGGCTCTATCCATGTTTTGAATTCATTGAGCCTCAAGTAGTATAGAAATCAAGGTTCAAAATATTAATACGTTTGATACGTCAGTATGGGCATATTGGGCGAATTGATAGTGTTTTAGGCCTTTTTTTTTTTAATTTTTTTGGCAACTGGATAGAGGGACAGTTTAGGTCTCCTCACCCCCTGAATTGGTCAGACCTCCGATACACCCACTGTAGGAATGTATCAGAAAGGTCCCGGAATGATACATATCAGCTAATATGGGCTAATATGTGTCAATACTTTAAACTTTAATAGAAATTAAATTGGGTGCAACTGAGGCCAAATAGGCTTGGGTTGAGGTCTACTGTTGTCTAACCTAATGTGTTATAACCTCAACCTTAATCCTAACCGAGCCTCATATTCAGTATGTGGTTCTGGAATCTGGAACCGGAGAGTGTGATACTCAGGCACTCAAAACTATATCAAATGGGTATCTCCAAATACTTGGATTTGGAGAGCAGTAATACGACCATTTGTCGTAATTTCAACACTGCTACAGATATGATGTATATATGCATGTGCAAATGTTTTGAGAAATGGGATAGGTAGGTTATGTCCGACTAGTGCCTATTTGGTCCAAGAAAAGAACGATCCAAAAAATGTGTCCTTAATTTTGAAGATTGTGTCGTTTCATAAATATGTCCCTTGTATGAAGAACCCAAAGAAAAGAGTAATTCCTACTTCTGTTTTTTTTGGTACCATTCGGCAAAGAAAACAATATTACAGGTGGTGGTCCATGTCACTAGGGTTGTTTCTGGGTACCATTGCTGTTTCCAACAGTTCTATGTTTAATTTGTATTGTTCAACCCATAGAAACAGTAACGTACCAGCAAACACAACCTAGTTTAGTAGAGCCGACGATGGCCGATACTAATTACTTCTCTCCCGACCAGTTATGTGGGAACACTGAAACGAAAAACTAGACAAAGGAAAATAATCTCTCCTCCATGCTTGATTATGGTCATCATATCTGCTATTCTGATCCGCTACTTCTCTTACTTTTCATTGGATTTGGTCTGCTAGCTTCTTTCATACTGATCTTAAAAATTATCTTCGTCTAGGATTAGTTATTCATTCCAATATGCATGTGTCCATATACATGCCTACACACATTGCTATATTCGACCCCGGGTTTTTTTTTTTTTCATTTATCTTGGCGCAAAATAAGCTATTTTTATTTCATTACTAAGCTTTTACTTTATATATTCTAATTTAATTGAACAACTGTGTGTGTGTGTTAATTTTTCTTTTCGCCCTTGAATAATTTGTGTTAATTTTTCATCTAATGGTGCAATTAAAAATCCAAACAAGAAAAAATATTTTTTGGGGGTTTTTGGGAACAAATTACTGATAAACAAGCTTAAGGGCTAAGGTTGACAAATATGTACAGAAGATACATTAGGGTTGCAAATGGACTGGATCATAATGTGATTCAAATTCAAATATAATCCTATTTTTTCTGGATTTGAATATCCTTTTGTTGGATTGAATAAAAAACTAAGATATGTTTAAAAATTGGATTGAATTTGGATCACCCTCAGTCAGATTTTTGTAATTTGAATTTTTTTTTATGTTATTTATGCTGTTTTTTAAATAAATGCTCATATTTTTCTTTGTATAAATAGTTTTGACTTTTCCTATTAATAATTTGTTAATTTTTTTAGACCTATGAGTAATTAAATTGGACCATATCATATTTGGTTATCAGTCAGATCACCAGATCAAATATAAAACTTATATTATTGGATTGGATAAGAATATATCCCAATTCAAATCTGATCTGATATGTTTACATCCCTAATATTTGTTGTTGTATGTGTACAGCGATGGTGTTAAAGAAAATGGGAATGAGTGATAACATTGGAAACAGTTTTGTTTGAACAAACTTAGGTAGTGTGCTTGTCATTCATTGGCTATAAAATTGTTTGTTGTCTGAAATTGATCAGACATTAAACAGTGGACAAAGTAAAAGTACTTCCCATGGATTATTCAGTGAGGAAGGTAATAGAGCTAGCTTCTTCTTAATGTCATTGGCTGGCCATGATGAAGGCTTGGGATCGAATACCACCTTCACCTAAGCATGGAAACAGGGTAGATTCAGGATGGATTTTGTAAATTCTAGATCCTACCTGTTTCCCTAGACCTCCCAACCTAATCCTCTACAAAAGCCGTAGTGAGTTGCAGTTTTAGAATCCAAACCCTCCCCGACCCTATCCTCTTCACATTTGAAGGTGAGGTGGATTGGATTGGAGTATTGGGTCTAGAACTTGCATCTAATTTCTTATTATTTCTTATTATATATAAGTATTAATTATCATTCATACAAAATTTAAAATATTATTACAATAAAGATCTAATACATCTGTTTATATGCTTTCCAACAATATATAGATCAGGGGAGGGGTGGGTTTATTCTGATACCAGTATGCTAGCTATGCCCATACATAAAATCCCAAAATCCCAAAACCCTTTCCTACACCAAAATCTATTTTTTAATTAAGGAAAGAAACCCTCTTTCCATTGGGAAAGATACCTACTGGGTCTACCTTCACCTAAGTTGGGGTTTGGGAAAAGATTACCTCCAATCGTCCCTTTGTCATTGTGTAGCCATTCACCCACCCAATAAATTCAGTGAGAGCGCGTTAACTAACTGAATAAGTGAAGGTAATTTCATTTGAAATTTTAAGTGGAAATTAAAACCCATGTATATGGGTATTAATTGACGTGAGTTTCTTTGAATTTACTTACATGATTACATCAAAGCGGTCAACACTCTGTGTAATGTAATGTAGTAGTTATTCTCGTGTCATGTCATTATCTATGTAATGCCAATTCTGTCCAAGTGTCTTAATCTCCTTTAAATACTTGGCTCCGTTAATTAATTTGTAACAGAGTTTTTGAACTGTCGTCAATGATATTTTTTGGTAAGAAACGGAAATTCTCTCTCGCATGAAACAGCGTCAATGATAGGTCTTTTTTTTTTTTTTTTCTGCAAGTCAATGATAGATCATTAAGCTAAGAGTTTATCTTCAAAAATATTACATGCTATAATTTGTAATATATAACATAACGACAGCGTTTTCAGCCTAAGGGTTTCTACAAACTTACCAGAACCTACAACACGTAATATGCAACCGGGCTGTGTTTGAGCTGTAACTAAACATTAATTTTATTTTTCTACGGTAGAAAAGAATACAAAAGAATAAATGGAACCCATCCACAGACAACAATAATGATCATCATCAGTGTTAGTCCAGTGGTACCTTCTGGGTCCTATTGGCAAAATAAAATGTGCTAACTTTAACTCTCCTCTAAATCTTGGCAAAATCTATGCTGCCCAAAAGACACATGATATTGAAAGAGTTTTGAACATTCAAAACTCTTTTATAAATCTTGATACATTTGATTGATTACCACTTTTATGATATTTTTTGACTGGATAAGAATTTTTTTTAATATCATATTATAGTTGAATTCATCAATATTAAATGAAATAATAATTATTATTATTATTACTATTAAAAATTTAAACTACAATGAAAACTATGACAAAATTAAAAAAAAGCTGGGAGAGGGACCTCTTCAAGTCCAATGTCAATTGCATCATGTTTTTCTTCAGGGATGGGGCCATGAAAGCGCAATGCCTCCGACCCCATCATCTCTCTCTTGGCTTCTTGTCCTTGCGGTAGTTGCACAAGTTACACGAGTGATGTATTTGGATTTACTCTCTCTCTCTCTCGGGTTGAATGAGATTCTTTGGGGATAGCGGTAGTTTCAAAGGTGGTTTTCACAAAGATTTTAAGGTCGAGGGTCGTAGTTAGGATGGAGGCTTGCCCCCCGCACATTCTCACTGCCATTGCTCTAATTCCCTCGCGGGCCCACCCCTTCTACTAATTGCAGGACCCACCAGCCTGATCTTTCTCATTCTGGGGCTAGGTGGGTGGCCCTTCTCGAAGCCCATCTCCCACCTAGGCGAGTAGTAAAAGGCTAAAAGCACACTAATCCAACTTAAAAGTACACCATAGACTACGCACGAGCTCAACCATTTCTCTCTCTCTCTCTCTCTCTCTCTCTCTCTCTCTCTTCCATGAATCCCCCCGACCTTTCATACCTTCATGCACTCCTTCTGGTAGTGGTCTCCCACACATATAAATAATTCACCTAGCTATATGGGCACACCCACCTCATTACTTCTATCATTTCTCTCCTTTTGTTTCAGAACCTCTTCTCCTCTTCTTTCTACCTGTTTTAAGGCAAACCCTACTTGTCAGAAGATAAGCTCGGCCCCGGCTGCATCTCGGAAGTCCGAACATATTATCGTTCCATTTTCTCTTTCATTACTTTCACTTTGGATTTGTCTGTTGTAGATCTGTCTTAAGTTTCGAGGTCATATCAATCCTCTCATCCGAATGCCTGGCGAGGAAATGAGTCTATCGGTAAATGGTCAGTCTCGGGTTCCTCCGGGATTCCGGTTTCATCCAACAGAGGAAGAACTCTTGCACTACTACCTGAGGAAAAAAGTAGCCTACGAGAAGATCGACTTGGACGTAATTCGTGATGTGGATCTAAATAAACTCGAGCCATGGGATATACAAGGTCCTCTATCCTTATCTTTCCAGAACTATATTTTCTTTTCTTCCCCGCTTGTATTCTTTCTTTCCATATTCTCTAATTTCACTCTTTCGTTCCAATTTTATCGTTTATTCTTTTTCAGACAAGCATTCTTTGATCTTTAAACGGCTTTACATCTCTGAATTTCTTTGTGGTGGTCCTGATGGTCGTCGTATGTCTTATTGACTTTAGTTTGGACTCTTACAGAAAAATGCAGAATAGGATCCACTCCTCAAAATGACTGGTACTTCTTCAGTCACAAAGACAAGAAATACCCGACAGGGACGCGAACCAACCGTGCCACGGCGGCCGGTTTCTGGAAGGCGACGGGCCGTGATAAGGTCATCTATAGCAGTTTCAGGCGAATCGGTATGAGGAAGACACTGGTCTTCTATAAAGGTCGAGCCCCACATGGACAGAAATCGGATTGGATCATGCATGAATATAGACTGGACGATCACACCATTGATACAAACGTAAGTCCTCTTTCTCTCTCTCTCTCTCTCTCTCTCTAAGCGAATCTAAAATGGTGTTGGATTCATTGCCTCGTAAGTCGTAATCCCTTCCCTTCTCTTGACAATGACAATATCACTGCACAATCCAATCCAGGCATCTGGTCTGATGGGTGAGACTACGCAGGAAGAGGGTTGGGTGGTCTGCCGTGTTTTCAAGAAGAAAAACCATCACAAGTGTTCAGATAGCCCTAAGAATTCGTCAGTTACAGTCGAAGAGAACACCCAGATGCTAAAAACGAGCAACGATGGTTCATTGGACCAGATTCTTCAGTACATGGGAAGGAGTTGCAAGCAAGAAACCGAAACAAACAATAACATCCGTATCAACAGGAGTAGCAGCAGCAACAACAACATGAGATTTCTCAAGCCGATCCAAGTATCCGTCAACAATGGTCTCCACGAAAGATCCCAGCAGCAACTTCCGGCATTGGAGAGCCCAACTCTTCCATTTCTCGGAAACGATAGCACAAGGCTCGACCAGATTCAAGCTTGTACCAGTCAGGCAGGCTGTTATCAACCCATCGATGTACAAGACCTACCATTGATCACCCAGTCGGAACCATCCGGTACCAACCAGGGCTTCAGTGGCTGGGCTGCTCTGGACCGTCTGGTCGCATCCCAGCTAAACGGTCAGTCGGAAACATGCAAGCAACTATCATGCTTCGACAACGATTCCAACATGGCCTTCTGTTCACCCCCTGATCATGAGCTTCAACTACCTCAACTACGTGGCTCAATTCATAGATCATCGTCATATCATACCTCCCAGGATTACAACAACGAAATTGATCTATGGAGCTTCACTCGATCATGTTCTTCGTCGTCGGACCCACTTTGCCACGTGTCCAACTCCTCCACCTAACAGAATATCTTCGCACAGGAAAGGAGTTCCCATGGAGTCAATGACATTGTGATTACGTATGAACATATATATATATATATATATTAAATAAGACGAAGAATCGGTATTTCCAGGCTTCCAGCTTCCAAGAGGGGGTAGCATCGGTTCAAGCTGTTAACCATTTTCTTTACTTGATCACGATGCCTTTCGTTTCACCTCTGCTGTCAACAAATATAGCAGGTTTTTGAGTGGTGTGATAATCTAATCTCTTTCTACCAGTAATTAATTGTGTTCCAACTTTTTTTTTTTTTCTTTTTATGTTGTTAAGGGTTGCCACATATCCTTCACTACTGTATCAAAAGCTTCGCCAGGAAGCCAAACAAGAAAGAAGTCATGCAGCTCATAATAAGCCTTATATTATTTTATTAATAAATAGATGTAGACCATCCTCTCCTTAGTCCTTAATTGATTGGTCTCTTGTCCGACCCGAATGGCAACCCAAATGAAAACAGGGAATAACCTTTTTCTATTTGAGATACTTGAATAATGATGTGGATTTTCAACACCGTTGACACTGGCAAAGAAACAATAGAAAATAGGGATTCGAGTTGGATATAATTCTATAAAAATTGCTTGAAAGAAACAATATCATCTTTTTGTTTGACAACTTTTCTTCTAAAGCAGGTGATGTCCAGTAATAGAACAGGAGATGGAAACAACACACAAGAGAAGTTGATAGGCTATTTATTACTTTCAAGTGTAGAATTTAATACAAAATTGGGTAAATTAAAAGAATATATTGTATATGTTATGATCGTGAGAAATTAACCACAAGAAAGAAACGTAGAAAAAGAGAAGAACACATAAGAATTATCGTGGTCCAATATTTTGATTTTGTGCCTACATCCATTGGAAAATCCGTACAAAATTCATTATTCTCAATGAATAAATAAGCCGGCCTTTACATGACCCGATTGGGCTTCATAAGGTATACAACTGAGAATGAACAAAAGTAAAGCATTTATCAAAAATATCCCTTTAATAAGGACAATGCATGGATGAAAAATATCGTTGGTAGTAGAATTTAATCGAATAATATCAACTTTGGAGGAAATTGAAATACAATCCACAAATATATATATATATATATATATACTTAGAAGGAACAACACTATGCATCAAGATAAAAGTTTTATTTATTTATTTGAAAAGGTAAGGTGAAGTATATTAACGAAAGAAAAGTAGACAATTTTTAAATGGTCAAGAACGTCCTCACCTACTTTTTAGCTAAAGTATTAGAAGAAAAAACAACGAACCTTTTGGGAGAAAATATCATGAAAGTCATACACCCGATTTGGTGTATATTAAACTAATAATTGTAAATAATGAAAATCAATGTTCTAATGTCTTGTGCATTTATTAAAAGAATACTTAACACTTGTGCTAAATACTATGCATCATCCTTCAAAAGTTTCTATCATACTATATTTATCTTTCATGCAAGCTTTTTGTTTTGCTCAAGTTTTATTCAAAGTTTGCTATGATTGCAAGCTCTATTCTTATTTATCTTTTGGCTGTATGATATGGTACATCATCTTATTTACTTTTATGCCGGGGTAATGGAGTATTGAAAACAATAGTTAGGTAATAAAAAAGTTGCTTTACACGGATGTACAATCCGTTTGTGTTTAGGTTTGAACACAAGCTCTCATTATATAAAATAGGTCTAAAATGGTAAGACATGGTCTAGTCACTTTAACACGGTTAGACGAGTTCCAAAACCTTGCCAAAGTCTTTAATGCCACCTAAAATTTTCGAAATGACCCATATTGCCCCTTCTTTTAAACCCAAGTCGAGTCCTAGTTTGATTTCTTTCCTCTCAAATGATAGAAGAGGAACGGTGACTCTACTGTATTTTGTCAATTGAGAAGGAAGCCAAACAAGTCATAGGAAGGGAGAGAGAGAGAGAGAGAGAGAGAGAGAGAGAGAAGAATAAGGGGAAGAAGGAAAATATGAGATCTAGAGAGAGAGAGAGAGAGGGAAGTTATCTTTGCTAATTTGGTGTTGATAACTATGGCAAAGAGGGAGAGAGAAGAAGAGGAGGAAGGGAGAGAAAGAGTGAGGGGCCGCCAACAATTCGATCGGGTCTCTCCATTTGGCATTTGCTACTAGACGATGAAACTGTTCAGTAGCTTGAGTTTGAAGAAAAGAAGAAGAGGAAGAACACACCAATAGCCTATTTCCAAGGGCAAAATAGTAAAATAGGTATTTATCAAATGTTAAAAGAACATTCCAACACAAAAACTCATCATATATTTATTTTGAAAGGCTCTACAAAATAGAAAAAAGTATTTTTTACACTTCAAACCTAAAAAATAGCTTCTTGTCTTTTCAAACATCAGACTTTAGTGTTATCGAACACTACCATAGTTTGGTTTAGAAAGTGCTTTTGGTGTGGTTTTGTTTTTCCTGCTCAAAGAAGCACACTTTTGTATTTGAGAGTTGAGCAAGAACAAGGAAAAAATTATTAGCAAGAAAGTAAAAATACAAGCAATAAGACTAAGGTAATAAGAGAAGGAATCATCTAGATCTTGGAATTTGACTTTGTTAATTCGGCCACCTGGATGGCATTGCCAACGTAGACATGCCGTACATAAGTGGTCCTGATATGCGTTGCCCAATGCCCATGTTCAATCTCTACCACACATAATAAGCTCCATGCATAACCACCATGTAGTACTAGCTAGACAGACACGTTTGCCCAGCCATCTCAATCGCTAATTCTACCTTTTACCATTTAAAACTCTTCGAATTAAACAGATATTCTTTTTCCATGTGGACGACCTTCTCAACTAGAAATTTCACGATGACCAGAAATAATATGGTATGGTATTGTATTCATTTCATCTGTTATCTACATTCCCATTCTCTCCCTCTCTCTCTCTCTCTCTCTCTCTCTCTCTCTCTTTTTAAGATAAAAAAAAAATCATTTATAGAAAAGAAAAAAAAAAAAAAGAGAGACATGCAAAGCAGCTGCACAACAACAGCTCAAAGCACACTGAGCACAAAATTAAAACAGACAATGAGTACTATAGCAAGGACCAACCGAACAACTGGATGATGAGATGAGCCACAAACACAATGCATCCAAACACAGTCCGATGAGTGTCATAACAATAAGGACATGCCATGAATCCAGGACCAAAAGTTGTCTAGAGAAAGCCGAGAAAGGTAAGAAGGCTCTGTTAGTGATTGAGACATGCCAACAGACCCAAATATATAGAATTACTAGATCAACCCTGCTTTTATACGATACGGTGCGTGATCGCACATCGCTAAAATTAGTAGCAAGAAGGGTTGAGAGGGGCATAGTGATAACGTTGGTAGACTACAATGATGGATGAAGCAAAAGGCAATGGAAACCGGTGGTTTGAACTTTGAAGCCAGAGTTGGAAACTGGGCACACCCTGTTTGTGATGAAGGGAGCACACCCCTCATCCACAGTCAAAAGGTCCTCCTTTGAAAATGACTACGTAACCATATGCAGGTAATTTTTTAATATATATCACCATCCTTGTGCTTTTAAGATGGATGGATGTGACTCACCATCCATAAAAAAGGAAATTAAAAAAAAAAAAAAAAACAAAAGTATGCTACCCCCAGCAATGTATATAAATATACTTACTTAAAGGAAATGACCCTCTCTATTCATCAAAACTGGATTGAAATCATCCTGAATTTTCTTGGCATTTAATAAAATTTTGGAGTTTTTTTTTTCAATTTTAATAAGCTACACCAACAAAAATTATTTTAACCGAAAATATTTTATCTAAATTTATATTAGAAAAATTTATGATGTCAAAAAGACATGATATGAAAAAGGCTTTAACCAATTAAAAGTTTCCCATGAATTTTGATGAAAAACCCACCTGATTTTTTTTTTTTTTTTGGAGAAAAAAAATTACAAAATTGATTATCACTTTTATAATGCTGGTTGATTGGTTATTATAAGGGTTCATTTGATTTACAAGAATAAAAGTCCAGAAGTAGAATTGAAATGTCCAATTGTTCGGTTGAACGGCTCATTCCTGATGGAATGGCTTTCCTCGTTTGAGGGAATGATCATTCCCTTCTCCCCTGGGAAAGACTATCCATTCCAGCTATTTCTGATTCCAGTTCCAATTCCGATCTGAACCGAACAGGTAAGTGGAATAGGCTATTCCAATTCTAAGGGGTTTCAATCCGATCCAATTCTGATTCAAATATTTAAAAATAGATGCAATTTTGTTTTTATGACTAAAAGAATCATTTCATGTACCGAAATTATAGTTTGCAAAAGCCTTGAATTCAACAACTCCACCATCTCCAATGGCAATAGCTAGACCCACTCTTTAATATTACATGCATATTGGTGGTTTGGTTTGTCATACCTCAATCCAAATCCAAACCACACGACCTCTCCCCAACCCGTCTTGAATGTCTCAATCAATATTGAAAAAATATTGGATGTCCAAGTTCAATAGCCTGGCCTGTCAATAGGTAATCCGGATCTCTTACCCAGACCTACCCATAAGACACTACTGCTGTACATTTGGAATATTTTCCCATGAATAGTAATACTTAAATACCGAAGATATTCCCAATGTACAGCTGTAATGTCTTATGAGTAAGTGTGAATAGGAGATAGAGCATGTGAACAAGGACTCTTTACACATGATACATTATTCATACTTTATACAGATCGACTTGATATAACAGTATCCATGCTGGATATATGTAATTCAAATCAGGCCCCAACAAGGGGGCACCCCACAACATCTCACAGCACATCCCTACCATGTATTAAAAACATTTTCTGATGATGCTTCATCATTTCTGCTACTTATCATTGAGAGAGATTTCTAATATACGGCAGAGATGTGCTGTGGGAAGTTATGGGTTCCCCCTTGTGGGGGGCTGATTTGAACTCAATATATGGCTGGTGAACTATTGTGATTGTGTAATGAGAATCCTGTCCACATGCCATCGAATGTGGACACTCCATTGCCAACTAATGTTCCAAACAAATTTCTCTTTTGGGGTTGGCATTGTTTTTAAACTTTTCTAATTTGGTCAGGTTGAAGATGCAGTCTTCTCTATCAACCTGATTGTTGTCACTTTTCCAACAAAATCCCTGTATTTGTTTATCCCACTTACTCTCTCTGTACAAAACTATAATGAGAATACAAACGACGCAAATTAATATTGAAGTGAATGAATTGAAATATAGGTAGGAAATGAACACATTTGTAGGAATCTTGAATTGCCCCCGGCCCGGACGGGTGGTGATAAAATAAAGGAAAATAGAATATGTTGATTTGACCAATTGCATAAAAAGACGCTTTAGTACCAAAAAAGTAATAATATTTGACGAATTCCAGGGTGGGTCTAGAAGAAGAATAGGGTAGGATAGAATGATCATAGTGAGAAATGATTGAGTGCCCACAATTAACCCAGGGATACGACATGAAACAAAATAGAATGGTCGAACAAGGAGGTGCTTATGGCAGGACCCATGTAGCTGAGACAAAGTCTTTGTTGAATTTGAGTTTGAACACAATGGAGTAAAGGGTAAAGGTCTTTACCCCGTAGTCATCTCATGAGTATGAGATCATCCAGTGATCACAAATCGCAACAAACTCACTAGGGTAAATCTATATGGATTGAATAAGGAAGTTGGGCCTGTAACGTCATTACTGAGTCCACTAATGGGTGGAGCCCATTTCAGATATAGGGTTCGCCGACAAGGCCCACAGGAGAGAATTGGTTGGTTAGTTGAGACTGGAGATTAGGCTAGTGTTGTGCTGTGGCCTCTAGAGAGTAGCCACTGACGACGGTGGTGTGGTTGGTCAGGACTTGAAATTTAGAGAGAGTCATTACATTACATGTCATTCGCTAATAATTCCACCACAGGCCACAGCCTGTATCTTTTTATTCCGCGATTATGGTGGTTTACTAAGAATTAATTACGTTAGGTAAGTGTGGGTCCAAATTTTGTGCCAATGCGTTGCATCTACCTCCAAATTGTAGCACTTATAACAGTTTTCATTCGTTGATTTGTTAAGGGGTCGATCTCTGAGTTAAATCTGTTTGAAAAACAGGGCAAGGGAATCAAATCTACAAGGATTTCTGATGTGATTAAAGAAAGGTAGGAGACAAAACCCTTTCTCCTTTTCCTTTTATTTTTTTCCCGTGGGGGCTTGCTTTCTTTGATGTTACTGCGACATTCTATAGGCATTTTGTGATCACGAGGACCTTTGATCTATGACTAAGAATTTAATGGCCACCCATTTGGAAGATAAGAAAAGTCTCCTTTGAGCATTTTGACAAACAGTGGGAGACCTCAGATCAGGGGGAGAGAAAAAGAAAAGGTTAAACGGGGAACCATGTATAGTTTTAGGGACCTTTTAGGATTCAATCATCGGACCATAGCCATAGGCGCTTCTCTTTCTTTATACCGGGATTCGGGAAGGAAAAATAAAGTATCCAATCTTTTAGAAACCTTTTGAATAACTTTCTTTCCAATTGGCAGCACATGTAGATTGTGGAGAGAATGGATTAACACATCTAAATCATATCGTCACACAAAAATGGGGTAGAGCTACAGCTAGAGCTAGACTAGAGAGTTGCTTTCCCGTTGTCAGAACTCGGAAGATAAAAATTGAAAGGTGTTCATTTCTTGAAAACCCGAAATGACTTCCTTTCGTTCCACATCATTCATATATCAACAAGCTGGAATTGCAGCATTTTAATTAGATGGTGAAGCAGGAGATAGGACTATAGGACTCAGATGAGACAGGTCTCAGACAGAAAATGAAAGCTATAATATTTTTGGAAACCCATGTCGCTCAATAATACAATCCCCTCTGGTTATTACTTATTAGCAAAAGTGGTCCAGCCGCCTGTGAGGGCTCTACATGTTTCCTGAACCACTCTCTTTGTCATGCGGGGAGCTTCAGGTTTGAGCTAAAAACATGCACGTATACCACAAGGGAAAACAGTATCTATACACAAGCAGCAAATTTTTGCTTCATGATATCTTTATATTTATACATCATAATAAAAGTTCCAAGCAAGATTTTAATAATGGGCTCACTGTGGCCAGGGTCCACTGGTTCAACCATTCGGGTTAACGATTTACTGATCATTCAATGGTCTTTTGGGAATATGAACAGGTGAAAACACAACTGGATAGGTGACCATTTCCTAGGTTCAACGGTTCAACCATCCAGGTCAACAACAGTTTTAAAACCATGGTTCCAAGAGATAGAGTCCCACAGGAGTTAAACCCGAGATTGCCAACTCAAAGCTGAATTGGTGCCTAATGCTGATTTCTGAATTCCACTGGACTTATAAACATTCAAAATGTCAAAAAACCCCATCCTATACATCAATGTCTACTAGCATCAATTCCAAGTTGGTACCTACTTCAACTGTACTTTGAGCCTAAAAATTCTGATCTTGGGCTGAACCATCATCAAAAGAAATGTTTAGGAAAATGATATCTATCAAAGATATGTTTATCTGAATCTGATCTTGTCTTGGAGACACTCTGTCAGTAGCTTGCTGTCAACTTCTAAATAGTAAAAAGTTGTTAGTTCTATTTCCAAATAGTAAAAAGTTAATTAGATTTAAATTTAGATTTGGTTATTTGGATATTCGAATTGATTGATTGAATTGAAATCGAATTCTAATATCCAAATATTTACTAATTTAATTGTTTTTTACATCCATTGGATATCAAATAATTGATGATTTCCTTATGGAATTGAATTTTGAAAAGAGGTTGATATGACTTAGGGCTGGCAATATTTGATATAATACGAAATTACTGGGTTTAGGTTTATTTTATTCGCATTCGTATGAAAATCCTGCTGACTCGCTTAACATGATTAATAAATGCATTAATTTCAAGTTGATTCATTTAACTAAAAAATAACCTGCTTATTATGACCCAAAGTTTCAAGTGTTACTTTGTGGTTTTTTTGGTACAAGGGTTAATATGTTAGATCATGTATGTATAAATCATTATAATAGGTAAGAAATGGCATTAGTACATTACATGGTTTTTATGAATTTGTTTAGATAATGGATCATTGAATGTTTATTTTATTATTCAAATATACTTTTTTGTTTAATTTAAATAGGATAGTCATGTTAATTAATTGTAACCTATTCATATCGACCCATATATCCAAATACCCCTATCTTGACGCAACATACATGAGAACATGAGTTACCACCCTACATGGCTTCATTGTTAAATCAAGTGGTTATTTGTCTTTACCAAAAGTGTTGCTTTTAACCCTCGTTTGGGAGTTCTTGTTTTAATAACTTATTGGGAAAAAAAACTTATTTCATGCCAGGACTACAGCAATAATTACTTATATGTGTTGGGGGAATAAATCCATTTTGAATAAGCTAAAGATCTTGGCCCTTTTTTCAAGTGTGTGTGTGTTCTGAAAATGTACTTATTACATTTCTGACCCGTCTTCGCCTACTATGTAATTTTCAAAGTAACTATTTTACCCCAATTGAAATAAGGGCTTTTTTCGCCAAACACTCAGAAGCACTTGTTAGATAAACACATATTTATCCAATCCAATAAACACTCCCAAACGAGGCTTAACGATTTTAATCTTCTTGTAGTTTTGTATCCAGCCTCTTTGATAAAACACATCAAAATTAAACCATTTGACTAAAGGAGGCATACCCCTGGTGAAAAGATAAAAAAGAAAACACTATATGTTATTAATTATTAGAGAAGTATGAATTGATTTTGTGCTCTTAAGGGTTGTCAGTGAGGTGTATGGTAAAACACTTTTTGACCTTGGGTTCCATGGAAGGATGTAAGATCAGGTTGAAGCTAAACTGTTATGCCAAACCCAATCAAAACTTGTAAATATAACTTTCATTAAGAACAATGGTGCTGCGCAGGACGGGTTGAATTTAATAATCCTTTTTCCAATGAATTGGATCAAATCGGATTGACCTTAATCCAGAGTGTGCCCCTTTATAATGCCCACTTTTCATATTATTATTATTATTATTATTATTATTATTATTATTTTATTATTATTTATTAATAGACAGAATTGGGGATTGACCTTAACATCATCCATTATGTCTCTCTCTATATATATA
This sequence comes from Nelumbo lutea, assembly GCF_056320005.1. Classification (NCBI taxonomy): domain Eukaryota; kingdom Viridiplantae; phylum Streptophyta; class Magnoliopsida; order Proteales; family Nelumbonaceae; genus Nelumbo; species Nelumbo lutea. The sequence goes on along the minus strand of NC_142686.1, from coordinate 38,414,512 downwards.
TTTAAAGGTACACAGAATTAAAGTGCTTTGGAGCTTAATTGGTATATAATAATATCCCTATTTGTAGGGTTCACTTGCCCCATCTTAAAATATAGGTTCTAGTTTAATAGTTAATATGGGACTCCACACCACCGAAATAGACTATAAAGGGGTAAAGATGTAATATAAATTATTAATACATAATTAGATACCTCCAGGAAGCAAGAGAAACCTAAACCCAATGACAAATTGTGATAGGCGACCTTCATAGGTGGTAGCATCAACCAAGTTCAATGCAGCATGCCAATTGCTGCCAGCATTTCGGAGGGGTATTATTGACTCAAAGTCTTTTTCAATACGTAGAAAATTAGAAATATTGATACGGTATGTTCATGGAATGTCCCTTGGATTTCATATGGTAAGTATTCGACAGATTTTCTTCTGTTTTTGATGATCACCAATGTTATGTTTGGATTTAAGGAAAAGATAAGAAAAGGAAAGAAAAGACAAGAAAATTTATACAAGATTTATAAAGGTTTTCCTACCTTTACCTTCATTTCCTTACATTTTACTTCAAACCCAACATAGCCTTTGGGGACAACATCATCATCACAATGAGTTGAAGGAGTAATTTATGTGGGCTACTGATGATACGATGGTAATTTTTCTAGTAAACATTTTTTGTTTTCAGCAGTGGAGGAATTCCTAAGTGTGTGTGTATGGATACAGATTCACATTAGAGAATGCCCCCTAAATGTTCAGCTGTTACTTGAATTGGATACAAGTTATAGATCTATCATTTGCAAAAATTTGATTGGAAGCATTTATACAATTAAATGTGAAAGAGGGATTAAGAGTCCTTCAATTAGGACTCATGATTTTGTTTGTATTCTTTGCTGCTGCATGTGGGTTGTTTGAGATGGAGTAATTGAATTAGAGCTTAAGGGCATTATGGCTATTCTTTTTTTTTCTTGTTAAAAGCCATATATATATATATATTTTTTTTTAACCCTAAACTTTACTTCAGGTGGAGGGGTGACCATCTTAAATTTTATTAACTATTTTCATAAAGAAAAATTATAATAACAGGGGAGGACTTAGGCTGCCTTACCCCATAATCCAAGCATACATAGCTTAACAAAACCTAATTAATTCTAAGGATGGGCAGACCCAAATTATTTTCATGAATAATACTTAGAATTGGAATCAAGTGAAAATTGAGTCAGATTCCTTTATAGTTATTAAATTTTTTATTTTAATTTAGGAAAATTGGTGTTCTTTGGATTTGTTTGGATGTTGTTAATGATATTCTATCCTTATCTAAAAATATGGGCAATATTATATTCACCATGGATATATTAGAACTGAACAAATTAATGCAGCTCATATATTAGCAGTTCAGTTAGCATTAAAAAAATAATAATAATAAAAGAATCACTCTGATGCAATGTGGATGAACAGGTTTCCTTCGTTTTTTTTTCTTATATATGTGTGTTCAATTTGCATAGACGGAGATTTGTGACATTGTATCTAAACTTTTGAAATAGCCATTGATGGAGTAGCTACAAGAAAGGGAAAGGGAAGAGAAACTGCAACTGCTTCATGATGTTGACCAAATGCATGGTTTTAGCGTAGCACCAATAAATTGGACTCATAAATAAGACACTTTTCGTTCTCTTTTGCTCACTTGTACAACTATTTATTATTTACGTGACGCAATCTACATTGAAATCTGGGGTTTACAATTATCAGCTTTCGTGATGCATTGTGCTTTTGGGATGTCTTTTTCCCCTAATTACATGTCATTTTGATTCAAGAGACGGTGGTGGTTTAAGCAAATTAATTTCTTCTTGATTTTCTATTAAAAATAAGTCTTTTTCTTTAATGAATCCAACCAGATCATCAAATCAGGAGACTGATTTTCTTGGCAGTTTAGAAGTCGAATCACTTGTATGTCATATGGAATATTTGACATATAGATTTTATTCAATCCGTCTTAATCCCTACCCAAAATCCCCGTTGAAATTGAGGACAATTGTACTAGTTACCGGTAATCGAAATGAACAAAAAAGTAATTGATATAGGGGGGAAAGGGGATGGGCTACCCCTGTTGTGTAGTCTCATGAAGCAAAAAAAAAATAAAATTAACAAACGATCAAACCACAGGTCAGCCTTAACGATTGGATTGGAGACCGAATCAACCCCCACAAAACTGTCTCTACAATGTCCCACAACACGTCCCCACCGTGTATTGGGAACATTTCCTAATTATGACATTATTAATTTGGATATTATCATCGGGAGATGTTCTCAATACATGACGGAGATATACTGTAGGACACTGTAGGGGGGTTGATTTGAACACATTGGATTGAATTTCTTATTTTTAAGGATCATCGAAATTGGGAAAGATTGTCTAGGGGAAATTTTAATTTGGAAGATTACCAATTTTAAAAGAGCTTGTATTTTTGCTTTAGATAAATCCCAAACACCCCCTCCCCCCCCCCCCAAAAAAAATAAATAAATAAAACTAAAACTATTAGGGTATTTTGAAAAGTTTTAAATACCCCATACTTTTACATTGTATCCAATCTCCTTAGTCATCCCGGCCGTGAGGAAAATAGATGGAAAATGGTCATGATGAGTATATATAATCATGGCATACATGTAGGCCCTATATATAGACCTGAAAATCAAGAATAAAAACTTAAATTGTAAAACCCTAGAAACAGAGGAACACAAAAGCATGCCAAACCAGCAGGGGTAATATGATTATTTTCCTTTTACTGTTAGTGCCCCTTAACATATGAAAGTTTGGACGAGGGGGGCATTTGTTCAATTCAATGTTTGGACTATGTAATCTGTTTAAATTTATTTTGATTTAGATTGATTTCAACTCAAACCTGGTCCATTGACACTCTTTATGGAGAAAAATTAATTTGTTGCAGAAAATATAAAAAAAGAAGGAAGGAAATAGATAGGATTATATGTTCCTTTAGGTGAACGAGTCTCTTTATGTGCATGTACCCAAAAATAAATAAATAAATAAAAAGTCTATGTGCTTGTGCTGCTTCCGATGAATGGTTACTCTCGTTCGTACACCGAAAGAGTCGCTACAACCATCTACTTTAAGCAGATTTGTTTAATTATTAAATGAAATTAATACATAATTCTTGGTTGGTTGGTTAGTCATTTTGGCTTTCGTGTTGGTTTAAAAATGAAAGGGTAATTTTTTTATAAGAAAAATATAAATATCGGAATCAAATCCGGTGGTGATCAATTTATCACTTTTATGATATCGAATGATTGGTAATAAAATAATCAAACCCTTTTTTTGTTATTACATATTACACATTACAAGGGATGAGTAGAGGACAGGAGATGATGCATATGAGGTCGTCCACAGTCTTTGTTTACTCATTATCATAGAGAACTTTCAGTTCCCCGGGTTTGATTTCACATCTCAAGAGGGACACTAGGCCAAGTGGCCATTTCAACTACTAGCAGTAGCAGGTCAATAATAAAAGGAACCTATATATCTCAATTTTTATTTACAACAAAATTTTTACTAATTAAAAAAGTCTTGAAAATAGTAGGGTCCGGTTGCTTAATGCCCGTCCCCCAAAAATTCAACAACTTTACATGCCGGTAGGTCGGCATTGATTAATTAAAACCATCTTTGTCTTGTATTCCGACTTACTTTATGGCTCCTGCTCATCATCTCTTTTTTTGCAATAAAGTTGAACTATAGCCAGAGATTCTTTGTAGGGTTGGAAGGATGATAAAAGGCAATTAGGCATGCACATTTAAAAATGTGGGGCCATTTTTTTCAAATCCACAGAAGCAGAATTAGGTTATAAGAATAAATCTCTTATTTTACGAAACTTGGATGGAGGTTGGAGGTTAAAAGATTTAGATCTTTGGGTTAAAATTTTTAATGGGATAGAGGGAAAATTCAGTGCCTCTTGGACTCTATGGTTATCGAGACCACCGGATTTAGTCCTTATAAATTGTTTTCACAGTCTTGTGTAATTGTGTATTGGGAACATCCTCTTCTATAATACTGAACAAAACAAAATTGACCCTTATTGATCGAAGATGAGGCTTCTACTTCAAACGGCTTCCATCTCCTTCATGTTCATATGTTTTTGTTATGGCGTTGCCTCGATCTGGCATGCTTGGAAATTTAACAAGGTTATAGAGTACTATGAATTTAATGGGTTTGAATTTACGACCTTAATCGTGTCAACACATTTAGTATGTCAATTCTGGATGGACACACTTAACCTGAAAGTGAATCATTTATGACCCGAAAATGTCCACCCATTTATGACCTATTTAGTCTTATTGATTTTTAATTATATAATACATATTCTCATCGTGGCCTTTCTATACCGTTAGATTGAGAACATTGAGATTGAATGTTTATTTTACCGCTGAAGTTTTTTAATACAATTAATTAATCATGTCATGTTTGTATTGACCCATATATCTAAGTATCCTTACCTTGGTGAACATGAATCGCCAAACTTTACATGATGTTGGCCATTTTTTATATCATTCTATGCGCCTAGGTTCAATTCATGAAGTGAGAATCCCACATCTTATACTCCTTGCAAGTTGCAACCCTCCCTCTTCTTTTCTTAGCACTAATCTTTTGATGACAATTCCTAGGTCAATCCCACCCTGGCTGACATCCTAAAAATAACCATCAGCAATGCAATGATCTTACACTATGCAGGCATTAGCATTGTTATAAGAAACTATGGAGGTGCCTTAATTTTTGGTTGGACAACCAAGTTTTAGCAGGGTTGTATAGCTAAAGAAGCTAAATCTCATGGCATTCTGGGTGTCTTGCTGTCCATTTGTGACCTAGGCCGTCAATTGATGCTTATTGAAAGCGAATTGCCTCCATTATCTCTATTTGCAGAAATTTTGTCCTCTTCGTTCTCAAGGCTCAGTTTGGAAAAGTACAAACATAAATATGTATATATAGTGTAAATACATAAAAAATAAAGTTTCGCACTCTACATATTATTTGCATTTGTATTCCTTCCAAACTGAGCCCAATGTGCATTTTTCAGCACATATATACTACGTATCTATGAGTCTATAACAAGGTTGCTTACCTAGTTGCGGAGTTTGCTTGTAGCTTTCAAAGGATTCATGCGTGGTTCTCTGAACCACAGTTCCTTAGAGATCACATTGTAAATGGTTTCTCAAGAACTTAATGAATAGTTTGTTCTTGCTTTCAAAAAAAATATGGCACACATGTACTTTATAAATAAGGTTGTTTATGGTCTGGTTTCTTTTGGAGAAAATCTTATACCAAATCAGTAAATCACAGTCTAAGAAATTCTTAGACCAAACCAAACCATTCTATTATATAAGGCAAACCAGACCAAATTGTTTAATGATCCAGTTTTTAATACGGTTTGGGGCTTTGGGCTATTCTGTTATGCTTAACCGAATTAGAAAGTCCAAATAACATACATTCCTACATAAATAATAATGAAACCTCAAATTTCATGTTAAAAACAGGTCATTGGGCTATTCTGTTAGCAAATGTTTCATATTAAAGGCATATAAATTACATTCACAATTTATCAAGCAAAAGCAGGTCATTGGGCATCAAATTTCAAGTTAAAAATTGAAACAAAGAACAACAATGTATGAAATACTTTGATAGTTAAGAATTATATAATATGTTTAAATGTTAAGTGATACTTATGTTGTATATATAATTATATTATATATGTTTAAACTAGACTAGTTTTAAGGCTAAACCAGACCAAATCACCAATTAGAGTTTGGTTCAATTCAGTTTAACACCCTATTTATAAAAATACAAAATAATCGTTCTAACCTCCATGTCAGAATGGGATTTCAAAAATACGGTTTGAGTTAAAATCATTTTAGAAACACTTGATTATGAATCAATTCTCTGAATATAATTACAGAAAATCATCTTGAAAGTCATCCCAAACACCACCTTAAAGTTGCAACTTTCATAAAATTAGGCCCTGCACTTGTTTACTTAAACATCCAAATAAATATGCAAACACATCCCTACCACTAATTCATGTAAACCTTACATCCAAGAAAAAGTCAAGTCGTTTTAATGGAAAATTCTAAATCAATATCACATTAAGTTAAATGTGGACGGTGCTTCTCATGACAATCTAGGAAATAGTGGGGATGGAGGTCCGATAAGAGACCCTAGTAGCTTCTTACTTTTCTCTTTCATTAATTCTTATGGCATTAACACAGGAGAATTTCTAGCTCTGTATGATGGTTTGAAATTGTGTTCGAGAAGGGAATTTAGGAATTGGAAATTGAAAGTGATAAGAAAGTTTTGGGGAATGATCAACCTTGGTCAATCATTTACATCTTAGGGGGTGCTCTTTTTTGGATTTTGAGAGGGGGAAAGTTGGTCGATGGTCCCATTGATCAAGAAAATCATATTCTTTTTTCAGATTTATGTGGGGATTAGAGAAAATTTATTTTCCTGGCCATCGCTTATCCGAGTAAATGATATCCATCTACTAGGTGGGTAAATAACTTTCCCACCTAAGGAGAAAGTTGCCAACACTTAAATGGGACAAAAACACCCTTTTTAATAACGGGTTTTTATGGCTAAAATGATCATTGCCTTATTTACATGGGAAATAAAAGAACATTGGTAAATGCGCTTACCCGGGTAAGTGCATTTACCTGGGTAAGTAACTTACCAAAAAGCAAACAGAGCCTTAAGGAAAATTAAATCTATTGCCTCTTAACATAAAAATGATATTTTGTTACTTTCTTAGAGAAAGCAATAGATATGCAGACTATCCTGCCAATTTAGGGATTGATGAGGCAGGTTTGGCATGTTTGATGGTGATTCTCATCTTCCAAGAATGCTGTCTAGATTGCTTATGGAGGATTACAAGGGAATACATATTAGTTGATTCCCTATTGTTTTGTGTTTATTTGTAATGTAATGTTTACTTCTTTGTTAGGCCGGTAGAGCTTTGTTCTCTTTGGGTTTGAGGCAAGGCGGGCTATGTCCTCCCCATATCTATTTTCTTGCCTTTTGACAATGGTTAAATTTTAGGTGGCTACCCCGCCACTTGGGGTTAGAAAAAACATCCTTACCAATAAACAACTTGAGAGAGAAAATGCCAACATAATGCCAAGTTTAAAAAACCATTTTTGCCTATGAAAAATTTTATTGGGACGAAGATATATTGAATTGCCCCTAAAGAAGTGATTCATTTATGTAGGTTTTGTTGTTGATGACATCATCAAGTGAACAATAAAGATCAAGTTGGTGTTGAACTTAAACCACACTTACAAGCATAAACACCATGCGTACTTGTAATCTAAAGAGAGAACATCAGTGTTTATTGTACACATAAAAAATAAGGGCATAGTTGTAATTACAAAATCTCTATCATAAGCTAACTTACAAAAGGGGTGTGCATTTACACATTTATTTGTAATGCGAAGGGATGTTTTTCCAAAGTTGAAAGTATAGGGAAGGTTTAAATAATGTATTAGGCTTTGAGCTGATACATTATGTTCTATTACAGTCAAGGTTTAAAGCGTCAATATATCAACCCAGCTAATATGTATCAGGGTCATAGCAGGACTAAAACTTGGGTGGACCCAACATAAGTTTTTCTATGGGTTGGGTTTGAGTTTCGGGTTGGAGGATAGGCCTAGGGGTTGAGCCTTGGGTATCTCAAGCACAGCTCAATCCTAGCCAAGCCTGCCCAAACAAATATGTACATAAATGCATTTTATTTAGATTAAAATATTTTTTTCTAATTATATATACATGTGTATATGAATTAAATATGTATGTGCACATTTATAAATCAAATTTGTAAACATTTTCAATCAATTCTACTCCTAAATTGGACCATAAAGCCTAATGAAAAATGGATATACAAACAATATATTCATAAATTCTTTCAAACCCTAGCAAGCCCACTAAGACCATTGCGAACTAACATGAGCCAGAGCCTGATCAGAGTTGTATTGGTTTAAGCTCAGCTTGGTCTTGGGTTAATAAACTTGAACTTAACCTTGTTCCTCAAGTAGCTTAATCCAAGAGGGGAATGAATTGGGTTCTACAAGTTTCTTGTCCAACTATCGACTCATCAAACCGAGTGCAAGATGAAAGTGATTGAAAGCAATAATATGAGTGTTGTATGCGCAAGAATTATAGGATTTAAAATGAAAATCGAGAATAAATATCAATAACAGAAGCAACAGAAAGCATGTACAGAATTTGTAGAGGTTTGGCCAAACCCGGCCCCTGTCCTCTCCTTGGGCAACCTCCTAAGAATTCCACTATACCAGCTGAACTTCCGAGTGTCAACAAAACCTTTAAATCAATTAGATTTCTAGGTGCTAACAAGATCTTTCACCAGTTAGACTTATAGGTGCCAACAAGACCTTACATTATTCAATTTCAAAACACCAAAAAACACTCAATTAAACAACCACTAATTGAACAAATATAACAAGTATAACAATGATGAACAAAAATGATAAGCAATATGATAACTCTACAATGCTGATATAGAAAATACAAACTAAATTATTTAGATGCAAGAGAATGCATAGTAAATATGAGTTATAACACTTGACGAGATTCATACTTCTTCGTTAGAGTCAATCAAGCACAAGTGACTTCTTTGTTTTTCTCACAGAGATGATACTCTTGTAGTTTAGAATCTCTTCACTTTTTTTCCATCTTGCTTTTGCTCCTTAGTTTAAACTTTTTTGCTCAATGAACTTCGTTACAAACTTTTGCTCAAACTCAAGCATAAATAACATGAATCAAGGCTTAAAAAGTAAGGATGGCAATAGGATATTCAGGGAGGGTTTTATAAATTCTAGACCCTGCCAACCTCCCTAAACCTCTCAACCCATATTCACTCCAAAACTTGCAACGGTTTGGATCTTGAGAATCCAAGCCCTCTCTGCACATGAAAATGCAAAACCCTCTTGACCTTATCCTCCTCGCATTCAAGGGTGGGGTGGTTTGGGTTTAGAACATGCATCTAATTCAATTATTTCTTGTTATATATAAACAATAAATAAGCAAAATAACATGAACTAACAATAAAATTTCTAACTATTTGACTAAGATATGTAAAAAATACATAAATTATCAATTATTCTTCGTATAAAATTGAAAATATTACATAATAGATAAAGTTCATATGCTTTCCAACAATATACGGGTCACAGAGGGTCACGTCTAGCCTAATATTGTACCCTACATGCAGAAATACAGGCTTTACAAACCCAAAACTGTTCCCACCCCAAAATCCATCCTTCAAAAGAGGAAAAAAAAAAAAAAAAAAAAACCCATCAAGGCGGTAGGGGCAAGCACCCACTAGGTAGAGTATTGAAATTGTCATCCCTACTTGAGAGCTTGTAACCATTATTAAGGTGTTGGAAGAGGATTAATCCACTCTAGGAAGCATTCAAAGTTTGTTCCCAAAGATGTTAAAGGCTTGCCAAAAGAGAAAAATAAAGCCTTTGACCTTTTAAAGAATTACAAATTCGATGCTATCGTGAAGGAATTGATTATAACAACTGAGTAATCGACTACTTCATCGATCCCATCAGAGATATGTAGTCGAGTAGAAATTTTTCTAATTTATCCAATAGTCTCTAAGGTTTTGAATTAATTCAGGTAGCTCTATGTTTGACCTGTTGTAGTGCCCCTTGCAAAGTGATTACATGAAGTCCTAATGAATGAAATAAATTTGTAGACTCTAAAACTTAACTTCTTGTTTATGAGAACAACCTTTCATTACTTGGATAACCTTCATTCCATTGAGGGAATAAATGGTATATCTACACACATAATTCAAACCATTAGTACTCACAATGAGTTTATTATTACCAAACTACATAGGGTCAAAAAATCTTAAGTTGCGCCAAGCCTAAGCCCGAGGTTTGCACCTTCAGGGTTGGTCCCGAGTTGGCTTTTAACTAGCGTTGAACAAATGGGTTGGTTTTACCCAAAATCAATTGAAACCAACCCCTAACTAGCCTTGGTTCCAATCAGTTGTCAACTAGGGTCAGACTCCAAATTCTTGGAATCAACCTCTGCCCAAGCCAATTCTAGGGTCTAACGGTTTTCTCTACCTGAATTGACCTAGAGAACTAGCCTTTAATGGCCTAGGTGGAACTGGCATGGGTGTATTTTGAACTTAGCATGTGGGTTCCAATGATGGATTATGTATTAATTATGTTGTATTTTTTTTGGGTTGATTGTTGATTGTATTCTATTTGCATTGAGATTGTATTTAACTAAATTGTAGAATGTGCTATGTTGGATTATGGATGAACAATGATTATGTAATATCATTTAAGTTGTTTATGGATTTATGTTTTATTTTCTATAAGATTGAACAATTATATGGGTTTTGAAATGTGGAATGTTTATGATAGATTGTTATCTAAGTTTAATGCTTTGGAAGAAAAAAAAAAACAAAAAAAAAAACAGCATAATATTATTTTTCTTTAAAGAACAGATTCCATGGATAGACCCTAGAATCAATCCTTGGAATCATCAAGACAGAACTGGCTTTGGAACTGATCTTGACTGTATTGGTTGGGCTCCAAAAACTTAGAACCGATCCCTACAATAGTAGGTTCCAGGTTCTTTCTTGGAATATAACTAAATCGGCCCATGCTCTCCCCTACCTTCAACAGGACCTAATCCATCCTAGTTGCACCCCTAAGTATCAGCATGTGGCAAGGGATCAGGAATGATCCTATTTTTGTATTGTTCGCTCGTGTCAAAGAAAAGCAAAATGTAACGAAGCATATCTATCAATATAGATCAACATATCAATGTTATTAACAAAGGATATAACACTAAACCGAACAGAATTCATGTAGGAAGAATATATAAATTAATATGTATGGCTGTTTTACGCAGATCAACGAAATTTAATTGAGTTCCTACGGCTTATGCTACCAATGGTGAGTGATTCTCATCATGTCTTAGAGTGATCACCTAGTATCACCTGTGAGGTATTCCGAGTTTCCTCTCCCTTCTTTCTCTCTCTATTTTCCCTCTCTTTGTAGTAAGGTTGATAAAAGCAGCAATTCCCTCTTCTGGCTAATATCTGGTTATATTGTTGTTTCGCCCTTTTTTGATTTGTAAGTCATTCATTACAGATGATGGTGCAACCCATTTTAAAAGGAATTATGGTAAACTACTACTGAAAGGAAACTTCAATAGACCAGAACAGAGAGATAATGCATAGAGATACATAAAAAATGCAAAGCGGATGAGTGGTTTGATGATTTAGCAGCTATACAACAGGCGGAAGAGAATAAAAGAAGAATATATTTGTATAACAGAAATATGATATTGAACCAACTGGTAATTTGGGATAGACGACCTTGTCAAATAGAAGGGACTAGATAAGCAACCAGTTTCCAAGTTCAACATCCTTGTTGATGCGTACAGAGTGTGGAGAAGAGAAAAGCGAGAAAAAAAAGGGAACAAAGAAAAGATTTCCAATGCAAAACATAGAGTTAGTTAAATTTACGAACCAGATTAAAACTGCGCTCGATGATCAAGTACTGGAGATATGGCAAAGAACCAAACAGTTTCTGTTTCAGTCAGGCCACTTAACAACCAGTTTCCTCCCTGTTCGTTGCAGTTGTCCTTGTTCCTTTTACCAGTATAACAAGCTTACAGCTCCCATTAATTACACTGAAAACAGGAAAAGAATCTCACATCTCTGCAACCTTCACATACAGCCCAACTCGCCTTGTAGGAGGCAAACCTTTTATTGAGTTGGGAGAAAGAGAAACCCACTGCCCCATTTTCTTTCCCTTTAAACAACTCCTTCTGAACCAAGGACAATCGCCCAGTCCAAGAAACAAATAATTAACCAAGGAGGAGAAAACCTGAAAACGTTGCAGGAGAATAATTTTACCTTGACGCCTGGCAGTGATTTGTCTAATCCGCCTAACTAACCGTTCTTCTTGGAACGAGTTGTGCCAAGGATTAGCATTGATAACGAGCAAAGCAAGCAGGCATGAGGCATCTGATCTTAGTTCATTAAAAAAGGAAAAGGAGAAAACGTAACAGGAGAAGAAGAAACGAAATCCTTCAATGGAAATAACAGAATTTCTTTGGAAGTTTCAAAACCACACTGAAATCCTTCTCTATTTATTCACACTCTGTTGTAGAAGAGTTTACAGTACTGTATTCAACTTGCTAGTAATGGATACTTTTTCTCAAGTATGTTCAAGCAAGTCTCGTTCAAATCACCAAGTTAGAGTTCTGAAGAGTCTAGAATTTCCATTCCTCGGTGGTCTTTGTGACACTATTATATTAAAAAAATTAAAAAATCACAAGAAAACATGAAGAAATAGGGTGATGAAATAGAGGAAAAAAAAATAAGCATCCTTCACATTCTAAACCTCACCTTCACCAGGAAAAAAAAAAGATATAATACAATAAAATCCTCAACCTCGGCTTTCTGTTGTGGAGGTGATACAAACTCACCACCTGCAAGATGTTAAATGAAGAAATCTTCTCAGTGTTTTAGCCCATCAAATGGTTTCCACTTTCCATCCCAGATTTAGAATCAATATTTTCATTTTTCCCTATTTACACTTGGCCTGTATATTTTGGAAACCTTCTTTACATTTCATTAATTATTTCTCCACCAAAATATGTTTGATTCGACAAGAGGATTATAGGAAGAAGATAGATACCTGCTTGTTTTGCTTGTCGTCAATGGAAATTTCCCCGGCTGAACTTGCTAAAGGTTAGGTTTTGTTGAAATAAATAATCCTCGGTTGAAGTTTCCTGCTCCTGTTATTACTTAGCCTAATTGGTTCGACTGGACAGTCAAATAATCTATTTTCTTGTTTTGAGTAAATTACAAAGACCCTCCGTTATCATTCCGTCCGTTAATATTAAAAAAAAAAAAAGATTCTCATTAGAACGTTTAAATTTTTTTAAATACCCAAACTATCCTTCTCTAATTTATTTTGTCAGGCGTATGCAACACGGCTGAGAGATACTTTTGGTGTATAAGTAGGTAGGCGCCGTTCCAGGTGGAGGTAATGGAGTTGGTGTGTTGTCCTCCCAAGAGGGCAGCAACGAGTAGGCCAGTGATCTCTCCATCGGTAGTTGGATACTTCAAATCGATGAGGCACTGCAACATGTCAGAGTGATGGTGAGCTTGGATGGGGAGGAGAAAGACGGCATTTCTTGAATAGAGTATCATAGAGTATTTGTTGCTGTTCTTTTCTTAGTATCTAGCTAATAACTATGGGAGAATGCGGAGAAGGGAACATTGGCTGACGGTGTAATCAATGATTGTTTGAAGACCTGTTCTTTTACTGGTTTAAGAGGGAATGAGTTAGGAGCATAGAGAGAAAGAAAGAGACGAGAGACGACAGGCAAGAAAAAGAAAATAGAGAAAGCTGACAAGGGTATTTTGGTAATTTAATGTTTTCCATTATCTGACTCGGCGGCCAAAGGGATCTTTGTCAAACGGCCAAAATTTGTCACGAAAGAAGTACAAGAGTATCTTTATCACTCACCCTATAGTACAGTGGGGGTAAGCAAAACATAGGTAAGAGGGCTATGCCCGTCTAATTTGCTAGCACAAGTAATTAAAATCCTCAAACTCTTGTGTGGAAGACTGCAACAGAGTCGATGGAAGAGCTGACAAGGGCGTGCATTTAGAAGTGATGCAATCTGATGTTTAAAAAGCAATAAAGCTCTAAAATTTTATTTTGAAAATTGGTATATATTGTTTTGATTTATATGATACATATAATGTTAAGCTAAGTAGCAAAAAAAATCTGAACGTGGTTATTTTACAATTTTAATTTTACCCCATATTAATTATGAAAATAGATATTAGTCCTTATTGGGTTGGAATAGCCCAAACCCTGCCCAATTAATTTAACTTTGGGTTTTAGAATAAAAGACTTTGACTTCGAATTGAGTTAGGATGAGGTTTTGGCTAACTTCATCTTCATATATGTATGTACAATACAAATAAATTTAAGTTTTAAGGCCTTTTTTTTTTTCCTGAAGCTAAAGGTATCCATTAATTCCGGCTCAGATGAATCGTTTACAAGAAGAGATTGCAATCTAGATGGTAAAGGAAACCAAGTGTAGACATTTCGGAATACCACAGGCAATCTTATATAGCCAGCCGATGTACCACCATCTTAGTTTCCCTGGGGTATGAGAGTAAGAACACAAGGCAAAACCAGATCTCTACCAAATACCATGCAAAACCAGATCCCTACCAAATCGTAGAGTAAGAAGAATAGCACGTGCTTCGGTTTACTCAGCTGAGAGACAGCACACGCCATGACAAAGCCCCCACACAAGTTCCTAGCAATAATCCCTGCCACGTATGAGATCATGTTGGTAGAGAGTTGGAATGTGTTTTGTTGGTAGGTGATCCAAACTCTCTTAGCGTTCGGTTGCATTGGGTGTGAACAAAATCACACTATAACGTGGAACGGTCTATATCATACCTTAAAGTCTTATCTACAGTTAAATCGCATGGACATTTTTATGTCACGGTGACTAATTCCAAAATTGATTATTCCCTACTTCACAAAGTGCATTTTACCCTAATTCGATAATTCTAAAATCAATGATTCCAAAATTGTGGATTTTTTCTTTTAATTATTTCTATAATTTGTATAAAAATGATCAACTTTTTATAAATTTATTTGATTTTATAAAAAATATTATACTTTGCAATTTACTAATTTAACAAGGAACAACCGCATGAACGGAGTGGTAATAAATTGGAGCAAGCTCCATCACCTCAAGGAAAGAAAGAAGTAAAAATGAAAAGATGATAACTGAAACAAGTAGTGGTCCTGGCATGCAGTAGCTAGTGGTTGGAAGAACACTATATATACAGAAGAAAAAAGAGAGTCAGCAGACAAGAAAGTGAATATGGGATTTCTTTTCTGATCCTGTAAGTTAACCATTGACATCTTTTCCTGCAGGGAAGATTAATTAGATAATATATCTTATTCATGGACACCTCAGCTAGCGAAGAATGGAGAAAGTTATTCATTGGCATCTCTCTTTATTCTTGTGCCCACCTTTACAGATTGTTTGCCTACTTTTTCAAGTGAAGAATCTGGAGATAATATATAGAGAGAGCGTTGGAGTCGGAGTTGAGTACTGTCCCTCCAACGTAAATTCCAAGGTGAGCAGAAAAGCATCTTTGCTCTGTCTATGGGTTGCCATAACCATGTTATATCGCTGTGCCTCAACCGTACGTGTAAGTTGTAACATAACAACTCGTCTAAAGCAACTTCTATACTTATTTTGGTTATAGCTTATCGTCTCGCTTCCTCTCACCTGCATTATTGTCTGCGTCACACACTCTCACCACCATACAAGTTTGTGTACCAGAAAGGAGATGAGACGAAAGAGCTTTTAAGTTTATGTTTCTACTTTTGTTCGGAAAGAAGGATTGGAGCAAGAAATATTGATGGCCCACGACGTTACAATGACAGCTTTAGCTAGCTTTAAGAAAGGTAATCCATCTGCTTTAATAGCTAGGTTTGCACATGCGTGTCTTGCCGATTCCCAGACCTTGCTGCTGCATCTTTATTCATCATCTCAAATCCTAAACAATAATTAAGCTTTTGTTCTGCCATACTTTTCAATTCCTTATAAACAAGAAAGTAATCCAGCTTTCCATAGGTTTGGACAGCTCTCAACTAAGGCCACTAAACCAACAAACAATCAAGAGACCGATTTTAAGTCAAAAGCGAAAAATCCTTCTCATCATGGAAAAAAGGAATCATGCATGCATGGGATGAGACTTAAACATCTTCTATGCATAATATATATGCAACAGCCAACAATAATTTCCGAATGCAACCTAGCTTGTGCAGTATCAATTAAGTCTCCAGCTAATTAAAGCTAGCTTACAATAACACTTGGAAGAATTAAGAAAGAAGCAGATGATGATCTCCAAACTCTTTAAGAAAAGAAACTGAAACTGCGCGCACGTGAAGCTGTGGAAGTGGAACCCTCTTGCAACCTACAAGAACATCAAAGAATTAATACCATTTACAGAGAGGGAGGAGGGTACTGATCATCCATTTATTATTAATTATTTTACAATTTATTTGTGCCTCTCGTTTTCCAGTAAAAAATGGGCGGGGGTAGGTGGTGATATCAGATTCAGCCCTTACACAGCGAGCGGTACTAACAGCGTATTCACAGCCACTTACAGCTGTGAATAAAAATATATATATATATATATAAAAGAGATGTTTCCAAATTCCAATACATACACTTGCAAGTGGCTGTGAGGACGGTGCGTATTAGCACTAGTTTTGTGTTGTGAGGATTAAATCCAACGTTCGCAATTGTAATAGCCGTGGCAGTTGGGCTTCTCATCGAGCTTGGCTTCCCGGCCGGTGAAGGTGCCAAACCCATCATTTATATCTTATCTTCTATTAACCGACTTTAGTTGACGTATCTAAATCTAATAAAGTATAAACCAAACCAACAACACACACCAGACACCACCAAAAGGTAAAAGAAATTATATCGCTGGGCTCCTATCCTCACTCCTCGCCCATAAACAGAAGTGGCGGGTTCCACCTCTGACTTCCCGTCCCATATGTTTTGACCGGTTCCTGGTGCGATGCCCTAACCCCCCTGCCCCCGATATTAAAAGCGAGAGCCATTGCGCGCTTTCATTTTCATAAACTACAGGTCAACTTACAAGTAATCCTGATCATCCGCCTATACTTTGTTGTTCCCATCCAACCAACCAACGTGCGTTATATGATCTGTGTAAGTGACTAAATGAGTGATGCAGGAAGTTGACAATAATAAAGCAAACACGTACAAGAGGAATTGATTTCTTCTACCTACTTACCTACCTATATAATAAACAAAATTATCTTCACATATGACCTCGCATGGTTATGAAATAATCTGAAAACCCTTGAATCGATAATTCAAAGTATCACATTCATGCATTTTAAATTATGGAACCCATGAAAAGAAAAGAAACGCTAAGAGACAATGGAAAATGTGCATGCACACCCAACCATCCCTAAATTATTACGACAGCTGGTTGACAAATTTAATACATATAGCTGTTCCATGATATCTTGCCTTCCACCATTTTTATACATGGACATGCATCATCCATTGTTTTTGTTTTTTTTTTTCTTTTCTAATTTAAAAATAGATTCAATTTAGTAATTGTGATTTGTGACACAAATGAAAACTTCAGGAGGTGATACGTACAGTCAAATTAAAGCCGAGACGTGGCACCAAGCCAACGTAGAATGGTCAAGTTACCTCACCTCCGACTATGACCCCGTACCCTCACTAGCTATACTCAGACAATGTGTGGTGCTCCCTTCAAATGAGTCAATTTCTTGCTTGGAGGAAAGTGTGAGATTGAAGCGAGTTGAGTTAAGATGGGTACACAAGCATATTACTTGTGTTCGTTTGGGGTGTTATGTAATATGGATAAAAAATCGGGTGATGTATTTTCATCTACGCTACACTGCGGATAAAATGAGTAAATTGAACCACACTACATCCCATACATATTCTGCAAGGTGTGTGATGTGTGGTGTATGGATCCAATGCATATCTCACCTATAACATGTGAGATGATTTATCTTGTTGATCAAAAATAAAATTATTTCATGTTTTTTAAACAATATAAATAATTTAAAATAAATACAATTTAAGCATGACTAATACAAAATAATATTAATTATATAATATAAATAATTAAATAACTATTAACTAGTGGAAGTATTTATAAAAAATAATTATTATTATAAAATAGAAGTCTTAAAATATTAATTATTTATATAAAACTAATAATGATTAATATTATTATTAATTATTTATAATATTAAAATTATAAAATAATCAATAATGATTTATTATAAGATAAATAATAATTAAATATAATTAAAATGATAAATAAATAAATAAATAAAACCCTATCTTCCAGGCTAACATTTCTTATAAGCAAATGGGATTCATCAAAGATTCAAAAACATTCAGGGCAAGCTAGTATTTATTATTATCTGATCGAGTGAAGCAATTGGCTTAACCTCTTTGATTAACAAAACAAATTTTTATTCTGCTAAAACCGTAATAAACAATTATAGAGAAGATTGCCATTACCCAATCAAATCAAAGATGAAAAAAAGGACGGACAAAGCTTGCAGCAGTGAACATGGTATGTCTCAAAGCGGTGAACAAAATCTTAACTCCTAAAAACACAAAGAAAACTTGTCAAAAATTTTAATAACTATGGTGTTACATGTTGGTAGTATGAGATGCTAATGTTAGATATCCCATATTGGTAGTATAGGATGCTATTGTGGGGTATACATGTGCTTTGATTCCCTTCCTCTAACAACTAGCTTTTAGGGATGAGTTCTCCTAAGGCACGTAACAAATGGTATCAGAACCAATACTATGCCTCCCAGTTGCAATCGTGCAGTGCAAGTGGTGACGTCGGTGAGACTACAGAGCATGGTAGAATGTTATGATCCATTTGTCCCATATTAGTAGTATAGGATGCTAATGTAAGGTATCCCACATTAGTAGTATGGGATTCAGCTCACCACTGTTGTACAAGGCTCAAGCTCAAGCTCAAGCTTGACTCGAGTCAAAAACTCATAAGCTCGAGCTCAGCTCGGCTCAAACTCGATTTCAAAAAAAAAGTTTTATAAAAAAATTATATATAGAAAATATTTTTATTTGATATTTAAAATTTTAAGAACTATAATGTTCTTATTATATAGTATTTTCTATAATTTTATTTTATATATATATATATATATATATTCGAGCTCGGCTTGCGAGCCTCACAAGCTGAGCTCTATTAGGCTCGAGCTCGTCTTGTTTATTAATTGAGCTTGTAAATTGGGCTCGAGCCAACCTCGAGCAGCTTGTGAATAGCTTGGCTCGTGGTCACCCCTACAGCTAGCTAACATATGATTTAATTAACTCCCAAAAAACAAAAAGAAAAATGATCTCTTAAAAGCACTGAAGCAAAACTAATATTTAATGGAACCAAAATAATAGTGGAAAAATTTTAACAATAATGACCTGGATCGAGATTTGGCTGTCGCGGGCCTGCAACAAGTGCTCTCAGCGGATACCGGCTTCAGTCAAGGCAAATCTATCCCCACACCGTTCTAACAGCCTTTCCCAACCTTGCATTGGGAATATCTTCTCATGATATAAAGCAAATAAGTATGGAGATATTCTCAATACAAGGCAATAAAGACTGCACGAACAGAGCTTGCCCTAACTGAAGCTGAACTCCGCTCAATGGTGATTGGGACTTTCAGCGGTGAGTGGGTGCTATCATTAACGGCAGAATAGAGAACGGCGGTCTCAACTTTTTCAACCGAAAAAATAATAATAATAAATAAACAATAACTGTGAAAGATATTTTTTTACCATCAAAGATATATTATGATATAGTATGAATCAGCGCAAAATATATCGTGTATTGGTCTATGCAACAGTATACTGAACAGGCTGACATCTCATGGCATGGATATCATGTATTGGATTCAGTCCTCACAAGACCGTTGCTCACACCATTAACACTGACAGTCCCTTGCAGCCTTGCATTGGGAAGGGGACTGTGCACATAATATGAACAGACTAATGAGGACCAAATCCAAATACCACCAATTGTGGGGTAGCCTAGTAGGTGCGTTAGATGAAATGTCCTATTAATGGTGCGATTTCGATTCTCACTCTTATCATCTATGAAAGAAAAGAATGTTAATGTGATATTGTACTGTTCACTTAAAAAGAGAGTAAGGGGTGTCACAACTTCCACTAAGTTACTCAGCTCGTCTCCTCGTTTTACTGATTTAACCATCGGAGTTTCTTCCCCCCGTATAGTAAAGGGTACTCTCTGACACTTCTTTATTCTTATAGGAGCCCCGTGCTACAGAGGTCTATGTGACCTCCCTGATTTGTCCCTTTCTCTCTAGATCGAATAGCATCATGAGGTATTGTAAAGGTTTGACTATGATAGAAGAAAGACATGATATTGGAACAATTGATAACCAATCAATAAAAATAAGCAAGTGGGATTTATTAGATCAGTTTCAGTGATCACAAGACTGTGTTCCGATTGCACAGCCTTTTACAGACTTATATTGGGAATAACTACTTACTTTGTATGCTTTTTTATGGGTTCGGCTTCCATCAGGGTAATGTCCGTTTGAGTAGGCTTTTACAACCTTGCATTGGGAATATCTTCCTATTCATGTGTTTTATTTTATGGGAAGATATTCTGGATACAAGGTTGCAAGAGGCCATTGGGACGGTGTGATTTGATTTTACATCAAATCTGGAACAAATCAGCTAACACACCAACGAACCACCCTCCATTGGTGATGGTCAAAACTCTTTAGGTATCAGTCCTTTCCACCACATTTTTTTTGGGAATGACCATCTTCCATTATGTTGTACAAACATGAGAATTGAGAAGTAGCTTATCAATCAAAGACGATTTTTTTTTTCCATTTAATTGATCTATACACAATTTATTAATGAAACAGTAGATGAGATGCTGATCAACAAAAGGCTGAATGTCAAAATCGTAAACCTAAATTTCACAAAGAGCGAAATTGACCTCATGCCCGTAAACCTATATAAATAAAATTGTAATTCTTGTATGGTAATATTCTTTGGATTTTAGATAGCTTAGGGTTTTACAAAATTTTAATATATATTCGATGAATGACATTTGAGCTCTTGTTAATTTTAAAAATTTTGATTGTGAAAATGCACAAATCAAAATCATTCATGTTGGCCGACACACTATTAAGAATGGGAAAATGAAATGGCATCCTCATGGTACGTAAATGAAATCCTCACATTACCAATAAGAAACCACCCAGTATACATTGCGTTGCATATCCCCTCTACAGAGAGTACAGACCAATCCCCTCCCCACGCCACGCCATCTCAATCTAAAACAAGGATATTGCAAGTACCGCGGGCGAGTCCTCGCTGCCCAATAGAGGAGAGGAGCTATCCAGCTGCCCAAACTCAGAGCTTAGGCTCGCGGGTTACTACTTACTACTACAGCGGTGGAACGCGTGACAATGGAATGGTAGCAATTGGTGGTGCTGGGAATGGGATCAGTACGATAAGGCCCAGAGCCTACTTGCATGGCAGCCGATGCCCGATGACGCCGGAGAGAGAACGAGTTGGATCAGCTAAGATTAAGAAACGTCTCTCATTTCCAGTTTCCGAGATCAATATAATGCGAGCTGTGGTGGCGGGTCCCCAGGGAATGTAAGGAGTTTATTGAAAAGACATTGAGCAGTAAACCTAGGGGTTTCCCAGGTTACATCTTCCTCTCTAAGAGCAAATTGAAATTTGGAAAAATTAATAAACAATTGCACAAAATAAAAGCCCAAATCAGTTACTTGGAGTCATAAGACAATAACAATAAAAACATATCACAATTCAATTCACTACAAATACAATATGACGAATGGCTGCAAAGAGAAGAAGAAATCAGTTACTTGAAGTCCCATGAATTTTGGATTTCAGTAGGAGACTGCAATACAAAATTTTGCCATCAAACGGTGAAACACAAAAGAAGAAGAAATGAAATTTATTGGATTCATGGTAGTAGAGGAGATTGGATAGTGAACAAATAGGAGATACGGAATTCATTTCAATCTTTTATAGAAGCTTATGGAAATGTAGAAGAGCACTCTGACTTCACATTTTTAGACAATCTCTCTCTCCCCTCATTGATAGCTGAACATCGAGAAAGCCTCTCACATCCACCATCAAGGGATGAGGTCACTTTGATAGTGAAACAAATGAATCTGCATAAAGCCCCTAGGTGAGACGGGTTTTCAGCTTTCTTCTATCAACAATATTGGAACATAATAGGGGAAGACGTCTATCAGATGATTCATAGGTTCTATAATTTTGGGTATTTATCAAAAGAATTGAATAACACAAACCTCCATATCAGTCTGCAATGTTGCATATAAGATGATCTTGAAATGGATGGTCAACAACTCCAACTTATTTTGCATGAGCTGATCTCACTAAATTAGGCAAAATTTCTTAAAACTCTATAGATTACAAACAATATTATCCTAGCAAGAGAAATAGTGCATAAAACAAGGGGGCAAAGAAAAGGCAAAAGTTGGAGAGCTCTCAAGCTAGACATGTCAAAGGCTTTCGACCAAATGAGATGGAATTATATCATATCAGTAATGGGAAAGATGAATTTCCATAGCATTGGATCAACTTAGTCCATAAGTGCATATCCACTTCCACCTTATCTATCAAAATGGGAGGAGAAATTTCAAGATACTTCCATCTGAAGAGAGGATTAAGACAGGGAGATCCCTTATCACCATAGGGATGGAAGTCCTCACACAATTAATCATTAAGGAAGTTTCTCTAGGGAATTTCAAAGGTATTAAACTCAATAGAGATTCCCAATAGGTCACACACCTTCTTTTTGCAAATGATTGCATCATCTTTTGTAAAGCTGAATGCAACAAAGTCAAAAGCTTGAAATCCTTGCTATAGAACTTTGAAGATGCCTCATGCCAAAAGATTAACTATAGCAAGTCAAGCATCCTATTCAGCAAAAATATTCATAAACAGCATAGGACATTCATCTCAAAACACCTAGGAGTCCATACAAGCCTTGAAGTTGGTAGCTATTTGGGTGAGAAGCTATGGATAGGGAAAAACTTCACTCAACAACACAGATACCTCATTAAGAGAATTAAATCAAAAATAGAATCTTGAAGAGCAAATTTGTTATTTTAAAATGGCCACACCACCCTCACTCAAGCAGTCACTCAATTTATAACTACATATACCATGTCCACTACCATATTACCAGAAGTTCTTATTGATAATTTGGATAAGGAACTTCCGGTGGTCAGGCAATGAAGTGAAGCAACAAAAGCACCTAATCTCTGTCAAAACTTTGCCAACCAAAATCAAAGGAGGATTAGGTTTTAAACAATGTCTACATATGAACAATGCCATGTTTGGGAAGCAAGATATATCAGAAACCGTAACCCATTTCAGGTTGAACTAAAGGCCCATGATTCTCTCTAGTGAAAACATGCAATTAAAAATCATGAAAGAACTCAAAATAGAAGTGATCTAGCTAATCAAGGATGGATCAAGTATTGGTGCATTGCATGATCCGTGGATATCAACACTACCTAGAGGTATCCCCCAACTGTCAAATAATGGTTTGCAAAATCAAACACACTTAAGAGTTTCTAATTTTCTATTTTTGAATGGATCATGGAAACTACAAGCTCTCCAACAACATTTTATAGCAGAGTCGATTAACCACATAGTTGAAATAACGGAAAACACACAACTAGAAACAAATACACTTGTTTGGAAAAGTAACAACCCAGGTAGATATACAGTCAAACCAACTTACATATCCTTTTCACAATCCTCCCCCCGTCTTCAAATCAATTATTTGATTGGAAGTTATTATGGAAACCAAAAATTCCATATAAATTCCAAGTTTTCATGTGGAAATCAATGCATGGAGGTATCAAAACAAAAGAAAAATTCAATGCCTAGCTCCAAAAGCAAGACATGCTATGTGCCATATGTTCACAAGAAATTGAATCATTTCATCGTTTGTTTTTTTAGTGCCCTTTGGCTAAAGCAATTTGGTGCCACACTCAAATAGGAGTAAACCCATAACACACTAGAGAAAAACCATTTCACTAGTACCTTTTAGAATGGTTCTACTCATTACTTGGTCATCTCTCCAAAATGGAGAAAATCTACATTCTCTCCAAATTCTAGGTGATATATACAAGTTATGGGAAGCAAGGAATCAATAGATCTTTCAAAAGAAAAAAAAATCACCCCCTGAGTATCATTGAATTAGCTTGCAACATCCTCAAAGAATATTCAAAAATAGCAAAAGAAGAGAATGAGCACCCCGACACAAGGTCATATCCTATCACTCCCTCATTTATCTTGCACACAGACAGCTCATTTGATGAAAAATCAGGTCATGCAGGAATTGAATATGTACTTAGGAGTTTATAATCAAAAGCAATCATGGAAGTGCAACAAATAGCATGCAAAGCAAATGGTAGCAATGATGCAAAAATTAGAGCTCTAATTTAAGGATTGGAATCAGTAATCTATCACAATTGCAATCAAGAAACTCAATAACCATTCTCTTGATAGCTCATGGGTGGACCAACTTCACTGGGGTACCATTCAAACCAAGACACAACACTTCCAGTCAATAAAATTTGTATATATCCTTCGTACAGAAAACAAACTAACTCCACCTCTTAGCATATAAAGCTTGTATATATGGAGAAACAGAAAGATACCATGCTCTCGACTATTCTGACGTACAAACCTTGAATTGTTAATAGAATAAGAAACTTTACCAGCAAAAAAAAGGAAAAAAAAGAGCTCCCTTGAAGCTCCAATTTGATATTCGACTAATCATGATACGGCATGTTAGCCCGACCTAGTGCATCGTAATATTGGCCGTCTATTATGACTAGAGCAATAAACAATTCTACTCTCGTTCCATAGTTCCAACACTTTTGGGCTCGAAGGGATTTTCCCTTCTAGTCCACAGTCACATATTTGATACGCTTTTGACAATTTGGACAACAAAAAAAAAACAAGAATCCTCAATGGGTAATGGCTTTATCAGTTAATGGAACAATTAGCCCGTGAACTAGGCCAAAATGCATGTTGGTTATTGGTTACCGGTTCCCATTTTTCACGGTCGGACCATATAGTTTTACAAATTACAATATCCACAAGTGTATTTGCATCTGTGGTTCTAGAATTTTACTCTAGAATAAAAGGTAGACCATTACTGGTTAGATAAAAAAGGCAACATGCACTGCTACTTGTGCAATCTTACACTGGGAATATCTCCCCATGAAATAAAGCACACACAAATACGGTGATATTCTCAATGCAAGGTAGTAAAGGCTGCTCGAACAGGCTTCGCCTTGATTGAAGTCGAACTCGCTACTTGTATACAAATGATATGCCATAGCTTTTGTTTGTCCAAAGGTCCAGATCCTCTCCAAAGCTCCATGCCTATTCCCTTAGTCAGTCATTGCAAGGAAATATTTAGTGAGCCCTTTTTTCTTCTAACCAACAACATTGAGCACAAAGTGGATGGAAGGGCAAGATCAAATTAAGAGCATCCTAGTAGACCACTTCAAGGCAGTATTCACTACTTCCTCACCTTCAAAGATCTCCATTGCTATTGAAGCTATGAATTGTAGAACCAGAGAAGAAAATAGTACAGATATCTAAAGAGAGGTAACTGAAGAGGAGATTAAAGAAGCTCTCTTCCAAATGGCTCCTAGGAAAGCTCCAGGACCTAATGGGTTCCTAAATTTTTTCTTTCAAAAATTTTGGGAAATTGTAAAAGAGGATGTGGAAAAAGAGATGTTATCTTTCTTTAATGAGGGCATTCTAAATAAAACCATAAACTCCATGTTTATAGCCTTGATTCCAAAAGTTAGAAATCTAGAATAAGCATACTAAGGTCAATTTATTTGTGCAATACATTGTATAAAATCATTGCAAAAATCCTAGATAATAGGCTGAAACCAATTCTAGATGAAATAATATCCAAAAATCAAAGTTCTTTTATACCAAATAGGGCTATTATAGATAATATCTTAATTTCCCATGAGGTGATGCACTTTATGGCTCACACTAAAGCTAGAAATGGTTTCATGGCTATCAAGATAGACATGAGCAAGACCTATGATAGGGTGCAATGGGCTTTCCTAAAAAGTCAACCATTGAAATTTTTGGTTTTGGGGAAAAGTGAATCTCTTGGGTCATGAATTGTGTGACACTAGTATCCTATCAAATCCTGGTAAATGGTTTTCCATCAAAAAAAAATTTACCCTCAAAGGGGGCTAAGACAAAGGGATCCCCTCTTACCCTATCTTTTCTTTCTATGCTTTGATGTTTTATCTACTCTTTTAAACTAGAAAGGGAATAAGAAGGAAATTTCAAGAATCAAAATTTATAGAAGAGCTCCAACTATATCTCATCTATTTTTTGCAGATGACAACTATATTTTCTCTAAGTGAATCTTAGAGAAGCAAGCTCACTGCTAGATGCCATCTCCCTTTATGAGAAAGCTTCTGGGCAACAAGAAATTACCAAAAAATTGAAGTTTTTTCAATAAGAATATGCATCCCAAATTAAAGAAGTTGGTATCAAATTGTCTTCATAACAAAAGAATGGATAAACCATCAATTTATTTGGGAGCCCATACTCTTATTGGGAAGAATAAATCTCAAGTTTTTGGGTATTTAATTGAGAGAGGGGACAAAAGGTCTAAAACTTGGAGGGGCTCTCTTTTATCTCAAGCAAGCAAGGAAATTCTTCTTAAATCAATGCTTATAGCAATTCCAACATACTGTATGTCTTGCTTCTTACTTCCTAAAGAAGTTTGTAATACCTTAGTAAAAAGCCAAAGAGCCTTCTGGTGGGGGATTATGAAGGAAAAAATAAAATAAGATGGATCAGATGGGATTAAATCAATAAAAACAAATCAAATGGTGGACTAAGATTTAGAGATCCATTGTCTTTTAACCTAGCTTTATTGGCAAAGCTAACTTAGAGACTATGTTCAGATTCCTCTAGCCTTTGGGCCAGACTCTTGAAAGCAAAACATTTCCAAAATACCAACTTTCTTCAAGCAACCCAGAGAACCAATCAATCCTGGGGTTGGAAAAGCATCATGGCTGGTTAAGAGGTCATCAAAAAAGGAATTATATAGAAAATTGGAAATGGTTCAGAAGCTAATTTGTGGGATGACCCATGGATTCCGAGCTTAGAAGAATGCAAACCAATAAGGCCTAGACCTAATAATTCTGACCTAAAGGTGGCTGACCTAATAGATCAAACCAACAAGAAGTGGGATGAAAGAAAAATAAAATGCACTCTTTAATCAACACATAACCCAAAAAATTCTGGACCTGGAGATCCTAGCTAACCCTTGGCCAGACAAGTTAGTCTGGATTGGAAGCAAAAAAAGGTGTCTTGTCGGCTAGAGCTATCCATTTCTTAGCAAAATCTCTCCAAGAGACTAAACCCACTCCCCAAAATTACCTAAATGCTGAAAAAAAAGTTTCTGGGATAAGTGTGGAAACTCCCAATTGAACCAAACATTTTGTTTGGATGTGCTGTGTTGGAGGACTAGCCATAAAAAGAAACCTTTATCATAAGGGCCTAGTAAATTCAGATATTTGTGGGAAAGAGCCAAAAACAATTTGTCATGCTTTCCTCCTTTGTTGATAAAGCTAGATGCATCTGGCTGGGATTTGGATTAGGATATCTTCTCTCAAGCTAAAACTGGAAATGCAGATTTTTTGTCTAATATGGTAATAACCCTATGGGAAATTTGGAAAGATAGGAACTTGTCTTACTGTCGAAAAAAAAAAAAAGGTTGAAGTCCCTTTTGTTGTTCTTTCCAAAATTCGCAGGTCAATTGCAGAGAGATATTATCACTGGTAGTAGAAATTGGAAAGCTCTTTTAATCCGATGGTGAAAGTTGGTGAGGTATCATGGAAGCCCCAAGAACAAGGTTTTGTTAAAATGATCTATGATGCAGGTTTTGTTTCAGAAAATAAAACTTCCTATGGTTTCCTATTGCGTGATTACTGTGGAGTGTGCTGGGGTGTTGGTTTTGGGTCTCTGAAAGCTTCATCGCCTCTAGTAGCTGAAGCCAAAGCATTGTGGTAAGTAGTCTCTTTTGCAGATCAGTTGGACTAATCAAATACAACCTTCGAATCAGACTATGCAAACCTAATCAGGTTTTTTTGTGACAGTGATGCTGCTCTATGTCCAGATATTTTGTTCTGTTGCGATGACATCAAAGAGGTAGCAGTTAGAAGGAACTACAGCTTCCAGTGGTGCCCAAGAAGCTCGAATAGTGCTGCTAATGGTGCAGCAAAGTTTGGCTTGTCGTCGTCTTTTAGGTTCAGTTTGGAAGCAGTACAAATACAAATATGTACAGCGTAAATACATACAAAATCATGGTTTTTAAAAACGAACTGGTGAAAAAACCAGTTAGGTGTCCGGTTATTGGTTCGAACAGTCAAACCATTCAACCTGAATGGTCGGCCCATTCTGACAAAAAAATAAAAAAATTGGAAAACGGTAAAACCGTTCAAACGGTTCAAACGGTTAATCGGGCAGTTTAACGATTTGCTGACCAAAATCAACGGTTTTGGAAGAAAAATGGTTTTGGAGGAAAAAGGAACCGATCAGGTGACTCATTCCAGATTTTTCTGGTCCAGTCCAGTTTTGAAAACATAAAAATATAAAATTTTGTACTCTACATATTTGCATTTATACTCCTTCCAAACTCAGCATTAAGTCCTGTTGGGCCTTGCCCCTTTGCTTATCAGACTGTATTCTCAGAGATGTTACTTCTGTTAGTTTGCTCCCTTAGTTAGGTTTTTTCTGTTTTTCTTTTTCTCTTTAGTTTGTTTTTCTGTTTTCTTAGCCTGGTTTCTTCCCTGTTTCCGTAGTTCTCTTGTTTCCTGTTTCTTCTTTAACGAAATCACTCTTTACCAAAAAAAATAACATTGAGCACATAGATTTCGAATTGAAATCAGCCCCCTACAAGATAGTTTTCTACAAAGTCCCACAGCACATCTCCAACGTGTATTAGAATACCTCATTATTTCTGATATTATCATGGGGAGATGTTCTCAATACAAGACGGGAATATACTGTGAAATGCTGTGGAATGTTGTGAAAAACTATATTGTGGGGGCTGATTTGAATTCATAGATTTCAGGGCACTACTTTGATTTTTTTTTTCTACAATGACTGTAGACCCTTCGTATGGTCAAATGCTAATAGGAGCCACATGGCTAAATTAATTGGAAGATGCCATTAGCAGCTAATATCCCACCACAAGCTATCTTCTTTTCTTTAGTAGAATGGAATCGGAAAGGCCAAAATTATTATTTAGGCCAACACTGGTAAGGAGAACAGACCCGGAAGGCTAAACCCGAGCCTAACCCAACCCAACCCGAGATTTTGGACGGATTGGGCCTATTATTTGGGCTTTGTGCTGGCGCTGTTGGGCACCTCGAGTTGCCAAACCCGACTCAAGCCCAGTTCAACCTCATCCCACCCAAACAAATATATGCATATATGGAATTTATCTATATAAAAATATATCAATTTAACTCAATTGAGAATGTGATAGGTCTACTTCTGTTTTGATTTCATTTTAATAAAGCCCGCACATCTTACAGGGCTGTTTCTGCTGATGCTGCAATCTCTGTGTAAATGGGTTTTGTACCAGTCATTAGCGAGCATACTTCTCCGTGTCCATTGCATAACTATTGTGTGCTTAATCCGTGATTTAAAATGCAATCAGACATGTAAAAGGCCTATACATTCAAGTGAGACTAAGCCCGTGGCCCATCCAATTTGGATGTATACAATGGTACCACAATCAAATAGAGAGAAGGTTTAGTAATCATTTTATTTATTTAATTTGAGGGATATATCACGGGGTAATTCATGCCTGACCCATAAACCCTTCAATCCAGGTGTAAGCGGGATTTGATCCCAAGTCTCTGTTACAGTCAGGTGATCTTACCAATCAGCTGGTTGGTGCCTTTCATTTTAATTCCGTTAGTGTTAGTGGGCACACTAATAAGATATTTAGTGCCGTTTGACAAGTCTTTTCTAAAAGATCATCTATAAGATCTAACAGATAAAAGTTATAATGAGCTTTTACATAAAGATCTTAACAATTCACAGGTTGTTTGATTGAAAGTGCATCTTTCGACATGTCTTTCTGCACAAAAACAATATGAAAAAAGACGAAAAGTTTCATTTCTATCTTTTTCGAAATAATCTTGAATCGAACTTTGCATGTCTTTTTTAGGACAGTCTTTTGACAGCAAGTTCTTTCCCCAACCAAATAAAAAAGAAAAGAAAAAAAAAAAAAACGAATTACCAACCCATATGAAAAGGCATGCCAAACTAGGCCTTAATCAGTGTTGGCTGATTCCACTATCAGCAAATTAATCAAATATTGTCACGGCTAGTATGTTAATTTATGGATTAGGGCCCACTTGAGACCCAGTAACTGGGAATCTGGGATGGTCAGTGACATACGGAGCAACATGCGTATCACTAATATGATGAATGGACCTCACATGCACCCCTCTCTCTTCGTCCTGTATTGTGCATTACGCAATATCCAAAAAAATAAAAACGTTTAACTCAGCCGATTTGAAAAAAGCTACTAAAACAAATTGCATCCAAAAGCCAACTTTGTTATTAACATCATATTTGAGAAAAGTAAATATAATTTTTTTTAGGTTTTTCAAAGCCCTACCAAATGGGCACTTATGACCGGCCAGGAAAGAGAGTTCAAGTGAAAAAAAAATCACCCTGCTTTGTAGTATTAAGAAATAAAAAATAAAAACTTTGGAATGGTTCTTTTCACGGCCTCGACCCAATTACGGCTGCAACTTGGCCAGGTTGAGCGGTGTAAATCAGTATCGGCCTGGCACGAAATTGGAACGGCTTGGCCCGGGCTGTGCTAGGACCGGCATGAAGGTCCGTGCCATGCTAGGCTGGGGGTTCGAGGTCCATGGGCCAGTATGGCACAGCCCACGGGGCCCGTAACAAGTCGAGTGCGGCCCATCCAGAATATAGCCGTTGCCTCCCCCCCCCCCCCTCCTCTACGGCTAGTTTCCGCTTTTTGGGAGGGGTTTATAGAAATACCCCCCATAAACAGTCATTATGGGGATATTTGTGTATTTTGCTTATGGGGGTTGAAAAAATAACATAAATACCCCTCCAACAACTATATAACAACTAGTTTATGGAGACTTTTTGGGTAGAGTTATAAATAACTTTACAATGACCAAAACACCCCTCTCAACAACTAAATAATAGCTAGTTTTTTGAGTATTTTGGGGAACTAAATTATGTTCAATTCCTATAAATAACCCTATCTTCCACCAATCTCACATCACACCAATTCAACAATTGTCTTAATTTCTTCTCTCTCTCTCTCTCATACTCATACATTCTCAATTCTCTGCAATCTGAGTAATTCTGATTAGTTGATTGTTTGATTCTGCATTCTCCAATTCTCAAGTCTCAACTTTGTTGAAATTTCAACTTTCAAAAAGAAGAATGCTCTACTCAACTAGCTCAAGTATCTCAATTCGGGAGGCTTGGACATTGAAAAGCTTCAACTGTTGAAATCAAGTTGGGATTTTGAACCAACAATCCAAGTAAGTCGAACTAGATTAAATTTTATCTTTTTAAAATTAAAAAAATGGTCGATTTTTCCGAAAATCGATTCCCCAACATGTTCACCCTTGATGATATTCAATCGCATCATGATAGTGTTAGCACTATGTGATTGATATCGATGGAAGTGGAACTTTCACCCCCGGTACTAATACTAGGGGAAAAAAGAGGACATCTAAGTTGAGTAGCCTGGTTTGAAAACTTTTTAAAGTAGAGGATATTGAGGGAAAGGGGAAAATGGCAGTTTGCCAAAAATGTAGAAAGGACTTTAGTTATTATAGAAAGGGTGGTACGGGTCATTTGAGCAAACATCTGCTCACACATGAGAAAGAAAAAGATGAAGGGAGAGAAACAACTCAAACACAAATAGGGAGGGGGAATAGTTTTGGTACTTTTAAATATTTACAAGAAAAATGAAACAAGAATTAGCTAAGTATATGCAGAACAACCATTTATATTAGTTGAAGATCCAAAACTTTAAAATGGTTGCGCAATTCTGTAAACCCACAATATAAAAACATTTCTAAGAATACTATTAGGTTAAATGCTTTAAAAAATTTTATTCATATAAACAAAATTTAATTTCTTTGTTATCAAATCTTAATTCTAAAGTTGCAATTATTTCGGATGTTTGGACATCCAAATTTAATACAAGTTATATTTTTGTTACTGACCATTTCATTGATAAAAATTGGCTTTTGAATAAAATAATTTTAAGTTTTATTATGCTTGAATGGCCACATACTGACCCAACTATTGCTGCAAGTATTTTAAATACTTTGTATGCTTATGGATTATTTTCTATTAGTTTTGATTATGCCAATAATAATGATTCTACAATAAATATTTTAAAATCTCAATTAAGACTATGCTTAAATGGTAAATTATTTCATATTAAATGTGCATGCCACATCTTAAATTTATGTATTCAAGATGCCTTGAATATTATTTCTATTCATATTTCTAAAATTAAAAATTATATTATATATATTAAAAGTTCAGGGGCAAAAAAACAAGAATTTAAATATTTAAGTCAAAATTATGGTTTAAAATATAAATATTTTTTATTAGATGTAAAACATAGGTGGAATTCTACATATGCTATGTTAAAAAGTTGTATTTCTCGTAAACAAATTCTTATTGATTTTTATAGCTCAAAAATGCCTAATGATATGATATTTAAGGAAGACTGGGAAATGGCAATCTGTATAAGAGATTTTTTAAAACATTTTTATGTTGCAACGAATGAATTATCAGGAATTTATTATCCAACTAGTTGTAATTTATCTTATCAATTAATGGTAATTAGTGGTTGTTTTGCAAAATATAGAAATAATCCATAATTTCAATGTATCATTGAAATAATAGAAAATAAATTTAAAAAATATTGGGAGAACATTTCTCCCCTTTATTGTTTAATTATAATATTAGACCCTAGGATTAGGAAAGATGGTTTAGATATTTTACTTGAATCATATTGTGAAAATATGAATGTTGATATAGGAAATAAAAAAGAATAAATTAATAATTTGTTATTTGAAATGTACAATTTATATGAATCTGAAGTTGTAGGAATATTGTACAGCATCTTCTACTTCTGACCTTAAGACCATCAGTAGAAGATAAAACATTTTTTATTTAATAAATAGAATGCAGAAATCTGTGGAGGGGATCAATGTGTACTTAAAAGCAACGACATTGAGGCCTTTTTTTAAAGCACTAAGGATCTGTTTGGCTTGCTGTTGGAATCAGAATTGGAATGGTCCGTTTTCATAGTTTGTTTGATTCAGACAGGAATGAGAATAGAAATTATAATCAGTAGGAATGGGATTTCATTCACAAGGGAGGGGCAAGAAATGGCCACTCCCTCAAATGGGGGAATGCCATTCTAGCATGAACAGAAATGGGATTCTGATTTTGCCCAACCAAACAATTGGAATCAGAATAGCCCATTCTGATTCCGATTCTAGACCCATATTCTTGTGAACCAAACAGGGCCTAATATCTTTATAAAAAAAATGGTTGAGTTGAGTGACTACATTAATTGGCTAATAATATAAGACTCACAAAAATTAAATGGGAAATGATTTTAAATAGCATATTAGCATGTACAATCGCATTTAATCCACTCTCAGTAAATCTTATGCTTTATGTATTAATTTGCATTGTCTCATTAAATCTTATATTTAAGGTATTTTTCTCACTAATAAACTTTATTAATTCTCTACAATAAAAAATCTATTAATTGGGATCTATTCGGACTACTTTCACAATATAAAACTGATGTTTTTTTACAATTGGCCCTAAAAAAAATCATTCTTCCATTCAAGTGGCAGGTAAGCAATTCAACCATCCAAGTCAAGTGTGTCAATCCATAATGAAAAAATGTAAAAAAAAATGAGTATGTCTTTAATATTTTATATTAATTATTTAAAAAAATAAGTATGATAAACAACAATTGTTTTTATTGATGATGAAACAACAGAAATTTTAAAAATAACCAAAAAATGGTAAAATGTCCCTATTTGGTGGTGAGTCAACAATTCAACTTTCAGACCAAATGTTTCAACCATTGATATCATAATTAAACAATTCAAATTCTTTTCCAAGGAAGGTAACATTGTAGATGTATTTCATTTGCCTCGTTCATCTTTTTTTGAATTTTTTTATCAAAACCTCTTTTCTTCTTTCCTTGTGTTTTCGAAGTTGTCTTCTTCATCCTCTATGAAGGTCAAATCCGTTGTCTTCAAAATTGTCTTCTTCCCATGTTTTCTTCATCTGCTAACCCACCCCCCCCCTTTTTTTTTTGCTCTAAACCCCTATTTATTTGTCTAGATCTGCTAAACCAAAAGTGGTTTGTGGTAGATCTAACAAGTATTTAAATTTGTTTTCATGAGGTATTGGTCCTAACGACATAAATTTCAAATACTATTATGCCATGTCAGCTCACAAACAAATAAGTCTTCTATTGTGAAATTAAAAAATCGAGCAAAATTTTCTCATAACTGGTCTCAGCAACCAAACACAATCTGGCAGGAATGGAAAAATAAATTTTCCCTTCCTATCCCATCCTTTAGGCTCCGTTTGGTTTGTGGGAAAATTTGGGTGGGATGGGATGAGATGAGAAAGTGTGAAAATTTTACTTTCCACCATTTGGTTGTACAAGGAAAATTAGTGGAAATTTTCATTTTCCCATATTTGTTTTTGGGAAAATTCATTTTCCCATGTTTACTTCCCAAACCAAATTATGGCAATTATACTGATGTATTTTGCTATTGCGCTCATGTTATGAAATAATGAAGTAAATTAAGGGCCAAACAGCCAAACTAGTTGATGTAATCCAACTTATATATGTTTTTAGAATCTTATTTTAACAATGCTGATTGTAACCATCACAATTGATACAGACCAATGATGGGCCCATGTCATTTGAATTTCATACGGCAAAATTATGGCCCCATGCAACAACAGCTAGCAGTCCTATTTAGCAACAATAGCTAGCAGTCCTATTTAGCAACAATAGCTAGCAGTCCTATTTCAAAACCTCAAATCCTAATCTAAATATCTCTAGATCACTCAATTCATCTATCAATTTTTGAAGATATAATCATTGATAGGAATTACATAAACAAGTTGTGCCTTGATGCCTTGTATGTGGTTTAAGCTTCCTGGTTGGAGAATATTGGCATTGTGGACTCTCTCTTGCATAGGCTAGTTGGAATGGCGGTTGTCTTGATGATCTGGATGCATAGTTCTTGATTTTGGTTGGGTTCTTCTCAAAAATCTATGTTGAAAAAACGATGGTCAAGACAACACCCATCGAAAACCACAAGAAGCAACTATAAATGGATTGTATGAAACAACAAGATTTAACAAAGAGAAGAAAGAATCTAGCAGAAGTCAGAATCACTAACAATAGAAGATAATTTGTTAGTGTTAATTTGTTTTTTCTCAATTAAAAGCCCACTAACCCACTACTATCTCCCTAAAAAAACAAAAAATAAGTTGTTCTATATCTTCACTAAAAGAAATCTCTAGTCATAGAAGAAAGAATCTTGAATGCATGGTTCACAAGATTGGCGAACAGGCTCTTAGAGGTTGGGAGATTGGTCCTTATCAATTTCCCGTTACAAAGATTGGACCTTGGAGAGATTAGTCCAAGTTTCCATTTGAAAGAGAGCTTAGTCCTTATTTTTGACGAGAAATTGATAAGGACGTCGTTTTCATTTCCAAGTTGATTGGTTTATGGTTACCCTAATTCTGAAGTTGATTGATTTCATAGACAACAAAAGAAGTACTGGAGTGAGTTTAGTTTGGGTGTTTTTTTATCGTTCAGCAAGTGTGCAGAAGCATCGTTTAACTCCAACAAAATAGAAAGGATTAACATTAAAGCAATTAATAGAAAAAGTAACTATTTATTCATCATTCAACAAGTATGCAGAAGCATAAAACACCGACCCAATAAAATTACATACAACTAACGCTCAAGCTTTGAATCTTCACAAAAGATAAGAAAGCATGTCCAACGCAGAAAAAACAACAAATATCCACATCTAACTTTAATTAACAAGGAGAGCAACAAAAGAAAGAAAGAATAGATACCTGCCACGATGGGAGTGTCAATAGAGCAGAAGAGCAACAAATGGAAAGTCTTCTTTGATTTGGTCTATATGAAAGCCTAGAAGGGCAAAGAGAGATCATTCAAGGCAGCCATCTCAACTGCAATAAATTACTCAAAAAGCAAAGTATAAAATGAATAAAAAGGAAAAAAATCCTAAAAGTAAAAGCTAGCTAGAGAAGAAGAAGAGCTTAGAAAAAGTGCAGTTCTTTTTGGAGGAATTTAGGTAGCTAGCAAAAACCAGGGTAGAGCAGAGGACAAGATCTTGAAGTGGGAAATGGAGAGAGTGCGTAGGGTTCTTATATACGGACAGGGAATATCTTTCTTGAAAATAAAAAAGGTATAGATAGAACCCTTAATACGAGTAGATCTTGAATGTAGTCTTACCGTCGTTCGAAGACACCGAAAAACTGGCCGGAGGTATGACCATCGGAATGCCTAGAGGTAGACGGGGGAAAACGAAGGAGCTTCCTCTCTGACAAGGCGCGATTGTTTTTCCCAGAAACGTCTTTGATTTTCCCTCTCTGCCGGGTCGCATACTCCATTGATTTGGTGCTACCCCGCGTTCTTATTTTTGGGATCTCACATCCCACCCCACCTTTTTCCCATTCCATCCTCCTATTTCTCCCAAAACAAACAGAAAAACATAAAAAAAAAAAAATTGCTTTTAAAATATTCTCTTTTTTCCATCCCTGTCCTATAAACCAAACATAGCCTTAGGTCTTATATTCAAACAACAACGCCACACAGTTTCGTGGATGGCAGAATAGAGAATAGGAGTTGGCCCATGAATCGACTCCCGATTCCCATGAATCAGCTTCATCCACGAGGACATATCTACCTCTCCGGCTCCCTTCCATCTAAGCATGCAATACGTGGCTTTCAAAAACAAAAACAACAATGCAACAAGTGTAAGCTAAGTTGATTAATTCAACTAAAATGTATTTGGGTTCATGAAATGGTGATTGAAATTTAAATAATGAGTCAGAATAAGTCGTAAGCGCGGGGTGGTGTAATGCCTAATGCATTTCAAGCCCAAATGCAAACTCATGTCCAGGCCTGTGAAGTAGAGTGGGTTATAGGCACATCTCATCTTTTTTTTTCCGAAAAGAAGGGGCAAAACCCTAAAACTATTGAAAAAACACATGTTGGAAAGACAAAAAGACCCCATTCACATTGGTCTTTATCGTTACAGAAAAAGGTTTCATATTTGTCAGACTTTTGTTTTTCTTTTAATAAGTTTTCATTTGTTAGCCAAACAAAGTAAAGTTTAATTACGCACGCCATACCAAAAGAGTTCATACAAGAAAAGAAAAGAAAAAATGAAGAAATTGCTGCATTTGAATACTTGTTATACCAAGCCGCTGAATCTGAAACTTTCAACCTTGCCATAAACCATATACTATTTTAATGGCCACCCTTGGCTCCCTCATCAGTTGTAACAAGGAAACCACTCCAAGGACTTTAATTGTTAACAAAGGTCAGCTGCATATTATTATTGTGGATTAAATTGGAGGAATGTTGGGAAAAGATTTCAGTAAAGATGAATTGATGATGCACCATTTAACCAGTAATCTCTTGTTCTTCAATCGAGATCAAGGAATAGACAAATTGGGCTTAACCAATAAATTAATTAAACTTGTTTTACATGGATATATTATGAGTAAAATTGTCATAGAAACATGCTAAAAATGAAATGGTTGAAACTGGATCCGGTTATGCTCAATTTTTGGTGTAGGTAGGGTGAGAAAGGGAAGGACCAGTTTGTCCAGCATTTTGTGCAAATAACTTCAATTACACAATTCACAAAATAATGTTGGGGATTTATTAATCCCTAAAACCCAATAAATATTGCAAGCTTTTGAACGGTTGAACCCCAACAAACCCTTTTGCTTGGACTCCATTCCTAAGTCCCACTCCATTAATTCAGTGAGTGCTCTCAAACTCACAAGCGTCTAAGTTCTAACAGCGACGAGACA
Source organism: Nelumbo lutea (assembly GCF_056320005.1). Classification (NCBI taxonomy): domain Eukaryota; kingdom Viridiplantae; phylum Streptophyta; class Magnoliopsida; order Proteales; family Nelumbonaceae; genus Nelumbo; species Nelumbo lutea. The sequence goes on along the minus strand of NC_142686.1, from coordinate 38,376,534 downwards.
CCGGAAGGCCAGAATGAGCAATAAGCCCATTCAAAACAAAAGGGATATGATATAATAATTATTATTAACTACGGTTCATCGGTTTTTCAGTTCCCTCATCGCCCTCATCAAACTAAACGAAACCATGGTCATTTGCTCTGGTTCGACCACTGGACAGCAATCTCCGACTTTGGCAAACCAGCCGTGAACGAGGGGCTGCTGCTACCACTGCTATCTGAGAGAGATACGAGGGTCTTCTGCAGGACACCCGACGGAGATGAAGCTGTAGTTGCTGGAGGGCTACTGGGATCGCTACCGACACCCCAAAAGTCGCTCATCAAATTAAGATCCTCGCCACCATACGAGCTCTTTTTCCCCGTGGTACCCCCGCTGCAGCTTTCAGGACAAACCCCATTCGACGCCCCAGTCACAGTGACAGCACCGCTTGGTAGTAAAACTTCCCCCAATGGTCCACCGGGTGGAGAAGATACCCATGAAACAGGGTTCATCCAGCTTGAAGGTTGACACCCTTCACCGATGTCACGTTCAGAGCCCATAACCCCAAGACCCCTCTGCACCTGATCCATTTCCTCCCCCATCCCACATCCACCCGACATTGACAATGTAAGAGAAGACGACAGCGACAGTATCCCATTTGAAGAAACAGGGGACTTGCCTCGGCTGGCCGTGGTGTTTTCACTCCCCGCAGTTGACCAGGCATCTATGAATCCTCTCGGCGTTTGTCTCCCGTCGGAGCTGGACGAGCCATCTAAGGAGACAAATCCGGTATTAAGGAGCAAGCAACAATTATCAGTCTGCTGTTCTTCTGATCCTTCGCCCTCACCGAGATGCGAGTGCAAGTTCAAATTTGTCGCTTCTTTGTAATGTTGTCGATATACAGTGGCATTACACAGGTTGCTATCAGTCCTAAATGCTACTTTCGTGTTCATCTGCTGCTGCCATTGCTGATCAAATGCAGTAAAGGAAACCGTTTCTCCTTTTGACGTCCACTCCGCGCACCTTTTTAGGTTTTAAGCAGCAAAATCAAACATTAATACCAGTGGAAAAGAAGAAAAAGAAAGCGAAGAAGATACACATGCATTTCGTATTCAGAGAAATGGTTGGAAAATGTAACTCACCCAGGTTGCTTGTAAGATAGCGAAGGGAAATTGGTTTTGAAAGGGGAGACTTTGTATGCGGGATCGACCAAAACCCTAGAAGGTTGAGTATCAAGCTTCTCTGCCGCGAGGCGATGAAATGATATACTACTGGTATTGGTTGCAATGGTAGGAAGGCATGCGGTTGCTGGTGTTGAAGTAGCCGATGGCGCGTTGTTGCTAGCGATGTTGTTGTCCTCGCCTTCAGCTTGTAGTTCCACAGGCTTTCTTGAACGGGGGCGGCCTCTGTGCATGTGTCGCTCACAGTACTTCTGATCAGGTGCCACATCTCTGGAACACCGCCACTTCTTTCCATCCGTTCTGCGACACCTCCCCGGCTCAGGATCCGTGCTGCTAGAGAATCGTAGATTGAAACAAGCCCCCCGACCCACTGAACATGATCATTAAACAGAGAAGAATAAGCCTTTTTGAAATAAACAAATCAACCAACAACACCCAAAGAAACTATAATACAGGACGAGAAATCTAAAACCAACGTCGAATAGTATCAACAGAAAAACACACAAAAAAAAATGATTTGAAGAAGAAACGGTTACTGGTAGATTGGGAAGCAATAGGTTGGGAGGGGTTTCTGCTAATGGTCATGAGAAGATCAGGAGGAACAGGTACAGAAGCCATCATATACTTGTAGATCAAAGCCTGCCTCTCAAGTTCCTGCCACTGAGTAGATGTAAAAGGAAATCTCAGAGATGCCGCCATTCCTCCTCCTGTGGACACAAGATCACATCCTCATCTTCAGGTTTAGTCCCTCAGGGACCCGCTTTTCTTCAATAAGAAAACTCAATCAAGTTTTTCTTTGCATTAACATGAAAGGAATTAGGAAATACTGACCTGGGGACTTGAAGGCAGTATAGGTGTTAAAAGGCTGCATAGTCATGGCTGCAGCACCGCCACCACCACCAACAGCAGAATCGTATATAGCTCTCGTAAACCTGGCCCCCTCTTTGCTTCCGCTGTAAAAGGTGGGGCCACCACCACAAACCTCAGCCATCGCCACCGGCGCTGCCGTGGTCATTTTATACGGAAAAGATGGAGTGCGTTGCAACTTAAGACGCATACCGTCTCCCGCAGCAGTCTCCGCTGCTTCCATATCAGAAACAGGCTCACCACTGATTTCGGTTCTCATGATCTTTCCCTAGAACAGGAAACCAACTTTGTCATCAACCATCAAAGAAAAAAGAAAGGCAGAATCCAAAGACCGAACCTGCCGCTTTTAGACTTGAAGAGAAAAAAACTCCAACTGTTTGAAACTGTAGAGCTGAATCACGCAGCAGTATCTTTCTTGCTCCGCGCCCCTTCTCTCTCTTCCTGGTGTTCTTAGTATTGTTTTTTTGTCCGTGTTGTTGAGACGAGTCTTTGCCGCCATTTACACACTCATACCTTTGCTTCCCAAGCTTCCAACATTCGAACCATGGCAGACAAAACAGTAAAAGGTATACATCTCCTTATCTCTATTACACATCACATGAAGTATAGACATCTCGTTATTGAGATAACTATGTTCTTTGATTATTATTTTATTTTTTTTTTTTGTCTGCAAATAAAACTTACCAACAGGTGATGAGATTGTAGCAGTAATTACTAGAGATTACATTAGCCTCATCCTTCAAAGAATGGAAGTAGAATATATGATCGACGGTCTCCGTGGGAGGTTAGAGACTAGAGACGATGTCGCTTTCCAGCACTAGACGGCGTTAACACACTTTTGTTTGCCTTGGGGGGATGAATCTGTGGTCCACCTGACACAGCCGTCCTCCGTCCACACACACACTAGGGTTTGGGCCCGAAAACAACTTTTCGAAGTGATGGGTTTTCTCTACGAGCTGCCCCCCTCCATGGCTCCATGTATAATGTTGTGCTTTTCTTTTTTCTTTTCATGTATCATTGCTCATTTTGCTCATCGGTTGGAGCATGAATGGAATGGATGGAGGCCAGTATATCTATATACAAAAGTCAATTAGAGAAGAGAGAGAGAATGTTTTAAATCGAGAGTTGAGATTAGATTGATATTGATGAATGAAGATTCCACTGCGTCACACTCACACCAACCGAGGTCAAACTCAAACTGATGACTCTCCTTTATCTTTTAAGCGCTGATATCGGTGGAGAAGAGAAGAAAGGTTGGCTCGGCCGCCCTTTATCCAAGAGAAAATTTTCTAGTTACAGAGAGAGAGAGATAGAATTGAGAAATTGTTATGGTACCCTTTTACTTTTACCTGTTTCAATGCACTTAACAATTGTTCATTGTTAACTGTTAACTTATATCCGGTATAAATTGTTTGTTTGTTAAATCACTAATGTTATATAAATATGTCGCAAGGCATTAAACTAATGTGCTGAAATGCTGCTGCATCACCACCACCGTTGGATCAAACCCATCTGTTAAAACTAAAAGGGATGATCCTCGAAATTAAGTTTTGTCTCATTAGAACATGCTAACTAGCTAAAGATAAGATTGAAAATCATAGTATACACTCCCTAGAATCTTGCATGTAAGACGCGTGTTAATAGTGTTGAGCTGAATTAGCATATATTTGAATATGGGGAAGCATTGATACCAAAGAGTGAGGACTGGTCTGGTCAGACAGCTGTCGAGGGAAAGGGGCGAATGGCCCGTCACCATCATAACCTTAGGGTCCTGGTTCATGGAACCGTGACTTGTACTCCACTCACTCTCTCTCTCTCTCTTCTCTTCCCCCGTCGCTCACAACTCACAGCCTCATCTATATATTTATATTGTTTATCCAGTTTATCCTATTATATTATAGTAAGCCGCTAAGCCCTAACCTCAAATCCGATATCATCTGACATCTGTAGGGCTCTTGGCCCTACCGAAAAAAGAGTGCATATCTATCGAAGTAGGATCTTTTGCCCACGTATGTTATCGCAGTTATACATAGAAAATATCTCATCATCTGTAGATGTTCTCATGGGGATAATGAGTTATAGATAGACATGGGCAGGAGATTCGAACTCGTATCTAAATCCTAATACGGAATTTTGCCTTTTTTTTTATATATATATACAAATTTGCATTTCCATCCAAAGTCTCCCAATCTGGCAATGTCCCAACTGTATAGGGTGGACCCCACTTAGGTCCTTCCGTTGGTTATCTCTATTGCTCTACATACAATCGACAAACGACAATTCATTCCCATCTATCCCACCCAATCAATAAACCATGTGCTGCTTATCGCCCTCTCGGGACTACCACAGGGCACAGGCACACACACTCTACCATTGAGTCATTGAGGTCGAGCCCTCTCTTCAATTATCGATTTGTCATGCTACCTCCGACTCCGAGATTGAATTTCCACTCTCGGAGACAGAGATTTCGAATTTCATTCGCACAAGAAGATGGATGTTTGGACCATTCTTTGTGGGGAAATCTGATTTCACTACGTCCACTCTCCAGTCCGGTTAAGAACCCAGCGAGAGAGAAAGAGAAAGAGGAGTTTTTTTTGGTTAGATGTCTCGGAGGGAGGCAATTGATTGCACTGAATGGTCAGATTGGAAAAATCCGGAACCGGTCACATGACTGGTTCCGTTTTTCTCTCAAATCATTTTTTTTTTTGCCAAAACAGTTGATTGTGGTCAGTAAAACGTTGAACCAGCCAGTTAATTGTTCTAACCGTTCAAACGGTTTTGACTATTTACTAATTTTTTAATTTTATTATTTTTTTATCAGAATGAGTCAACCGTTTGAATCAAATGGTCAGACTATTTGAACCAATAACTGGACCCTTGACCTATTCTGATGTAATCCTTTCTGGTCACATACCAATTTTTTGTGGTGTATCAATTTTTTTGGCTAAGTATCTCGTCATTTGACTTGCTCCCAGGAGATGATGGTGGAGCTCCCTGGTGTAGCGCAACCCAATTGCCCTCTGCATGAGGTGATTTTCTCTCTTTTGTAGGCGGTGGGAGCTGAGGGACCTGCGAGAACTCCATCTTTTCCTCATCTTTGTAGGCGGCAGAAGCTGAGGAACCTGGGAGAACTAAATCAGAGGACCCGGGGGTATTTTCTCGGCGGAGACTCTCCGATGCCTAAGTTAGCATTCTAATTGTAGGGAGCTTGGAGAGAAATGAAAGAGCTAGAGAGCAGGGATTACCTCCATTTTTTCATTCTCTCCCCTTTGTCTTTGGGGGTCGGAGTCCATATATAGTGGTGTCCTGTCAAATCAGGCGCAACAGCCTCTGTCAAGTCAGGCATAACCGCCTCTTTCTCTTTGCCACAGCCGTTACTGCAAAAGCTGAGATGGCAAGTGCAGGCGGCTGCTGCAAAGTACGGCTCTGCCAGTCAAGGGACAGCTCTTAGGACTGGCAGGCACGGTGCCACCTAGCGAGAGACGTGGGCGCAGGTCTCCAGATCTGTTAGGTACGATTGTCATGCAGGAGATCTTTCTACGATACGCCGAGCTACCCCTAAGTGTCGAGCTACCTGTAAGCACCGAGCTGCCCCTAAGTGGCGAGCTCTTCGTAAAACGCCAGGCTGCCTACGGAGTGGCCAGCTGCCTGTGGCGAGTTGCCTATGTCGAGCTGCCCCTAGCTATACCGAGCTCCTCGAGCTATGCCGAGTTGCTTGTGGCGAGCTCTACCGAGCTACCTGTGGTGAGCCATGCCAAGCTCTGTAAGTGGCAAGCTCTACCGAGCTACCTGAACTTCTCGAGCTGCCCAATTGTCAAGAGACTGCACTTGGTTTGCATGAGGTGTCACAATTTCACTAGAGGGCCAAATCCGCCCTCATCATTTGCCCCCCACTCCTGAGCTGAGAGTAACTTAGCGAAGGGAGTAGATTTCTTCTTTTGGCCCATAAGTCGACAAGCTAGTAAGTGCTGATCCAATTCCTTAGGCTTTGGGAGCTGCCTGTATGTGGCGAGCTGCTTATCAATGGCGAGCTACCTATAAGGCAAGGAGGTCTCCCGCTAGTTCAGTAATGTAGCCCTTAGGCTCTAGGGGCAACTTATAGTTCACTTTTGCTAATTTTGTTCATGCTGAGGAAGTGATTGGGTATTTAGCAATAGTGTGGCCCGTAGGCTTTGGGAGCGACTTGTAATCCACTCTTCTTGACTTTGCCCATGCCGAAGAGGTGACTGGGTCTTAAGCAGTAATGTGGCCCATAGGCTTTGGGAGCGACTCGTAGTCTACTCTTCTTTGACTTTGCCCATGCCGAAGAGGCGATTAGGTCTTAAGTAGTAATGTGGCCCGTAGGCTTTTGGGAGTAACTCATAGACCACTCTTTTTTTACTTTGCCCGTGCCAAAGAGGCGACCAGGTCTTAAGCAGTAATGTGGCCCGTAGGCTTTGCTTGTGAGGTGCTGAACTGACCAGGTGTTGAGATACCTGTGAGGTGTTTGGCTGACCAGGTGCTGAGTTACCTGTGAGGTGCCGAACTGACTAGGTGTTGAGCTGCCTGCGAGGTGCCGAGCTGACCAGGTGTCGAGCTACCAATGAGGTGCCGGACTGACCAGGTGTTAAGCTACCTGTAAGGTGCCGAGCTGACCAGGTGCCGAGCTACCTGTAAGGTACCAAGCCGATCAGGTCGGTGCCTTAGAGCTATGATTGTGCTGCATCAGCTTCGTAATGCCGGTCACCCACTCCTACAAGAAGCTACTAGGAGCTCGACCTTCGGGGGTAGCACTACTAACTTTAGGTCGCCAGTTCACACGGGAGCCTTGGAAGGCTCGACCAGTAAGGGCACCTATGTAGTCTGTTGGCCGCCAACTCCCGCGGAAGCCACGAAGAGCTCATCTTTGTAGGGGGGACTTTGCGAAGAGGACTATGAGGCTTTAACTGAATTGAAAGTAAACTTAGCCTGTTAACCCCCTGCGTAGTCTTTGAGTTCATAAAAAATGTAAACTATAAAGCGATAGCTTCAAATTCTAAAAAGTGAGGACTTAGCTTTCTAGGAAAAGAGGACTTAGCTTTTGTAGGATGAGAACTTAGATTTTTGTAGTGTTTTCCCACAGACAGCGCCAATTGATGTAACCGTTTCTGGTCACATGCCAATTTTTTATGGTGTATCAATTTTTTTGGCTAAGTACCTCGTCATTTGACCTACTCCCAGGAGAGGATGGTAGAGCTCCCTGGTGTAAAGCAACCCGGCTGCCCTCTGCATGAGGTGATCTCATCTCCTTTCTAGACGGCAGGAGCTGAGGGACCTGCAAGAACTCCATCTTTTCCTCACCTTTGTAGGCAGTGGGAGCTGAGGAACCTGCGAGAACTGAATCAGAGGACCCGGGGGTATTTTCCCGACGGGGACTCTCCGATGCCTAAGTTAGCATTTTGATTGTAGGGAGTTTGGAGAGAAATGAGAGAGCTAGAGTGCAGGGATTGCCTCCATTTTTTCATTCTCTCCCCTTTGTCTTCAGGGGTCGGAGTCCTTATATAGTGGTGTCCTGTCAAATCAGGTGCAACAACCTTTGTCAAGTCAGGCGTAACCGCCTTTGTCTCTCTGCCACAACCGTTACTGCTAGAGCTAAGGTGGTGGGTGCAGGCGGCTGCTGCAAAGTACGGCTCTGCCAGTCAAGAGACAACTCTCAAGACCGGCAGGCACGGTGCCGCCTAGCGAGAGACATGGGCTCATGTCTCCAGATCTGTCAGGTACAGTTGTTCGGCAGGAGATCTTTCTGCGATATGCCGAGCTGCCCCTAAGTGCCAAATTGCCTATACCGAGCTACCTATAAGCGCCGAGCTGCCCTAAGTAGCGAGCTCTTCGTAAGACACCAGGCTGCCTGCAGAGTGGCCAGCTGCCTGTGGTGAGCTGCCTATGCCGAGCTGCCCCTAGCTATATCGAGATCCTCGAGCTATGTCGAGTTGCTTGTGGCGAGCTCTGCTGAGCTGCCTGTGGCGAGCCATGCCGAGCTCTGTAAGTGACAAGCTTTGTCGAGCTGCCCGAACTTCCCGAGCTTCTTGATCTACCCAATTATCAAGAGACTACACTTAGTTTACATGAGATGCCAGGTATCATAATTTCATTGAAGGTCCAAATCCACCCTCATTAGATTCGATCACCGATTAGTTTTTAAAATTCATGGAGGCAATGAAACAAAGGTGTTACGGTAATTGGTCTGGACCGCTTGGTCTAAGTGCATTGTAAACCCGAATCTACCACCGATAGGTGCTATCACTAAGGAAACATCAACCTCCGGAACAAATGGCAAATGCTGATATAATCATATTATCATATAATTATTATTCAACTTACCCAAAGCGGGTTTAAAAAAAAAAGAAATTTTCCCAAAGCGAATTCCACCCACACTTACGGATGATTTCCTACTCATTTTTTCTACCCACTCTCTACTCGTTCTGAATTGGAGTCACACGTACAATTTGAAAAGTTATCGCTAATTTATTTCGTTCGTCAATAACCTCACTAGAGTTATGGGTCTCACTCCCATCTCATGACCAATGCTTCAAAAACCGTTTTTGATTCAGGTTGTGGGTCATTAACTTCACCCTTCGGTATTTATGTAGTGTACGAGTTTTGTTAAGCAAAAGTTAAACAATAGAAATACATAAGATTACATAATTGTTTTATATTTTAACTTTTTAATAAACAATTTTTGATCGGTTTTGGTTTAGCAATTTTCTAACCTGACTAAGTTAGGTTAGTTTCGGTTTGGCCATTTGTAAGTTGACTAAAACTAAATCGACCTGACCATAAATATATATTAATATTTTATGTTTTATATTTAATTTTTTTTAATACAGGAAAGTAGGAAAATTCTCATATTTCTCAATCTAAAATATTTTGTATCATAAATTTATTTTTAATAATATCACTATAATTTGTGAAATTTAAATTTAATTTTTAAGTTTAAATATTTTGAACAAACAAACGAAACCGAAAATAGACCCAAACCAATACAACCCGAGTTGGCAGGTTTTTACTAATCATCAATCGATTTCATGTGACAAAATCCTGACTTGACCAAATCAATTTCGTTGGTGAAACAACCTGCAATTGAACTGAACCAATCATAACACTCCTAATTTCAGCTAAATTTATAGTGTAATTTCTAATAAATAACAATAGTTTAATCTCAAATAATTATTGAAAATATATAGCAAAAATACACAATCATTGAAAATAAATTTATAATGAAAATATAATATATATATTTAATAAATATACAATAACTAAAAATAATAATAAATACTAAAAATATACTAAATTAGTCGATAAGTAATGTAATCTCAAATAATAGTTTAATCTCTATAAATTATAAAAAATATATAATTACTAAAAACAAATTTATAACAATACTAAAATACAATAAATTAAATTTCAAAAGTTAAATAATAGTTGTTTAATCTCCAATAATTATTGAAAATTTTCTATTAAATAGAAAAACAAAAATAGATTTATAAATTATTATTGAAGATATATTTATCAAAATATAAAATAAATAATTACTAAAAATAAAATAAATTTCAATTTTAGTATATATATAAATATATAATGAATATACATTATTATTACAAAATTATTACTAATAAATTTAATTTTGTTGAAAGTTATTTCCTATAATTGTTAATTGATATGAGTGGAATTAGTTATTAACAATATTATTTAGTTATTAAAATAATATTATAATTTCAAATTTTAAAATATTAATTATTTATTAAAATTTAATAATCCATAAAATTACAATTTTACTATTATTACATAATGTGTTATTAATTTTGTAAAATATTAAAATATTATTAACATGAATATTATGAAATTTAATATAATTATTTTTTACTTTGAAGAATGTTTTTTAATTTATTACATAATTTTGTTATTTTAACTGTTTAAAATTTAGTAATTTTAAATATTTCGTTATTTGAATATTTAAATAAGATGTAAAATATTTTAAAATTTTCATTATTTGAATTTTATTTATTTTAATGTTATTTACATAATATTAAATGTTTTTATATAATCATTTAGCCATTTTTAATGTTTTTATATTTATGATATTTAGTTATTGAAATATTGAAATAATATTTGTTTTTTAGTGTTAATTTTTTACTATTTGAATAACATTTAAATTGAATAATTCCGAAAATTATAATTTATATTATTACTACATATTTTCATGATGAATTTTGTAAAAATATAGAATTATCAATAATATGAATATTATTTAACCTATTATAATTATTTTTTTGTGTTTTGAATAAATATTTTAAATTTAGTATATAATTTTGTTATAATATTTAAATAATTTTGAAATTTATAATTGAAACTTTCTTTAGATAGATATAGATAAAAAGTGTGAGAGAGGATAAATAGGAATTAGAGGTAGTTTAGGAGAGAATCTCTCTACTAAATTAGAGATAATTTAAGAGGTAAATAGGAAATAGAGATAATTAGGAGATAAATAGGAATTAGAGACAATTTAGGAGGGAGTGGGGGAAATTGTGCCACTTGGTTAAACATTAGAAAAGCAAATCCCTCTTTCTTTATGGTTGTTAGAAATAGTTAAGCATATCTTATTGGTTTAATGGATAATTATGTGTAATTAAAAAATAAAAAATTCAAAAAAGTAGATAATTAGATGTAATATATATAATTTTATATTTAATTATATTTTTAAATTTAGTTTTTATTTTTGTATAAAAATGTTAAAAAATGCAATTTAAGACCCAAAAAAACTGTTTTTTTTTTGCAAAAAATAGAAGTGGTGCCTTGAGATGCATGGTTATGGCCTATGGAAGTTTGTACATACATTGAATGTGCAATCTACAACCCAATGACCATGGTGAATGGATAAACATTTCAACCACTCAAATCAGATGATTTTTTACTAGGTAAATGTTTTTTTGACTAAATAACAGATTTCAAGAGAATTAGACCCAAAATCAAGACCAAATGAGAGATTAAATGAATAACCAACCAAATCAATGGTGAGTTAAAAACACTCAATCACACGTCAGTCATGACACCACCTTGAGCCTATTAGTAGTAGTAGCGAGCAGATGGTCCACGTCACCATGCCTCTCCTTGCTCCATTACCCAATATTCTCCTTGACTCTCTCCTCTCCCCTTCGCAACATTCCCATTAAGCCATGTCACCATTCCCAACCCCACTCCCCAATCAATTCCTAAAATCTCTCCCCCCAATCTATATCCACCATCTCATTTAAAATATCCATATTAATTAATAAATAGTTAAATACTGTTAACTCATATTCAATGAATATCATATAGTGTTATTACTGAAAGTTAATAAAGACAGTTAGTAAATTATCAAAAAATAAATAATCTTATTAATATAGTTAATAAATTACCAAAAATTAATAAATACTGTTATTATGAACTCATCATGACTTTTTAAATTGTTTTGGGTAAATTCTGTTATACTCATGTTAATTAACAACATTTTATAGAAATTGAAAACTCTTTAACTAATTTCTATAAATTTAATAATTTCATTTAAAAATTAATAAAAAGTATACAATTTTAGTTATTTCTATTATTATAGTTAATAATGGAATGTAGATAGGGGAATACGATATTATAATGTTGGAAAATAAATTTATTAATTAATTTATATTAGAAAATAAAAGACAAATTAGTGTTATTTTGTTATTAATTAAAAATTTAAAATATTTTTCAACAAATCTCCATAATTAAACAAATATAATAACTTTTCAAAAATTTTCATAAAATAACATTTTGAAAATTAAAAGATATAATATTGTTGGAAAAGCTTTGAAAGTTTATTTAAAATGTATCAAATAATTATTGAAAATTATTAGAATATTTTAGAAATTTTAGGAAAATTTATTACACTTGATAGATTTTGGAAAACTATTGAAAAATTATGTAATTTTCAATGTAATATTGAAAATTATTAAAGATAAATGAGTATGGAAAATGGAAACTATAATTTGAATCAATAATTACACAAATTATTAAGATAAGTTAGTATAATATTGGAAAATGAAATTATTGATTAGTTTATATTAGAAAATATAAGATAAGTTAGTGTAATTCTGTTAGTAACCATTTAAAAAAATAAATTATTTAATAACATTTTGAAAATAAATTTAAATACATTTTCAAAATTACACAAATGTAATTAATTTTCTAAAATTTTCATAAAATTACATTTTTGAAAATTAAAGACAAATTAGTATACCTTTAAAAATTTACCATGTGGTTGATACTAAGTATATCCTTTTGATCATTTTTCATCAAATTGAATATTGGGTTCACAAGGAGTGAGTGTCTTGCCTTGAACTCACCCAACACTAGGGATAGGGCAAGGAAAATTCGAGGATTCCCCATCCTTGATGAGTGGGTGCCTTTCCCTGAACTCGCCTGACACTGAGAACGAGGCGGTCATGACCGAGCCAAGCCAAGGTCGAATAGCTCGGCTTGTGGCCACCCCAAACTACTACCATAGATGTTCACTTTTATGGAAGTAAAGTATTTTTATGAAAGCACTTTTATAAAAGTACTTTACAAAAGCAATTTTGTAAAATTACTTTTATACAAAGCACTTTTATAAAAGTAAATTTATGAAAAGTACTTTTGTGAAAATAAAGTACTTTTATAAAAATATTTTTATGAAAGTACTTTTATAAAAAACACTTTTACGAAAATACTTTTATAAAACATCTATGCCAATTGATAAACATTGACTGTCGGCCATCCACTGATAAACATCTATGCAACATAGGGCACTTGTCAGTCTGAAAAGAATTCTTTCTTATAAAAAAATGTATTTGGTTTATAGCAATATTTTCTTATTTTACGTATATTTACCCATTTTTATTCATTTTAGAATTTCATATTGAATAAAAATGAGAAACAATGATAATTAAACCAAACATGGCCCTATATTCCAAATTGCACTGATTTTCTCGTACATTGGACTTGAGTTAATAGTGGGTGCATCATGGATCATGGATCATGGATTTCCCGGTCGGCCGTGTCCTAACAAAACCAAAGTGCCATTGCCTATTTACCTTTATTCTTCTTCTTTTGCATTACTTTAACCACAGAAAATAAATAGAAAGATTTATGGAAGGTGAAGGGACGTAGCCTGTCACTGTCTCGATATATTCTTGTTTGGTGCCTTTTGTCTTTTAATTCGATGAAATTGAATGTAGCAGGACCACCACATGCCAACCATAAACCTTATTTGGATTTATTCCATTCCTCACTTCTCAGTGGAGAGGTCAGAACCATAAACCTTATTTTTACTTTTTACTTCTTCAGCGGTATAACTTGATCACCGGCAGGTGAGTATGACTGTATTAGTATGAATCACTAGCGTTTTCAATGGACTCCAAAAAAAATTAATATTGGATTTGGATGCTGGAATTTGCATTCGATTAATAATGGGATTGGATGAAGATTTAATCTCATCTATTCAATTTCAATTTGATTAAAATCTGAATTTGATAAAATATTTTATATATATTTAGATAGATAGAGAGAGAGAATAATTATATATATATATATATAGATATTATATAAAGTTATATAAAATTTATAATTGATAAATTTAATATTTAATATTTATAAATATTTATTATATATAAATTAAAAATAATTAATTTTTTAGAACTTTTTTAATTTAATTTTTGGTCATATTAAATTTAATAGGATGGTTGTGGATTAAATCCAAATCCCATCTGAAATTGGACATAATAATGAGATGCAATGGATGTAGTTGGATCCAATTCAATTACATCCCTATGAATCATCCCTCACTTTGACGTATATAGGGCTTTCATAGTACATCACAACCATTCCTATACATGGATGCTAGTGGGGACCCAGGATTTGTTAAAGAAAGCTAAACAATAAAATACATAATTACAAAAATATAATAAATAATAAAAATATATTAAGTTAGTCAATAAATATTATAATCTCAAATAATAGTTTAGTTTCTAATAAATATCAATGAATATATTAGAATAAAAATACAATAAAAACAATAAATTAAATTTAAAAGTTAAATAACAGTAGTTTAATATCCAATAATTATTAAAAATTTTCTGTTAAATAACAAAACAAATATAGGTTTATACATAATTATTGAAAATATATTTACCACAAGAAACTATAAATAATTGCTGAAAATACAATAAATATTAATTTTAGTATATATAAATATATAATAAATACAGATTAAGATTTTATGATCATTATTAGTGAATATTGTCTTTTTGAAATTTATTTTTATAGAATTATTAATTGATATAAGTGAATTTGGTTATTTAAAATGTTATTTAAATAATATCATTATTTATTTTTTTTAATTTTAATAATTTTTGAATTTAATAATCCATAAAGTTATAATTTATACTATTATTACTTATTACATAATTTAATTATTAATTTTTTAAAATATTAAATTATTATTTATTTGAATATTATGTTACCATTATTTTTATTTTTAAGATTTTTTATTTTATTGCATAAATTCATTGTTTTAACTATTTAAAGTTTAGTTATGTTAAATATTTCGTTATTTAAAATATTTATTTATTTAAATATTTAAATAATATATAAAATATTAAAAAATATTCATTATTTAAAATATTTGTTTTTGTATATAGTTATTTAGCTATTTTTAGTATTTTATTATTTTTTAATGTTAAATTTATATTATTTGAATAACATTTAATTTGAACAATTTGGAAAATCATCATTTATGTTGTTAGTACATATATAATTTCTTGATGAATTTTGCAAAAATATAAACTATTGATAATATGAATATTATTAAATCTATCATAATTATTTTTTGTGTTTTCATAAATATTTTAAAGTTATTATATAATTTTGTTAGAATATTTAAATAATTCTTAGTTTTTTTTTTTATTTAAACTTTCTTTAGATAGATAAAAAGGTGGGGAAGAGGATATATAGGAATTAGAGATAATTTGGAGAGAAACTCTTTAGTAAATTAAAGATAAGTTATGAGATAAATAGAAATTGGAGATGGTTTAGGAGAAGTGGGGGTGGTAGGACTCCGGATCTCTTGTCTATGTCTACGTACAACACAGTACCCCCAAAAATTGGAAACATCTCTCTGTGCATAATACTATATAGAAAGATGAGATGTTCTCCATGTGTGGCTTCGATGTTATGTGGTTAGACATGGACAGAGTTTTATCTATATCTATCCTAAGAGCACAGGGAAGTTTTGTCATGTTTTTTCTCACAACAATTGGGTAAGACCGTAAGAGTAT
This sequence comes from Nelumbo lutea, assembly GCF_056320005.1. Classification (NCBI taxonomy): domain Eukaryota; kingdom Viridiplantae; phylum Streptophyta; class Magnoliopsida; order Proteales; family Nelumbonaceae; genus Nelumbo; species Nelumbo lutea. Next base: position 38,361,170 of record NC_142686.1, on the reverse strand, counting down.
TGAAACTTATTTATGTTTATAGACTATTAGTTTCATCTGTTGTTGGTTAAGTTTTCTCTTTTCCAAGGTGAGCTTCATATCTTTGTTAGTCTCTCTGATATCTTTGGTTCTACATTTCTGGTTTGTGGGTGTGTTCCTGTTCATCGGTGCTTCCTACTTTTTTTGTGTCTCTCTTGATTCTCAGGTATTTTCCCTTTTGGGGGTTTCTTTCCCTTGTTGTAGAGTGCTCTTCCCCCTTTGTAGAGTTCTTATTCTTTTTCTTCAGTTGCTCTGTTGTTTGTAGATAGGATGGATGATACTACAAAGTCGAGGGCATGATTTTGATGATTTGAACTTAGAGTTTGCCCAAATGCTGCAAGACAATACTGATCAAGCTGTAGAACTTTTTGGTGTAAGTGATATCATTACATACGAAGTGAAAAGTGTGTGGAGGCTCTATCTTATACATCGGTTATTCCCTCGAATCTCCATTCCTCTTCAGGATCTCATAAATAGAGCCTATGCTAGTTGGGGCTTTAGTAGCAATAGTTTGATGGTTTGGTCGTTGAGTAAGGGCTATTATTGGTTCAGATTTCACTATAAACAAGATTTAGACAACATTCGAAATAACGGTCCATGGGTGATTTTTTATAAGTGGCTCTTATTAGCAGAATGGAGGGAAGGAAGAACACAGGGACAATGGGTTTTAAACAAATGTTCAGGTTTGTATCCAGATTCATAACCTCCCTTATGAATTAGTTAGACAGGATATTGGGGAAAGAATCAGAACAACATTTTTGGACGGTTTAAGTATTGAGTTAATTAGGGAATTTATTATAATGAAGGAGGTTATCAACATTGATCGTCCTTTGAAAGTAGAAGGTTTCATTACTTCTAATGTTTGGGTTGTCTATAAGTATGAGAACCTGCTAGGAGTGTGTTACTTTTGTGGCCGTCTAGGACATGGTTATCATCGGTGTGTGTTGGGAACTCAACACCCAACCAACTTGAAAGAGTATTTTGCTACTCATCCTATGAACTTTTATGGCCCTTGGTTGAAACTAGAAAATCTGTTCCAACCAAAGTGGCAACCGCCTGAATTTCAAACTTACATGCAAACCTAAACAAGGAACCGACAAAATCTGAGAAGTGTTCATGGTGAAAGTGGTGAAAGTGACAGGGGCTTTGGTGGTACTAGTTGGGGAGATAGTGCATCTTCGAAAACTATGTACAGCATTGCATTTATAAAAGAAGCAGAGAGGAAGTTAGACTTGCTTCTACGGAGAGAGGAAATAATGTGAGTTTAAAATTCTAGAGTTAACTGGCTGACCCATGGGGACTGAAATACTAGATTTTTTTTCATAATGCGGCTATAAAGAGAGTTAAAACTAGAGTTTTGAAACTAAAAAACAAAGATGGGGAATGGATGGAAGGTGAGGAGAGCATCAAGAAGATCTTTATGGACCACTTTGAGGAAACTTTTACTTCATTAAATCCAATGGAGGAGGATGTGGAGGCAACCCTAAGAAACTTGCACCCAACAATATCAGATGAGGATAAAAGGGAAGTATCAGATGAAGAAATTCACCAAGCCCTCCTTCAAATGTCTCCTAGGAAAGCAACGGGTCCGGATGGCTTCCCGAACTTTCTCTTTCAAAAGTTCTGGGGCCTTATAAAGGATGACATTGTGAAAGAGATTAGGTATATTTTTTAGAGAAGAGATTTAGATGCCAATGTGAATTCTTCCTTTATCACTCATATTCCTTAAAGTGATGAATCAAGAGTCAGCCTCTCAGTTCCTCCCAATTAGCCTATGCAACTCTATTTACAAGATAATAGCAAAAATTTTAGCAAATAGGCTAAAATGCAAACTAGAGAATCTTACCTCTGAGAATTACTATTTTAAAAATCGGACCAGATCGGACAGTCGGACCGAAAAAACCGGGAATCGGTCACCTGACCGGTTCCATTTTCCTCTAAAACCGCTTTTTCCCTCAAAATTGTTGATTTTGGTCAGCAAACCGTTGAACCGTTTGATTAACCATTCGAACGGTTTTGACCGTTTTTCAAATTTTTAATTTTTTTTGTTAGAATGGGCCAGCCTTTCGAACCAGTAACCAGACCCCTAACCGGTTTGTTTTTAAAAACCATGCTGAGAATTAAAGTGAATTCATTCCAAGAAAAGTGATTTTGATAACATTCATCTACTCATGAAGTATTGCATTATATATATGAGTCACTCAAAAGCAAAAAAAGGAATGATGGCTATAAAATTAGACATGAGCAAGTCCTATGATAGGGTGGAATGGTGTTTCCTTGCAAAGGGTCATGGAAAAATTGGGTTTTGGCCAAAGCTGGATAAAGTGGATAATGAAGTGTGTTTCTTTGTCTTGTATCAAATCCTAGTGAATGGCTCTCCATCAAAGAAAACATGGCCTCAAATAGGGCTAAGACAAGGAGACCCCTTTTCTTCTTACTTATTTCTCCTTTGTTCAGAAGTTGTCTCTTCTCTTCTGAATGGTTTAATTAGTGACAAAAGGCTTTTTGGGGTAAAGATTTGTAGGCAGTCTCCAGTGATCTTTCACTTGTTTTTTGTAGATGATAGCTATATCTTTGCCAAAGCTGATATGAAGGAAGGAGGGACTCTATTGGAAGCCATCTCTCTGTATGAAAAAGCCTTCGGTCAACATGTGAACTATTCCAAATCATCTGTAGATGATAGCTATATATATCTTAGACTCATGAGAATACTGGCTTCCATGCTCTATATTAAAAAGGTTGATAAACCTTTTGTTTATTTGGGGACTTTTCCTATGATAAACATAAGAAAGTGTCATCTTTTTGACTACTTGACTGATAGAGTTACAAGTAAAGCAAATGGGTGGAGAAGTTCCCTTCTCTCTTAGGCCGGGAAGGAGGTTTCTTCTTAAATCGGTAATCATAGTCATCCCCACCTATTGCATGTCTTGCTTTCTTTTGTCAAAAAAAAAAAAAAAAAAACTTGTGATAGCATTAGGAAAACTCAAATGAAATTCTAGTGGGGGGACACAGAGGAGAAGGGAAAGATGAGATGAATATCTTGGGAGCAATTAAGAAAAAATAAGAAGTCTTGGTTTCAGAAATCCTCATGATTTCAATCTAGCTCTCCTCTCAAAGCTAGTCTAAGGGTCTATTCTGATTCTTATAGCCTTTGGGCTCGTACAATGAAAGCCAAATATTTCCCAAATAATCAATTTTTAAGAGCCAGGGGAAGAAGATGGCAATCTTGGGAATGGAAAAGTGTTCTAGAAGGGAGGGGAGCGATTGAGAAGGGAGTTCTTTGGAAAGTAAATAAGTTTTCAAACATTAGGATCTGGGATGACCTGTGGATCCCATGCTTAGAAAATTTTAAACCTATTGGGCCAAGGCCATGGCCTGGGAGCCCTGTGGTGGTAGCTGATCTAATTAACCAGGCCACCAGGACTTAGGACTTAGGCCCCGTTCGCTTTTTGGTAAGTTATTTATTCAGGTAAATGCATTTACTAAGGTAAGTAGTGTTTCTAAGGAAAGACTTACCCAGATAAATGCATTTACCCGTGTTCTTTTATTTCCCATTCAAACAAAAGAATGACCATTTTAGCCATAAAAATCCATTATTACAAGGGGCATTTTTGTCCCATTCAAGTGTTGGTAACTTTTCTCCAAGGCGGGAAAGTTATTTACCCACCTAAGAGATGGGTATAAGTTATACAAAGGAAAATAAACTTTTCCTGGTCGCCACATAAATCTGAAAAAAGAACATGGGATTTTTGGTCCCCCTCTCAAAATCCAAAAAAAGAAGCCCCCCTAAATGAAATTAAACTCTATCTTCCCCACATCTATTGTAGATAAAATAAATGAAATTGATCTTGCTGAATGTTGTGGAAGATCCCAATTGAATCCAAAATTGTGCACTTTCTGTGTAAATGTTGCTTGAACTGCATAGCAGTCAAAGACACCCCGTATAACAGGAAAATAACTTCCTCTCCTGTGTGTGAAAGATGCAACGAGTTTGAAGAGTCCATTCTTTACGCGTTGGTTTATTGTCATAAAGCGAGAAGCATTTGGTTGGGGGTTGGTATTGGTATTGATGTATTTCAACTCAGTCATGCTATCAGTTTTGACAAATAGTTCTTGCTTCTGTTAAACGAATTTAGTTCAAAAAATTCAGAGATTTTAGCTAGATGTGCTATTTGTTTATGGGAAATTTGGAAGGATCAAAACGCCTTTTATTTTGAGAAAATAGATTCTAATCCTCTGGATGTGATTGCTTCATTTCGCATATCTATAATTCAGAGATCTCAGATCTGGCCTCTAAGATTGGTAAGCTCTTCAGTGGTTGAGGGTGCTTCAAAGCCCAATCCAGCTTTTTGGTCACCACCGAGATTAGGCTTTTTCAAGGAAAACGTGGGTGGTGTTTTTTCTGAACTCAAATAAAGCTTCCATGGGCATAGTGTTCAAAGATGAAGTAGGAGTGTGTATTCTAGCAAAATTTGGTCCTGTGCAAGGTTCTTCTGCTCTAATAGCTGAAGCAAAGGCCTTAATTGAAGCAGTGGAAACTACTATTGATATGAAGATGGAAACAACTCTTTATGAATTTGACTGCAATACACTGGTAGATAGTGTGCATGCTGATGAAAACTCCTGCCACAGAGACTTGATTTATTTATATTTAGATTTAAAGACACTGATTCATGGCATATCCTTTTCTTTTGGTTGGGCTCCTTGCTCTACAAATGGAGTGGCTTATAAACTAGCTATCCAAGGTCTCTCGACCCAGAAATGTTATGTGGATTCTATGCCCAGATGACTATCGGATGCTATTTGTTGTGATGATCCTGTTAAGAAGTTCTAGTGTTGTGGTTTTTTTTTTTTTTCTAGTTTTTCTGTTTCTTCTCTTCTGGCTCTCTGCTGCTTTATTGTTGTTTGTTACCACAGTTTGTTGCTTTGTCATTGTGTTCTGGCTTGAATGAATTGAATTTTCCACAAAAAGTAGGAGTTTTTATAGTTCAGTCCACCTCAGAAATCTGACCCCCAACCGTATAGCAGTGAGGTAGAGTTGGTGCTAAGGTGGCCAATTCCCCTATTAGGGTCAAGTTGAATTAATCTTTTCGCAGGTCTAATCTAAATTAGGGCAATTATTTCCATGATGTAGTGCAGTCCGTATAAGCTGGAGACAAAATCATACACATCTGGCTCGGGTGCTTATGTTTTTGTCTCCAGCTAATCTGTTCCCGATGTAGTGGGCCAGGCTCAACGGATTCTAGACTTTTTGAACGATAATCACTATTAACCAGACCTCAGTTTCTGATCCGGGAGGCTATTGGTTACAAATAGGATGACCAAATTAAGTGGGGTTATGGGTGTATGACCAAAAAGAGCCAGTCATTTCTTTGAAGGTGAATCTAGATCTTTGGGCAAGGAAGTGGTTACTGGTTCTTAGCTTAATGTAAGTTTTAGGGTCAAGGGGAAGCAAGAAATTCAAGAACCAACGTAGGATAACTGATCAAACAAATCATAATACTCAATTGAATGATGATGAGTCACAGGTAAATAATGCTTTTTATTTAACAAAGCAGAGTACTAAAGAGGCCCTCTCCATATTTTGTTGTGGAATTGTAAAGGTTCAGCTAGAAAATCTTTTTCTCAAAATTTGTTGAATTTTTCTAATAGAATACCTCTTGATTTTAATTTTTTTTTATCAAAGACTAAAGTAGCAGATGATAAAATGGTAATATTAAATAGAAAATTGCGATATTCTAATTATTTTTCTTGTTTCATATGAAGGATTAGTAGGAGCACTAGCTCTTTTTTTGGAAGGATAACTAGTAGTTTATATTTTGAGGTATTCAAAGAGAGGTATATTCTCTTCTCACTTGATTGTTGAGGTGTATTCATGTAAGTCCTTATAATAAATACAAATTGAAGTTCTGGATGGAATTGAAGGAGACTATAGCTGATATGTGTGATCATGAATCTCCTGTGGTTTGCATTGGGGAATTTAATATAGATTTTGGTGCCCAGTGGGAGGAGTATCTAGAGCCTATTAAACTTAACTAGTCTAGGAATACCAAAAAATAAACTAGTCTAGGGGAAAATTTGAAAATGTCTTTTTAAAATTTTGTCTTTTATTTCACTCTCTCTAAGATTAATTTGAAGGGTGGGAACTCAACTTGGTTTAATGGGCAAGTAGGTCTTGCAAGGGAATTTAAGAAACTAGATCGAATATATGTGTCAGTCAATTGTTGGTTACTGCTTAAATCAATTGAGGCTTATATTTACACTAGATGGGGCTCCAATCATAAACCTCTAGTCTTTCTTTTGAATTCAAGCTGTCAAAAGAATAGGCCTAAACATTTTTGGTTTTTTGAAGCTTGACTTTAGGAATGTTTGAGTTTGTTTAAAAATGAATGGAATAAGAAAATTCGGGGTTTTGCAAGCTTCAAGGTGACCTCAAAGTTGGATTTAATAAAAAATTCCAATAAGAAATGGAATAAAGAACATTTTGGTGATTTTAATTTGAAGGTGGATAGGATTAATGAGTTATTAATGAAGTTGTGTAAATTTACTCGCAAAAGAAGAGTGGATTTTAAAGACTCTAGTTCAAATACGAGAAAAAGTGTTAGACTAACATGGATCCTTTTGGTGTTAGAAATTCAGACAGTTGTGGTTCGAAGAGAGTGATAGAAATGCTAGATTTTTCCATTAGTCGACACTTTTTTGGATCAAAGGATGAGGAGGATCAGTCGTGTATTGATCATTATTAAATTGCTAGTCAATTTCTTAAGTCTTACTCATATTTATTTACTAGCAAGAGATCCGAGGCTAATCAAAGCTTCCCCCACTTTTTTGAAAAGGTCATAACTGAAGCTGAGAATGAATTGTTAGTTGGGATGCCAACTAGGGAAGAGGTTTAACAAGTGGTTTAATCATTAGGAGCTCTTAAAGCTCCTGGACCAGATGACATACCTATAGTGGTTTATCAGACTTTTTACGATATCATGGAGGATGATATTTATGAGTTTGTTTGTGAACTTTTTTTTTTTTTTCAAAATAAAAGATTTGTAGGGAGGATTAATAATTACTTTATGTAATATTTTGTAAAAATAATATCCAAAATATTTGCTAGCTGACTAAAACATTTGTTGCAAAAGTGTATATCACCTTATTAGTCAACCTTTGCTCCAGGAACGCAAATTCATGATAATATAGTAATAGCCCAGGAAGTTATACATTATGTTAAGTGAAAAAAAAAAAATTCAAGTGGGGGTCTAATTAATGGTGGTTAATATATTTCAAAGGCTTATGATATTTTAGAGTGGGATTATTTGCAATGGTTAATGGTGGAGTTTGGATTTCCTCTGAATAGTGGGAGTTAATTTGGGCTTGTATTTCTTCTACCAGTTTTTTCATGCATCCTGATTAATGGGCCTTTGGAGGGGCATTTTCAAGTCTCAAGAGGTATCAGACAATTGTCATTTTGTTTTATCCATGGAAGGCTTGTCTAGAGTTATAGAGAAAGCTAATGCTTATGGGAAGTTGGAAGGTATCAACATTGCTAGACAAGCTCCTAAAATCTCTCATTTACTATTTTCTGATGATATGATGTTATTTAGTAAAGTTAATAAAGAGGAAGCAGCTAATTTTTTGGACTTGTTTAAAGAGTTTTTAGGAGCTTTCAGGTAAACCTTGAAAAATCTGGTCTTTGGTTTAGTAAAAACACTCATTCCAAGGGGCAAAAAATGCTTAGGAGACAAATGAAAATGTCATCTATTAGTCGGGATTGTAAATAGCTAGGGGTTCCTTTACTGTGGAAAAAGAGAAAGTTAGAATCTTTAGAATATTTTATGAATAAAATGAGGACAAAATTACCTGTTTGGAAAAAAGCTGTTAATACTATCCACCCTGCAGTTTATTCCTATTTATCGTTGGGTGTGGTTCAGTTTCCTAAAAATTTTTGACTCAATTAAAGAAAATTCAAAGGAATTTCTGGTGGAGAGAGACAACTCAAAAGAAAGTCTTCAAATGGGGTGCTTGGGATAAGTTATGTGCTATAGTAAAAGAGGGAGGATTAGGTTTTAAGCAGATAGAGCTCTTAAATAAAGCTTTGCTAGCTAAGCTAACCTTTAGGTTTCTAAGGGAGTCGGGTTCTCTTTGAACTAAGTTATTAAAAATTTAGTATTTAACTAATAATGGTATTCCTAGAAGAATTTAAGCCAAGGCCTCTCCACCATGGAAAACCCTTGTTAAAGCTTTATGGGATCTATGTCCTTTTTTGGTGTGAAATTTAATCCCCCGTCTAAAATTAGTGTTTAGGACTTTCCTTGGATAAAGTTAGAAGATAAATTTCATTTTCCAATCGCCACCCAGAGAAGAAGACTAGTCTATGGTTATTAAGGACTTACTATCTACTAAATCAGGTTTTTGGAATCGAAATAAACTACTTCAATTCTTCTAGACCAAGATTCAATTGTTTGTGTGAATAGTAAAAATAGTGTTTTTTTTTTTCAGTAAAAAACTTTTATTTAATGGAATGGAGAAACATGAATGTTTTTTTCAACCAATCTTGCCTTTTTGTTTCAAACAGAGTTTGGAAATTGAATCCACCAAAATACAAAATCTTTTTGTGGAGATTGTTGAGGAATTCTTTAGTTACAAAACCTATACTAAATAAGTTGGGCATTCTACCTATTAGTCAGTGTCTTCTTTGTGAATTAGGTGAGAAAATTTTGGATCCATCTTTTTGGTTGTTGTTCTTATTTGTCGAATTTATATGTATTTCCCTAATGTATTCATGTGTTTTTATTTTTTCCTTTGTATTTATGTATTTTCAAAACATATCCATATTCATATTTGTATTCATATAATCTGATATGCCCCGGCCCAAATGGCTGGGGTGGGTTTTCCTTAATCTTAAATGGGACAGGTTGAATACATGAATTTTTTCCCCCAAATCGTGGATGGACAAAGTATAGGGTTTATATACAATTCCAAAAACTTAATCGTAAATTATTAAAATATCTCTAGGTTTAATGTTAATTTCTAAAATACTCCTGAGTATATAAGGTTACTTAGGTTTCCCATTTTCTTCTAATTCTCAAAACCCTTATATGTCTGTTATTTGAATTTTTAACTCACCACAAACTGCCCTAACCTTTATTGATTGCCAATGCTGATAGGACTCCTTCGTTGGTACCAATACTAGTGGGTTCTTTCCTCTCCCGTCACAACCGTTTTAATCCATCACCAGTCACTAATTTGAAGTCCCTCAGTTGGGGTGAGAAAAATTGGGAATTCCTAATTCCTCATCCCAAATGGCAGCAGGAGCAGGATGGGGGATTTTGGCTATGAGGCAAAGACGAGGAGGAGGTGCCCCACTCCATCTCGGCTAGTTAGAATTCCAGGCTGGTTCCAAAGTCTAGAGGCTTACCTTACGAGAACCAACCTAGAGAATCAATCTTACTTAACCTTGATGGAAATGACTTAGTTGACTTTGGTGGAACTAGCTTTGGTAAAAACTTGTTTTGAAATAAATCCCAAAATACTTCTAGAATGTATAGATTTGAACCCAAAGACTCATGGTTACAAAGATTATGGTCTCACTTGATCATTGGGTCACTTAAGTGATTTGATCTTTTTCTTTTTAATTTAGTATTTGAATGTGTATAAAAGTTATGTAAAAGGTAAATGCTTGCAAAATCTAAATTATAATGATAAGTTTTGAATTATATACTAATATATTATGATAATCTTCAAATTAAATCACTCAATTTAATCAATAAAGGGAATATGAGTTGAACTATAATGATAATCTACACCTCTCATGTGATCTACCATGTTGAAACCATATTTTCTCCTCAGGTGTGCATTGGGAACATCTCCCTATGATTCTATGAATGATAACATGCACACATTTGCAGTAAAATAAAACATCTAGGGCTGTGTTTGGTTGCAATGCAAAAATTTGCATTGATGCAAAATCATGCCAGTGCAGATGATTTGAGCGTAAATTCTGATTTATTTTTGCTTCAAAATTTAGCTTATTTTATTTGATTACAGTACAAATAAAATAAATTATAACATGAAACAGAGCAAAAGTAAAATCCAAAACAAAATTAAACAAAAATTTACATTTTTTTTTCATTTACACTTCCAAACATTTATATTAATGCAAATAAAATTACAAGGCAGCACTAAATACAAAAGTTCTTGAATGCACGACTGAAAGATGTTGTGACGAGGTTAGTGTGAGTGCTTTTTGAGGAATCATAAAGAGAGGAATCATAAAGAGCACGAGCCACCGGACACCGGTTCACCAACAACACTTCCGTGCTCCAACGGCAAACCGTCGACAGTCCATTCAGCACCCCAATGTAGCTGTATCCATATTCCATTGCCGTACGTTTCTCGCCGTGATTGGAATTCCCCTCTCTATCGCCTTGATTCTTCTAGATTCTCCATTGAAGCAAGTCCTAAGCCCCTAACTGACGCAGAGAACGAAGAAAGAAAAAAGGTGATTACACATCGATACCCCTTCAGTGCTGACAATTATTGATGTTCTCAATAAAACCCTTTTCACCTCCGTAAACCTACCCCATCGTCCATCTACTTTTTCTCTCTTGTCTTCGGCTAAAGGTTCTAAACCTTCCATCATTTGTTCTACCTCTTCTATCAGTCTTTATCCGATTAATCAAATTCGACTTAACTGTATCATAGGGAAATCGTCTAAGCATTTTTCTTAAATTCACTATACCCATTAAATAGATTAATGGATATTATAGACTACCATTTTACCTTTTTATTATATTTGACTCAAAACCCACAGGAGAGAATACATCAACATACTCCCTAGTCACAACCCAGAATAAGGGTGCCATCATCAAAGGCGAGATTGTTGTAAAATACATAACCCCAAGTGTTCAACCCAATATTCGTAATTACCTGTAGCAATTGGGTGGGTTGGGTTTAGTTTGGGTTGAGCTTCAACCCAACCCATTTAACCCATCAACCCATTAATGATTCAGCTATATAAAATTAAATGGGTTATGTTGGATTTAATCCAAGCCCATTTTGATCCAATCCAACTCGCCCAAACCCATTAATCTTATATTTATGTACATAAAACAAAAAAAACTAACTCCCTCTTAATAAGTTGATTATAACTTGGTGGTAATAATAGTTGTTATTTGCACAAGTGGTAAAGGTTCAAATCACATTGCATGTGTATTATTTTTACATAATGAAGATATATTACTATATTCAGGTTTCGGGTTTGACCGAATCACTTTGGTTAAAATTGGTCAGACCAACTTGAATTATCTAATTGGATTGTCTTCAACTTAATCACATTAAGAGTAGTTGAACCGTTTGGATTCGGATTAGTTTGGTCGACTAGAGCGGACCGGTTCAGTCAATGGAGGATTGATTTGGACCAGCCCATATCAAGTTTGTGCATGGGTTTGGGACCGAACCAACTAGCTCGAAGTGGGTCTAGGGAAGTAAATCAGACCGGTCAAGATTCAGGTTGGGTTGTACAGATACTAGTTGGACCGAACGATCCAAATTGAATCAAAGCAAGCGAGGGATTTTGGGTAGGGCTGGCCCGGGGTCCGTTTTAGATTTGGGTCACCAAGATCAACCAACCCTGGGTTGAGTTGGGTTCATACTGGGCTGACCAACCCAAATGAACTGAACTTAGGTGATCGGGTTTGTTCATATTTAGACCAAGTTAAGCTGATCCGGACTCGGGTCAAGTTGATTTGGATTTATGTTGATTTGGGTGAAGTGTGTTGGTTCGAGACAAAACTAATTTTAGTCAATAATTAATAGAAAATTAATACATTAATTATAAATTATTTCATATAAATGAAAATTAAAAAAAATGACTAAGGAATTAATACTTATATCTTTAGTGGTTAACCCAATGGTTATCCACAATCCAACCTGACCTAACCAATTTAAATTGACCCAATTGGTGATCAACTCATTTCCAATCCACCAAGTAAATGAGCGCGTTGGATGTATTGGATACTAGGTGGGTTCAGTGGGCCGGGTGAAAAATTGCCACCCCTATTCGTAACCATGTGTTTGATATAAACCATTTCAATAGTAATAATGGTTACCAAATAAGCGAAAACCCATGATTAAGTAGTGGCGATAAATGCTGAATCAGTGGCCACATATCCAACTGCACCACCCAACTGATCACCAGAAACGTGAAGGTGAACTTTGATGGGCAGGGCTGTTTCTGAAACGTAATATCTGCTATGGCATCCAAAAGGGGCGTACAAGATCTGAAAACGATGAAAGTATCGACGTTGGCGTGATGAAGCAGATTTGTACTGGTGAAGATTACTAGATAGAAAACAATGGCAGCAAGCAGAAATTTCTTTATAGTCTCCAATGTAAAAGGGTCATGCATGGTAGAAAAACCCTAATTTCCCAACAACCCAAACACCCAGAGCAGAGGTCAAGTACTGCAATGCACTCAGAAGGCAAGAAACAACTTCCCACGCTCTGACTTGCGTCACACCTCTGGCAGAAGAATCATGGATAAAATCACTGATTACCATTTTATCCTTTTACCATTGCAATAAACTGGGCAAGTATTCACGCTCTGACTTGCGTCTCTTGGATTTCCATCTCCATCTTTGACGATGTTCGTGAGTATGGTGGCTAACGGAAGATAGAGTGGAGAAGGCTCTCTCCCATGAAAAACTGATTGGGGGCTTTGAAGGTACCAAGAGGCCATTGATATAGCTGATTCAGTCATTTAGGGGCAATTTAGTCATGAAAATTACCTTTATGCTGATATGTACAATTTCTGTCTATGAAACAAAATCTCACTAAGATAGGGTTTTTTAGAAGTTCTAAAAAGTTATGATGAATTTAAGAAAAATGCTGAAAAGTTGAGGTGAGTTTAGACAATTTCGCAATTTTTAAAGGTTTTCAGGTCAGTAGACTTCCACGATCTCAATCTGGAGCACTTCCTCAACCATGCATAACTCTGGCCGAGTTTTATCATTTGAAACCACCAATAGAAATGAAGCAACGCATGACAAAGATAATCCAAAACTTAATTACAATTCAAGAGCTTTCAACAAAAAATCAATCGAGAATTGAAAGAAAGTTTCACCACACCTCTGGCAGAAGAATCATGGATAAAATCACTGATTTGGTATCATGAACAATATCCTCACTGATGTCTTCAATAGGTGAGATTGGACGAACGGAACAGGATTAGAGGGTTTACAAGAAAAGGTGTTCTCACAATTCACAAACAGCCTTTTCAAGAAATTGCCAAAGAACAAGACTATAGTTGTCTTAGTATTACTCATTTCTATGAGATTAGCCTGATATCTTATAGGATGTAATCACTAATTGTGTAGTTCTCATATAATTATATAAACAATGTTCAACAATATTAAGCGTAGGGGTGAAACTTGGGCCGGGGCAATCTTGGTCCAAACAGACTTAGGTCACAATTTTATACCTGTTGGGCTTGGTTTTTCAATCCTTGAATTCGTCCTAAGCCCAAAAATTAGGGTTTTCTTTTATTTATTTATCCTTTTTTTTTAGTCCAATCTTATCCCAACGTAAGGGTGCAACTTGGGCGGATTCAACTTGAGCCCAAACTAGTCCAAGTTGCAATTTTACAAACGTTGGGCTTGTATTTTCGGTCCTTGGGCTTGGTCTGGGTCCAAAAGTTCAACCCTTTTTATTTTCTTATTAGGTAGCCCGAATTCAGCCCAAGCCCATCCAGGCCTAAGCCTAGCTCGATTATATATATACATATATACAATATATAGGCACATGTTTGCACGCATATATGCATATATGCATATTGTTTTTTGGTAAACCATACGTGAATGCATACATACATACATGTAAGCATACATTTATATCAAGTTTTAGTGTGAGATGTTGACTAACATGAACCTAACTTGGGCACGACTGTACGAGTCCAACCCGAGTGCATCAAATTTAAGTGCAGGTTGGATAGTTTGGGCTTGACCTCAGGTTTGGGTCTTAGGCCCAATTCTTAGGGTTAGGCTATGTTTAAACTGGCTTTTACCCCTATCCCAACCCCACTTCAGCCTATGTACATATGTATATGCACATTAGACTTGTTCATGGGCTGGGCTTAGGCTTGACTTTACACTGTTTTAGGCTCAGGCTTTGGGCCAGGTCTATTAGAATTTAGGCAAATTCCAATCCCATGTCCAGCCCACCACAAACGGGTCTAATGCACATATAGACACATTTGCATACATACAAGCAAATAAGCATACTTACTTTTGGTAAACCAAACATATATACATACATATACTGTGGGCTGATTCACCAACCAGACCCTAGGCCTGAGGCCAACCTGAATACATCAAATTTTATTGTGGTATGGACTTGGATTGGACCATTCAAGCTTGACCTCAGGCTCATGGTTTTCAAAACCAGACTGGACCAGATGGTCAGACCGAAAAAATCGAGAACTGGCTAGGTGACCGATTTCATTTTACTCCAGAACCCGTTATTTCCCAAAAACTGTTGATTTGGTCAGCAAACCACTGACCTGGGCAATCGAATTGTTCAAAGGTTTGGCCTGTTTTTATTTTTTAAAATTTTTTATTTTTTGTCAGAATATCACCCATTTGGTTTAAATAGTCGGACCATTCGACCTAGGAACCGGACCCCTGACTAGTTTGTTGTCTGGTTTAGTTTTAAAAACCTTGCTCAAGCTTGATCTGGGTTTGGGCCTTAGACCCAAGATATTCTGTACAAAATAGATATGAATGAAATATATAGCAGATATGAATAACAGGACACCCCTGTAAATTTCAAGTAAAGGGGCTTGGGCTAGGCTTGGGCCTTTAAAGTTTTTTATTCATATCCATTTGACCCAAACAGTTGAACCACTAATCCACCATTCGGATGGAAAAACAGTACACATCTTGAAATACATGCATTAATTAAAAACACTGTGCACAACCTAAATGAAATAGGGTTGTTTAATGTCTTCTCCAGAATTACATTAAATGAAACCTTCTATTTTTGCAATCATTTATTTTACGATTCAAACCCAGAGACAGAGTTCCTGCCCACAAGAACTTTGTCACGTCTACCCACAAGGCCACAACACATTATTTGTGTGCATTAGGGACATCTTCCATGCATAATACCACGTAAGAGGATGAAATGTTTCCAATGTATGATTGCGATATTATGTGGGTAGACATGGAGATCACAACCTTCCATTTTGTAGTTATTACAATTATGGGGTATAGACTAAATTTGTGAAATTTAATGGTGAGAATGAGAGTTGATAGTTAAATACAAGAGTTAATGGAATAACTGTACATGTCCTCAATGAGACAGAGTTGTCCTATGCTTTTTCAAAAAAATACATTCACTGAAGAAATAACAAACCATTTTTGTCATCATTTTATACAGAAAAGTACGGACATACCCAATGCAGATTTCTGATTTCCACTGTAAAGCTATAAACATTCAAAATGCCAACAACCCACACTCTATACACCAACTACGGCACATGGATTAGCATCAATTCCAAACTGGTACCTACCCCAACAAAACTTTGAGCCTACAAATTCTGACCTTGGGATGAACCGTCATTCTCCCTTTATTTTACAATTCAAAACAAGAGACAAGTGTATTTTATGCCCATGAAAAGTTTATTGCAAACAAAGATGATGATTACCCTATAAAAACGAAAATATCAGAGGGAAGAAAACATACCTACTAGATCGAAATTGACTGGCCCAGACCTAGCTTAATTGCCTATTGGCCCAGCATGTGAATGTTTAATCAAAGTATTAATCTAGTAATTGAGAAGTTGAGGGATAGGAGCCAGATGATTGCTTGCCAATAAGAATGAACATCTATTCAACTAAAGAAAATGGCCACTCAAGATTAATAACCTAATATAGGAAATCAAATTCAGTTGCGAGGTTATAAAATGTTGATTGTGCTCAACATTTTTTGAAAGGTGAGGATAGGTTTTGAATATTAATTGGTTAGAAACCTCAAGGGAGCAATTGGTTTAACTACTTTCCCTTGATTGTTGTTTTCTCATCTCACCCCTCCCACCAAACAAAATTATAGGAGCCGTTTGGCAAGTCTTTTTGAGAAGATCTCCGGGTACTTTTGACAGGTAAAAGATGTATTGAGCTTTTGCATTAAGATCTGAGCAACCTAAAGCCCGTTTGGCTAAGGCATGTCTTTTCGCACATCCTTCCACATGAATATGAATAGAAAAAATGCAAAAGCTCCTTTTGGAGCTTCCTGAAAATTGCTCATTTTGGGCTTCTCACATCTTTTCAGCACGATGACTAGATCTATCATAAACCAAATGGGAAAAGACCCAAATTGTGGTCTACCAAGCTTATAAATAGCTTGCTAACCACATAGAAAGATGTGCCAAATGGGGCCATAGTAATTAATGCTCTCCCCCATACACACACACACACACACACACACACCCTATATAGGCCAAGACCTGGCCTAATCCCCTATGAATCAATTATAGAATAATCTAGGATAAGAGAGAGAGAGAGAGAGAGAGAGAGAGAGAGAGCAACTAGAATAAAAGAAGTCAATGAACACAATGAAGAGAAATTGAATGGATTAGTGGTGACTCCCACTTTAACAAAATGTATACAAATTTCACCCTTTTTTACTCTTTTACAAATAAAATGCTTGTCATCTTAATGTGTTTGGTATGTTCATGGAGAATTGGGTTATGAACAATACTGATTGCAGCCTTGTTATCACTGTATAATGACAAAGAATTTAGATTTTGCATGCCCAATTCAATAGGGATGTTTTTCAAACACAAGAATTCAACAATTGCTTGAGACGTAGCTGTATATTCAACTACCACACTTGGATTTGCCACCAATAGATTGTTTCTTGCTCCTCCAAGTGATTATATATCCTCCTACAAATGTGCAATAACTAGTAGTGGATCTCTTATTATCAATAGAGCTAGCTCAGTTAGCATTAGTATAGCCTTTACCTTCATGTAACCATACTTAGTAAAGATGATGTCCCTACCCTGGTGTTTTTTTCAAATAAGCTAGAACCTTTTTAGCAGCCTTGAAGTGAGTGAGTATAAGTGAGTGCATATACTCACTCAAAACGCTCACAACAAAAGTAATTTATGATTTAGTTGTGGAAAGATATAACAACCTCTTAATGAGTCTTCGACATTGATAAACATCTAAAACTATCTTTCCCTCACAATTTCTAAGTTTATAACTAGGATTCGTAGGAGAATCAGCCGGTTTATACCTTAGTTTCCTATGCTTCAATAGATCAAGGATACACTTCCTTTGGAAGATAAAGATACCCTTATCAGATTGTGCAACTGCAATTAATGCTAAAGAAATATTCAAGTTTAATATCTTTAATTTCAAAATGTGAAGCCAAAAATTTCTTCAACTCTTAAATTTCTTCTTTCTAGTTTCTTATAATCACAATATCATCCACATACACAATCAGAATAACAACCAACTCACCCATTCTTTTTACAAATGGTATATGATTAATTTGGCACTATGCAAAACCAATACGTTGTACAACACTATTGGACCTCTTAAACTAAGCTCAGGGGGATTGTTTCAAGCCATATAAGGATTTTTTAAATGACATAACTTATCATCGCATCCCTACACACGAAATTTAGGAGGTAGGACCATATATATATTTCCTTATCATGGTCACTATTTAAAAATACATTATTCACATTCAACTGATGATGTTAAAAGAAATTGATAGTAAGGTATAAGAGAACTTAGATAGCATTTATTTGGAAATTAGAGCAAAAATTTCATTGTAATCCACACCATGTGTTTAGGGGAACCCCTTCGCTACCAACCTCGTTTTATACCTTTCAATAGACCCATCAATATGATGCTTTATGGTGAGTACCTACCTATAACTTATAAACTTCTTTCCTTTTGGAAGATTAACAAGGTCCTACATTTTTATGAAGGGCATGAATATCCTCATACATCATTTTTTATATTTAGGTAATTCCAAAGCCTTTGTAACACGTTTAAGAACAGACACACCACAAATAGTAAATGAAAGCATGATAACTAAGAAACAAATGAGCAGTGGAAGTAAAGTGGGTATAGGGTGTTTTGTACAACTTTGTACACCCTTAAGAGAAACTAAAAGATTATTATCACTATGACAAGGTTTAAAGGTACCTGAAGGATGAGTGGCATGAGGATTTGCCTCATAAGATTCTAACAACAATGATTGTACTTTAGATGTTGCCACACCTATGTTCAGTGAATGATTTGATGATAAATCTTTCAATGTTGTCAAGTATAACGGGAAAAAGTATAGTAAGGTAATGGAGGTAGTGAAGACTACTGTTGAGATGGATGAAATTAGAGTTGTGAAGGAGTATGAATAGAAATAAAGAAATAATATGTCTCACCTCACAACTACTCTCCCCTTAAGGTGAGGCATTAAAGAAATGATATAACTCAAAAAATGAAACACCCATGAAGATGTAAACTTGGTAAGAAATAGGGTCAAACACTTATATCCCTTATGAGTAGATGGATAACCAAGAAACACACAAAGAATGAGATGAGGGTCCAACTTACTAAACAATGAAGAAATTTTGGCAAAACATTGAAAACCAAACAAACAAAGAGGAATGAAAAACAAAAGAGATAAAGGGAAAAATGACTGATGTGGGGCCCAATAATGCAACAATTTCATGGGTATGCAATTTAGTGGGTAGGCTATTGTGAGAAGAGCATGACCCCAAAAAATGTTTTAGAACATTCATTTATTAGAGCAAACCATGAACTCCATCTAATAAATATCGGCTATTTCTTCTCAACAATACCATTTTTATGGAGTTTTAGGGCAAGAGGCTTGATGTAATTTACCATTATTTGAAAGATAGGCATCAACATCCTTTATAAAATACTTTCTGGCATTATCGGAGTCAATAATTTTAATATCAACATGGAACTAAGTATACACTATACAACAAAAATTATTTATAATTTTAGGAACTTTATTATGAGAATGCAAAAGATATATCCATGTGTAGCATGAGTAATCATTAATGAAACATATAAAATACTGATATCTACCTTCATATACAATAAAACAAGGGCCCCACACATCAAAGTGCACAATATAAAAGAGAAAATTAATTAGTTTTTTTATTAATGGAAAGATATGGGATTCTATAATATTTGCTTAACTAATAAGTAGAAGATTCCAATGACTACAAAGACATTAACTTGAGTAAGCCTATAAACAAAATCTTCAAAGAAACAAAGGACAAATGACACAAAAGACAATGCCAAAGGTAAATATGGATTTATTACTCTGACTCTTGTGCAAAGTAGACCAACTCAATAAACTAGTAATCTTATAGGAATTAGAAGTTATTGAACTACACCAACTTAATAAACTAGTAATCTTATAGGAATTATAAGCTATTGAACTAGACCAACTCAACGAACTAGTAATCTTATAGGAATTAGAAGCTATTGAATCCAAAATTTAGAGTTCATCTGTCATGCGATCTCTAGCATTCTCCCTAAAGTCAAATCCTGTAACATATAAGAGTTAAGAAGAAAGGGTTATAAAACAATTTAAAACTTAGTAATGCAACCTAAAGATCAAATATTAGTGGACATCTTTAAAAGATTGTAAACATCATACAAGCTTAGGCTAACTGGAAGAGAGACAATTCATTGTTTAGAAATAGAAGAATAAGAGTCATCAAGAAGTTTAACTTTATATTTTCAATTAAAATGCGATAAAAAGAGAAAAGGGAAGACTTACCAGTCATATGATTTGTGGCACTTGAATGAATGATCTAGGAAAACTAAAAGGGAATTGAGGAAACATGAAAAACATTGGCTTTGCTACCTGAATTTTCTACATATATGAGGTGGAGGGAGTAATGGAAGTTTACTCCAATTGTCCAAGAACATGCCCAAACTATTCAAACTGATCACAGAAGGTATTTAGAAGTACTCCATCCTTAGGTGTAGAAGCCAAATAAAGAATTGGAGTAGAATTACCCTGATTGGACTATTGGTCATCCTTGCTAGTAGTGGAAGAAGCAATATTAGTTGTATTAAGTCCTGTGTTCTTCCTCCCCTATAACTTCTCAAAATTTTCAACTAAATCCCAACAAAACTCCTTTGTGTGCCAAAATCTCTTACAATGAGTACACCAAAACCTGTCTTTGCCACTCCCTTCTTTTATATTTCACCCATCTTACTGTCTCTCTTAGACAACAATGCCACCTGCTTTCCCTCAAGAGGATTCAAATCCACTCTCCTAGTTTCCTCATATTGCATAAAAGCAAACACTTGTTCAAGGCCTAGGATCTCCTTACAACCCAAAATTTAAGCCCATATAGGCTCATGAACAAAATTCAGACTTGCTAAGAATGCAAGGACCCTTTTCTTGAAAGAATAATTTTCTATATGCAAAAGCATTTTCTTCACTCCTCCATTCTATAGACTTGTAGTGATCTAGCTCCTTCCACATGAAAGTAAGGGTTAAATAATGGGTTGCAATAGACTTCCCCCCTTGTTTCAATGCAACTGATTCCACTTGGAGTTAGTAGATCCTAGTAAGGTGCCTTTGTTTAGAGTATGTGGACTTTGCTTGGTCCTAAATTTCCTTTGTTTAGACCACTATAAATAATTCAATTCATAAAGAAGAACAATGGATATAGGAAAACTAACATTATTCATCTTACTAGTAGAACTAACAACCCTCCAGAAGAGTTTGAAGTGATGACATTCTATGAAGACATTGCTTAAACACAACAATTAGAGAATCCAAACTCCTAAAAAGATAAAAGAACTTTCCTTGGGCACACACAATCATACGACTATAGTAGTTTAAGGTAACAAGAAGAAAACTGAGTTAGGATGAATAAACTGAGTTGCAATCACATGTGCTAGGTACACAACCACTGATAAACCATTATTGCAAATACAGCCTGGTTAACATCTAAACAACGCTTTAGTTTTCACTTGGCAAACAAGAAACATAAATCTGGTCACTTGGAAAAACTTCCTTCCAATGAAAAACATTTTCAAGACAACTACTAGAACCTTCGTTAGGCATAACAACCTTTAAACAATGTTCAAAAGTAATCCAAACCAAAACAAATGCAACAAAAAAAATTTCCTTATATATCTTTTGTGGTCCCCTTACATGCTTCAACTACTAGAGGATCAACCTAGAAACAAATAATAATAATAATAATAATAATAATAATGGGTAAATTACAGGACCTCCCTATAGTTTGTTTTGTGACAAAGACCCCCCTGTGCTATGACCGTGAGACAAAGACCTCCTTCCGTTAGCCTTTCCTCCAAAAAGATGAGAAGTCGCGATTGCAATATCTTTTAATCCCCATACTATCCTTGTAATAACCATTCAAACAATTGAGAATAAAATACTGTTCATCTTCCCCAACCTCATGATACACCAACAGAGGAAATAGTAAATAGTAAGCATGCGTTGTTCAAAGACTCGAATGTGATTCACACCCAAAGCTATCATCATTGTTAATCCTTGGGGTGTAAGCTCCAGATACCGTCATCATAGAGAAAACAATAAACATGCATTGTTACCATTGATGCCTACATCTCCAAAGCTAGCATACATGTTCTTAGGTCCGGAAGACTTTCCAGCTTCAAGGAGGGTCACATCAAAACCCTGAAAATAACTCACTCCTCCATTCATCCAATGATTTTCAAAACTTGGAAACCAAACACAAAACATTTGATGTGCTTAGGAGAGAGACATGATTGTACAGGTGGTGAGTAGCGGCTAAGCCAGCCCAATCAAAACCGTCAATGACAACTTTCTTGCTCTTGTCAATATTACTTGGCTGACCATCAACTCTGCAACACAACCCATTACGTGTCCTGTAAGCATAACAAGGAGAGAGCCTCCAAGAAGCCTACATACTTTCTTTGAGACTACTATAACTGTAGAGTTTGTAATTGCTCTCCAAACAGAAGGCCACGAGCTATGCAACTTATCTTATTGTTCAAAAAATTATTTTATTATATAAGAAAAAGAAAGAGAAATGTCGATGCGACTCCATTGGCCACAAACTCAAGTTGACGGTACGTCGCTATTGTCCGTCAAACATGTGTCATCGCTTTATCCTTCATAGTAGCTATACATTACGTCGATCAATGGCATGGAAATGATCCAAATCCAATGGATCCCACTTTAACAAATAGAAATCCAATGCATGTTTCAGTATTTCAACAACCAAAATAATTGGAGCTTACACCCCAAGGATTAAAAGTGATGATAGCTTTAGGTGTGAATCACATTCGAGTCCTCTAAAGAGTTTGTCGGTAGAATTGAGTAGGGAAACACCCCGATTACTCGGTCCTTCTCCATCGGCAAGAGAATAGGACAGCCAAGGAGTTGGGTGAAGCCAAAATGGTCAATGGAAATCAGCATGTGTAATGGAGGACCGGAAGGAACCCAAAAAAAATTGACAAGAAATCACTAAAAAAGTGAGAAATTTGAGTGAATGTCGTTCTGTGTAATCTCTTTCAAGATTGAAAAGCGGGGGTAGTCGATGATCTCTAATGTGACGGACAAGAAGGGGATGAAGAAAATGAAGAAAAAAAAGAAAGAGGAAGAAGAAGGAATAGAGGGAGAGAAGAAGTCAAATGAGGGGGGCATGCCTGAATTAGCCATTGCAACGAGTTGTGACAGTTAAAGAAAGATTGGGGGAGAGAGAGAGAGAAATGTAAAGGAATTTGAGGTAGAGGGATTACCATTACCGCCACTACTGTTCATGTATCGTGAGGTTGGGATTTTCTCCCAATTGTCCGAATAATTATTACAAGGGTAGTATGGGGATTAAAAAATATTACAACGATGGACTTTTCAGTTTTTGGTCTACTATTACTACTATTACTACTACAACTACTTAATAATAATAATAATAATAATAATAATAATAATAATAATAATAATAATAATAATAACTTGGCCCTATGACCAAGGATGGAGGAGAATATTAGATGTGGCGATCAAATCACTGGGCTTGTTTGAGTATGTCCTCTTGATGATCTAATTGATGTGTGAAAGAAAAAGAACAGAAAAGGAAAAAAAAAGGTTACTCTATGACAAGTTATTGCTCTCATGTAATCAATCATAGAAAAAAGTAGGATAGAGAGAAGAGAGAGGAGAGAGAGAAAAAACGAACAACAGACAGAATTGTACATAGAAGAGAAGGGTTAGTGGCGCCCCCACTTCACCCTAGTATATTAATGGCATAAATAATTACAAAGTAGTCCTTGAAAGAAAGAAAATAATAGGAAACCCCTACACTTGAAGCATTCATAAAAACACCTCTTACAACACAGTCTAAACCCTATAGACCAAGGCCTGAGCTTATATTTTTGGCCTGGGTCTCGGCATGGCCAGAATCAAGCTATAGCTCTTATGATAGGTGACAAGCCTAACTCAGCCCATGATTATCACCCCTACTTGCATTCCAGGGCTCTAAATGGTATCTAATTGTTTGAATTCAAATTTGATCCTATTAAGGGTGACCACATTTCAATCCGTTCATAATTGAATTAAATATGGATCCACCTCTATCCAATCCAATATAATCCAATTCAATTCGATATATATATATATATATATTTACACACACTTAAAAAATTCACATTATATCTATCAATAAAATTGGTTTGAATGTTATATTATCACTAAATTGTCTTAAGTTCAAGTTTTATACAAGTAATTTTTTAATCCATTTGTGACCAGATTCAAGGGCTGCTTTGAGTTGACTGTATCATATGCAACTTCACCAAAATATGTTTGGACTCTTGTTGGAAACCTATGTCAAAGCCCTAATAATGATGAGAACCCCTTCCAGCTATGTTTAGATAACATGAGAGGAGGGAAAATGAAGGTTCCCTTAATTCTTAATAACATTAAACTAGGAAAAGTTGCGTATATATATTTTGTTGTTAGTCTTGAAAAATAGGAATCATACCATTTTCAAAGTAGAGTCACACAACTCATATATCTCATCACCAAACCACGAGAGAATTTAGTGATTAATGGAGTCTGCCTATCTCACACTCACCACACTCTTACAAAGAAATGAGACCAACCCAATCATTTTAATTTTGACATGTTAGTTTTAAGTTGGGTAAACATTTAGTTGTCTTGACAGAGACCCCCTAATTGGTTGGATCCTAAGGAAACATTTCAAGTTTGATCTAATTATTAACAAATCACATTTTCAAATATGATCTAATCTAGTCGGAATCTTATTATCAACTTGATTGCTGATTGCAGATTGCTAATGACAAGCTTCTCCCACTACTTATTGTTATGGACTTTTAGATTGGATAAAACGGCTTTTCATTCAGAAGCCAAATTTGATTTAGCCATTTCTAATGTACATGTGTAAAGCAGTAAAACATGCCAGTAAATAAATATATTATTAATCTATCTTCTTTTTAGGAATGTCAATGGGTTGGATTAAATGGTAAGACCCGATTTGACCCAACCTATAACATCAGGTTAGGGTCAAGTATATTCGATTTAGGGTTGGATTAGGGTTTTGATTCTTTAACTCGAGTCTGGTTTGAGTTTTGGTTGACCCATCTCGATGGGTCAAGAGGGTCATATATACAAAGTATTCTTGTAAGTTTTTGACTTCTAATTCTATAGCCTTTAAGATTTACTTACATATCGATTTTGGTTTTCTTCTTTTTTTAAATGGGAAAAGTGACACCTTAAAATCTATAAAACAATTTAATAGATTTTATGTCTTCAAAACGTGTTTAAAACATGTAATTAAAATGTTACGAATCTGGTCAGGTTGGTATTGGGTTAGACCCTATAAGGTCAGGTCAGGCTTGGGAATCATGCATTTTAAAGTCAGGTCGGTTAGGGTTTGAGTTGGGGTACTGGTGGGTCGGGTTGTGGTTGAGACAAACCCGTGTCGAACCCGATCCGTTAACTTCACTACTCCTCTTTCCAAACCTCCTTTCCTACTTCCTCCTTCCCTCTCTTTACCCCTTTTTAATCCTCTCATCAAGCCGTGTGAGCACTAGTCTCTCTCCATTCCTCTCCCTTTCCATTGAACGATTGACAACTAACTTTTTTCCCCTACTTTTTGTGAGATATATATATCACTTTCCCTTCTATGAATGAAATTAGTGCTAATGTACATTCATTTTTTTTTCTAGATTTTGAGATGCCCATAGTGTTTGAGACGAAGCATTCCGTTTTACAGCATTTCTTCATGATCAGTCCCCCATGACTAGCTAATGTTGATGACCTTTTGTAAAAACGTTTGGTCTTTCAAGATATTTGAAACGATAGAGAATGTCTTTTCACCATTGTATTCTATCTATTAGTGCTCATGGGGACATTGCCCACCATCTAGGTGTGGTGTTGCCTCATCAGGGGCTGCAGTTACAACTATTTCGAATTGAAGTGGAAGTTTTAGTTTTGTTGATGATGTGGTGAAATGCCAAGATGTTGGTTCGCAAGGGTTTTAAGTTTATTGAAATTGGGGTAGATGTTCTATATGTTGTGGATGTTGAACTTTTCTGAAGCTTGGGAAATATTCAAGGTGGTGTGCTATATATGCTGAGAAATACATAACCAAGGTGTTCCATGTTTTGTGTGTTAATCAATCTGTGATTAAGAGTGTGAAGGACCATCTTTCTGGTATATTTGTATCAAAGCAAGTCTAAGATTGAGTCGAGGATATGGTATCTTTACTCCCTAATTTTCACGATTATCTTTCTTTATTATTACTAGCACATACTTTGGCTACTACTTTCGGTAATGGGGGTTGTCCTCTTGGATGGATTCATTCCTTCTTTTTCCCTTTTCTCTTATGTATTAACATTCATCACACAAGGTATAAGTACATGTAATTCCATACTATGAGATTTGTAATAGAAACCTGGATAAGAACTGATTATGCGCGATCTGGAAGCTCATAGCTGGAAGATGATCTGGACTTTAGTCGCATGACAAACTGGACCAAGTTGCAAGATAAAGGATCAGAGAACCTGGAGTGGCTAACCCGATGAGGTTGCTCTGATGCTTAAGTCAGTACTGTATTATGGTTGTGAGCTGAAAGCTTGAGTGCTATAATGCTAGTGAGCAAATAATTGCACGTACCTAAGTCTTGGGAGTTGATGCCCTTATATAGCTGGGACATTGTGGGTCTCACGAAATGCTCCCAGAATATTTGGCTCGTGACGTAGGGATCCTTTCCTGCTTTGGAAGGTAGGTAACATACCAATTAAGAAGGCTCACTGTTTCCTTCCGATTCGAGCGGGATGAGGATAAGGCCTATAGTTACGTGATGTTATTTCGAGAAGTTTGGAGATGATTGGCGAACTTCTAGGTTTGGTTATGTGGCACCTCAGTGTGCGTGGGTACTGAGGTGCCCCAGTTACAAAGTGATTTGATATCGAGGTGCTCTGGTTCCAAAGTGACCAAGCTCCCAAGGTCCTGCAATCTGCTGTCGTGGCACCACTCGCTGATCTGCCATCTGGCTGGCAGGCCGCATCCACGTGTCCCTTACTCATTAGGTCGGGCCAAATCACCTCTCATCAAGAACCGCATGGAGAAACCCTAGACGGGGAAAGATGGGAAAGATGATAGATAGTGCTTAAGGTATTAGAATGACTAATATATCCTTGCAATAGTAGGACAATTAATACTCTACAGAGGCAATGTAGGGCTCACACACCTGCGATGAGTATAAAATGTCATTTAGGGCCTGTGATGAGCATAAAGTGTTATTCAAAACCTACAATAAGCATAGAACAATGTCACACGCCTATGATGGGCAATAGGTATTGTTCAAAATTGACGATGAATGCTTAAACACCTATTCATAGTTGACTTACGTTTCTTATAGTCATAGCAAGTTACGATGAGGCATCTCAAGGATGGCTACTAAGATACTCAAACATGTCGACCACCGACCAAAATCTCATCCCTGGCACATGGCCTCATGAAGGGGTGTAGCCAACACGTGCTATGTGAGAATCTGCGAGAAAAGAAAAACTTTATTCTCAAATGATCTTGTTGGACACATAGTGAAACTTCAGTGGAATTTACTTAATTGCTAACGTGAGATCCAAGACTCCCTTCCCTAATGGGAAAATTTCTCTTTGGTCTCTTTATAGCCTTGGGATCTCTTCTATGAAAAGGAGAAGATACAAACTGTAGGACACACGAGAATCTTCAGAATTCCCTAGGGCTATGTTTGGTTTGAAGGAAAAGGTAGAGAAACATATACAAGGTTTGTAAAGGTTTCCCTACCTTTTCCTTCAAACCAAACACAACCTAGATGAAAACCTCTCAACCCACTCTCCCCAAAGAATTAAACCTACCTGTAACTCTGACTCGAGATCAACTCCATCTTGGTCTCTCAAGGAGACCATTCTCTATCGTGTTACCACCATATGCAGTGGTAGGGGGTGTCAAGTTAAACAAGAAAACGAGATAGGGAATAGATAGGTAGAGTTTGGAGAGAAATGGAACCGACACAAAGGTTTGAATCTATTACAGATTTTTTTTAGAA
Source organism: Nelumbo lutea (assembly GCF_056320005.1). Taxonomy (NCBI): domain Eukaryota; kingdom Viridiplantae; phylum Streptophyta; class Magnoliopsida; order Proteales; family Nelumbonaceae; genus Nelumbo; species Nelumbo lutea. Next base: position 38,333,533 of record NC_142686.1, on the reverse strand, counting down.
AAAATAAACAAAATATTTTGATTTTAGGAATTGGAGGAATATTATATAGTAATCCTTAACATTCTAGTTGGATTTTCCAGTTTTGGGAGGCCAAGGACACAATTACATTTCTGACCCTAATCCTACCTCCACCTATATAAATAATAAATAATGGTTTTAATAAGTTTAGGGGAACAAAGTCCCCACCAATATACTTGGCTCTGCTCATATGGACGTAGTAGAAACATAAAAAATTCACCATTAAGATTTTGTTTTGCATTCTCTGCATTAAGATTTTTGGTCATTGCTTTCTTCTTTTTTTATTTAATAGAGAAACATGCATTGTATGGTCTACTGAGAATTCAGTTGATTTCTATCTCTCATATGATTCCTATTTTAATGGCGGTCAAAAGGGGAAAACTCTTTTTTTTAAGGGCTACACAATGGGGGTAGTTCATCCCCCACCCCATGACCCCCTAGGGATGGCAATTTCTACCCTATCCGATGGGTATTTGTCCCAAGCCTCTCTGATGGGGTGAGTTTTTTTTGTTTGAAGGATGAGTTTTGGGGTGGGGACGAGTTTTAGGATTCTACAACCCGTAGGGTACGGTATTAGGCTAAATTCGAGCCTCCCCTATCCACGTATCGTTGGAAAGCATATAAACTTTTTGTGCCAAATGTTGAATTTAATAATATTCTGAATATAATTTTTTTTTCTATATGTCTTAATCAAATAATTGAAACTTTTATTGTTTATTTGTATTATTTTACTTATTTATTATTTATATATGACAAAAGATAATAAAAAATTAGATATAGACTCTAAATACAACCCACCCCTACCATTGAATGCTAGGAGGATAGGGTTGGGGAGGATTTTGCATTTTCATGTAGGGTTTTGCATTTAAGGGCAGGTGCAGGCGGGATTCCGTCCCGGGTCTCCAGTCCATTACAACCAGCTGGAGACCTTACCACAGGTTTTTCATGACCTGTTTCGTACAACCCATACACTTTTTTGACGTGTCCTATTAACTCAACCCATTTGCAATATAAAGAGTTAAGACCCATCCACTGTATGGGTTTTGTGGTCCCTGGTCTGTACCCTATGTGGATTCACACTAACGTACACTGTATGCATTAACTGAATAAATTAATAATTAGCAGGGCCCGTACAATGCACGAGAAAATTAGATATGAAATTCGGGTTTTATAGGTGAGAATCTCAAATTCAAGTCTACTAATTAATTAATTCATTCATAGTAATTTCTGTTAATAGTAATATGTGCAAATGTTTATTGAAGACCTGAAAAATAGTGAATTTCTGTTAATATAATTTATCTTAATTACAGTTAATTAACACTAGTTAATAGCATTGCAGTAATAATTGACAGTAACAAATGGAATTAATAGTTTAATATCAATCCTACATTTCATGGCATAATGTTGAATCTATTCACTATATACACTTAAGTAAGATGTGATTTAATAAAATTTTGAAGCAAGCGTACTTGTATAGAGTAGATAATGATGTGGCCTTTATAATGAAAAAACCTGCTAAAAAATCCAAATTTAAGTACTGACAAATTATATATAATTACTCTATTTGCTGAAATTTCAATTAATTTACTATTCAATTAATTAAAAAAATGAAATACACTTATTTAAATTATTAAATGCATAAAAAACTGATGTTTTGGCTAATTAGTAGCTTACAATCTCAATACATTTTAAATTCTATTTAAGTATAATTTAAGATCCATTTGAAAATAGCGGCATAAATAGAATTGAAATTAATGAATAAGATCAATAAAACTGATTTTAAGGTTAATTAAGTGATAAAATAAAAATTATTAATTAATTGGAAAAAATGAATGTAGAATAAATTTATGTTTGTAAAAGGCAAAAAGGAAATTGGCCACCCTAATCACTATGGGTGCAAGATCGATGGGCTCAAGTTGAGAATTTTTCAAAATTTCAATGGGTTGAGCCCCAAAGCCCAAAGTTGACAATGTAAATTCCTCAAATTTGATAACTGATATACGCCCTTAAAGTTGAGTTTGATCCAATCAGCTACACATAACCAAAAATAATATTTGGTTGGACTTGGACAGGTTTGGCCTAATTGAGAATTTCAATGGGCTCATTCTACATTTTCCTTATATCCATTTTCGTTGACCATTCTCTGGTTGAGTTAAATGGTTCATTTTAAATTTATTTCCCGAGCAATGTGTGACCTGTGAAGTTAATGAAAATTTTAACATAGATTAGATTAGCAAAACTCACTTTATTTATATTTAATTATAACTTGAGAAAACTTAAATTCCCTTTAATTATTTATTCAGAATAAATTTTATTAAAAATGAAAGTAGAATTAATATATGATTGTTATTATTTTGAGATGTGTTAACAAAATAGAATTAATAAAATTAGTATATTTATGTATATAGATATATTTTTAAAATTTTTTCTTTGATAAACAAATTTCATGCTGTTCCACGAGTCCGGCTCCTCCCTGTTCTGCTGTGTCATACCCTCGCGACCCATTACAGTGCGGGTAACATAAAAAGAAAAATTCTTGATTAATACCTTGCATTTTAGGGGTTGTATCCAGTCCCCAAACTTTAAAAATACCTTGAATTTTCAAATAAAGAAAGGAAAGAATAGTTACGAAACCGAACACTGATCAACTGTTGAAACTCTCTTTCCCCGAACGTGTGAAAAAAAAATTGCTAAGAACTCAACATTAACAAACGCGATAGTTCTCCACCACAGCCACATCTAAAGTGCTGCCATTTCAAACTGATTCTTGAATTGATTTATATAGAAGTGACAAATAAAAAAATATACATATGACACCTGATGGATATTTCTGTTATTTCATTTATCCGTCATTATGTGTTAACAGATTGGGACTTATTAGATAGAATTTGAAGAAGAGACATTTTAAACTTGGAAAGCTAACTTTACACAACCCCTAACCCCTAAAGTAAGTAGAGCGTAAATTTTTGAGAGAATCTGCAATGCAATAGGCCTGTCCTTACTAATACATAAATTTGTCCTAATAAAATCGATGTCTTAATGGTCTGGCACTGCCAACATTACACCTGTACTCTAACGATCGTACTTGTTCTGTTACCCTGGTTCAGATTGTATGTATCTCTGACCAAAATATTTGGCATCACCGCGTGCTATATTTGCCATATATACAGTACTGATAGTAATGTCTAAAAATCAACGGAGAAATACCGACAGGCCCAAATGTTAAATACCACCGACATTACTTTCTTCCAACAGTTAACGATCATGGCTGTAACAGAAGGGGCTTTTCTTAGGCATGTTTTCTGGTCACTGAATCTCCTTTTACTATCCCACTTGGTGAGAATGAGATGCAGCCCTCCGGAGGATCCAATAAAATGTTCACCACCAAGTACGAGCAATTGCACGATCACCAATTCATATGGCGCTTTCCCCGATCGAAGCGTGTGTCGAGCGGCCGAGGTGGTTTACCCAATGTCGGAGGAAGAGCTCATATCAGTAGTCGCCAATGCTACGATGAGAAAGAGAAAGATGAAGGTGGTGACACGTTACTCCCACAGTATACCCAAACTGGTTTGTCCGGACGGCCAGGACGGCTTTCTCATAAGCACCAAGTATCTCCGTCAAATTTTGAAGGTGGACGCAACGGCGATGAGGATGACCGTGGAAAGTGGTGTGACGCTGAGGGAGTTGATTGACAAGGCAGCAAATAAGGCTGGGCTGGCGCTGCCTTATACGCCTTACTGGTGGGGCTTGACGGTTGGTGGTCTCCTTGGCACCGGTGCCCACGGTAGCTCTTTATGGGGAAAGGGGAGTTCTGTCCATGACTACGTGATCGGCCTTCGAATCGTCACTCCTGCCGGACCCAACCAGGGTTATGCTGTGGTCCGAGTCCTGGATAACAGTCACGATGACATTAACGCGGCTAAGCTGTCGCTTGGGGTCCTTGGGGTCGTTTCACAGGTAAACCAACTCTCTCCCATTTCTGTTTCTCTCTGTTAATTTGGTTGCCTTCCTCATACCGACCTCACAGCACTGTCCCAACGGAAAAATAATAACACACATGTTCTCGGCTGTGACGTACCGTGAGATTGGTGTGAGGATCCGATCCGGACTCGTTAATTAATTTGGGGTTAGGGTTACACTGGAAAATGCTAGTGTGAAACAAGTATGAGTCACATACGGCCATTAATGGATTCTGAATGTCCAATGCTCCATTTGACTATAAAAATTCTAATATCTAATTTGATATTGTGTATAAATTAATTATATTGGATTTGGATGTTGGAACCCAAGCCCGTGTTGCCACATGTCCTGAAATGAACCAAAGAACTGTTGCTTTCCTCACCAACCAACCTCCTTGACTTACCCCGACAACCCCTTGCTCACTAACTTAATCGGGGACATACCTCAAGACCTTCCCATTTTGTAAGTCTACGAAAATAGCTCGGGTCGACCGTTAAATTTGGATCATCCTCTTGCTTTTTATCTGTTGGTTAGATTTTGACTACAACAAATTGACGTCGTTTATGGGAACTGAGCAAAAAAGCTATATCATCCTACTTCTGAAGACACACACCAACACCAATGGGGACTCCTAGAGCCAACCCCTCTCCTAACTAACCAAGGAACACCTTAATAGCCAGATAAGATTCCAAGCATTCGATTGGCTAGTGCTATTGCATTGGCAGCCGAACTGAATAATCACTCAAGCTATCAAAACAAGTAGGGCGGGTACCTTAACCACCCAACCACTCAGTGCAACTACAACGATATATGACCAGAACCACCCTAGAATAACCATAACCCTTGAGCCTTGAGTAATCAAACATATCATCTAGAATCTCAACATGACAAATAACAAGCTCCACGGGTGCGAAAGATCCAAATTGACAACCTCATCTAGACCCTGAAGGCTCTAAATTATGGATGTTACACCCCTCTAAATGTCTCTCAGATGCAAATCGTGTTCGAAGCTTGAGATCAACTTTTCCTTACGTGGCTTCACAATCTCAAATCTAAGCAAGGAGATTAGGACAGATATTGCAAATTTGATCGAGACCATAGACACGACACCAAGAACTGTCAAGAGCTAAAGAACGAAATTGAGCACCTCGTCCAACAAGAATAGCTCAATCATCACACCTCTCATAAATGACAAAAGAAAGATAAGACAAAGGGACAAGCACAATATCCCGATAACAAGCCAACGAGAAATGTAAGACATATCATCTCCGAAATATGAAGCAGCCTTGGCTTTCATAGTGATGAACTCACTAATATTGCCTGTATGTTCCAATTTAAGTTTTAATAAAATTCGATTTTCATTACAAATATCTTCCTTTACAAGCATGATGACTAGGCCCTGAACCACCAAGGACATAGACCTAAATAAGCTAGACTTAACAGGGAATGGCGGTTGAATACCAAAGCCGAAGCCACCTAGCTACCAGTATAAACCCACGAAGGCCACTCGATGGAGCAATGGGGTGGTCAGCCCTGGTTGTATCACCTAAGTTATCACGACAACCAAGCCACCACCAAGCGCACCTAAAGACTTAATTGAGTTAGGCCCGGTAGGGAATGTAGCCTAGCAGTTAAGTCGCCAACTTGGACTTTGTCGACGAATGGGTTGCACTGATAAGCCAAAAGTTGGTTGCCAATATAAGCTAAACTCACCTATAAGGTTTAGAAGGTTTAGCCAAGGAATTGAACAACTCAAATAGAAAGGATCTCATATAGGTTAGCTGAATAGACCAACATAGCAATACCAAAGAGTTGAGCCATATCAGCCATCAACTTGACTTGCAAAGGCCCCGGGTGAGCCACTTCGACAAGTCCACTCAACCAGGCCAACTCGGCTTTCAACCGTGTACAAATATAATGACCTTATATATGCCACCTCAGTAAAGAAATTAAGGAAACAACTAGGTATGTGGGATTCAAGTCATAAGAGCTAATTTCAAAACAAAAGAGAGGAATCACTCGAACAAGGGTGCACATGGTTAGTCCTTGGTGTAACAGACTCCTCAACAATGAGAGATTTATGGTTTTCGCAAGTGTAGGGATGTTAACACCCAATTTTTGCTTTGTCCCTTCACTTTACCTCATACCCTCCTTTTAGAACCCCAAACTTGAAAATATAACCAGACTAACTTGAGACCTGTCAAAACCCAAAAAATCCCCCTTTAAGTGAAACCCCATAATTACGTGTTGAATTTCATCACCAAACTCTCATTGGATGCACAAAACCCATGAAAATTAACCCCAAATAGAAGAGAAACCTTTCACCAAGAATGAAAGATTGACTGAGCACCCTTTTTCTTTCATATCTTTGCCCTTTTTCATGAAGAAGTTGTCTTGAAGCCTAAGTTCTTTGATTGGGCGAATTTCACACATGTTCCCTTCTTTTCTCTATAAATAAAGGCCCAACTCAAGCTCTAAGGGAAATCTTTTAAAGAACCATCAAAGAGAGACTTAAGAAGCATCTCTATCCTCTATAGAAACCACATTCTACAAAAAATCTCCAAGCACTTGAACCCCAGACTTCAAATTTGCCTCTCCTGTTTTCAAACTGGAGATTAGCAACCAGAAGCACCCCACAACTCAATAACTCATGCAAGCATCCTCCCAACTCATTCCGGCTATTAGAGAACCTTTATTAAGGTTACACACATGGGAGGTAAGCCTCTCACCCTCCCATTTAACTTAAATTCATATTCCTATTTTTCGTGTGGTTCTGAAATACTAGAAGTCCTAAAACCATGGAGAACTCACATTCTTAGTTTCCTCCAGTCTAAGAAAATGAGATAGAGAGGCGAGGGTCTTAGGAAAATTAGTACCTAAGACCTAATGGCATAACCTAAAATCAGTTTGGAAGAAGTTGGGAGGGTTTTTCTCCAGATTTCATAAATTCTTAGCAATCATTTTACTAGTTTTTCGTTAGAAATTGAACCTAAACCACTCTCGTTTAGGCTACTACAATAACTTGGAGAGATGGATGCCTAACACTTCCCTCTCCCAATCCTTGTAATCCAAAATGTATCGGTTGAGTGCCTTAAATGTGGAGAAATGAAGTCACTATCAAGAATGTAAAATCAAAATTTTGAATTTGAAGTGAGGGCCCATTTCCTTTGATAAATGGGTGGTAACTGCCTTTGTTTGAACCGACCATGAGCTTTTTGAAGCTCACAATGGGTGCAAATTGGGTGGCTTGGCTCACTATCGAGCTTAAGCATAGTTGAGGTTGAACATATGAGATTTTGAGTTGAATTGAATTCTAGCTCATATTTCTATCTCGAATCAAGCTCAAGCCCGAACATGAGCCTCATGTTTTTCTATTGAGCCGAGCTCAAATAGCCTAATATTCAATTTGGCTTAGCTTGAATCCACCCCTACCTAATTGGACTATTCTCAGAAGCTCCTTATACAATTCTATGTATTTGTGCCATGTAAACAAACTCTTTATCTAATTTAAACTGTATGTCAATTTAGTTAAGTACCCTCTAGTGAACCTAATTGGTTTACTTTCTCCGTTTATACGACCCTTGTAGAAAACTATGTATATTTTCCCAACCTTTTTTAGTAAATAAGCTCTTCAGTATTAGTAGGGCTGCAAACTGTAACAGATTGTCCAAATTAAATGAATTCAATCCCATTAAGGTTCATCCAAATTTGGTCCATTTTATAATTGGATCTAATATGGATCCACCACTATTCCATCCGATAAATTCAATTTGGTTCATCAATTTAAATATACATTGCTCATATATACTTGAAATTTATAGTGTATCTATTTATAAAGTTGGTTTGAATGTTGTGTTTTCACCAAATTGTTATGTTCAAGTTCCATATATGTTATATTTTGATCCATTTAGTTCATGAAATACAATCAGTCTAGTCCATTTTATTAATAGTATATAATATTTTTGATCATTTTCGTTTAATTTATTAACACCGTTTAATATCCGATTGCAATACCAATTCAATTTGAATTCGATATAAATCCAATGGCTATGATCCAATTCAAATTTGAATACAAACAAACCTAATTACCAGAGTAAAGACAAATACAAGATGGAACAGAACAGAACAGAACAGAAGAGAAAAAAAAAAACAGAGTAAAACAACACACCACAGCAATTAGATCTAGAACCTAATAGGACTTGGAGAACTCACATTAATACTTGAAATGTCTTTAACCAGAACAGCTGACAGCCATCTTGGGAGAACTTCAGTGAACTGAAACTCCGCATGCATCCATGATCCATCCCTATGTTGGCCATTGCATGAGCAGCTCCACTGGGGTCTCTAGAGTAGGAATCCAATGTTGGAACTTGACAGACCTACCTGCACCTGCACTGCTGCACAAAAAGACTGGATATCTATGCACAGGAAGAATATATAATATCCTGATGACCCGAATCATCCACACCAGTAAGGCTGATTACAAGCCACATATTATCAGTTTCAAAAATAGCCTTATTCATAGAGTCAACAACAAATTTTAGAGCTTCCAGCATAGCTTTGGCCTCAGCAACAAGAGGCGAATGAAATTGACAAGGACCAGACCTATTGGCTCCCCAATAGAATGCTTTAAAGAATTTTTTGGCATTAGCAGAACCATCATCAATATTGATTTCAAAGCTCCCACTTCAGGTGACTTCCAGAAAGAAACCTGACATGACTTGGTCTTAACCTAATAATGGTTTGCTAATCTCAAATTCAAGGTCTAAGATGTTTCCACTATTGACCTAATGGCAAAAATCACATCCAAACTTGAAGTAATACTTGGATCCTGGAACTAATAGATGTGGAAATCCTCTGATCAATCGGCCTAGGTTACATTCGAGTTGCAGCCTCTTTTCAAACGGTCTATCACCAACTTGGTAAAAAGCGACTCAGACTTGGGAGAACAGGCTCTTAACTTCGGCAAACAACACGAGTATGCAGACATGGCATGGTATCCCAGTCAACAGAAGGTAGTCTACCGAATTGATGACCGGGTCTCCTCCAATGTCTCCGGTAATGGATTCAACAACTTTATTGGATTCCGTTCCACGCCTTCACTCACTTTGGCAATGATAAGATCTACAGGTATTCTACAATCATTTTCTGGATGATATATATATATATATATATATATATATATATATATATATATATATTCCCTTACACTCTTCCAGTGCATGAACTGTCGATTGTTCTCTGAGTTGAAATTAACCTCCCCTGTACGTTGTTTGTATAAACAGAGGAGACTCAAGAATCAACAAGCGATGCGGATGCAAAGTGTCTCACTTCGCAGATAACAACGTCCACATTGATTGCTAATGGATACGGGCTGACAAATGACGGTATCTCTTTTACTGGGTATCCAGTAATTGGATATCACAACCTCCTGCAAGCATCTGGAACCTGCCTTGATAGCCCAGAAGATTCCCTCGTCACTGCTTGTCCATGGGATCCCAGGGTTAAGAGTCAGTTCTTTCATCAAACAGCGATTAGCATTGGATTAAACAAAGTTGGGAACTTCATTGAAGACGTGCAGAAGCTAGTAGCCATGGAGCCCAAGGCCATGTGTGGTTTGGAGCTCAATAATGGGATCTTAATGCGATATGTGAAGGCCTCCAGCGCCTATTTGGGTAAACAGGAGGATGCAATTGACTTTGACATGACTTACTACAGAAGCAGAAACCCAATGACCCCTAGGCTCTTCGAGGACATACTTGAAGAGGTCGAGCAGCTTGCACTGTTCAAATATGGAGGGCTACCACACTGGGGAAAGAATCGGAACCTTGCATTTGATGGTGTAATAAACAAATATCGGAATGCCAGAGCATTCTTACAAGTGAGAGAGAGGTATGATCCCTTGGGGCTATTCTCTAGTGAATGGACGGACCAACTTCTTGGATTACAGAAAGGGGTAGCTATAAACAAGGAGGGTTGTGCTCTGGAAGGTTTATGTATATGCTCACAGGACATCCACTGTGCCCCGGATAAGGGTTACTTCTGTCGAGCAGGTAGAGTGTATAAGGATGCCCGGGTTTGTACACGCTTGATCTCTTAAATGAACTAGCAATTCCTCAATTTGGACAATAAATTTATGAATCAGGTATCATTATTAACAGTTTGCAAGCAGTTCCCCTGATTCTTTGAGTGGAACTGGAACCAATCTAATGGTTGATGAATTGAAAAAACAAAAACGTCTAGAAGATGTTTGTCATGTTGTCTTCGCTAAAGAGACCCAAATAATATCAAAACCAGTGAAAATATATATTTCCATCTCTCTCTTGAAGATCTTCCAGAGTGATCCATATCCAATCTGTTTAAATGGAATTATGCATTTGGTGGGATCAATACATGGGATAAAATTTGATTCAGGGCGGAAGGAATATCAGCATAAAATCCGTTACTGGAATATGCACTTTGGCTCGAGAAATAGTCCTGAAGATTACAATACTTATACTTTTAGTGGTGAGTATTCCCGCCTGTCACGCTGGTGACTCGGGTTCGATCCCCGGCAACGGCGTTATCATGTTTTGCCAAAAATGTTATGAAATTGAAATATCACTACTCACGAATTTCAATTTTTTATTTTACAAAATAATTGATCAAGTTTCTCCTATTTCCAACTTAAATCATGTTTACAAAAAAATGTTATGTCATTCACTAAGCCAGGAAAAAAGTTACAGATCTTAGACAAAATTATCCTCTATTCAAAATATTGACCCTCTAATGATATTGTGACTCATGGCATTGGATAATATTGGAGTGACACCTCGACTTCACGTAAGCAGATCCCAAGAGCACCTCAGACATTTCACAACTGCATCAACGACCTTGGTATCACCCTGGTAGGCTGAACTACGAACAGCTAGGCAAGATCTTAGGTCGGCGTAAGAGATGACCTGCTTTCATCGATCTAAGCTGACTTTGGTAGCGACTTGCTTAATGTGCTGAGTGACTTCCCTTTAAGAGGACTATTGCCTCCGAATAACCCGGTATCACAATACCACGCTGGAAGAACTAGTTATCAATTTATCACCCCACCCACTTCGAGTGGGATTGGATAAACATTACTTGCTTACATGGAATCCACATCTAGTATGAAAACACCTCAGAACCAGATAGGTCAGAGATCCCAGACGCATTTCATGAGGCTTATGGCAACTCGCCTATATAAGGGCCTCACCTCCAACCTCATAAGGTACATGCAATTTAGCACTCAAGCTCTCTAGCTCTTTCTTGCTTTTTATCTTTTAAAAAACTCTAGTTCGCTAATTTAAGCATCGGAGTGCCCACAATGGGTAAAATAACACAGGTACTATGATCTTTTCTCTCTTTCCTTACAGCTCAACCAAGCGACCCATCTAGCCCGACATCCAAGCTATCATTTAGTAATGACCTACTAGATCGTGCACCATCAATTGGTGTCGTTTGTGGGAAACGCTACACAAAAGTCGTACTCTCACACTTTCTTTCCAAGTACGTCTTCAATGGCATCTTCTAACAACACTCCAGTCAATAACCATGTTAACAACAACAACTCAGTCATAGGGGGCAGGACCAACCCCCTGTGCACCTCGAGATCCCCTTTGTGACTATTAGACAGTTCACTATTCCCCTGACCTTATTAGGTGTCCTCGTCATGCTGAATCCCAACTTTCCTCTATCTAATGTGGGCGCGCCTCTCCCGCCAATCAAGCCCTTAGCAGTTCCTATTGAGATCGATGCGCGCTAGTTCAATGAGTTGATGTAGTATGTCCTCAAGACAAACCTGTAGATGAGAACATGGGAAGGTCATTTTGCTGCCCTAATGGGGATGCAACAACAATAGCAATAGCAACAACACCGGCGAGATCAAGCTACTGAGCATAACGACGGCCAAAACTAGAACTAACAGCTTGGCAATAAGAATCAGAACCTAGTTCTTGACCCACCTCGTCGCTTCGACAACCAGAACCAAGTCCCAGTCAAGGAACAAAGTCAGGCCACAACATCGATTGGGACTGAAGCCACCACCTCGACCGAAGGGTCACGGAGAAGGCACCATAGACGCACACGTCACGCCCTAGGAAAAAGCTTCCTTGCCCCAAATGACAACGAGGAGGTAGAGAAAAAAGAAGGGAAGGAAGTCACCTCGTCAACACAACCAATGTCTCGGACTTCACCACTGGCTGATGAGATCCTCATGGCCCCACGACCGAATGACTTCAAGGCCCCTAGCCTGGAATCCTACTACCGGACAACAGACCCAACCAACCATGTCGAGATCTTCTAGGCCCTGATGTAGCTACACAGGGTAAACAACACGAGCCTTTGGATGGCCTTCCCGACCACTTTCTAGGGCATAGCTTGGATGTAGTATTCGGGGCTGACCGCGGGCTTTATCAAAAGTTGGAACCAGTTCGCTGACATGTTTATTACACACTTCGCTACAAGTAAGCAATGCCTAAAGTCCATGACCTATTGCTCAATGTCGCCCAACAACCTGACGAGAAGCTTCGAGATTAATTAAAATGGTTCAACCTAGAGCAACTTCACATTCACCTCGACCCAACCATCGAGCTCACTGTAGTGGTCAACGACTTCCGACACCCTAACTTGCACTGGGAGATCGAGTTGAACCCTTCGGCCTCTATGGAGAAGTTCTTTAACCAAGCGGTCAAATTTACGAAGGCCAAAGAAGCAATTGGATCCTGATTGGAGTTGAATGGCAAATGGAAGAGGTCATAAGACGAGTTGTGGAGTAGCAAACAGTGATGGAAGAGCAAGTCACCAAGGCACAATAGGTCCCCCTACAACCGACATAGTAGGTCACCGCGAAGAAGAAGCAGGTCTTTGTATAAAAGTAGTAGATCCTCGGGTCAGTGTTCTCGCACCCCTCGGTACAGAACCATAACTACATTGTGCTAAATGTGAAGAGGGGGGGAATTCTGGTGTAGATCAGGATGACCAAGTACGACATATAGCCATCTCGGATGATAGAAGACCCCACCAATAGGAACTTGAACAAATATTGCCACTTCCATCAGGACATTGACCACACGCTGAGAAGTGTCATAACCTCAAGGACGAAATTGAGGAGCTAATTTGTCAAGATTTTTTGAAGCAGTTCATCAAGTGGGAGGATTGAAGCCGACCTGCCGACCAGCCAAGAGAAGTGCCATAGTAGAGCAAGGACTAAAATAGAGACCAGCCTCCTCGAGACACACCACCAGTAAAGCGGCCCATCTGTGGTGTTAATAGCATGATCATGGGAGGGTCCACAATGGTAGGATACAACACCTTGACAAGAAAAAACTTAGTTCGGGAGCTTGAGCATGAGGATGAGAACCCGCTGAAGCGACCTCGTGTGGAGGAAGATATTTACTTCACCGAGGATGACGCTAACGGGATCTAGTATTTGTATGACGATGGCCTCGTAGTCAAGTTAGTCATAAACGATTTTGAGGTAAAGCGGATTCTAGTCGTCTTCGGAAATTCGGCCGATATCTTTTTTTTGGAGGCATTTAAGCGGGTGGAGCTTGAAAGGAAGGACTTGCAGCCGGCCGATGTGCCCCTAGTCGATTTTAGTGGAAGAATGGTCCGGCCTCTAGGACAAGTGGGAGTGCCAGTAACAGTAGGATTAATACTATATTTAGTACACTTCGATAACAACCTTTTAGTAGTTGCGATGCCCTCTCCCTACAATGCCATTTTGGCCCGACCTATCTTGCATGCCCTCTGAGTAGTGGTATCAACCTACTACCTATTGATGAAGTTTTTGACAGATTATAGAGTAGGAGTGGTGCAAGGTGATCAACTTGAGTCTCGCAAGTGCTACGTGGCCGCACTGAAGGATTCTGAACCACTGAATGGGCCTTGCTCATTTCTTCTTAATCAGTAGGGATGCCAGTGGGCTGAGTTAAGTGGTAAATCCTAGTTTAGAGTCACGTCAGCATTAATGGAGTTTTGGGTTGGATTCGGCTGAGGTCAATACGATACGAGACAGGATTAACTGAACGCAATAGCTGTTCGACAGGCTGTGGGGCCAATGATAATCTCCATAACACACCAGCCTTTAAATACATGGGGCCATGACCATTCAGCCTCTCAGTGGTTCCACAGTCTGCTACACAGCCAATGCCTTCAGCAATTCAGCTAGCTAATCAGAATTAGATCAATACATGCCAAACCCCATCGATTTCGGTTGAATCATATGCATTTAATCACTAATCCATTCATTTTCCAAGAATCAAGTAATCTTTAAATTTCAATTTCAGAAAGACACAAGTCATTTTGTTAATTTTCAAGAAAAACAAGCAACAGGTTCATCATCTTGATATCAGTCTACAATTATAAATATATATATATAGTACCTATCTCCAGTTTCGTCATAAAACTATACAAACTCAACATCCCTTTTTTTCTCCTTTTTATTCATCGAGAAATTTAGATGAAGTGTCACTTGCAGATGTAATTAAATTATCAAATACAAAAACCAAAATTATTAATCACAGAGGAACCAAGGAAATATTATGAATGCGCAGAGCGAATGACAAAGAAAAGAGAGGTGAAGCGGAAGATTGATCAACCCACAATGAGATTATTGGTTGGGATGGGGCTCTTCTGTCTCAGTATAGAAGCCGAAGCTGAGACCTTTGACATTCTAGCTTGGAACCCAGATGATGCCTTCCTCTAGAGCCAATGGCTCGAACCACTTTGGGAAATTCCACGAACCCTTTGATCCCTCTCTTTATGTGAGGATTTTCTGCTTCTGGTGATGCTCTTCTATGGTTTGTCGTCGAACGAACAGCACCGCTATTTTCAGTAGAATTCGAATTCCCACATAAATCCAAACCCATGGTTTTGGAATCATTAGTAGTAACAGAATCAGTAGTGGTAGCTGTCAAGGCACCCTCCCCTGTGTGGTTCTTCAGCTCAACTTTGGCTGTTGATGCATCAACTGAAACACCTTTGGATGATAACTCTAACAACTTTTCCTCAAAGAGAATCTTTGCTTCAGCCAGCTTCATTTGAACTCTCTCTTCCCGCAACACCTCAGCCACCCTCAGCATCTTCTTCTCCTCCTCTATCTCTCTCTTCATCCGACGGATCTCCTCCTTATCGGATGCAATCTCCTCCACCAACTCTTGGCAAATACGTTCCATGACTTGTCTTCCTTTCCTCTCCTCTGAGAGCTCTTTGGTGAGTCTCTTGTTAAGGGACTCGACCTTCTTACGAACCTTGCGTTCCAATTCAAGCTCTGCTTTCAATTCGGCAACCTGAGCTCGAACGTTGTCAACCTCGGAATCCATGACTGCAGGTTTGAAGAAACTGAGACCCCAAAGAGAAACGGCGATCTTGCGAGCCGAGAGTGGAAGTTGGGGACGACAACGATGGTGTTGATGATGACGTTGATGTTGATGCTGTTGAGAATAATAAAATGGGTTTTCGTAAAGTTTCCAGCTAGGGAAAGTGGTGGTGGCGCTTTGGATTCTGAGATCTCCTGAGCTTCTAATCAACTCCATCATCTCGTCCATAATGTTTGTTCTTCTTTCTCTGATTGATCGATCGACTGTGTTTTTCTTTGATACTTTTTCTCTTTTTCCCACGGCAGATTTCTCTGTCAAGACTCAAGAAAGTAAATGGGGTTGGCCCATATCTCTCCAGCCATTTGCTTTTTGCTTCGGTGGATCGTAGGCGATGTCACATGCACCTTGCCTCTAAAATCTTAATTAAAGCTGGGGAGGTGGTGACTGATAGATATAGACCGGTACTCGTCGGTCGTCGCCCAGGTTTCAAGAGTTCAAACTTCAAACTGCTATGGATCGGTCCATGTCTTCTTGCTTCCCTTTAATAAGATGAGGGTAAATTACAAAGATCCCCCGCTATTATGGGCAGGTCGGTAACATATTCACCTGTACTTTAGCAAAGACCCCCTGAAGTTTTACATTGTGACAAATACCGCCTCTATTAGTGTTCTAACGATTTTATCTTTTAAATTTTCAAATTGTCATTTTTAGAGTTCGACTATGATACTGAAAAGATACCATATCCAAAAACTTCTGACCAATCAATAGAATCATAAACGTAATAATTAATCAGGTGTTATTTATCAAAATTCATAGGTGAATTCTAAGGATCAACAATTCTTGAAAATATTTGTTCTCATATGGTTAAAATAGTTGGGGTGTCATATAAGTTCTTCCCTTTGCAACAACAATAAAAATGCCTTCTTCTCCAATAATGACATAAAAGAAGCAAATGAATTTTTTAGTATTGCTAGCGGCGATGATGTGCTAGATATCTCTTTATCGATGAAATAGTGGCAACAAATTTTGATGAATAACAATCTAGGGTTCTCATCAAATACTTCTCCAATGGTTTGCTTATATAGAGGTTTCCTCTCTGGGTTTTTAGAGTTTCTCTCTCTCTATTCTGAGAGAGTCTTCATCTCAGGGTTTCCTTGGTTATTTCTCTTCATCCACCCTCTCCCTCTTCTATCATTATTCTTTCATTTTCGTTGGTTTCCGTTGTCCTTCTTTAGTCTTCGTCCTCCTTCTGTCGTCTCAAGGTTTCCTTGGTTTCTAGAGTCTCCATCGTCCTTCTTCTGTCTTCGGTCATTTTTGGGGTAACTCCCCTTTCTTTCCTTCTCCCTCTCCCCCTCTCTTCTCCGTTCTTCTACGCTTTTCTGCTTCTTTGCTTCTCTGCTTCTCCATTCTTCGTCTACTTCTCGTTCTTTCCTCTCACTCATTCTTCTCCTTTATCTTTTGTTTTTTCTTTTTGTTCTTTTATGCAAGGATTTTGATACAAGAGACCGACTCTTCCTTGAAGAATTTGGTGTTGGGCGATAGCCTTCATCGCTTCTTTGGCTTTCATCATTAGTGGCTTTTTCCAAAGTGTATTTCACCGGCGGTTACAATTCTAGATGATTACAATTCTGGCAATTACAGTTTCAGTGAGTACAGTTCCGGGTGGCTCTAGTTTCTTGGTGCGAGTGGCTACTATCTTTATCCTTCACTTTCGGTGGTTGGAGATGCACTCAATTGTTTATTCTATTGATGATTTTGCCTCACCTTATGACGATTGTAGTTCTTTTTTTTTTTTATTGTTCTCCTTTATCCACAATCTATATTTTGTTCTTTTTAAGGATTTGTCTATGTGCTTTTTTGCTTGGTAGTGTAATTACTTCCCTGTATTCTTAAAGTTTCTTTTAATTTGAATGAAATGTGATTTTTGCCTTAAAAAAAATGATATGTTTGTATAAATTAAGGTTTAGGAGAAAATCAGAAAATAAATAAAGAATAGACACAAGGGAGAATGGTTTTGCCTATTTTCGTTTAAAAATGCCATTTCAAAATCCTTAAATTAGAAAAGGGTATTTTGATAATTTAAAGACTTCCATCAATGAAGAGTCTTTATCGTAAAAGTTTAGGGGGTTTGTCGAAAATGAAAGTAGAGGGGTATTTGTCTGTTTTTTTTTTTTTTTTTTGAAAATGAGGGGTATTTGTCATTGATAGGGATGGCAACGGGCCGGGTATGGGGCGGGGCACCCTCTCCCCGTCCCCGCCCCATGGCTAAAATCCCCGCACCCGTCTCTGCCTTGTCCCCTGTATTGGGGTAAAAATTCAACCCCCACCCCGTAACCTTCCTATTCTGACGGTCTAATTCTATTCTTGAATGGACGGGCTCTAGGGTGTGAACAAAAGAGAAAAGGAATTACACAATTACAAACAAAATAGCAAAGAAGTTGGCTGCCAGTGCCAGACTGAGGAACAGAGAATGAGAGAAAATGAGAACTGCGGTGGTTGGCGGTTCTATGGTGGCAGCGGCGCCCAACAGTCGACGGACGAACGAGACTTCTCAGTTTCACTAACTGAAAATGATTGGACGCTTGCAGATTGAGCCGCAACTCTGTGCTACAGCGGTCGCCGGTTCTACGGTGGCGGCGACACCAGGCGGTCGGCGAACGAACTAGACTTCTCAGTTTCTCAGTCTGCAATCGAAGACTGAAGTCGCTGAATTGAAAACGATTGGCCACTTGCAGACTGAGCCGCAACTCTGTGCTACGGTGGTTGGCGGTTCTACGATGGCGGCGACGCCCAGCGGTCAGCAGTTGTGCAAAGGTTGTGTAACTGCGAACTGCGGTTCTGCCTTCTGCGAGCAAACAACGAAGGTTGAAGTTGAACAGTAAAACACTGAAACTGAACGTATTACACTATTATTCTTACCCTAATGGTTTAATACATTTATATATATATATATATATATATATATATATATATATATAAGGGTATACTTGTAAATTACAATTAGGGTCGGGGCGGGTTCGGGGATTTACAGGCAGACCCATCCCCATCCGTCCCCGGTCCAGGGAAAAAAAAAATTCCTCGAACCCGACCCACATGCATTTGTGACCGGGGAAAATCCAGGAAGGATCCACATACATTTGCCACCCCTAGTCATTGACGCCATGGGTTTTTGTCATGGTTTTTAAAATCGGATTGGATCGAAAAAATCGGGAACGGTCATCTTACTGGTTCTGTTTTTCTCTAAAACCGTTTTTTTCTGCAAAACCATTAATTTTGGTCAATAAATCGTTGAACCGGCCGGTTAATAGTTTAAACCATTGAAATGGTTTTGACCATTTTTTAATTTTTAATTTTTAATCTTTTTTGTCAAAATGATTCATTCGACTTGATAACCAGACCCCTGACCGGTTCGATTGCCGGGTCGATTTTAAAAACCGTGGTTTTTGTATTATATGTCAAACTTCAACGATCCCATTCAATTTATTTGAAATTTTAAAATGTTGGGGTGTTTAATCATTTTCATCGCTATTTGCTACTGCCCATTCCTATATTAATTAGTGATAAATCTGATATGTATGGTGACTAGCAATTCATCATCACAAGCGTCCGCTAAGTGGGGAACAATTTGATCGTAAAGAAAAAGGAAAAAAAAAAAAAATATATATATATATATATATATATATATATATATATATATTCAGATATTCCGTTCCATTCGGGTATACAATCTATTTTCAACTCATGACAAATGAAATGCCGTCGTCCAGCATAACAGTTCATGATTTCAAATAATTTATAATTTACGGTACATTTGGTTTTCAGTTGGAATTGAAATGGAAATTAGAATTTAAAGTCAGTTGGAATGGTCTATTGTCATAGGATGGAATGCGTCTTTCCTCTCAAAAAAGGAGAGAATGTCATTTTATCAGGAATGAGAATGAAATTTCAATTCCCATAAATCAAATGGGCCCTTAGAGTAAGATGCAAGAGGCTTGGGTTGAATATTTCTTAAATTTCGAACTTGCACCCCTTAATTTAAGTATATGTTTGGTTTCATTGGAATTTATAGAGATGTCATTTATGACCATTTACTGAGAAGCCATTTACTATCTTAGTTTAAATGTTTCTTGTTTTTTTTTTATTGCTCATTATTTTAAATATTTATTGTTTTCCACCTCATATTGACACCCAAAAAGCATGTCACATCGGCATTTAGTTTTAAGAAATGATGGGGCATTAAGGAAAATAAAATGTTTGATGTTTCTCCCAATGCCTTATGCACAAATAAATCAAGCATTTTCAGTTTCTTAGTGCTTATTTGATAAATGATGAAATCAAAATGTGGCTTCATATACAATAAATACAAACACTCATGTATGTGAGGGCAGTTTTTCAATAAACACCACCAAAACCAAACATCCCATAAAGCTATTCAAAATATTTTTATGAAAGAACATTATTAATTAATACATAAAGATTGAAAAGGTACTAGGCAGCCCTTTTTTTACAACTCAGATTTCCTTCCCACAACCACAACTCTATCCACCTTACCCACATCACATCGCAGCTACACAGAAAACATATGTGCTTATACATTATTATACATGTGGAAATGTTCCCAAACAGCTGCAGTTTTTCGTGGATAGGTGTGAGTAGAAGGTTCAAAGTCCTTTTATTATGGGGGCAGTAATCCAGAATCCTTTTCAAAATGAACTTTTGTTGAAAAAGAGTTGAAAGAAGCGTGTAAGAGTCGAGATTTTATTTTGAGCTTTTGGCTAAGGTAAACAAAAATTTTACAAGAATTTGATAAATCTTTTAAAAATATAATCTAAAAGTCAAATACTTTTAACCCCAAAACATAAAGCCTAAAATTGAGATTTTGTGTTGTAAGAACTTTAAAAACACGAATCCTAAAGCTTATCCAAATGTAATGGTAAAATATTCATCTCTTTTCTCTTTTTTTTTCCTTTTATTAATAAAATTTATTTACTATCAAATAGCACAAGGGTAGTCTGATATTTTAAAATATTTAATCGAATATTCTAGCAAGTTAATTGATAGTACGCTAATATGGGCAAAGTGCTGAAAAACAAAAGGCAGAAGTCCAGGGTGGGTCTAAGCGTCATTATCCCCCCAATTACAAGGTAGCTGCCAATAATTTAATTTAAAATTTAAAAGAAAGAAAACACTGCAATAATGCCCTATATGGTAAACTAGAGATTTCAAGTTGCAAATTGCAGTTAACTTATCTCAAGTTGCAATAGTGCCCCTTACCAAGGTTTTACCCTTAACCTCTCTCAACTTCTCTTAATTAATGTGGAAAATGTTGGTATTGTCCTTGCATACTTTGGGCTCAGTTTGGAAAGAGTATAAATGCAAATACAAATATGTACAGCCTAAATACATTCAAAATAATATAAAATATAAGGTATTTCACTTTACATATTTGCATTTTGCATTTATACTCCTTTCAAACTCAGCCTTGTGTTTTTTATTTTGTCTATTTGTTTCTATCTCTCAGCCTCTACCGCTCAGTTTTATCGTTTTAACACATTTCACTTATTAACAAAAAAGAAAAATAAAACTAAAAAGAAAGTTGACATATATTTAATTTTTCTGCTGAAAAGAAAGCTGATTTCTGTTTTTTTCCTCCCATCTATTTAAGCTAGCAAGGGCCGGATAACTTCAGGTGAATTCACATCAGCGGCCACAGCACATCCTGAACTTGTATTTGGAATATCTCCCGATGAAGTCTCATAATCTCCTGTACTATCATTATCTCTTAATACAAGGATTGAATGTGTTGTGGGGTGCCCCCTTGTGGGGCGCTGATGTGAAATCAACTTCAAGCTAAGGTTCAAAGTATCAACACATATCGACTCGTATTGGCCGGTACGTATCGTTTCGGGACCCCTCCGATATGCCCCTACAGTAGGTGTATCGAGGGTCTGACCGATTCAGGGGTGGAGGAGCCCTAAACCGGCCCCCCTGAACCAGTTTCAAAAAAAAAAAATAGTATCGATTCGTCCATACACCGCTATCGGCATATCGAGCTTATCAATATTTTGAACCTTGCTTCAGTCATAACCTTTGGAGTCCAATAGTGTCCAACTGTTTGTATTTCCACTTCTCAAGGATCAGGAGTCAAGACCCATCAGCATAGCAGGTTAGCATTAGATAACCTTAATTAACGGGTTAACTTTAGCTGTTGGGGCCCAACAGCAGAGGTGGTTGAAACAGTTTCTGAATTAGGTAGGCTTATGGGCAGTTCACCTATTCACGCCCATGCTTTGGTTTTTAGTAAAAAATAAATTAAGATGTAATTACTAATTTACCTATTCTCAGGGTAATGTGGCATTCCCAAAAATTCTTTCAACACTATAGGCCGTTGACCCCAACAGCTAAAATTTTTCATCAATTAACAGTCTGATTTTATTATCCTTCTTGATTTTTCTGAAATTTTCTATTCTACATTTTTTTCCTTCTTATACCATTTAAATGTGATTCTAATAATAATGAGTGGTAACCAAATCCCTTACATAAAAAGTTCAATTTGCAGACTGGCTGCACGCCCAAACGCGAGTCAAGTTCGAAATTTCTCTCCAATAACATTGGCAGATGAATCTTCATTAATTGCCAAGAAACAACACGATGTAAACTTAATTCTAACCGAAGAATTTATCAAAATTCATGGATAGGTTTCGATTGGTCACAACTCTTTTCATAATATCTTTTTGGCATCCTAGATGAATAGATTTTCGCATCGGATGTTTCCGTATTTATCGGTAATGAATACCAATTGTAGCTAATTACAAAGAATGTGTGTAATGTGACATGAGAGGTATTGAAAGCTTTTTGGGAGTAGCAAATAACCGCACGCCTAGTGGAATGACATGAAAACGACCATATATTAGCTGCATGCTGTCCAAAGAAACAACAACATCAAGGTGTGGATCCAATCATTAATCATAGACAGCGGCATGAGAATTTTAAGTCCATTGCTTTCCCTTTTTTCCTTTTGCTTAAATTACTTAAATCTCCCTTAAAATTTTTTATCGTTGCTAAAATCATCCTTGAAGCTTGGTGCAATTACCTCTCATATAAGTAGAATCTCTTCTATTAGAATCCTCTAACAAGATGTATGAAAAGTGTCCAAAATACCCTATAGCTACTTTTGATCAAAATATTTATTTTTTAAATTTTCTTTTCATATTAACCGCTACCCAAAACCATTCCCATATCTTTTTCAAAATTGATTTATTGTCCAAATTTCCCCTTTATATCAATTCCTCAAAGGTTAATGCATAACTTTAAATTCCCTTTTTTCCTGTGGAACATAAAATTTGTATTCTTTCTTTTGTAGACATCAACCTTAATAGTAATTGCATGGGTGTTTTGGACATTTTCATGCCTCTTATTAGAGAATTCTCACAAAAAGGGTCTATTTGCAATTGTGTCAAAAAGTCCAAGGGAGGTGAGTATAATTACCAAATTTCAAGGGAGATTTCTGCAATGATCAAAAACTTCATGGTAGATTTCAAAAATTTTCCCCTTTTTTGAGAAATACATTAAAACAAAAGACAAATTACCAAACTTCAAGGGATATTTCAGAAATTTACCCTTTCTTTTTTTGAAAAATACATTAAAACAAAGACAAAATATATAGTGCAGTTCATATAAAGCAAAAAACTTGAATAAGTAAGAAAACAACCAAAATTGAATTCTTATGCCCCGTTTGCTTTTTGGTAAGTCACTTACAGGGAAGTACATTTACCCATGTTCTTTTATTTCACATATAAATAAGGCAATGACCATCTTAATCATAAAAATTTCATTATTAGAAGGGGCATTTTTGTCCCATCCATGTATTGCCAACTTCCCCTAGATGAGAAAGTTAATTTACTCACCTACGAGACGAAGTGATACCCAAGAAAATAAACCTTCACCGGTTACCACATAAATCTGAAAAATGAACATGGGTTTCTTGATCAATGGGAATCAAAACCCCATGGACCAACTTTCCCCCCTCTCAAAATCCAAAAAAGAACACCCCCTTAATGTTATTAAAATCTTCAATAGTAAGTACGTCTTATCAAACTTGAACCAATGAAAAATAAGTAGGTGAGGAGTAATATATTCCCACTCTCTTCTTAATCCGATTTGGCCCTTTCTAAATGGGAGTCTCCCATTGCCTTAAGGGACATACAATGAAACTTAAGCCTCCACATATGAATCCCCAAACCACTACCACCATGGCATCGATTATAATTAAAATGAGAAATTATATTGGTTCCTACCTGGTCAAAGGAATTGTGTCCAACCAAATGCATCTTTAGTTACAATTTAGTGTTTTAAGATTAGAGTTTTTAGATTTAGGCTATGGTTTAGAGTTAGCGTTTATAAGTTTAGGGTTTAAGGTTCAAGAAATGGTCAGATGAATCTAACCATGGTAGAAATGAATAATCTGACGTGACTCGTATGTGGCACTATTTTCTCAGAAAACAGCAATGGAACTAAACACCACCTATGATTCCGAGTCTAGGTAAATTCCTAAGATCAACGCTCTTGATGAATCAATCAATAGCCTCAATTAGCTTCCTCAATACACCCAATCTTCACCAACCACTGCCTCCATTGTTGTCTTTGTATATTGCACCTCTCCAACCCCAACTAACACAGCCTGATATGCATCTATAGCACATTGCATTTTTGTACCACCTATACTCAAGGCGTAAGTCTTTTTTTTTTCAAAAAAGAATAAAAAAATACCCTATGTTTAAATGGGCCTTATGGTTTCAAAAATTACTTATAATATAATATGACCCCACATAACATAAATAATGTTAAGAAAATGTTTAGGGCCATTAATTTTTTATAATGTCATTTTTACCCCTCCTTTCTTCTTTAATCTCCCAATTCTTTCTGATGTTAAGAGGGAGAGAGCACCAGATGACTTCTTGCCGTAATGGGCTGAATTGCAAGAGAGAACCGCTTCTCTTTCTCTGTGTCTTCCTGGAGTTCTAATCCAAGCCCCAATATCTCATGCTGCAGGGCAAACTCCAACTTTCTTTTACAAATTGGCTTGTTGAGAGCACTGCAATTTCCAAGTTAGAATCGTTATTGCAATGTTCACAGTTGGAAGCCAATCTTATGGCGTGAGACTTTTATTGCTGTTGAAGGATTTTTCGAAGCAGATGAGAGTGCTTGGAGCCTTGGAGGTTTTGCTTGTGTTCGAAGGTGATGTTGATACTGGAGATTTGGATGAAAGATACATTAACTAGGACATGTGTCTCACAGTTATTACGCGTTCACTCATTGTGCTTACCTAACGTGCCTACTACATCCGGACCCATTGTTTTTTATGCTTGGAGTTGGAAGTTGATAAGAGTTTTGAAGGGGAATTTGTTGAAATGGATTCAACGGAAGGCCTCCAAGCACTGCATTATTTAGTGAAAGTGAGCCCGAGATCGTCGACGAATCCAAAAGGACCAAAAAGACCATATCGACAAATCCAAAACGTTTAGGGCCATTTATAATTATCATTAATTTTTTTTCATAATTCCAAGTTTATCCTTCTATTTGAAACACTATTGATCTTCTACTTCAAATTTCTCAATGAAAACCCTAGATTGATCTTCCCATTCTTCTATAATATTTTCTAAGCACATTTGAGCACTAAAAAAACAGGAGACGAAAGTCTTTGAGAAAAATAAAAAATAGATTGTGTTGATTTTGGAATTGGCTACAATGGTGGAGATGGAAAGTTGTTGGAGTAAGATGTTACCTCAGTTTGGAGTGTCACCTTGGCTGATAAGGGAGATCTATTTTCAAGAGAGGGACTTCATCCAAGAACCGACACGCTATTCACACGTGGTTGGAATTTGATTCACTTGTCACACCCTTGATTGACACATTGTGTGCACATTGCATATACATGTAGTATGCACATGGTAGGCAATAGGCCTATATGAAATGTGTTGGTGTTGATGTTCTAATTGTCTTGACCACGTGTTGCTTGTACATGTTATGAACCGGTGCCCCGATAAGATCATGTATTCTCAATCAAGTTAGGTCAACCTACCCTAGGTGAGCTTGGTCAATTAACAACTTTTCCCCCAACTTGTTGCCACTTTTGCAACTTTTGACTCGTGGTTGATCTTGGTCATATCAAATTGAAAATCTTTAAGAAAAAAGTTGGGAGAAAAACATGGAAAAGAGCTGCTCCAACCATCTCCAATAATGAGAGAAACAATGACAAGGACATTGAAACCCAGTCTACATTGCAGAGACATACAACGAATGCCCAAGACTAAGCACTTTGGAGATATTTCTTAGGGAAAATTCCACTTGAGTATCCTAAACTTCGGAGATAGTGTCAAGTTAATACCCAAACTTTCAAACGTGTCACTATAGTACCTAAACATTCAAAAAGTGTCATGTTGGTCCCCACTGTTAACCGACCATCAATTATCTATTGAAAATGTCAAAACTACCCTTCAAAAGAAGACATTGTTCATTGTCTTCTACCTTGACAACACTAGCACCATAGATTGCACCAAGGCATTGCATTATAATGTAGAATAGCGCACGAACTAGGGAGAGCTTCTTGCCAGTAGTAGACCAAAAGGTTACAATCGAGTTGATATATCAACTTGCCCGAAAGAACCAACCTCTCAACCGAGTTGAGAGAGAGGAGGTGCTGGTGTTTTGTTGCTGCATTGAGAGGAAAGGGATGAGGGTAATATTGGGTTTTAAAAAATTTGAAATGTCACATAGTGTCACATGTATATGGATTTTGATGGAATATTAACGGACGTAATGATAAGAGTATAACTAGTCAATTGTTAGAAACAGTAAGAGTGGTTTAGGACAATAATTAAACAATAAGGGTACAATTTGTCAATTAGCTAAACAATAGGTTAGTTTAAGAAATTTGCCCTTTTAATCATCTCAAAAGAATTAGGGCCCATTTGGTAA
Source organism: Nelumbo lutea (assembly GCF_056320005.1). Taxonomy (NCBI): domain Eukaryota; kingdom Viridiplantae; phylum Streptophyta; class Magnoliopsida; order Proteales; family Nelumbonaceae; genus Nelumbo; species Nelumbo lutea. The sequence goes on along the minus strand of NC_142686.1, from coordinate 38,307,245 downwards.
GTCTTTTTGGGAATACTTCTGGTAGCTCTAACAGTCAAAAGACACATTGAGCTTTTGCATGAAGATCTGAGCAGCCCGAAGCTAGTTTGGTAGATACACATCTTTCCGTGCATCATTCTCTGTCTTTCCGCGTGAGAATAAAACGTAAAAGATACAAAAAACTTCATTTGAAGCTTCCCAAAATCAGCCCAAAATGGGCTTCTCACGTCTTTTCGACGCTCTGAGTTTTGATGGCTAGATCTTCTACGAACTAAATGAAAATAGACCAAAAATCAATCTGTCCGACTTGTAAACAACCGAAAGACTACACAGAAAGACACACCAAACAAGCCCTTAATATATTTTGTCTGACTACGAAAACGCCCCTCAAGTAATTTGCAATGTTGTGAATTGTTGCCTTCTTCATTGTAAGGAGAAAACATCTGGGGCCCAGCCAAAGCATCCTCAACTCAACACTGCCTACATGATCCGAGTATGGATGTTGTGCCTTTACTTGCCACCTCAATTCTCCTTTTAATTAACCTACCAGTGATCAGATAAATATTTTTCATTTTAATTAGGATGGTGAGAGGCACAGGGCTGGGATGCGTGAGTGTGAAAATTTGAGACTTCGCCAGGAAGAATTGGACCACCATAAATATTTGAGTGGAACAAGGGTCAAAGCCATGCGATAAAGGTGAGGCCGGCCGGTAGGTGTTGCTTCACCTACGCTAAGCAGTAATAAATCGGGGCCTGGGACAGAAAAGCACGCATGTTGTACAAAGCTTGAGTATGACCATGTCCAGGTTCATGTGAAGTGAAATGCAACCTATAATCAAAGCATAGCCATCTTAACGTCAAAACAAAACCTGCTTTTTAACTTATTTCTCCGATCAATACATTCACAGATTGTTCTTGCATCCACGTTCGACCTTTGCATCGCCTACTTCCCATGTGACAGGCTAAGCCCTATATTATTCGGGTGTTCACAGGTCGGATTGGGTCAGTTGTAGGTTTTTCGTTCAACCGAACCAACCTGATCGGTTTGATAAACAAGTAACCCAAAACCGACCGGTTATAAGGAAAAACGGACCCAAAAATGAAGGGTCAGTTTGGATCGAGTTTTCAGTTTGGTCGGGCCAGTTTGGGGATAGTCAATTGGTCATCCTGGGTGATTTATTGATTTTCAATCTCCTTTCCTATTTTTTATGATTCTAATTGGCTGATTTGACCCATTAGTTGTTTGAGTCAAACACATCTTTTTCTAAGTCATATAGGCTGTTGAGTACTGTGTGCCTGCATCTATACTACTCCAAACCCAAAGATAATTGTTATTTTTGTGCAAATCTTGCAAGTCTCTTCAACTTTAAGACTAATGTAAAAAAATAGTAATAAAGTCCAACTGTCTATATTTGTAAAAATTATTGCATAAAATCTTAAAAGTGGAGGGAGTCCCGTTATTTCTATAATAAAACCAGAAGTATTAGACTTCTATTAGACATAATCGATTCGGTTCGGGTTGGTTTCGATTTTCAGATTGAAAAACCGAAGCAAACCCCACCAGTTGAGTTGTCTATATTTATAAACCGAGGCCAACCAAAAGTTTCAAAAACCGACCAAATTAGGTTAGATCGGATTGGTTTGATCAGTCTGATCGGTTTGGTTCTTCTTGTGAGCACCCCTACTATATTAAATACCCCATGGCACTTAATTGCATCAATGCTTGTGATTCCTGAGCCATTGTTTTGTTGCCTCAACCTGACCTAGTAGTTGTAGCTCGAAAAAGCTGGCCAAGCATAGAAATAATATGTTGTTTTAAATCTGAAATCTGACTCTGAAAAATAAAGTTCTAAACACAACTTCATGTATTCTTTATCTTTCTGCGTGGGTATGTATTCAGAATTACTATCTACATCTAACGAGTATATTAGCTTTTTAAATCGTCAAGGCATCACATTTCCCAGGACTAGGAGAACAACACACATTGGCATTAACTAACCACCTCAAATAATTTGATTTTAACCATTTAGAAAAACCCACTGTTTTAAAAGCAAGAAGTGAGTGCAAAGAATTTCTAGAGCCTAAGATGCTAGGTGCAAGGAAAGATGGCAACTTTTGAAAATAAAGGAAATATTTAATAAACAAGAATATGCACATCTAAATTCTTAAAGAATTGAAATTTTTTTGCAAAGCCTATTAGCTTAAATGGTTCTAATATCATGTCATTAACACAAAATATTGTAGTCTTTTACATTCAAGTCCTGTTTAAATAGGATGCATTCAACATCAAATTCAAATTCAAAGTTAATTCATCAAACAAAGCAAAAGGTTAGGTAAGATGTACCTCATTTATGAGATTGAACACAACCAAGGCTGGCCTTATCTACAACAATTATATCCTCTATCACCATTATCATTTAGGCCTTGTCCCAACAATATGGGGCTGACTACATGAATCTTGTTCCGCCCTTCTATTCTCTTCGGTGCATATCCATTATAGCATATTGCTTCTGGGGAACGCCCTAACATGAGCACAAAAAAATAAAAAGAAAAAAATCAGGATCCATAACCATGAGAGATTGGCAAAAGTTTTAATAGTCTCAGGTGCCAACTCGATGCATTCCCCTCCTTTATCCAGGCTTGGGACCAGTAATATAAGACAATCTCGCGTTGGCAGAGTTATTATGTCCTCTAATTCTTCTATATTTTTTCCTGCTAAAGCAACATTTTTTCTCCATAAAATAGACATAATTTTTTTGGACTGAAATAGTTCAGCTATTATTTCCACCCCTTGGAACAAAAACTTTGTTTTCCACCTTATCTAAATTGTTTTGATGAAAATGACAAGGAAAACAATGTTTCATTCATAAAAGGGGTGAAAATATAGCTCAAGCATTATAGAATGAAAAATTTTCCAGTTGTTTTATGTTGAAACAAACACAGCTTTAAAGTTTCCTGCTTAACCTCTTAAAGCTTTCAACTTGCACTATTCTTTTGGAGAGAAGGTAAAGCATTGTACTTGTTAAGAAATTACAGATAGCATAGCCAAAAACTAAAAATATGCCGCCTTACATATAGCCATCACAAAAATGTCTTGGTATGAAAAAAGCAGGTTGTGGTATACCTTTATCTTCTAGTCAACTCCTCATGGGAACTCCGCTTGTATTCAAAAGTTCTGAGATTTCTTTCCTTCTACATGCACCAAGTCGCAGCCACAAGTATTGTACTCCATTGTAATCTGCCTCTCCAATTAAATCCTATAATTTTCCAGCCTAACAAATGCCGCCTCAGCGATCTTGGGTGGCACCAGCTGGTATTTAGAATCTTGCAGAAGTGGCTATAGACGTCTCATGCCGTAGGACATTGAAGGAACTTGATGAGGGGTAATTTGGTCCTCCTAATTGCCTCGTGACACGTGGCCTTCAAGTGACACCTCAGCGCTGAGCAAGAAAACTAGCTCGGCAAGTCAGCCTGGAGCACCTCGCCTAAACCGATCTCCACCTCGGTCGGGCTGAACTGACAGGCTCCCTAACTTGCAGCAAGCTGTCTCAGACCAGCTGAGCTGTAGGAATCCACAGCGACATGCGAGGAGAGCCTGCTGACTTGGACCGATAATGCGTTACCAGCCCGAGATCTCTGGGACATTAATGCCTCGACTATTAGACCGACCTACCGCATCGCACGCCTCAAGAGTTATTCGGGCAGATCGTAACCTCCGCGCAAATCTCGTAACCAACATATTAATCCGCCCGACTAAGTGGAAACGGCTCCGCAAGAAAGAGGACCCATTGTGAAGGGCTCTGACCATCAAAACCCATATAAGGCACTCACTTCTACCTGAAAAGGTACGCCCAATTATACACTCTCAAGCTCTCTCATTCTCTCAAGATTTCTATAAACACTATCTGACTTAAGCATCGGAATGCCCTCCCCGAGTAGAGACAACCCAGGCACTCTAACCTTCCTCCTTGTAGAACATATCAACTAGGCCTAAGCAAAGAACCATCTGAACCAGTATCCAAGTTGACTGACACAAGGGAGCGACCAGATCACGCGACATCAGAACTAAAGATCTTCCATTTCACTTTCCTCCCCACAAAATACATAAATCACTGAACTCAGGCTGGAATTACTTCTTTCAAGGTCATTTCTGTTTAGATATTTGCCTGATATTGCAGTCCAGAGCAAGAAAGCCACTTTTGATGGCCCCATGTAGTATCCAAACTTTATATGGAATGTTTGCCTCTAGTATTCAATTCAATTTCTTGAAGAAGAGTAACAAAAAACTTTTCAGATCTGTCTCATCATCATCATCACCATTTCGTTCTATTTAAAGCCATATCCACTGTTAAATTTTTAGTGCTTAAAACAATTCTTACTACTACTGTATTCATATCCTTTTTGGTCTACTACCCTGAGCTCTTCTAGCCCCTTCACTTCTTACTACTTTCCAGATCTGTCCCACTTCCAAAATCTTTCATCCACCTTCTCCAGGTGTGGAGTGGCAGTGTTAAGCAGCTAAATCAGTCTCATCAAGTCTTTTATTTCCCAATCATTCAAAAGTCTTATAAAAAATGGGCACCAAACCACCAGTTTCACCTTGAAGCTCAAAGAGATCAGCTCCTCACACCTCCGTCCTCAGCTAGGATGAAGAATGAAGGGAATTGAACATCTCCATTAGAGCTATGTCATCACACCACTGACTCCATCCCCCACCTTCATTCTCACTCCTTGGATAAAGTTATGAAAACTTTCCAATCCTCTCCAAATCAAACATCCATAGGACTTGTTACTTTACCAGGAACCCAACTCAAATTCCTTGTTCCAGAATCTAGATTTTTCTGCAATAATCAGCCTCCATAGTTGGTGGTTGGATGTTGAACCTCCAAAAAATACCATCTTCCCATAGTTGTCAAGGCGACCCCTTCAAAGAATGCCTCGCCCAAACGCCAACTATGTTAGGCGCATGCTTAGGGGGCTGAAGCAAATATATACTATATAAATATTTATTAAATAAAAAATACAAAATATAAAATATTTTATTGGTTTTTTTAGTTTTTATAATAGAACCTATTGCATGTTATCATGCTTTTGTTTTGAGGAAAGTAAAAACAAAAGTAATCTTCGAAGGTTTCACTTTGACAATAGAATCGAACTGACAAAGAGGAGAGAACAACCCTCCATCGTTCTCCCACAGTCCTCTAAAGTCAAGGTGAGTTAATCAGTTTTCTTCTTCTTCTTCTTAGTTTTGTTCTCTACTTCCTGGTTTAAAACAGTAGTTACACCCCATTTTTCTCTTCCTTTTTGTATCTTTTCTCCAAGTTTTTGAATCATTTCATTGGACTAATACAGGGGCTCCGCCCCCTTCTTTTGTTCTTAAATTTCCTGCACGTTTTCAGCATTTTTTTTCTCATTATTGGTGTCTGAAACAGGGGCTTCACCCCTTCTTTTATTCTTCATATTCTTCTTTTATTTTAGTTTTTTTTTCACTAGATTTTCTGGGTCTAGAACAGGGGCTCCGCCCCCTTCTTTTGTTCTTAATTTCTTGCATTTTTTCAAGTTTTTTTTGTTCTCATCATCTGTTTCTGAAACAGGGCTCCGCCCCTTCTTTTCTTCTTTTATTTTAATATTTTTTCACTAACTTTTCTGGCTCTAGAACAGGGGCTCCACCCCTACTTTTCTTTTTCATTTTCTTTTATTTTGGTATTCGTTCCCTATGTATTGTTGATCTAAAATAGGGGCTCCGCCCCCTTCAGTTCTTTCAAGTTCTAACTTCTAACTTGTAATTTGCAACTCTAATATATTGTTTTGCCTACTTGAAGCAACATTGCAAGAAATACAAGTACAAAAGTAAGTGCAGAATACATAAACCCCCCCCCCAAAAAAAAAAAAAAAAAAAAAACTAGTTCAAAAGGGGAAGAAATCCATTGGCAAGCTTTATTTTTAACACCTGGGCGCCTTGAAAACTATGCATCTTCCTATAAGAGTTGTTTTCATCAATAACTTTTTAATGCCCAGACCACCAGAACCTATGTAACTGCAAATCTATTCCCAGTCTACAAAATGATTTTTATTTATTTCTCTTTTCCCCTTTTTTCTAGGTAGTATTTTAAAAAATGAACTGATTTCCAATTTTACTTTTCTTAATAGCCACTCACACATCCCAACATCATAAACTCAAGTACACTCAATTTATAATTTATTGACTTTCAAACATTCCCATCCATAAAGCAGAAGTGTTCTATGGCCATCTTATAAAGTTTCAGGTAAGGCATCAATTAAACATAGAAACTGAAAATAGCTGCCATATATTGATACTTCTTGGCCCTAAAAATGCTTAACTGGATCAGGGTGTGAATTTCATACGTCATTCCTAGTAGCTAAACAGGGGTGGCCAGCATTGTTGTTAGTTTTCTTTGTATCGAACTATCCAAACTCTGGATAGGATGTAATTTTTCTTTAAAGAAATTAATCATCTTTTACTGTTGAGAATAAAAAAAAAATGTAAAAATTAAACCGCATTCCATATATTCCTTCTCTGGATTATCCTATAACTTTTGATTTTTAAAGCATGCCCTTGAATTCCAATTTTAGATTTATCCCATCTCTAAGTCTCATCAGTCAAACTAGCATAATCTCATCAACCAAAACTTTTTCTAAGACTTTTCTAAGAGAATATTCTACTTGTAGACAAAATCACTGTCTCAGGTAAGACTTTTGGTAAGATTTTGCCAAAACTTAAAGCGAGAGATGGAGAATAGGTTTGTAGAGGCTGCTAGATGGAGGAGAGCGATGAAGATTGAAGCAAAAGATTTATTATTTGAAGAGATAAGGATCAGGGGCCAGCAGAGCTTGAAGATTAGGGAGGCAAAGAGAGCCACAATATTGTTGGAAGGTCTTGAAGTGATTGAGTGGTTGCAGAGTTTTGTTTCAGAAGCAAGCTCCAAAGGTAAGCAACTGAACTTTACGAAGTTCAACCTTGATGGAAGAAAGAGCTATGAGGTGGAATACAAAAAGAATGCAAAAGGCTGCTACATAACACTGCAGGAATTCTTCGGAGGAAGAAAGAAGCAGCTGGCTTGTTTCCCAGAAGGTAAACAGGGTGTTGGATGGAAGGTAGTGGCAGAGGCACTAAGTGACTTTACTCAGCAGATGAAAACAAAACAAGTAGAGGCTGCAGTAAAGGAAATGAAAGGGGGTAATCACAAGAGAAAGGAAGAACCCGCTGACAGGAAATGGATGATTGCAGAAAAAGGGAAAAGATCTTGTAAACTGGTAGCAACAGCAGAAAAAGAGGATTGGGAGAAGAAATTGTGGTTGAGACTTCAAGTCCACCAAGGGATTGGAAAGGTATTGCTCAGGCGATTCTCAAAGAACTAAACCTGCAGAAGCCGATGGTGAGTACTCCTTATGAACCCTGTAAAGCTTTGATAGATCTGGGTGAAGTTAAAGTAGAGATTTCAGCTTTAAACATTCTTTGAGGCTGGTGCTGCTACAGTCTCGAGTTGGTGTCCTCTATCTAATACCAAATGCTTTGAGATTGAAGACAATGTAATAGTCAGAGTGCTTGGATTACCTTTCAATCTCTGGAAGGAGGAAGTTTTACAGTCAATAGCTTTAATTTGTGATGCAAAATTAGGAGTTTTTAACTGTGATCTCCATTCAGTTGCAGTGAGTTTAAGTGGTGTTAAACCCAGTGACATCCCAAGGAAGATAGAGGTTGTTTCAGAGGGCTTAGTATACCCCGTTTGGCTTGCTAACTCCATTGAAGCCCAGCTTTGGAAGGAGGGAAGAAGGGAGGAAGATGAAGGGGAAGAACAGGCCTGGTTGCTTGGTTTGCAAGGCAGAGTAGACACTACAAAAGAGGCTAAGTCTTCTGAGGCAACTAGGAAAAAAGAGAGAAGAAAAAAATTTAACTACTTGGGGAAAGTCTGTTTGGCAGGGCGGGCTGAGGGATAGGAGGTCCTATGTTCAGTCGGTGACAGGAGGTTTAATTGGAGGTAGACTTGCGCCAGGAGTTCAAATTTCAAAAGAAACTGACTAAGGCAGGCAAAGGTTCAGGGGTTAAGCCGGTCTTGTAAGCTGGTCCTGTCTGCTCCTTTGAACCGAGGCCAGTCACATGTCTCCTTAAGTGAACACGTGACTGGTAAAGAAGTTGGGAGATTGGGCCCAGACCCATCAAAAATAAGGGGGCCTTTTCCTACAAATGGGCCGGCCGGATTAAATAGAGCAAACCCAAATTCTAAAGTCCGACGGACCAGTTTAAGTAGGCACGTGACTAAAGGTTTGGAGACGATGATGGACCAAAAAAATGGTCTATCATCGTCTTCCACGAGTAAACCTCTTCTACCGCTCGCAGCGGAGAAAGCTAGCAGCGGCAGAGCGGCAAGTTCGAACTGAGCATGGGTTCCAAGCAAGAAGAAGAAAGTTTTCTCCCATGAACGGCGCAATCCAAGGTTCAAGAAGCACTCGTTGACAGCGGAGTCAGGGAGTTCCCTTTTTTCGGAGACAGTAAATCAGGTCTTTACGGACACGGTCGAGATCTGTGCTACGGAGGAAGAAAGTAGCTCAGATTCAGAGTCTGAAGACTCTTCAAGTATTGGAAGCGTGGATCTGGAAAAAGCCAAATCCCCAAGTGATGAGAGCCTTCACACCGAGCTGCTTTTTTTGGAAAATGACAACCTGGATGTTTCAGTTTCAGCCCAGAAGTTGCACTCTAAATGTATCTTATTAGCTACAGATTTGGGGTTTATCGCAGATTTCTTAGAGGAGAGGCAGGGGACACCGGTTTTTAAATTAGCTCTCAGTTCACTAGAGCAGCACGGCACCGGTAGAGGAATAGAGGAACAGGAATTACCTTGGTCACCGATCACAGAGTTATCAACAAGGGGACAACTTACAAAGACAAATTCTGATGCAAGGATTAAAACAACATTGGTTGAACACAATGGGAACCCACAGTCATCTTCTTTGGAAGGATTAGCTGTGACCTTGCCCCTATGTGTTGCCCCTCAAGAGTTTTTGACATCTTCCCACAACCATTCAGGTAATATTGTCAATTCGTTTTATGGTACTGATGTCAGTTTTCTACCTGAAACAGGTACTCCTGCAGCTCAACTTGATGCAGCAGCCGAGGTTGGAAGGGACAAGGGGGGCAAAGAACAAGAGGAAGAGAATCACAGGAAAAGGAGTTAAAGATGATCTGGGATCAGATCTGTATGTTTTTGGAGGAGTATAAGAGAAAAGAGGAAGAGGGAGGGAAGGGTGAGGTTCAAGAAGTTTCAGCAAATACAGGGGATCAAAGTAGGAAAAATGCAAAGGGTGAATCAATTATGGGGAAGATGCAGTATGAGGAATTAGAGAGGGTTTGGGGACAGATCTGTGCCCTCCTTGAGGAGTACAGGCAAAAAGAGGAATCTTTGGAGGAAAACCAAGAAATCTCAAAAAAGCACAATAAACCAAAAGCAGTCTTAAGCAGATCTAGAACATTTAATAACCGAAGGAAGAAGAAAAGATCAGAGGTGGAAAGGCTGATATCAGATATAGAAGAAAATCTGGAATTCAGCGGAAGAGGGGAGAGAAGGAAAGCCTCTAAGTAGAGGTCTGACCTTAGAGGGGGGATGTCAAATCTTTAACTACCATGAAAATCATTAGTTGGAATGTGAGGCGGTTGGGGAGTGCTAGGAAAAGAAGGCTGATTAAGAACCTCCTTAGAAGGGAAAGGCCGGATATAGTGATGCTTCAGGAGACCAAACTAGCTGATATCAATAGAAGACGGGCAAGAAATATCTGGAAATCTAGCGGAATAAGTTGGGTTTCAGCACCTTCTTGGGGGGTTTCGGGGGGAATTGCTACCTTTTGGAGAGAGGATACGGTGGAGGTTTTGGAGGAGCTAGTAGGTAATTTTTCAATGTCGTTAAAATTCAAGATGGTTGAGGATGGATTTGTCTGGGCCCTAACTAATGTGTATGGACCAAGCAATTACAGAGAAAAGAACAAACTGTGGGAAGAGCTTTATGGGATTCAAGGGCTTTGGGATGGTCCATGGTGCTTGGAGGGAGATTTCAGTGTAATTCGATTTACGAATGAATCAAATAACCCCCACCAGGTCATTACAACCAGCATGCACAGATTCAACAATTTTATTAATAATTTTGAGTTAAAGGAACTCTCGTTGCTGCAAGCTAACTATACCTAGTCCAATTTTTAGGAGGTACTAACCTGCTCCAAATTAGATAGGTTCCTCTTCAATGAAAGCTGGGAAAACAAGTGGGCGGACTTGTTAACAAGGGCTTTTACCTAGAGTCACATCTGACCATTGTCCCATTAGCCTAGGGCAGGAGCCTTTTAGGCAAGGACCTCGACCATTTAGGTTTGAGAACATGTGGTTGACTCACCTGGACTTCGTGAAGAAGGTTGAGGAATGGTGGAGAGAAGACCTACGGGGGGTGAAGTGGAAAGGGGTAAGATTCCATGAAAAAAACAAAAAGATTGAGAGCGCATGTGAAGGATTGGAATAGGGAGCATTGTGGGAGAATAGAAGAAAGGAAATCATCTCTGTTGACCCAAATAGAGGAACGGGATGAGAAGGAATCCCAAAGAGCCTTAAGCCCTCAGGATAGAGATCAAAGATGGAATCTGAAAAGAGAGTTAAATGAAGTTATTTTGAGAGAAGAAATTTCTTGGAGGCAGAAGTCTAGATGTAAGTGGATTAAGAAAGGAGATGGGAACAATAAATTTTTTTCATGACCTAGCCAATGGAAGAAGGAAAAACCTAGTTTCCAAACTGGAAATGGATAGAATAGTCTTTGATACCCAAGAGAGGATAGCCACTTGTTTTGTTGACCATTTCAAATCCATCTTGAGGAGACCCCTAAGCCCTAGAGTGGAGTTGGAAGGTGTGACCAAGCAGAGGCTTCCAGAAGAGAGTAGAAGCTGGCTGGAGAGGAATTTTGAGGAAGAAGAAATTAGAAAAGCTGTTTTTTCCATGGACAGATTTAAAGCACCAGGGCCAGATGGATTCACAATGGCTTTCTTTCAAGATTGTTTGGACATAGTCAAAGAGGATTTAATTGAGGTCTTCAAGGAATTTGAGAACAATCGAGTGATGAGTTGGGGAATTAATTCTACTTTTTTAGCCTTAATTCCGAAAAAGAAAGAGGCCAAGCATCCAAAGGACTTTAGACCTATCAGTTTGGTGACTAGTGTTTACAAGATTGTGGCAAAAGTCTTATCCTTGAGAATAAAGCAAGTGCTTCCTTGTCTTATAAGCCAAGCGCAAGGAGATTTTGTTCAGGGGAGACAAATTGTAGATTAGATTCTAATAGCAAATGAATGCAAGGAGGAGATGAGGAGATCGGGGTGTAAAAGTTATGTTTGTAAACTTGACCTTGAAAAGGCCTATGACTTAGTGGATTGGGGATTCTTATTACTCGTGCTAAGGAAGTGTTGGTTTGGAGATAAGTGGTGCAAATGGATAAATGGTTGCCTCTCTAGTTGCCATTATTCCATCCTAGTCAACAGGGTAGTTACTGATTTTTTCCCAGCTAGCAAGGGTCTGAGACAAGGTGATACCATGTCACCTTTCCTTTTCACTTTAGTCGTCGATGCCTTTAGTAGATTCCTTTTAGAAGAGGATAGAGACAGATCCCTAAGAGGGTGGAGAATAGGTAGAGACAGAGTGTCAATAACCCATCTCCAATTTGCAGATGATATAATAATCTTTTGTGAAGGCTGTGATTTGACAGAGGTAAGGAATCTGAAGGATTTAATAATTTACTTTGAGAAGGCCTCAAATTTGAAGGTAAATTTTGAGAAGAGTTGTGTTGTGGGGGTTCATTTGAACAAAGAGGAGGTGGAGTCTATAGCAGCCTTGTTAGAATGCACTTGCTCTCAATGGCCTCTATCCTATTTATGATTTCCCCTAGGTGCAAATCCAAAGGAAAGTAGGTTCTGGAATCCGGTGGTTGAAATTTTTGAAAAAAGATTGGCAAATTGGAAGAGGAACTACATCTCCGTGGGTGGTAGAGTTACTTTGATTACAGCAACTTTAGCCAACTTGCCTTTATACTTACTATCAGTCTTTAGAATTCCTAAAAGGGAGGCAAAGATGTTGGAAAAACTGATGAGGGACTTCTTATGAGAACCTGGTGTAGAGAAAAAAGACCACTTGATTAGGTTGGAGGTGGTGAGTAGGAGCAAAAAAGGACTAAGCTTAGGGAATGTGGTGAGTAAGAATGAGGCTCTTTTAGGTAAGTGGCTTTGGAGGTGGCCCCTGGAGAGGGAGAGGTGGTGGCATGAAGTTGTAAAAAATATCCATGGCTGTTCTGAATCAGGTTGGGATGTGGGGGTATCCCGAAGGGCTTTGCTCTCAACTCCCTAGAAGGCTATCTCTGGCATTCTCCCTAATTTCCTTAGGTTTGTAAGGTTCAATGTTTGTTTTGGAAACTCTATTCTTTTTTGGGAAGATACTTGGGTAAGCACTCAACCCTTAAAAGACTGTTTCCCTTCTCTTTATTTCATATCCCTCTTTAAAAAGAAACCCATTTCTTGGTTCCTCCCCCCCCCCCACCCCCCCGGTTTTCCCTTTAGCTTTAAATTGGAATTTTGGGTTTCAGAGAGGGTTAAGGGATGAAGAATTTCTTTGTGTCTCAGAGTTGTTGCTTCTAGATTCGGTGTGCCTGGACCCCACTAACCCGGACAAAAGAGTCTGGGCTCTAAACCCGGTTGGCTCTTTCACTTGCGCATCTTTCTTTAAAGCCCTTTGCTCTAACCCTTCCTCTCAAATCTTCCCTGTTAAAAAGGTTTGGTCAAGGCCAATACCCCCCAAAGTAGTAGTGTTCTGTTGGGAAGCCTATTATGGTAAGATCAATAGTGGAAAACTTGCAAAAGAAGAAACCTTCTTTGTGTTTGTCCCCAAATTGGTGCTTTATGTGTAAAGTGAAGGGTGAGGACTGTAACCATTTGCTGATATCGTGTTCCTTTGCTGCCAATATTTGGAATTGGGTTGTTTCTTTATTTGGGCGCAGGTGGAACTTGTCCTCTGAAGCAAAGCTGCTGTTCACTCTAGATGCTCTTGGGAGATTGACAAGAAGGGGGAAAATAATGTGGAAATGTATCAGAGCCACCACCTTGTGGATTTTATGGGAGGAGAGAAATGCTAGAATATTTCAAGAAAAGGAAAGAAGTTTTGCTGAAGTCAAGGAATATATATTGACAAAGACAATTTCATGGATGAAATCTTCACAATTGTTGGCAGATTTCTCCTTTGATGACTTAAGGAGAAATTGGGAAGCATTGGCTTCCACAGTCTCCACTAAGAACAAATTACAAGTTGAATGGAAACCCCCACCGGATGGAGTGGTAAAATTGAACTTTAATAGCAGCTGCCAAGGTAACCCAGGGCCATCCAGAATTGGATGGATTTTGAGAGATAAAGAAAGCAATACGTTGTCTCTCTTCTCAGGACCAGCGGGTGAAGGCGATTCTGTAAGGGCAGAGCTACTAGCAACGGTACAAGGCATACACATGGCTAGTCAATTAGGAGTGAACAATTTGTTAGTAGAAGGAGATTCCAAGGTAGTAGTGGACTGGCTGAATAGCCCAGACACAGTTTGTTGGGGCTACAGGGACCTGTTAAAGAAAGTTAAATGGATGACAAGAAATATGACTGTTAGGTTCCAGTGGATTAGCAGATCAGCAAATGTAATGGCCGATTCTCTGGCCAAGCAAGGGGTGTCAAGGGGTGATCCGTTTTGGGCTACTTTGTAATTTGTATCTCAGGTTTGGGCATGTTTTAGCTTTTGTGATCCAGTCCTTGGGGAAGATAGCATCTCGTGCCTCTTCTTAGGCTGCTTGTATTTCTAATTTTTTTTCAACAAAATTACTCTCATTTATCAAAAAAAAAAAAAAATTCTAAGACATTTGTCCATGCATCTAATTTTGCATTTACAACAAGCACCATGGCACCTCCACCTGAATATATCCAAACCAGACAAGTGAACCCAAACCAAGAAGCACCAGAACTATAGTTCAAAACAGTTGACTTTGGTAAGGCAAGTTGAACAATGAAATATTTTTGAACCGGTTGCCTAGTTCTGTCAAACAGTCAAACCAGAATCAGCCTTTCCAATTTGATGCTATGTTCAGTTTTCAAAATATTGATGAAAATGATACCTATACAAAGTGTTGTTAGTTGTTGTTGGGGAAACTTTGAAATTACAAACTGGTAGGCCAGATATTTTTTATAACCATCTCTTGGGCAGACAGAATTGTGCTTACCACTAAGGCTAGTTCTATCTAAAAGAGGATTATTTGTGATAATCCATCGACAACTTAATAAGACTAGAAAACTTGAAAATGAATCTAGCAAGCAAGGGAGCATGACTAGTTCCAAGCCCACCCAACGTCGAGGATGATCAAAAATTTTACAAGGAAAGGTGGCTGATCTATGATTCCTAGATACAAAAACCAACACAGATATGAGAAACAGGGAAATGACTCTTCATTTCCTAAAATCCAGATATCCATTTTATATGATTCTCAAACCAAAAAGGAGATTTTTGTACTTAATCAAATATTAGACTGTGTTTGAAACTTTGAATCATAGTAGATTTGAAATTGAATTCCACTTTCGCCTTGATTCTATAGAATTTAAATGACTAATATCCCATGGTCTTTTCTAATTACAGTAAACATGGAAATTCAAGGCTAAAAACCTTTGCCCTGCCAAATTCCTTCCACTGCCAATGTGCATGGTTTATTGATTCCGTACCAGAAAACTATATTATTATTCAATTGTGATAAAAGAGTCTATAATCATTGTCAAAATAGAAGTTTCCTAAGGAAGACCACTCTAAAAATTCTAGCATCATGCTGACATTGAGCCACTAACATGGAGGCAATCATGTGGATTTCATAGTCAAGTACCCAAGAGCTCAGGTGACTCCAACTTCCTCAATAAACAGAAAAATAACACTAAGACTTCTTGCTTTCTATCTGCTTTCTAATATAGTAACTAAGTTTCAGCCTATTGTAACCACACAAAAACTTCAATGACATTCTGATTTAACTAGGGGTACTCACGGTTCGGTTAACCGAACCGTGGGATTTTTTTTTGAACTGAACCAACTTGATCAGTTTTTTTAAAAACTAAACCGAAACTGAACCAATGTAACCGGTGGATCGGTTAACTGCGGTTCGGTTTTTCGGTTTTTTTTTTTTCACTCAAAATTAAGAGGAAAACTGGGCTTTTCTTGACGCCCGTGTTCTTGTGAAATACTCTACAGACGACCCACTCATCCTGCAAACACAGAAAGAATAACCAGAGTTTTTCTTATATATATTCTTCTCAGAAGCAGGCAGACGGCCAGAGAGAGAGCGCATGTAGAATATCATGTGACAGAAAAAGAAAGATGATGAACTTTTGAATTAAGATAAAAAGGGGAAAAGAAAAAGGAGAAAGGAACCTACCCTTGCAGATTTAGGGAGGTTATAATAAGAGAATTTTCCTTCCAATCTGTAATCATGCATGACCCAGTTGGTTTTCTCCCCCTTGGGCGCTCTCCCTCTGTAGAAAACAAGGGTCTTCTTCATCCCAACAAGACAAGCTTTACCCCTGTAGATCTCTTTATCCTTTCCAGTACCCAGCTTCAGTTGCTCTATTGGTTCTCATGCCCGTTGGGTACTTCCTATCTCTCTAGCAAAGAAGTACCATTCCTTCTCTGCAGAATAATCAAATCATATAAATTAATAAAAGCAAAAAAAGAAGGAAATCCAGTAACACAAGAATACAATGAAGCACATATGTTTAATGGTTTAGGTTTCCAAGAAGGGGAAAGTTTTCCACTTTCCAACCTAAACCATTTTCCCACTTTCCCCTTCTTGGAAAGGTGCCAGGCGCCAGGTGGACATTTTGAATTTTGAAACTTAAAACGGCTTTTCATTAAAGAGCCTTGAAGACCTTCTTACATGCTAATGGATTAAAGAGCCTTGAAAAGACCACTGAACATAAAATATAAATATAATATATACATTATACAATATATTATTGTATATATACACCGGTCAGTTTGGCTAACCATCGGTTTTTGTACGAAGTTAACCAAAACCAAACCGATCGGTTCGATTAACCGATTTTTTGGTTCAGTTTCGGTCGATTCGGCTTTTCAGTTTTTTTTTTTTTTCTCACCCCTAGATTTAACCACCAGGCTCCCTATTACCACCAATCCAGACACCACTAACTTCAGTCTCATGAAGCTTGTGTCAAAATCAATGTTGCATGGACTCTCTTAAAATGAAGGGTCCATAGAAGGCATGTGTCAGACTCAGACACTCCATGGATTCTTGAAGAAAACTTCGATGTGACATTTTCTTTTTCTCCTTATTTGACACAGATTAACAGTTAATTTATACAATAAATGTCATTTTTCCTACAGGAATGTCAGCAAGTCCCTGTTTCTCTGTCTTGCTTTGTCAGATTGCCGAGCATGCATTGATTCTGATTCTTGTGTCCATGTCCATGTAACACTGGTCAAAACCAATAAATATAAGACCCAGAAACCTACCCTGGAATCAAAAAAATTTGCTCCTTCCGGGAAGTACATACTTCCATTTTTTTTTACAGTGGATGTTAAAGCAATGTGTCCTTGTTTTTCGAAAAATTTTGAATGTTGTATGACAGTATGAGGTGGCTTTAACATCCACCGTGAAAAAGCTAAGTACCTACTTCTGGGAAAAAGTGAAGAAAAGCTCCTCTATCTAACAACATCCTTAATATCAGTCTAGTGTCAGTTCCTGCACCAGTGAAAGACAAACAATAAAATGCAGCAACCAACTTTATGTATCAGGTCAAGCACCACCCAATTTTGTATAATAGGTCAAGTGTCATGATTAAATTACTTGACAACAAGAAAAAATGCCCTGGCTCAAGCAGAAAAATTCTTGGTTCTGTAACTTATGCCACCGGCTATCCATTTCCAATTCAAACTTGATGCAAAAGTAAAAAATGGACTTCAATAAGAACACCTTAACCATGAAATTGCATAATACTTGATAATAAAGAAACTGTTAACAATAAGAAGTCCTCTGGTAATCAGTTCAAATTCCTTACCAAGAAAGAGTAACCAATCAGTAGTATATTATCTGTGCAAAACATAGGACAACTTTACCCAATTATAGTAAAAAATACAAAATGACAATCTAAAATTTAGAATGTAGTGAATGGAATTTGCCATCAAATAGGTCAGACAGACCAGCTCCCAAACTCATTTAGATAGCAAAAAAAAAAATGAAATTCTTAAAATATAAATAATGACATCACGTAGTAAAGGATAGTGGTGTCTATGGATTGGGCTTGGGTTGGACTGTCCAAATCAAAATCAATTTGAACGGGTTGGACAGACCAATGAGACATATTGAATTGGACCAATCCAAACTTGAAGATCCAAAGTATTTATTGGATTGGATCTTGGTAAGGCCCATTTGCACGGCCCAATCCCAATCTGCCATGTGTCACTGAATGGAACGTTCAAGGAACTCATCAATGACCTAGACTGGCCCAGCCAACCGACCCAACCAACCGGTTCACCCGGACGCCTCTAGTGCTCTTAGATCTTGATAGGGATAACCACCAAGAAGCTTGGGCTGGACCTAGCAAGATTACAACTCCTCGGGGAGCATGACACCTCCTCCATAAATAGGTAAAGGTGTAAAGCATCCCCGGAAAAAGGTATGCCCACTATAACTCTTGCCTACTTACTGACTTAAGCATCGGAGAGTTCTCCCTGAGGACACACCATCATGGGGCTCTCTTTCTTACAGATGCCTTCAGAAGCAAATCGGCTCACCCCAATCTCCTCGGCTAGTCCAGTTTCCAACTTTCTCTTTTCTCTCATCTATTGCCTGGTTTCAGACTGGAACAAACCTGGTCCATCTGTAATGGATGTTTATTGGACTGGGTCGGATAGAACCATCTACTCCATTGACAGAAGATAAGAGTACAGGTGTTGATGGCTTTTGTTTGGGTCATAGTTTTCAAGGCGCCAAGGCGAGGCTAGGCGACCCGGGGGCGCCTTGTTACCTAGTCACCTAGGCGATGGATTTTTTTAAGTGAAAAATACATATCCTAGGTAGTTCCCTAGGTTCCATAACCATCTTTCCTTAATAACTATTAATAATTTTCATAAGAAAATTATAAACTTCATGTTTATGTCTAGAAAATCAACATTTTTTTTGATAAATAAGAAAAATAAGAAAGAAAAGAAAATTCAATAAATATGGGGACTGAACCCCTATTTTTGTTATAGGAAAAGAAGAAAAGAAAAGGTGGAAGGAGATGTGGAAGAAGAAGAAGAAGAAGATGTGAAGGAAGAAATGTGTTGATTAGACAAAACTTTAAGTTTTTCCCTTACTTATTGGTTCAAATTCTGAAGTCTTTGAGGGCTCAATACAGCAGTTAGCAATGTTTGTGTTGATTAAACCCTAACAAATAAGAATATAATAAAAAGTAATTAGTTTATAAACACAAAAAATGAATATTTTTGTTTAATAATGTCTATTTTATAATTATAATATCAAAAAAGTAACAATATAAAAGTATTTTATAAGACAGTATACAAAACTGCTAGGCGACTGGGCGAGGCGAGCCTCCAAGGGCGCCTTGTCGCCTAGGCGTCGCCTTGACAACTATGGTTTGGGTTGGACCCAGTCTAAATTAAAATCAATTTGAATAGATTGGGCAGTCTGGACATTAATGGTCCAAACTCCAAAGTATTCATCAGATTGGATTGGACCTGGTCCATCTGTAAGGGACTCATCTTGGACTGGGTTGGGTTGGACCAATATCTATCCAGGCAATTGACAGCCCTAGGAGAGTAAAATACCAAACAAAATCATCAAGAATTTATATGCAGAAAAGAATTCAAAATTGGCCTTTGATGATAATGATAATGATAAAATACAGAAAACAACTCACCCAATTATAGCATATCAGTACTTGTCAAAAAAAATTATAGCATATCAGTGCAACACAAATATAACCAATCAGCAACACTAGACAATCTTAAGGCTGTGTTCTGATTACAGAAGCAGAAAATAGGACAGAAAAGGAACCTGCACTCTGTCACCTCAATGAACAATAGAATGACTGAGGAGCTTAGCCATCCCATTATCCACCAATCACAACATTCATGCCACTTTTCCACTTCCCATCTGCAATTCAAAAGCATAACAAAACCAGCATAAAACCACCTGAATGATAGATAGATAGATAGATAGAGCCTACCACACCATCTTTCTCTTGGACTGAAACATGTGTTCCCACCCCTTCTATTCCTTTAATGATACTAGGCGTGTGTTCTGCGACCAACAGACTGAGATGACTTAGGTTCACTGTTCACCTCTTTGTCCACTGTCATGCCTTACAGAGAATTTGGGTTTTCTGCAACCAACAGACTGTTCTCAAGCTTCTAGAACCTGCAGCTACTTTTTAGAGGTTCTGGAAAGAGAGAGCAACCACAGATTATTTGACAGTGTTCCTTGGCAAGAAGATGAATTGCTAGAGCCACTGCAGCCACTATATTCTACTGGTTTTCTGCGCATTTCCCATCTTTAGCTATCTCTTTTCAGCAGTTGGTTTCCTTTAATTACTCTTGTAATTAAATGTCAAAGCATTTTTTTGATAGGAAACAGTAACTTTCATTGAAGAGAGATTAAAAGGTACATCTGTCACCACCCAAAGGGTGTCTAGACGAACCAATTACAATAAAAACTAAACCACAAACAGGCCCAGAACAAAGTCTCCCTGTTTACTCCTTGCTTAGATAAAGTATCAGCCATTCCGTTGGCTGATCTTCTTGCCCACTTGAACTGCACCCTTAAATCCCTTGCTAAAATCAAAATTTCCCTTATCAGTTGCCTGAAGTACCATGTGCCCAGATTTCCGGCTTGCAGCCACCCTATTACCAGTTTAAAGTCACCTTCCACTTCTAACGGTTGCATTCCCCTCTGTTTTGCCAGTCCGAGACCTTGAAGTAGGGCCTTTATTTCTGCCCCTAAAGAGTCTCCTGCCCCTATTGGACCTGAGTAGAGGGCCAGCACTCTTTCTTCCCCATCTCTGAAGACTCCCCCAATTCTCAAAGGACCTGGATTACATAGAGAACTGCCATCAAAATTCAGTTTCACTCTAGCTTGTATAGGTTTTTGCTTGCATAAGCTTTGAGAGAAACAGGGGCTCAACGCTCAACCCCCTTCTCACTCCTCTTTTGATTTTTTTCCCCTTCTTTTTCTTGGACAAAAACAGGCTTCTTATTGTTTACTTGGTTAATTTGAAATTGTTTTTATCCTGCAATTGCTTTATATTCTATTAAACATTTATTTTGCTACAATATTGTGTTTGAGATATTGATATCAATAGATTTAAAATGTCATTCTTTTATAGATATGAAGATTTTCCATGTTTTGGAATGAAATTTATTATTATCTAGTAAAGATCATTGATTCATTGTCTTTTTTTCCAAAATAGATGCCTATTATGCTATGTAAAAACTAGGGAATTAACATGGAATCCATAATCTTTTTTAATTAAAATCTACCGCCTAGACAGGCAAAGCAATACATAGCCTCACCCCTGGCACCTTGAAACTATGCAGCACTGTTAGACATTATTACCAAAACATCATACTGGATTACAAGAATCAAAAATAATTTTTTTTTCTTTTGGTTTGATTAGAATCACATTTAAACCATATTGGAATTCAGGACAGCTGAGGACTCCACTAGTGCGATCATATTCTTACTAGTTAATCATAAGCTAATAAAAAGATCCACAATAGCACTATATGTACATTTTTCTCATAATTCAGAGCATTCCGCTATGAAAAGTGAGTTTTAGCGGTTAGAAGTATAAATTAGCAAAAACAAAGTACACAAATGGCATCCAAAATTCAATGTAAGAATGATAAAGAAATAAAATACAATCTTTAATCCAAAATTTATGCTGAGTATATGATATCATCGGTAAGTTTCACTCACCCAGTAATAAACAGATAAATATCCAATTCTATAAAACTAGGCTGCTTAAGTACAACAAATGCAGAAAGCGCTAAAAAAACACTAAGGATAACACCAATAACAGGGTGAACAAGAGTTTCACGCCTTCTGCAAGAATGACTGAATATCCCACTGTAATGGCCAATTCCTTCCTCCGCTTCCCGAAACAACTGCCGTAGTCTTTGACGAAAACCAAGGTTCATTTTCATAATGGCCCCTAGTAATTAACACTAGGGAAAATTAAACCGTCCGACGGTCTATTTATTTTCATAAGGATGCTATTACAATTCAAATTCATCCTCAAGCTTCAAAGCTTCGGCGGCAGCTTCCTCCTCTTCATCATCAATAACGAAATATGGATTATGCACCTCGGGCCTAAATTTATATCCAGTGAAGACATAGAATGCAAGTGTTGCCAGTTCCCCCGCCACTACACTGGTCCACAGATAGCGATAGGATGTGATGGTTTGCAAGGCATAAACAACAACTCGAGTAAAGTAAATGTAGCAGATAACAACGATGTAGTATTGCCGGAAGAGCGTCAACTTCATCAAGTTAACCGCAGCCTTTCCATCAGATCGTGCTGCCTCACGCAGGTTCTTGATCGACCACACGATAGGGAATAGAACAGCGCAGCAGCAAACAACGTCGACGAGCAGGAAAACTTGCTTCCAAGTGATCCAGTCTTGTGCATAGGGACCGGACTCATCAATAACGACCTGTGCGATATTGGCAACAACCTGGAGAGGGATCACAATCATCAATACCTTCTTTTCCTTGTCTTGCAGGTAGGGTTTCAAGAAAGACCATCCAGTCCCGATCAAGACAATCAAGGTAAACAGTGTAATCCCCTTCAAAAAGCTGAATATATAGAAGAGAACATCCCAACCGTGAGCACTACCGGTGCGCTTGATGTAAGACTTATCCTCCGCCTCACAGAGAAGGTTCAAAGCTTTCAAAATAACCACAGCGAGCATAAAGAAGTGGATCCGGAAAACAGTCAAACGCTTCTTATACAGGACGTAGATCCATAGCCCCGCGAGGGAGAAATAAACTAAGAAAAATAGGAAGTAAACCCTAGGAAGAATGGAATTGCCGGCCGACAAGTAGTCGCGGCGACCGCTCCTGCCGTCGAGATTATACATGGCAGATCGGACATCCATAGAGATCTGAAGCTGCTGAAGGCAATTGGCGAAGACTAGAGTGAACTGATTGGCTTCGTTCTCCGTAAACACAACACCGAAGTTTTTGGCGCCCTTGAGACGGTCGAAAGTGTAGACGACCTTAACGAGACCAGATTGAAGGGCACAAGTGATATCGCCGTCCTGGATCTGTTGAAGGACATGGATCCAGGAGTCTCTGGTGCTGAGGAAAAAGCCGACTTGGAAGAGATCGAGTTCAGGATTAGGATTCGAGAGAGAGATGTGAGAGACGTTGAGTTCGAGGCGACCTGTGTGTGCGAAACCAAAGTCATCGAAAGGGATTATGGACCGCTCGTCTGAGCGAATCTCTGAGAAACGAACTTCAGCCAAGCAGAGAGGAAAGAAAACGACCAAAAAGGTGAATAAAGAGAAGAGACGGGAGTACTGAGAGGAGATCGCCATGGCTCTGAGACTTGCGCTTCAGATCTCTCTCTCTCTCTCTCTCTCTCTCTCTCTCTCTCTACTTGCGACTTGCTACGCGGTTGGTAAACTCTGAAATCAGAGAAGAAAGGATTTGGGCTTCTATGTTTATACTTTATATATAACAACTCGTACAAACCACGGCTTCGTTGACGAGGCTTTCTAAATTCTCGCGTTCTCTTTTCTTTCTTGCGATGGAAGGAGTCTTACGAGGAATCAATACAGTAAACTGTCCGACAAGAAGCGCACACAGCATACTGCACTGCGGATTGGAATGGTAGCAAACAACGAGTTCTTACATTGAGTCCGGTCATTTATCAAAGCCCAATACTTGCATTTGCATCCGTGTATTGTGAATATCTTCGTATTTGTATGTTTTAATCATGTGCGATATACCTAAATGTACAGTTGCAAGTGTGTGAATACGGTGTAAACACGGCCTTGTGAGAATTAAATCCGAGAAATCCGAATTCATGTCCTGTAGTCATCGACCACCACTGTAGCATAGCCACCGACACAAGTCAAAAAAATTGTGAATCTTCGGATTTTTTTAACGATTTTTATAAGCTGTACTAACAATCTGTGGAAAATTATAAATAATTTTTTATTTGTTTTAAATGATTTTTGATGTAAAAAAGAATCATAAACACAATTATAAATTTTAAGCGAAATTTGTTTGAAGTGTAAATAAAAAAGGGTAAATTTCTTAGTTAATTGACTTAAGTGTACATTATTATTTAAAAATTGACTAACACTATTCCTACTATTTTTAATAATTAATAAATCTACCCTTACCGTTATATTCTGTTAACATTCCGTCAATTCATAGGCACATAACATATAATTTTTTTGAAAAACTTAATTTTACCCTCCACCTCTAACCTCTTTAGTGTAATCTATGATCTCTCCCTTTTGCTCTCATTCTCTTCTCAAGAATTGCCAGAACTGTAGAAGTCTAATGCTACAGGGGAATTGCAGTTACGACCTTTCCCCTCTTCCTTTTCCCTCTCATTCTCTTCTCCGAAACCACTGGAACCATCGGAACTGCAGAGGTCGAATGCTATAGGGGTTTTTCATTGGGATTTTCTTATGGACACCCCTCTAGTAGAAGAGCTACTCAAGAAGATCGAAGAGTTCAAAGCTAGGCATGCCCACCTTAAGCAAGAGAGGTCGAAGCTAATGCTTAGCACAATTGGTGGCACCGACTCCAAAATGGACCACGGGCATCAGCACTCCAACTCTGTATCGGCCGGGTCGGGCTGGGCCGGGCTTTTACTCTTCATTAATGAAAATATGTTAGGCCCGAGCCTGAGCCCGGCCCGAGCCCGGCCCTGATAAAAAGCCCAAAGCCCGACCTAATAAAAAAATTAGAATTTTTTCCTATTCAATAATCAATATAAATCAGAATTTATTTACATTAAAAAATAATATAAATTCAATATAAATTTTGAATTCAATAATCAATATAAATCAGAATTTATTTACATTAAAAAAAGAATATAAAGAAGGGAAAGAGGATGTGGAGAAGAAGGGTTCGGCTGGAAAAAGAAGGAAACGACGCAAAGAGGTGAAAAAAAAGAGGGGTATTCGACTAGGGTTTTTAGGTTTAGTTATAGGTCAGTCCGGGCCGGGCTTGGGCCGAGCTATTTTGGTAAATCCCGAGTCCGGCTCGACTTTATTGTGAGTCGGGCTTTTTGGGCCAAAGTTAAGCCCATGGGCCCATATACCTGTTCAAGCCCGTTCGGGGGCCGGGCCGGCCCGTCGGGCCACTCGGCCCATGAACAGGTCTAGTGGCTACAAAGGAGCTGCTTCTTGGTGGCCCATCTTATTCATGGGAACGATATCCCTTGGCCTATAAGATAGAGTAGTCGGTGAGAGAGACAATATGCGGAAAGACAAGAAAACTATCATTCTTCCGTTGATGGAGATCCCGTAATTTCTTGCCATAACCAGAGAATAAGCATCAAAATGTTTTTCTTTTGTCCAGAAGCTAGAAGGGCTAAAATATTAACAACGTGTGTTCTTCACTCTTCAATATTACTGATGACTCCTAATGTGACGGAATCTGGTCACGTATCACTTTTTTTGTGTTAAGTACCTCGTCAATTCTTCTGCTCCCAGGTGGTCGATGATTCAGAGGCTGAAGTGGAGCTCTCTAGTGTAGCGCAACCCGGCTACTCCCTGCAGGAGATGATCTACTCATTTTTATAGACGGCGGAACTGGTTGATCTACAAGAACTGAATCAGAGAACCCAAGGGTATTTACTCGGCGAGGTCACTCCGATGGTTAAGTCAGCACTTAGTGTGAGCTGAAAATGATATTAGAGAATGAGAGAACTAGAGAGCAGAGATCACGCATACCTCCCCCTCGCCCCTGGGGGGTGAGGCCTTTATATACTAGAGTCCTCGTGGGTTTGGTGGAGCAGTTCCTGGATTCCCATTGTGATGGGACCTGCTTTCGTGTTAGGTGGGGATAAAGCCACCAACCGGTAAGGTTGCCCATTTCCACCTAAATCGGGGAGTGAGTGAGCTAATATAGCCATTACAAGTCACAATCCCGTAAAATGTGGGGTACGGTAGTGAGCTCCTCAGGATTGTCATGCGGTGGTCGGTCTGGCTTGGTGGCGAGCTGCCTGTGTAGTGCCGGGTTGTCTAAGTTGCCAAGCTACATGATGGTGAGCTGCCTGTGGCAAGCTACCTGTAAGTGGTGAGTTGTCTAGTTGTCATGAGGCTGCACTTAGTTGCCATAGTGTCATTGGAGGGTCAAATCCGCCCTCATCATTTGCCCCCCACTCCCGAGTTGAAAGTAACTCGACGAAGGGAGTAGATTTCTCCTTTTGGTCCGTAATTCGACAAGCTCGTAAGTGCCGATTCAGTTTCTTAGGCTCTGAGAGCTGTTTGAAAGCGAGCTGCCCATAAGGTGTCGAGGTCTCTACCAGTTCGGTACTGTAGCCCTTAGGCTCTAGTGGCAACTTATAATCCATTTTTGTTGATTTTGTCCATGCAGAAGAGGTGATTGTGTTTTAAGTGCCCATGCCGAAGAGGCATCTGGGACTTGCTCGCCCATGTCGAAGAGGTGACTGGTCTTAAGCATCCATGCCAAAGAGGCGACTGGGACTAGCTCGCCCATGCCGAAGAGGTGACGGAGTCTTAAGTGTCCATGCCAAGGAGGCGACTGAGACTTGCTCACCCATGCCGAAGAGACGACTAGGACTTAGCTTGCCCATGCCGAAGAGGCGACTGGATCTTAAGTGCCCATGCCGATGAGGCGACTGGGACTAGCTCACCCATACCGAAGAGGCGACTGGATCTTAAGTGTCCATGCTGAAGAGGCAACTGGAACTTAGCTCGCCCATGCCAAAGAGGCGACTGGGACTTAGGTGTCCATGCCAAAGAGGCGATTGGGACTTAGCTCGCCCATGCCGAAGAGGAGACTGGGACTTCGGTGCCCATGCCGAAGAGGCGACTGGGACTTAGCTCACCCATGCCGAAGAGGCGACTAGGACTTAGGTGCCCAAGCCGAAGAGACGACTGAGACTTAGCTCGCCCATGCCAAAGAGGCGACTGGGTCTTAGGTGATGAGGAAGTCTTTTATCAGTTCATCGGTTCGCGCTTGGGCCAGACCGCCAGGTCGGCGCCCGCGCTAGGTCATGCCAGGTCAGCGCATATGCCAGGCTGCCAGGCCGCCAGGCCGCGAACAGGTTGCGCCAAGTCGGCGCATGTGCCAGGCTGGCAGGCCGCCAGGCCGCACGCAAGCCGCGCCAGGCCGCCAGGCCGCCAGGCCACACGCAAACCGTGCTAGGCTGCCAGGTGGGCGCCTTAGAGCTATGATTGCACTGCATCAACCTCGTAATGCCGATCACCCACTCCTACAAGAAGCTACTAGGAGCTCGACCTTCGGGGGTAGCACTACTAACTTTAGGTCACTAGCTCACATGGGAGCCTTGGAAGGCTCGACCAGCAAGGGCGCCCATGTAGTCTGTTGGCTGCCAACTCCCGCGGAAGCCACAAAGAGCTCATCTTTGTAGAGGGGACCTCGCGAAGAGGACTGATGAGGTTTTATCTGAATTGAAAGTAAAGTTGGTAGAGCTGCTTAGTCTGTTAGCTCCCTGCACAGTCTTTGAGTTCATAAAAAATGGAAACTATAAAGCGGGAGCTTCAGTTTCTAAAAAATGAGGACTTAGCTTTCTGGGAGAAGAGGACTTAGCTTTTTGTAGGATGAGAACTTAGCTTTTTGTAACGTTTCCCACAAACGGCGCCAATTGATGTGGCGTAATCCGGTCACGTATCATTTTTTTGTGCTAAGTACCTCGTCATTTTGTTTGCTCCTAGGTGGCCGATGACTCAGAGGCTGAAGTGGAGCTCCCTAGTGTAGCGCAACTTGGCTGCTCCCTATAGGAGATGATCTACTCATCTTTGTAGATGGGGGACCTGGTTGATCTCCAAGAACTGAATCAGAGAACCCGTGGGTGTTTACCTGGCGAGATCACTTTGATGGCTAAGTCAACACTTAGTATGAGCTGAAAATGATATTAGAGAATGAGAGAGCTAGAGAGCAGAGATCACACATAACTCTCCCTTGCCCTGGGGGGTGAGGCCTTTATATACTAAAGTCCTCGTGGGTTTGGTGGAGCAATGCCTGGATTCCCACTATGATGGGACCTGCTTTCGTATTAGGTGGGGATAAAGCCACCAACCGGTAAAGTTGCCCATTTCTGCCTAAATCAGGGAGTGGGTGAGATAATATAGCTGTTACAAGTCACAATCCCATAAAATGCAGGGTACGGCGGTGAGCTCCTCTGGATTGTCATGTGGTGGTCGGTCTGACTTGGTTGCGAGCTGCCTGTGCAGTGCCGAGCTGTCTAAGTTGCCAGGCCACATGATGGTGAGCTGCCTGTAAGTGGCGAGCTACTTGTAAATGGCGAGCTGCCTGAGAGTGGCGAGCTGTCTAGTTGTCATGAGGCTGCACTTAGTTGTCATAGTGTCATTGGAGGGCCAAATCCGCCCTCATCAACTCCCCCTCATCTCTCTCACACTCTCGATCAATCAATCAAAGGGTTTATTATTAGTTTATAGGAAAAACTATAAAAAATCACCCATATTTCTGAGGAGGAAAAAGGGTTATTGGAAAAATGGTAGTGGCTACGAAGGAGCTGCTTCCTGGAAAAAGGGTTCCTCGTCTTTCAGGAATTCAACATCGTTGCAGAGGGAGAACAGGAGCCATGGTGTTTTGAATCCAAGACAAGGTGGTGGGCCGGTAGCAACTACAGAGGTCAGAACAGGAGCCATGGTCCTTCAAGCATTCATCGTCGTTGCATTCAGCACTCCTCTCGTTCTCTTCTCCAGAACCACTGCAACTGCAGAGGTCGGAACAAGAGCCGTGGTCTTTCAAGTATTCGTTGTCGTTGCATTTGGCGCCCCTCTCGTTCTCTTCTCCAAAATCGCTGCAATTGTAGAGGTCGGAACAAGAGCCATGGTCTTTCATGCATTCGTCATCGTTGCATTCGGCGCCCCTCTCGTTTTCTTCTCTAGAACCACTGCAAACCGTAGAGGTCGGCACCACTCTCATTCTCTTCTCCAGAACCACTGCAACTATAGAGGTTAGCGCCCCTCTTGTTCTCTTCTCCGGAGTTGCTGCAACTGTAGAGGTCGACACTCTGAATTCGATCTTCGTTTTTCTGTGAAGCTTGGTTCATCCCACAAGCTACTTGTGAAGCTTTGTTCAACCCGTTTTGCTACCTAACCTAAAAGAAGATAGATCTAGTCATCATCCGTTGTTCCATCTAAGAGAATGAGAGGGAGAGGGAGAGATCCGAGTAAGGAACCCAGATATGGGATCTGAGAGATACTCAAATCTAAGATTCAATCATCATTTGTCGTTTGAAGTTCCGGCAAAGAGAATGAGAGGGAGAGGGAGAGATCCGAGTAATTATAGTGGAGGGTAAAATAGTCATTTTCATATCTCCATTGACACACATTAATGATTAAGAATGTCTAGTCAATTGTGAGAAACAATAGGGGTAGTGTTAGTCAATTTTTAAACAATAAGAGTACACTTAGTCAATTTGCTAAACCATAAGGATAGTTTAAGAAATTTACCCAATAAAAAATTACAAGATAGAGTTTAAAATACATTCATTAAACTCTAAGCAATTTTGGTTGATCGAGGTAAAATACATGATCAGCAAAGTGGAAAGCTCATGGAGAGATAGAAAATAAAATGCCATCGCTACTCCAATCGACAATCCTGACTTGATCATCACTTCCTTCTTTTGTCATCGTCACTCTGATTGCCTCTCAATTATTGAGATCATATCAGCCCCTCACAATGTTCCGGAGCACATCCCCGCCATGTACTGGGAATATCTCCCGATGATAATACCAGAAATGATGATGTCATCATTGGGAGATGTTTTTAATACACGGCGGGGATGTGATGTGGGACGTTGTAGGGAGCTGATTTGAATTCCTCTCAATTATTATATGATCATCGGTTTGCTCTCTCTGGATTTTGAGACAGCGAGCTCCACCTATGAGACCTCAATACTGAAATACCATTCACCGTTTGGTTGGCCACACCAAGCATATTCTCTTTGTGGCATTCTTGATTGATAATCGTCAAATCAAAGAAAGGGAGTGCGTTTGAGAGCATAATAGAAGGATCAAAGCGTGAGAGCATAATGGAGATTAGAACGTCTGAGAACAGGGAGAGTTAGGGGTAAGCATTTTGTTTATTCGGTTAAAAATCGTATCAAATAAATCAAATTTTTAAAAAAGAACAGAGCGTCTGAGAGCATAATGGAGATCATAATGTCCAAATTTTACTATTATTATACTAATACTTATTATATATTATATAGATTAATATATTTATGTATATTATGATATATGTATATGTTAACATATATTATATATATTAATATTATATATAATATATTATGTTTTACATATTAATAATATATATTATATTATGTATATAATAAATTTTGGTTAATTCAACTTTTTCGATTAACCAAATTTATAATCCTGAAAACTGAAACCGAAACCAAAATTTTTTAAAGTCGAATTAACTAAACTGAAAAAACTGAATCAAACAAACCAAAATTGAAAATTTTAGTTCATTTTTCAGTTTTAACCGAACAATGCTCACCCCTAGGGAGAGTGTTTGAGAATAACAGGATGAACTAGATTATTTTATCCTTTGGTTTTGATTAGATTCAGGGAGAACATCTTAGAGCATAATGGAAGATCGGAGAAAGGGAGGAAGATGGTGGGTAGTGGTCGGGGGAGCTTAATACAAGATGAGATGAATTGAATGCCTTCATTGTTTGCCATTTTTGATTGATTAAAAATCTTACCAAGCGTTAGAGAGTAGAACGATGAATGGGAGTACTTTTACATCAATTTTTTTGATGTATCTCAAAAAGGAGCTTTACAGAGATCTTTGTTCTTGTTTTACACTCCATCCAAATAGCTGTAAAACCAGATCAGATTGTAATATTACACTGGTTTGACATTTAAACACAAACAAGCACAACCTTAAATTCATTAATCTAATAATAATTTTTGTAAAAATATTTTTCTTAATTAAAAAAACTATAATTAAAAATCATCTATTTTATATATCCTAAATGATTTTTCATGATAATAAATAATTATAATATGAATCTATTAGATTCATTGATCTAACAACAATTTAACATGTCTTAAGTGAACCTTTAGGCTGTGTTTGTTTGTTGTGTAAAACCAAATTTACACCGAGGATTATAATGTCAATGGGTTTATGATAGGGATGCAAATGGATCAGATTAGATTCGAATCAAGGTATATCTGAATCCAATCCAACACTATTAAGAGCTGATGCGATTGGATCAACCAAGTATGGAATCAAATTCGAATTTGATGAAGATGTTGGATTTTTAGATTTGATCCGAAAATATGGTTTGGTTAGATCTTGCTAAGCAGATAGGCTTTATAGGCTACTTCCAATTGGATGTTTTGGTTAAATCCATGTGATCATTCAACATTGCAAAGAAGTAGTGGCACTAGCGATAAGTTCCACAAAGTTATAGGCCAGATGGAACGATGGGAAGGAGATGGATAGAGGTGTAAATCGAGCTGACATGGCATAGCCCATGGGTGACCCATACTTTTGGTGGGTCGTATCTGCCAACCCGCAAACCAATCCGAGTCATGTCGCCTTCTCCTAGGATACTTGGGGGTTGACCTAGAATGGCCCACGGCCCGAGCCCACGTGAACCTGTGTCGTGTCATGCTACGTCATGCTACAGGCTAGGCTAGTCCATAGGTCGAGTCGTGGACCGGGCCAAGCCATGAAAGTTATATTTTCCTAAAAATTTGAAAAAAATAATAAAAATTTAAAGTAAATTAACAAAATAGAAAAAAATTAAAAAAAGTCTTAAAATTTTATTTTTATTTGAATTTTAATGTATACAATTATTTATATATCCAATAATAAAATTATATATATATACATATGGGACGTGCTGGGTCAGGTTGTGTTGGCACGTGGACCACGAGCGGCACAACACATAGTCGTGACGTGCCATGTTAGCCCATGGACATAAAACCCTAGGCCTGACACAACTCGATTTACATCTCTAGAGATGGAGAAGAGAGACATTAGCCTTGGGAGGAGTTTTAAAACCTCAAACATTGTTTGATGTATAATTTTTAATGCTATTGTATGACATGCATATATTTAAGACTCATGGTATTATTAATTGTAATGTATCTCCTTACATATTGCCATTTCTTACGTGTTTATACCATATCTATAGTTATTTCAATTTTATATTATTGTTATCAATGTATTTGTGGTATATAATGAGTGGCTTAGCCATAATTTTTCTAGTGGGCCATACAATAACTTAAAGATTCATAAATGTTAAAATGTACTTTTTTGTTTTTTATTTTTTATTTTTGCATTTTCAATAAGGTTGCAACATAGGTAGGCCCAACTTGAGCCTAAACTGCCCCAGCCCAAAATCTTACATGGGTTGGGCTTGGATTTTCGATCCTCATGTTGGGTTGGGCCCAAGAATTCAGGCTTTTTTCATTTCTTTTTGGGCTAGGCTTGGGCCTAACCCTTAGGTAGCTTGAACCTAGGCCGAGCCTGCCCAACTATGCACATTCCTATATACAAATGTGTATATGTAAAATTTTGCATACATATTTACACACACACACACACACACACACACATATATATATATATATACATACATATTTGTATGTATATGTTTTTATATACTTATTTGCATACTTTCCACACACACACACACACACACATATATATATATATATATATATACTATTAATTAAGCATGTGCATTTGCACGTGAAAAAGTTTTTTTCATATTAATTACTTGAATTTTATATATATCATAGTTAAGATAGAAATTAAAAATTTACAAAAGTAACAATATGGTTAAAAATAAACTTAAATGTTTGTAGTAAATGTGCATGTGCATTGCACGCGGAAATTTTAAATTATAATAATAAATTATTATTATTATATTAAATTTTGTATTCTGTTTATGTCATAAATAAAAATACTTTTTATTTCAACAATTGTTTTTATTTAATATGATGAATATAGAACATTAGAAATGTTCCCAAGTGTTTTTGACAAAATTCTGTATTTTTTTTTCATTTTTATTTTGTGTTTCATATTTTTTAAAATATTTTTTATTCAATTATGACTTCATGAGTCTTTTGAAAAGTTGGATTATATAAATATTTTTCATTTACTTTTGAATCAATTTTAAATTATATATTTCATCTACATTATATAAATATTTTTTTCTTATCACACTTAATTTTTGTTTGATATAAATAATATATAATTTTTTTATATATTCTTTTGATTATTTATACTTTTTTATTTTTTAATGATTTAGTATTTACCCATCATATCATTGATTTATCTGTTTGACCCAAACCACTAACCCACCACTCAAAGGAAAATATTTTGATTTCTAGGTTGACATTAAATTTTGTATTACATTTTCATTATTGATAAAATTATTTCTTATGTATAAAACTTATTTTTGTTCAATATAATGAATTTGTAATATTAGAGATGCACCTAATGTTTTATTTTTATAAACATATAGCATTAGATATGTGTCCAAAATTTTCTTTATTTTTGTGATTCCTTGTATTTTCTATTTTTTAAATTTTATTATTTGACTATGACATCGTTTCATTTCTAGGTTGATTTTAAATTTGGCATTCCATTTTCATGGTTAATAAAAATAATTCTTACATTACATACTTATTGTTGTTTATTAGAGATATTCCAATTCTTTTTTTTTGTATTATATATTTTTTGTTTTAATTTTTATTATTTAATTATGATATTGTTTATTAACCCATTTGACCCTAAATGGTTGAATTGCTTACCCTCCATGGAAGAAAATGGTTTTGTTTTTAAGTACTTTTCAAAATATTTATTTTTATACTATTAAAATTAATGTTATGGACTTAATTAATAGAATTTAATTATGAGAAATATATATCTTAAATATAGGATTTAATTAAAGAATATACCCTAAATATAAGATTTAATGAGAAAGAATAAGAAAATAGTTTTATTTCCGATTGATTTTAATTTTTTATTCCATTTTCATCATTAATAAAATCATTTCTTATTTATCACACTTATTATTGTTTAATATGTCAAACATACGATAATAAAAATGTTCTCATTTTTTTAATTTCTATATTCTTTTGCATTTTATTATTTAATTGTGGCAACATGGATTGACTCATCTGGCCCAAAATGGTTTATTTTCTTACCACCACCTAGATGAAAACACTATTTTTTCTAGGTAGATTTTGAAAGTATAAGTTTTTATGTTATTGAAATTATTAATTTATTATATATGGATTTAATTAATAGAATTTAATGATGAGAAGAAACAAAAATGTTTTAAATATATGATTTAATGAAGGTGAATGCAAGTTAATACCTTAAATGTTGAATTTAATGAGAGGGAATTGAATGCATTTAATATCTTAAAATTATCTCTTTTTAACTCATTTAATATCAATAACCAATTACCCTATTTGCCCTCATTTTTTATCAATTAATTTAAATATAGAGGGGTAAATTTTGTCCTAAAAAAATTCCAGAAATAATCTACAGGTTATTCGTGCTTTTTAAAGTAGTATATATATATATATATATATATATATATTTAGAGCATGTTCATTAATCAACCTAAGCCCAGCCCAGGCTCGAACGCGACCTGAATGCATCAAATTAAAATGCAGGCTAGGCTTGGGTTGGTAAGATCAGGTTTAACCTCAAACTCAGCCTAGGCTCGGACCTTAATCCCAAATTTTAGGGTTGGGCCTCGGTTGACCATAAACCCGGCCTAACCTACCCCACTTGCACCCCTAATTTTCAACCACTCAAGTCACAACTCACAGTAACCTTTTTGCCCATTTGGGAGGGCTTTCATGTAGCAAATTTTGGCGCTGTAAGCCAAGAAACCCAAAATGTCCTGAAGTCCTATTCGGTAAAAATTTTGAAAGTTTTAAATAGGCTTACATAGTTCCAAAAGTGGAACTTTCCAATGAAGCTATCATAGGTAGTGTTGCTATCAAAATTTGCAGCAGGGGTTTAATTGAATATTTTCTAAAGTACTCAAGTCGGTAGCTAAAATGTCACCTTGGCTAAGAGGGTGTCACCTCATCTAGGAAGACCTCAATTACTTATAATCATAGAAGAACATCAGAGGCCCCAAAGTGATATTTTGGGGGCATGAATCAAGTGAGTAATACTGAAAATAAAGAAGATGAGTTGAAGAGCTGAAACATAATATGAGGTAATGTGAAAAGAAGAGCCAAAGAGCTCAGTAAAACATAATATGAGGTGAGATGAGATGGAGTGAGGTGTGCTGAGGTGTTTGGCGTCTTGTGCCTTGAGTGTACAATCCAATGTGTTGAAATAAATGAGAGTTTCACCTATTTATAGGGGTAAAGCTAAATCTAAGAATGGGCACATCACTCACACATAGTTAGAGCTCAATTCACTTAACCATGCCCTTAGTTGACACATTATATGCACATGGTGTCTAGCATGTCCTCACATGGATGTCCACATGTTGCTTCCTTCGTTGATCAGATGTATGTGTAATGAGCAGATATCAAGTAAACTTAACCAAGTTAATTGTTATCGGGTGAGGTTGGTTAGGTCATTGGTCTTGCGTTGATTCAACCAAGTTAGTTTAATTAGTTGGTCTAAAGTCGGTTCAGCCTTCAACCAAGCCTTTTAAGGTAATGTGAGGTCAATTGACCATTTTTGTTCCATCGCCCCAACTTATTGCCACGTGGTGACTTTTGACAGTTAGTGGTTAATTTTGGCCATATCAATTGCTCCTACTTCCGAGGATGAGGTGGCGACCAGACCAACTCATCCAAAGGAAGTACTAGATCAATCACTTGTGTCTTTGGGACATTAAATCAACTTCATGTTGTGTTTGTGTAAGTTAGCATAGGTTGGCCACCGCTCTAGGTAAGTTTGCCACATTTCCCTATTGAGTTCATTGCCTTGGCATGTTGACACTTCTACTTAGTAGGGGAGTTTACTAATTGAGCCTTCCTATCTTGCCCATAAAGATGGACCAAGTTGAGTTGAAGATCACCTCAGCTTGTCCATAAAGATAGACCGAGTTGAGTTGAATGTCACCTCAGTTCATCCATGAAGATGGACATAATTGAGTTAAAGTATGATTGCCTAGGTGTTGACAGGGTCAGACTTGATTAGGATGTATGACCAGAGGTGAAGAAGTGACCATTGACACTTTGCCTTGGATTGGCTGGTTAGTGTTGGCCATTTTATCCAAATAAGTTATGGTCGACATGTAACCGAGGTGGGTTGTATGTCAATGCTCTCGACCATGCTAGGGCTTTGAAGAGGTTACCACTGATGTATCTCTTAGACTCAACTAAGTTATGGTTGACATGTGAAGTGGGTTGTATGCCAAACACTCCCAATTGCACATGATCTTAATCAGGAGTTTGGACTTCGTCCCCTACTCACCATAAAGATGGCTTAATGGCTTAGGTTGACCATTTGCAGACGTTGTTGAACAAATCGGTCATTTTGGTTCAGCTTGACCATTGGTAACTGAGTCGATAACTCTTGCACCCAGGTCAAATGTTGCATTGAGATTGACTCAATTTGGCCATTAGTAGGTTGACCATTTAGAGGTCAATTCAGGTTAGCCATTTTTCGGTCATCAACATGTTGGCTGCTTGTTGGGTGAAACCGGCTTTTTGTTCAATACCACAAATGATGCCATTTGTTGCTATCAAAAATTGCAATAAAGGGTGAAACTGGAAATCTACTAAAGGCCTTGAATTAACGAATGGAATGTCACTTCATCCTTGGAATGTCACCTTGGCTGGGAGGGTGTCACGTCATCTACGAAGATGTCTGTCATCATAGACGAACATTAAAGGCCTTGGGGTTATATCTTAGGAGCGTGACTCGACGATCAAGTCAATAATGTCGAAAATAGAGAATATGAGCTAAAGAGCTCGATGAAATATAATATGAGGTAAGGTGAGAAGATAAAGCCGAACAACTTGATGAGACATAATATGAGGTGAGGTGTCTAAGGTGTTTGGCATGTTGTGTCTTAAGTGTGTTGAAACAAATGAGTGTCCCACCTGCTTATAGGAGTAGAGCTGAAAAAGGTATGTTTTAGGTGTTTGGCATGTTGGATATATGAGTCTAATCCGATCTGATTCGAATTAAAAAACTTAATAAATTATTGAACGAAAGAACATACAAGTTTATATTATAAAGAAAAAGAAAAAATATAATTATTTTTTTCAATTATTTTCATCATACATATTAATATATACATGTATTTTTTATAAGTAAATATGTTTATAAATATATACATACATATATATATATATATATATATATATATTGGATCAGATTTTGATTTTTAATCGAATTCGATTATCCAAGCTGAAAATCTGACAATAACTAATTATTCAAATAGTCAAGTAGGGGTGTCAATTGGACTGGATTTGGTCTAATCTAATTTAGTCCAATATGAGTCAATTACAAATGGACCAGATCCAATCCAATCCAATCAATACTTCGAACCATTTTTTATCAGTCCAATTTAATTTCTAGACTATCCAATCTATTCAAATTGGTTTCAACTCGAACATTCATTGACACCTGTATTCTTATCTTCTATCAATGGATCAATTATTGGTTCGATTCGACCCAATCCAATTAGGGATGAAAATGGATCGGATCATGACCCAATCCAATCCTGTTTTTGTTCGATTCCCCTTTGCTGGATTATTGGACACCCCCATCTGATTTGAAAAGATATGATCCTATCCAACCTATATATATGTATGTATATATTTATAAACATATTTGCTTATAAAAAGACATGTATATATTAATGTATTTATTCATAAATATGTTTTAATTGCATTGTTTGTAAATTTCTTATAAAAAGACATGTATATATTAATATATATGGTGAAAATAGTTGAAAAATACTTATATTTTTTGTTTTTGTTTATATAAACTTTTATCTTTTTTTAATAATTTATTAAAATTTTCATAATTCGAATAAGATTGGATTAGATTCAAATATCCACCATCCTTAATGGATTTGGACTCGAGCCACCATTTGTGAGATCCAATCGGATCAGATCTCGAATATGCGATATTGGATCGGATTTGAATATACCCTAATTTGCATCCAATCCGATCCGTTTGCATCCCTAAATCCAATCCAATAAATGCTTAGACCATTAAGTCTGAATCAAGGTTCAAAGTTTTGATACCTATTGGTAGGGATGGCAATTTTCCCCATTTCCCAGATCTCCGTGGGGATCCCACCCTGAATGGGGTGGGGATGGGAAAATTTGCATCCCCATTAGTGGGGATGGGGAGAGCACTTCCCGCTCTACGGGGACCCCGACCCCTGCCCCGTGGCATCCCCACTAATATATATTATATATGCATGCATACGTTATATATGTATACATACATCTATATATTAATATTTTTAAAAATATGATTGAATATATTTGAATATCTTCTAATAGGATTATAAATTTTAATTATTTTATTTTTATTTTTTTTAAATAAAATAAAAAAAAATAAAATTATTAACATTATAAAAAATCACGGGAATGGGGATCCCTGTGGGGATGGGGATGGGGATAACCTTGTCCCCATTAGTAGGGACAGGGATGGGGATGGGGGTGGGGATTTTCGCGAGTACGGGATGGGGAGAAGCTCCCCGTCCCTGCCCTGCTCTGTTGCCATTCTTACCTATTGGGCCAGTCAATACTTATCTCCCAATACACCCCTCTAGTGAGTGTTTGGGATCAATACCTCTGAACCAGATTGAAAAAATAAATAAATAAAAAGGAGAAATGAACCTGAATATATTGGCCATATCGATATTTTGAACGTTGGTATAAATTGATACAATTAATTTGTCTTATCAGTCAAAATTGATTTTAGTTTATAAGGGCAACCAAAAACCGGTTCATTGACAAGAAGGGAACTTGATTTAAATGCGTTATTGAATAAAATGTATTGCTGCTCCTATCGCTCAGCTGATCTATGATTTGCCCTAGTTTCTCTAGGCGTTTGTTTTCATATATAATATATAATTTACCCTGAGAAAGCCTTTATGAAATCCTTTATGAAATAAGGACAAGTTCTTCTGTTGCATATAAGGCTTGTCTCCATTTTCTTTGGTATGTCCTGCTACTGACAAATTTTAAGAAGTTATTGCATTTGAAACTAATGGGTCGAATTCTATCGGACTTGTTCATCAGAGAGTTCGGATCTATTATTCACAGAGCGCGCCTCACACCAATCTCTAGCACGACTGAAACATGCCGTGAGGTTGGTGCGAGGCGCGCTGTGTGAGTCGCATATCCGAATTCGTTTAGACAAGACAAGGTTCTTTATGTAAAAAACTTGCTTGACAACACCACAGCTGAGCAATTGAAGGAACTCTTCGATTGGAAGATTTTGGATTCAACAGTTTTGCCGAAAAAAGTGAACTTCAGGTTGGTAGAATTGTTCAATGATTCAACTCAATGCTTTAGAAAAAACGATCTGGAATCAGAACTGTTCTGAACATTGGTTTTTGGGTCAACGGTTTGACCATTTGGTATAAATGGATGGCCTGTTCTGATAAAATAAATTAAAAAATAAAAAAATAATTAAAATTTAATAATGACAAAAAACCATTGAATGGGTCAAACGGTTTGATCGCCCAGGTCAACGAGTCATTGACCAATTCAGTGATTTTTTGTCAGAGACCAAGTTTGGGGTAAAACAGAACTGATTGCTTAGACGTTCCCGAGCCGAATGATTGGTTAGAAAACCATGATTCAACTTAAAATTCAGGATAATTTGTTGTTTAGGATGATCAGTTTCACTTAGTTATGCCATGTTTGTGACATGCATAATGAATCTGGGCTAGAGTATCTCTCTTATGTATTCTTATATACATAATAGAAAGTGAGAACAAGATCTTCAATGATGTTGTACACAAGCGTCCGGGTCTATCTGCTTATGTACTCATTTGGTTTGATCTGAACATTTATATAGATAATATCTTGGATGTTTCTCTTGCAAAACCTCAAAATGAAAAGAATTTTGATCCTTCTCATTATTACAACCCTAGGATTCTTCCAAATTACCTTCCACTGCAGCTGGATATTTCCTTCATATTGTTTCCTTGACATTTAATTTGCATCATTTTGTCCTTATGTGAGCAGTCAGCCATATATGGTCAAGTGTCAATGTCAACAGGGAATCAAATGGTCAATGGTACTACCAGATTGTTGATTGGGTTCTGTAAGTGGTGTTTTGTTCCATTGGTTCCATTACCAGAAAGAAAAACTCCTGAAGCAGCTTCTTAGTTATGTTTCTAATTCTTGCAGACAAAACAAGAGCCAGGTGCACAAGCTCTGCCACCTCCAGATTGGAAGAATGATCAGAGTAGTGGCTTTAGTGGACCTCAAGGATGAGGAGGAAGTGGCAATGGTAATGGAAGTCATGGCTGAAGGCACCAGCCCTGCTAGTGGTATCCAACTAGATAGTTCATGCTATAAGGGAGTCTTGTAGGGTAAGGCGGTCTAAACCTCTGAAGGTGCGATCTAAGCTGAACCAGCTGGTTCCAGGTGCCGATAGACTAGTTCTGGGCTGAGTGACTGACTTAGGAACCGAGCTTCCCCACTGTGTCAGGGGGACTGAGAGTTGAAGGTCAAGCTGAACTGGTTGATCAGGGTAGCCCCTGAGGCTGGAGCAGGTAAGAGAACCTCGGAGGGAGGGAGAAGCAACTGAAGCTTGAGGACTGGGGTTAGGAGTTGTGTTGCCTGGGAATTGAGTGGAGGGTCTGTTCTGGTCTGGGTGGGTCTGGGACTCATATCCAATATCTGGTCCTGCTGCTGTTGCACCTGTAGTTGGATATACAACTAGAGAGGCAAACGTGCGGACTAGGAAAATGAATAGTTCACATATTGAAATTTGTAAGTCTTGGTTCCAAAATTAGGATTGAGCTGTCATTTTAATTTAGATGCTAACTGATAAAGTAATAATTAGTTTCATGAGATAGTTGGTTCTAAATAAATTAACTTATGGGGTTTTCTTCATGCTGGTTGATTTTTTCTTTTATTTTTTGGCCATGGAACATCCGGGGGGGGGGGGGGGGAACCTGTTTGCTATTGCCTCTTTTTATCTAGCCAACCCCATATAGTTGGGACAAGGTTTAGATAATAATTATGTTGATTGTAGCTGAGAAATGTAGCTTCTGAAAACTGAACCATGATTTTAACTCACAAAATGCTGATGTGGCATGGTAACTGTGCAAAACTGGGGAGCCGTCCACCATGTTTCTATAAGAATGCTTTTTTTTTTTTTTTCTGTTTTCTCAAAAGAAAATTAACTATTGGCTAAACACCCCACTTAGGCTATGTTTGGTTTGAAGGAAAATGTAGGGAAACCTTTACAAACCTTATATTGGTTTCCCTGTCTTTCCCTTCCTTTCCCTACCTTTTCCTTCAAACCAAACATAGCCTTAATGATCTTGGAAATTGTGCATTGTATGTCATAGTAAGACCCTTCATTTGGCTGGGGAATTATGTTGCATAAAATTCAATTTGATTTTTCACCTTACAAGGCCAAGGATAGATCCTCCTTCCCAGTCCCCAGGAGCTTGTTCCCTTGAATAGGCCTAACCTCCATTGATCTGCATTGACCTCCAATATCATCTGAGGTGGAGTTATACTCAATATAAATCCTTGTATGTATATATATATATATATATATTTGACTGACCAACTGTTAACCATGTATTGTTTAATTTTGAACCCCCACTCATGCTTGTTTGCAATTTTTCAGTCTCAAGTCTCAACTCGACTAAGCCTTGCCCCAACTACATGGAGATGGGGCCTACTACATGAATCCTCTTCCACCATTCCACTATGTCATATCCATTGTTAAATTATGGGCCGTCAAATCATTTATCACCACTTCAACCCATATCCTTTTTGGCCTGCCTCTATATCCTTGAGACCCTTCAACTTGCAATAGATCTTTCGTCTCATTAGTGCCATATAGATGGTCTTCTCTTGCACACGGCCAAACCAATTTAGTCCACTTTCCCTCGTTTTTATCACCTACTGGAGCCACTCCTACACTCCTACAAATATACTTATTTCTGATCTTATTCTTTCTAGTTTTCTCATTTATCCATATATTGATCAATAATAGCTTCTGTTGTTAATAAGTTATCTGTTCTGGATCAGTGATGGTGTTTCTTCTTAAATTGGATAGGGTCTGTGTCTGTGTCTCAACTCTTTAAAGAGTTAATTCCTGGAACGATCAATTCTCTACAATGGAGTAACTGACCGATAAATTTGGACCAAAGCCTCTTTTTTAATTATATGACATACAGAGTATATTCACCATCTATGGTTTCTTGATATGCTGCTGTGATAACTTGAGAAAATCAGTTATTTGGATCCATTTTCTGAGGTTGGAGAGCTGTAGAAGCTGCTAACCTCTCAACTTAAACGAACTGCGAGGGATCACCCCCAATTTGCTTGTGTATCTCCAGAATTCCTTGAGTTGCATATTGGGAACAACATGCTATAGAATCTTATTCTTGTGATCTAATTAAGAGGGTGAATTAGCACATGACTTTTATTTAGCTCAGAATGTATTGCAATATCAAGAAGCTAGATTTGCTTGATGTCAACTTTAGGCTTAAGACAAAGACTACGAGTATGGTCAGGCACCAAAATGTGGTAACCATTCTTAGCTTGCAACAAAGACAATTTGCTTTGGTTTTGACCGAGAAAATACATGGTTGTAACCTATATGATGTTACAATACTGGAAAAAACCCAGTGCAGTAATTGGAAACTGCATTATTGAACTTCTATGAGTATTGTTCAAGGCCTTCCATCACTCCAGATGACTGTGGAACAAATCATTAGTAGATATGTTAAGTAGAACAACATTTTTTTATGGATTCTAAACTGGTGCCTAATTTTGAGGGTTATGGATGGGAAAATTTGTTGTTGATTCTGATGTAAGCTTCATGAGGCCTTCAGTTGTAGGTATACTTGGCTAAACCTGCTCACATTGGATGTGATTCTACAGTTGTTTATCTTGTCTTTCTTAAACTATGTAAACTAATAGTCCTCTTGGTTGTCTGAAAAAGTGACTTGCACAGATGTGGGACTATTTCCTTTCATCATTCTTTACAGAAAATTCCACTGCTCCAGTTAAATACTAATTAGAAAGAAGACTTGATGTTTTCTCTTGGATGAGGGAAAGAACTTACAGAAGGCAAATAATGTTTTCTCTTTTTGCTACCTGAGCAAGGATGTGGGTTTCTCAATGGGAGATGAAAGCTGAAGGCACTGAAGGAACTCAATTTAGAGCTTTTATGTACTGAAGTCATTTCTATTGGAAGCTCTTCATGAGAGATAGGGAAGCATCTATATCATTAATATGGATGATCAACAGGAGAAAATAACTGTTATGAAATAGAGTAATCAACTCATTTTTTT
Source organism: Nelumbo lutea (assembly GCF_056320005.1). Lineage (NCBI taxonomy): Eukaryota > Viridiplantae > Streptophyta > Magnoliopsida > Proteales > Nelumbonaceae > Nelumbo > Nelumbo lutea. The sequence continues at coordinate 38,264,470 of NC_142686.1, read as the reverse complement.
ATATTTAACACATGTCCTTATTTTAGATATTTTATATGGAAATCAGACCTAAGGGCTTCCAATCTCCCCTTGAAAGATAGAAATGTAATTATATTCAGTCAGTTCGCTATTGATGTTGCAGCAGCAAAATATGCAAGAGCACCTACAAATGGAGCATTGATGTAAGTGGCTGGCTCAGACTGCTGATAGTTGTTCCTGTCATCAGCAAAGTTGTCTCTATTATCTGGACCACCCAATATTGCTCCAACAAGGACATTTGGGTTGGACAAATTGGAGTATAAATACTGGAACCCTTCATTGCAGGCAATGCGATTAGGGTGTGTATGTACAGATGGTAGGGATGAGCCCCTATGATGAACGTGCTGTGGATACCTCTCACCAAAACCCACCATGTATGACATCTTTGCTGGGTTCTGTCCCAAAATGTAGTCAACCTGCTTCTTTGCCAGTGAGATGAGGTTTGCAGCCGTTAGAGTTGAAGTCCCACAGGAGACAACTCCACCATTTGAGTTCAGATACTTGGCATATGTCAATAGGAGGAAAGCCATTGAAGTTACATACTGGAGATTGCTCTCACTTCCTTTGTAGAGAAGTCCACCTGTTGAGCATGACATAAGACAATTTACAATTGGGGGGGGTGTTCTTTTTTTTCGGATTTTGAGAGGGGGGAAGGTTGGTTAATGGGATTTTGGATTTTGGTTCCCATTGACCAAGAATCCCATGTTCCTTTTTCAGATTTATGTGAGGATTAGGGAAAGTTTATTTTCTTAGGTATCACTTATTCTCCTACGCGGGTAAATAACTTTCCCACCTAGGGGAAAGTTGCCAACACTTGAATGGGCCCTGTTTGCCAACTAGGTATCACTTTACCCAGGTAAGTAACTTACCGAAAAGCGAACAGGGCCTAGAAACCCCTATTTGGAAGGAAAGAGATGTGCACAGTGTTTCAGCTGACCTGTTGTATACTGGGCCTGAAAACTAGATGTTCCTGGAATCAGGGAGCAGATGTAATTGTCTGAATGTACTTTATATAGTTGAAATTCCTCGATGCTCTTCTCTAAGAAGCCCTGTTGGAGAATCACGAAGTTGCAGAGTATAAGCTTAATCTTGACAGGAACAGGGATTGAGTGAGAGAATATAAACCTTTGAAAGAAGGACTTTGGTTCCAACTCTCTTGTCATCCCAACTGAAGGAGTAGTCATCTTCATCTGCACCAAGAGTGTGGCCATTGGAATGTATGTAAGCCAAGTAGGAACCATTCTGTGAGGCCCTATGAATCCATGATGCACCCCATAGTAGCTCATCCTGATATGAATAACAGGGATTAATTATTATTGCTATCATCATCATTATCTAAAACAAGATCAATGCAGATGAAAAAAGCCCCAGGGTAACCCTTACATGGTATCCAGAGTAAGAGCAGTAGAATGGGCACACCATTGAACCAAGGGAATCACTGTAAGATCCTCTGTACCGGTCTGCAAAATCAAATACCTGCAAGATCACAATTATTTTGCTTAAACTAATTGGCAGAAGCGGAAACTGACAACCACTTTAAAAACGTATTCAGTCATCAGTGTGGAATTATTTACTTTCATGGCAGTCTGAAGTAAATGGGCAGAGTATGAAGGATCAGAGTCCTTGAAAACAATTGAAGCAGCGGCCAATGCAGCAGCAGTCTCTGCTGCAACATCAGACCCTGGGTTGTTAGTAGACACCTTGTATACATTACGAGGTGTATCCATGTCTTCAGGCCTCTCCCAGCAACGATGATCCATGTTGGGGTCTGCTACCTGTATTGTCCCAAGTCAGAGCTATTAAAAATACATGAAAAAGAAAACACATGTTAAGTTGCTAAAGTTATATATGGATGCTCCTGTTAAATTCATTTTTTGTTTGCTATTGATTCTTGTTCTGTATAGGCAAAGAGTTGCTGGTGCAACGCTACAGTCATGGGCTAAAGCCTGCTCAGTAGCTGATGCCTGATGGGTATTTGAGACTGGTCAAGGTTTTGTTTTATCATTCATTCTTGACGTTAACATTCGTGGGTTGCTTTGCTTACTTGAACATATAATGTGTCAGGGGTGGCCGTGGAAGCTTTTAGCAAATAATCTGTGCCCCAGCGGATAGAAGCTTTAGCATGCTCCATCTGGTCCTGCATTGAGCTACCAAACTCAATAACGCTCCATGACAACATTGTCATGCTGAAAGCCATGGGCAGACCAAACTTGACATTATCCCCTGCATCATAGTATCCACCCACTAGATCCACCTGAAACCCACCGCATCCAAGGAAAACCTTGGTCGTGTCAAGTAACTGTTTAAGTTGATACGACTTAAAAATTGGGAACAAATGGGCAATAAGAACTCATACATGATAAGAGGAGCCATCAGACAATCCGGAATCGCCCCTCCATGTGAGGTGCTGGTTGGATGGTAGTTTCCCTGATCGTTGTCCCTCGAAGAAGAGGATGGATTTCTCAAGGGCGTTATAGTAATCACGGGAATCCAAGGCAGAACAACACAGACTGAAGGCCAACCACACAAACTGCACTGATTCAACTCTTATTGTAGAACCCATTTTTCCCCTGCACGTTCTCCTAAAAATTTAAACTACTTTTCTAGTAGTGTCACGGTTTCTATAACTACTACAAAGGGAGGGGAGCTTGAGAGGTGGTGGTGGTGGTGGGGCTGATATTGTTGTAGGTGGGGAATGCAATTTATAGAAGTGGAGGAGGGCGAGCAGCAGAAGTTAGGGAGACGGTTGGCAGTTAGAATCGAGGAGAGAGAGAGAGAGAGAGAGAGAGAGAGAGAGAGAGAGGAAAATATGCATGGTGGTCACGGGATCAACTGCGCTAAACCGGACCACTTATTGTGGCTGTGGGGACAAGAAGCAAACACTAAGGCAACGGTAAAAAAATTAATCAAGCAAAGTCAAGACGCAGACAGCAGACAAGTGATGACGTTGAACCCCATTTTCCTGACTGTGCTCCAAGTCTCGTGACGTTTCTTCAAAATATTCTGTAATAGATTGAAATTGAGAGACATTAATTCTCATCCCACAACATTTGCATCGATGGTCTACCATTCTCTAAGCTCTCTGGACACGTGAAACTCATCTCAATAGGGGGCTCAAATTAACTAGCCAAACCATGTAAATAGATTATTGGATGTCAAATAACCTATTTAATTTGCCCATATCTTTGTTGATCACTTGAACTTTGAGTCAAAACTTGGATGCTCTAGTTGGGAAATTGGGTGTTTAAGCGCCATAATTTGAGGCGTGGTGTGGGTCTCTGGGATTCCGCAATCCTTGTTCCTTTTTTTTATTGTTTTTTTAACCAGTCTAATCTCCAAGTTGAATTGAAGAGAGGATGGATTTTGGCGTTTGTATGTTGCAGGGAAATCTTTCGTCCTTAGCAAGTCACGGATTGTTGCCTTGCCGCTGGGAGTGGTCACATGTATGTACAGCAGGCCAAAGCCAGGAAGGAGAAATGATCTCAACTCTTACCGGTGGCTGAAGCATCAGCATCAGCAGTAGCCTGAACTATGCAAGACAACCCAAGTCCCAACAACAGAAAGACGAGAAATTAATAAATATTGGTGATGGGTGCAAGACCAAAAATGGCGTGAAACACTTAATAGTAAGAGCGAGAGAGAGAGAGAGAGAGAGAGAGAGAGAGAGAGAGAGAGAGAGAGAGAGAGAGACGTAGCTCTTGTCCAATGCTGAAAACACAAGACAAACACAGTTTTAGCAGCAAGGTCTTTGGGAGAGGTAATGGCACTGGTAGGTCACATGGATGGACTGGATGGCCTTTGCACGGGCCGGAAAGATTCATCTTCGTCTTCTGCGCAGGCGGTTAATTGGGTGACTTTTTATAATTACTATTGTCGTGATGTTCATCTCCCTTTGTTTGTCGTCGTACTGGTCAATTGTTATTTTGGGCCCGGCTGAGATTTCTTACATGCTAATATTAAATCTGGTATGCTTCTGTCATTCTCAGGAAAACTGCCATACCAAGCGGCTTGATTTGGATCTCCATTTCTGACTTTGGGAGACCAGTAGCAGCATATAACATTGGATTCCCTCTCTCTAACCCACGCATTGAGGTGACGGCTCCGACAATAAGGCCAAAATAAGAAATACTTTCTCTCAGTCATTCCCGTGCTTATTTCGATTGGAAAATTTATAAATATATCAAGACAGTCATTAGTCAATGGTATAAAGAGTGAAATCTTCCTCCTCTTAAATTATTATTATCGGTTAACCTTAGTCGTGGCAATTCAGTATAAATAATCTATACTGAAATGATGAAGAAAGATTTGGCCCGACCTCTTTATTATGAGACACGTGGTAGAAATGACAGCTCGGCAAAAGGGGGCCAAGCTTAGGCGGGAACAAGGGCACACTTTGCCGAATTAACCCCCCTTGTAACAGCTCGGGACAAACTTCGCCGAACTGCCACCTTGTAACAGCTCGGGATAGACTTCACCGAACTACCTTGTAACAGCTCGGGATACACTTCACCGAACTGACCCACCTTGTAACAGCTCGAGACAGACTTCGCCGAACTGCCACCTTGTAACAGCTCGGGATAGACTTCGCCGAACTACCTTGTAATAGCTCGGGATACACTTCACCGAACTGACCCACCTTGTAACAGCTCGGGACAGACTTCGCCGAACTACCTTGTAAAAGCTCGGGATACACTTCGCCGAACTGACCCACCTTGTAACAGTTCGGGATACCTCCGAGCTCAACACCGCCTCGCTCAGCACTTCGCATCATCTTCTAGGCACCAAAGCCAAACAAGTCGTACCATGCCTGACACCAGGGAAGTCCGTGCCCGAGGACGCCACGCCTGACTGACTTGGGATCTGACGTTTGGCAGCAGCACTCTAAACGACCACCTGCCACCACCACTGACGCCGCCATCTCCAGTTAGACGGTTAGGCAGTGACGGTTCTGTCTCAACAGAAGGGACGACGGCCGAGTTGACAAGCGCAAGGGTAATCATACCCGATCTGACAAGGGCCTCGGGACGAGTACACGAAGTGACTATAAGAGCCCCCTGCCCCCCGACAACGGAGGTATGCAAAACTTTGCGCTATTTGGTATTACCTTGCTTTTGAAGGATTCTAACTTGAGCTTCGGAGCCTCTACACCGGGTTCCCCCCGGAGCTTTCCCACCTCTTCCGTTTCAGGTTCCCTGCTACCCCGAATTCAGAAGCAAGGCAGCGGACAGCTAAGACTAGCCGGATCGCGCTCCATCAATTGGCGCCGTCTGTGGTAAAACGCTTCAAAAAGCCTCCCTCCAAACTTAGATACCCCCTTTCTTCTTCAAAAAACCCAACACTCATGGCCTCCTCCAGCAACACCGGACGTGGCACGGAGACAAACGTCACCGGGGAGCAACTTCAGGTACCCGTAGTGTGCGTTGGACAGTTCACCATGCCCCTTTTGGCGGATGGGATCCCCATCCTGAACACACCACAAGCAGTGGCACCCGTAAACCCTCCTACCACAAGCGTCCCCTTTCCTCTCCCCATTGAGACAACTTTCACTGAACCAACTGCCGTCCCCTTGGCAGCTAGCCAAGACCGATTGGAGGACCAGATGCAGTGCATGCGGGCAATGCAAGCCCAAATGCAACAGTTCCAGCAACACCAGCTTCACCAGCACCAAGTGCTGCACAACATCTCCCAGTATCACTATCAACAGCAGTTCCCCCAACTGCCACTGAATCAACCACTACTTCTACCTCGCCACCCCGCTCCGAGGCCGGTCAAGGCCTCCCCGCAGGATGGACGCCCCCGCCAGGCGAAGGCCTCCCAGCCCCAGAACCACCCCAACAGCCAGGCCTCGTCCCCAGGCCGAAGAGAGAAAAATGTCATCCCTGCCTCGCAACCCGCGGGTGGGTCGGGAACCTCGCCCGCGAGGTCGGCACCCCGGCGCTCCAAGCCCGAGCTCCCGCTCACCGAAAATCGATCCAGCACCCTGGCGGCGGACTACCAGCATTCCGGGCCCATCGAGCTCGGTAACACGGAGGCCAGCAGCGCCAGCACAAGGCCCGCTCAACGGCGAAGGCGCCGGCGAAGTCGCCAAACCACCACCCGCGCCTTGTCGGAACTCAGAGGCAAAGCCACGAGCTCGGACGAGGTAGGGGCTACCCCGGCTCTCTCCGTTCCTTCCCCCCTCGCATCGGAACTCCTGGCGGTCCCCTTACCCAGAGACTTCAAACTCCCACCTCTGGACAGGTACGACGGGTCCTTCGACCCCAACGACCACATTGATGCCTTTCAGTCGCAAATGCACCTCGCCAGGGCTAGCGAATCGTGCATGTGCGTGGCCTTTACCACCACCCTAAGGGGGTAGCCCGCACTTGGTACAGGAACCTGGCCCCCGGGTCGATAAAGTGCTTGGCCCAGTTCGTGCAAGTCTTCACCACACACTTTGTCACCAGCCGACAGTGCCCCAGAACAGAGGAAAGCATCTTCGGAGTGGTCCAAAGAGAAGGAGAATCTATTCGGGGCTACATCAAGCGGTTCAACGAGGCATGCTTGCAAATACCGCGGTTGGACCCCGCAGTGCAGCTCGCGGCGGCCAAAAGAGGGGTGACGCACAAAGAGTTCAAATGGCACATGGTGGCCAACCAGCCCGCGACCGTGGCCGAATTCCTCAAACTTGCGGATAAGTTCATGAGGACAGAGGAAGAGATCAACCAACGAACCGAAGGCGGGAACGAGAAAAGAAAGAAAGAAGGCGAGCTCTCCAACCCGGTGAGTAGAAGAAACCCGACCCGGGAGCCGAAGCCGAACCAGTCCTTCCGGGCCCCCCTAGCAGTTCGGACGAACTACACACCGTTGAACACGAGGCGGACAGAGATCTTAATGACAATCAAAGACAAGGGAAATCCGAACGATAGAAACAAGAATTTGTATTGTAGTTTCCATAGAGACCATGGTCATAGCACCGAACAGTGTAATAACCTCCGGGACGAGATAGAGGGACTCATCCGTCGCGGATACTTGAGAAACTTTGTACAGCACAACAATAATAAAGCAGGTCGGCAAGGGGAGCACGAAAGGGATGCACCCGAGTCTAGCAGCCTCCGGAAGAGAGGCCAGTTCGGGGAACCATCCATGTAATAGTGGGAGGATCGGTGGTAGCGGGGTGTACCTCGGCAGCAGCCCGGACTTCAGTTCGCGAAGCGGCCCTTGAAGAAAGGAACCCCCCAAAGAGGCCAAAAACCGAAGAGCCAATGTTTTTCACGGAGGACGACGCGCGAGGAGTCCACTACCCCCATGATGACACGCTTGTCATTAAGCTAAGGATTAGCGATTTCGAGGTCAGGCGCGTACTCGTAGATTCGGGCAGCTCAGCGGACATCCTCTTCAAATCGGCATTTGACCAGCTGCAGTTAAAGAAGAGCGAGCTGAAGCCCGCGAACACTCCCCTGGTAGGTTTCAGCGGAGAGGAAGTCAGGCCCCTCGGAAAAGTAACTGTCCCTGTGGAAGTCGGCACATGGCCTTGTGCGGTCAGACTCAACCATGATTTCCTGGTGGTCGCGACCCCCTCCCCATACAATGCCATAATAGGGCGGCCGATCACGCATATCCTACGGGCGGCGGTCTCCACCTACTATTTGGCCATGAAGTTCCCTACGGACTTCGGTATAGGGGTAGCGCGGGGCGACCAGCTCGAGTCCCGCAAGTGCTACGTTGCCGCCCTGAAGGGCAAAACCAAGGCGGCCGACGACCTCGAACTGGAGCGGCCGGCGGAGCAAGGTGAGGAGCGAGCTTCGCCCACGGAGGAAACAGTCGCAATCCCGACCTCAGCTACGGACCCAGCTTGCACACTAAGCATCGGAGCTTCCGTCGAAGATCCCCTACGAGCCGAACTGGTGAGTTTTTTACTTCAAAATTTAGATATTTTTGCCTGGTCCGCGGCTGACATGCCCGGCATTAGCCCCGAACTGATAACTCACAAACTTAATACTGACCCTTAGTCAGACCCGTTAGATAGAAGAAACGCAACTTAGCCCTAGAACGCTGGAGAGCGGTTGACGAGGAGGTTGAGAAGCTCCTCGCAGCAAACTTCATAAGGGAAGTCCACTACCCGAGCTGGGTGGCCAACCCGGTGTTGGTAAAAAAGGCAAGCGACAAGTGGCGCATGTGCGTCGACTATACCGACCTGAACCGAGCTTGCCCGAAAGATTGCTTCCCCCTCCCCAGAATTGACTGCCTAGTGGACGCGACCTCGGGAAACGAGTTGCTAAGCTTCCTGGACGCCTACTCGGGCTACAACCAAGTTAGGATGGACCCATCCGATGAGGAAAAAACCAGTTTCATTACTGAGTTCGGCCTGTATTGCTACAAAGTCATGCCCTTCGGACTAAAAAACGCCGGGGCAACTTTCCAAAGACTTGTAAATAAGCTATTTCGGCCCCTGATTGGCACGAAGATAGAGTGCTATGTAGACGACATGGTCGTCAAGACTCAGTTTTCACAAGAGTTAATACAAGACTTAGATTCTGTTTTCCGAATTCTGCGTCAGTTTAGTATGAAGTTGAATCCCAACAAGTGTGTTTTCGGCGTCACCTCGGGCAAGTTCCTAGGCTACATTGTCAATCGGCGCGGTATTGAGGCCAACCCAGACAAAGTAAAAGCCATTCTAGAAATGAAACCACCTCGGAATGTAAAAGAGGTTCAGAGGCTGAACGGCCGCATAGCCGCTATAAGCCGCTTCTTGTCCAAGTCAGCAGACCACTGCCTACCCTTCTTCAAGGCAGTCAAAGGCAAAGGGTTCGAGTGGACCCAGGACTGCCAGTTTGCGTTCGACGAACTAAAAGGTTACCTCGCTAATGTGCCAACCTTAGCCCGGCCCGAGGTGGGCGAGGTCTTACAACTGTACCTCTCGGCCAGCGACGAGAGAGTCAGTTCGGTACTAATAAAGGAAACAGACCGGGTCCAACGACCTATATATTATGTTAGTAAGATTTTGCAGGGAGCAGAGGCAAGGTACCCGGAGATAGAAAACTAGCATATGCCCTAGTAAAAGCAGCTCGGAAACTCCGCCCGTACTTCCAGGCTCACACAGTCATCGTCCTAACTGACAAACCTCTCAGACAAGTTTTACTCAAACCCGAAGTCTCCGGTCGACTGACGAAATGGGCCATCGAACTCAGCGAGTACGATCTCCAGTACAAACCGAGAACCGCTATCAAGGCCCAAGCTTTGGCAGATTTTATCGCCGAGTGCACTTTCAGCCACGAAGCCCCACAGGTCGAGCCCGAGGTCCCCATTTGTGGCGAACCCAGAGCTCCTGAGCCCATAGAGTTCGAACCCCGTGAAGTAGCATCCAGTGTGGCATCTCTCCTGATCAGGCGAAGAGCGAATTGGGATGAGGAGCCATGGATCCTTCACGTGGATGGTTCCTCGAACCGGTAGGGCAGCGGAGCTGGAATAGTCTTGTGCAGCCCGAGCGGCACAAAAGTAGAGTACGCACTACGCTTTGAGTTCGCAGCATCCAACAACGAGGCAGAGTACGAAGCACTGATCGTCGGGCTGGACCTAGCACGAAAGGTTAAGGCAAAACACTTGGTCATCTGCAGCGATTCTCAGCTCGTGGTAAACCAAGTTACCGGCGAATACGAAGCACGCGATCTCTCCATGATCGCATATTTGGCCAAAGTAAAAGAATCCCTGCTCAACTTTCGGTCACACATCATCAGGCAAATCCCGAGGTCCGAAAACACTGAGGCCGACGCCCTGTCCCGGTTAGCCAGCACGAGTCACAACAATATGAGAACTGTGTACATAGAGGACTTACCTCAGCCTAGTATTCTCGAGGGGACAGAGGAGGTCGCTCCCATCTTAGAAGCAGAGCCGAGCTGGATCGATCCACTCGCGAGCTTCCTGATAGACGGAACCCTCCCTGCAGAACGCAATGCGGCCAAGAGGGTGCAGCGCCAGGCGACCAAATATGTCATAATAGACGAACGGTTATACCGACAGTCGTACACGCTCCCCTATTTGCGGTGCCTGCGACCTACCGAAGCCGAGTTTGTACTCCGCGACACTCATGAAGGCCTGTGCAGCGGACACTTGGGGGGTAGAGCACTCGCCCAAAAGGCACTTCGACAAGGATACTACTGGCCAACGATGAAGGCAGAAGCTGTCGAGCTCGTCAGAAAATGCGACAAGTGTCAGAAGCACGCTAACATCCACCATCAACCTGCCTCCGACCTCAAATACCTCGCCAACCCGTGGCCCTTTGCACAATGGGGCATCGACCTCCTTGGGCCATTCCCACCAGCAACAGGCAGAAGAAAATTCTTAGTTGTTGCGGTAGATTATTTTACGAAGTGGATAGAAGCCGAACCTCTGGCAACTGTCACGGCTCGAAACATACAGAACTTCTTTTGGTAGAACATAGTATGTCGGTTCGGATTACCTCGGGTTCTAATCTTCGACAATGGCAAACAGTTCGAGGATATCAAGTTCCAAGAGTGGTGCCAAGACATGAGGATTCGGCAAAATTTCACGTCAGTCGCGCATCCACAGGCAAACGGCCAGACGGAAGTGATGAATAGAGCCATCCTACGCGGACTGAAAGCACGTCTGGATCGTGCTAAGGGATTGTGGGTCGAAGAGCTACCAAGTGTCTTATGGGCTCACCGAACGACCGAAAAAGCAGCCACGGGAGAAACCCCCTTCAACCTCACCTACGGCACTGAAGCGGTGATCCCAGCGGAAATCGAAATACCGACGTTGTGATTAGAAACATACGGCGATTGAACGAACGGAGATGAATTACGCACCAACCTCGACCTACTGGACGAGGTAAGGGACCTCGCGCACATCCGAACAGCGGCATACCAGCAGCAGGTAGCTCGCTACTACAATAGCAGAGTAAAGCAACGAAGCTTCCGAGTCGGCGACCTGGTCCTCCGTAAGATTATGGTGCCCGAACCCGGCGTTGGCAAGCTTGGACCTAATTGGGAAGGGCCCTATAAAGTAAAAACAGCGCTCGGGGGCGCATACGAACTCGAAACCTTGGAGGGCAAACGAGTACCCCGAACGTGGAACATCATGAACTTGAGGCGATACTACCTATAAACCACCTAGCGAAGTGGACGAAATCAGGCCGTGCCACAAGGCAAGTCGAGGAACTTCAGCACATTATCAGCACGGCAAAAATCAGTTCACGGCATAAAAGGCCACGGAAATTTAAAAACCCAGCAAAGAAACAGCTTGGGGAAGGTGAGCAAGGGGAAAAAGACTCCATTGCAAGAAACAGTACACTGGCAAAAAAAAAAAAATTACATGCCCAGAGCCACTTCTTCGCCATCGAAAGGCACTTCAACAACACCCGAAGGCCCTGCCTCTCCTTCAGAGTCCGGCTCGCCATCGGCAGCATTGGCCATCTCCTGAGTTATGCGCGAAGTGGTTATGGCACTTACATCGAGGTCGGGGTATGTATTCCGGATCATCCACCGGCTCAACTTGAACCCCCTCCTGTAAGAGTCCACCATCAGATCGTCAAAACGCGGGGAGGCAATGTAGTCTTCAATTGCCTTCTTCTTGGCGTCTTCAATGCCTTGGGAAAAAATCTGTGTTCTCTCCCTAATGTCCTCCTGAAGATACTCGACTTGATGCTGCAAATCCAACTTCAAGTCCGCCATATGCTTGACAACTACCCCCATGGCCTCGGCGTCACGCTGAGACCTCGCCTGTCTGGCCATCGCGATGCGAGCAGCCTTTTCAGCAGCATAAGCAGCCGCCTCAGCAGCCCGGGTATTTGCCTCTGCAGCACGGAAGGCTTCTTCAGCAGCATGAGCGGCAGCCTCAGTAGCTCGCGCCTGTCGCGAGCTCCTCTCCACTTGGGCCGCCAAGGCATGAATCGAAGAATTCACCTACCAAAAGAAACAAGTGAGCAAAATGACAGCAGAAGCAGCAAAATAAAAAAGGAAGACAGAATCTAACTTACCACCATGGCATGCGTTACGGCACGGCAAGTGACCTGATTCAAGGGAAGATCGGTCCACTCCGCGACCTCCTCGGGGAAAGTAGCGTCCCTACTCTTCTGAAGAGCGTAGTTCGGCGTCAACACGCTCCTAAACTCCCCTTGAGCTCCCGAGCCTGAGGGCCCAGCCCGCGTATGAGCAGACTCGGAGTGAGCAGGAGCACTTGAGTACGCAGGAGCGCCCGTATGAGTGGTTTCAGCGTAAGGCGCCCCGGCAGTCTCGTGCACCGGTGGAGTCACTTCGAGCTCCCTGGGCAAATCCTCTGTCGTGTGGTCTGGGGCTTATGGCTCCTCATCCGAGGGCAGCTCGTTACGAGTTCGCTTGGCGACCCGCTTCCTCCTCTTCATACCTTGGAACAAACGCCCGCCGCGAGTTCTCTCCGCATCCATCACACCTACAGAAACGAGTTCGACATCAAAAAAAAAAAAGCCGCATAGCCAGAAACCTACCCGAACTCAGGCCGGCTGCAAAAAGCTTAGCCTCCGTTAAGTAGTGGTGGCACTTTAAGCCTTGCCGTGCCCACTGCCGGAGACCCTTCACCGTCTCTTTATCAAGAGTTACGCCCAAGTCGGGAGCGGCCTCACCCCACCCGGTCTGGAAGGGCCATCCTTGTGCACTTCGCACGCTGAAGTAGTCCCGCTTCCACGCCGGGACCTTGTTAGGAAGATCGTACAGAAGCTTAAAACCCTGGCGAGGAGTAAGGTAATACGCCTGTCTTCCCCCAGGAAGAGGACCTGCCTGTCTCTTGAGCATCAAGATAGAAGAGAATATCTAAGTCCAAGGGGAAGTTCTGCTCGCAAAAAAGGGATATTGTCCCCACTAGGTTCCGAATAGAGTTCGGATGAAGCTGGCCAATGGTGACACCGAAGTGGTTAATGACTTCGACGAGGAGGGGATGGAAAGGAAGTCGCAACCCTGTAGCGAGCTGCTCTCAAAAAATCACGATCTCGTCGGGACCGTGTTCCCAAGGAAAGCTACCCGAAGGAATGAAATATGTGTACCCCCCAGGAAGATTGTAGGACAGAAGTATGGATTGAAGCCCCTCAGGCGTCATGGTCGAAGGACCAAACCTGTCTAGCATCTGACCTCGACGGGAGGTAGACGCCAAACTGCCCGAAGCGACTCGGCCCACGAGTTCATAGTCTTCAGGCTCCACCTCAAGATCACTGAGGCAGTCTGGGGACACGGCTCGGTTGGTGGAACCTACGTCGGCCCTACTCGAAGAATCGTCTAAGCTATCAAAGCTAGACATTGGGGGAAAGATAGATTCAAGAAAGTACTCACTGGAAAGTTTGAAGAACAAGCCAAAGAACCGTGAAGACTGTGTAACCAGCCTTGACGCGAGCTGGAAAAGACTTGGACGCGAGTTGAAAGGTTGGACGCGAACTCAGTAGACAAATCGCAGAAGTGACAAACCAACCGGGGTCCCCCACTATTTATAGCTACAGTAACCAAGAATCGATCGTGCAGACTGAAGACGATCCAACGACCCACGTTCTTACCGACCGCACAACCCTTAAAGTCGAGACGTGATTGGCGCACGTCTTTCCGGAAAAAGCGAAACGTCAACACGTCTTTTTTAAACCGACGTCGCTTCGACACGCGTCTTTTCGAAACTGACGCGCCGCATGTCTCCCTGATAGTCGACGACGAACGTACAACAGTGGCATGCCTTTTTAAAATGACCCGCTGTCACGTCCCAGCGGCGCGAGTGGGTTTGAAATTTAAAAACGCACGGTCACAACCACCAGCGTTCTTGAGTAAGCACGTTTCCAGCCTTCTCAAAAACTGAAAAAACCCTAGCAAAAGCGTGTCATACAGTGGAGGTTTGAAGGACGGGACAAATCTACGACCACCTCGTGAAAACTTCCCGCACCATGGCAAGGCTCTCGGCACAAGGAGTGGGGGGCAATTGATGAAGGAGGATTTGGCCCGACCTCTTTATTATGAGACACGTGGCAGAAACGACAGCTCAGCAAAAGGGGGCCAAGCCTAGGCGGGAACAAGGGCACACTTCGCCGAACTAACCCCCCTTGTAACAGTTCGGGACAGACTTCGCCGAACTGCCACCTTGTAACAGGTCGGGATAGACTTCGCCGAACTACCTTGTAACAGCTCGGGATACACTTCACCGAACTGACCCACCTTGTAACAGCTCGGGACAGACTTCGCCGAACTGCCACCTTGTAACAGCTCGGGATAGACTTCGCCGAACTACCTTGTAACAGCTCGGGATACACTTCACCGAACTGACCCACCTTGTAACATCTCGGGACAGACTTCGCCGAACTACCTTGTAAAAGCTCGGGATACACTTCGCCGAACTGACCCACCTTGTAACAGTTCGGGATACCTCCGAGCTCAACACCGCCTCGCTCAGCACTTCGCATCATCTTCTAGGCACCAAAGCCAAACAAGTCGTACCATGCCTGACACCAGGGAAGTCCGTGCCCGAGGACGCCACGCCTGACTGACTTGGGATCTGACGTTTGGCAGCAGCACTCTAAACGGCCACCTGCCACCACCACTGACGCCGCCATCTCCAGTTGGACGGTTAGGCAGTGACGGTTCTGTCTCAACAGAAGGGATGACGGCCGAGTTGACAAGCGCAAGGGTAATCATACCCGATCTGACAAGGGCCTCGGGACGAGTACACGAAGTGACTATAAGAGCCCCCTGCCCCCCGACAACGGAGGTATGCAAAACTTTGCGCTATCTGGTATTACCTTGCTTTTGAAGGATTCTAACTTGAGCTTCGGAGCCTCTACACCGGGTTCCCCCCGGAGCTTTCCCACCTCTTCCGTTTCAGGTTCCCTGCTACCCCGTTCAGAAGCAAGGCAGCGGACAGCTAAGACCAGCCGGATCGCGCTCCATCAGGAAACATTATTATTATTATTATTATTTGTCTTAATCACCTTGACTTTGCCCAACGAATAACGGTTCTTGGGATTTAAGCCTTTAATACAGGAGGCGTTCTTTCTAATACAGACTATCAAGTTGGATGGTTAGGAGCTCGCACAAAATGGTCATGGTGGGACAGTAGAACATGTTTTTTGTGTGTTTTGCTTTAATCAGTGTTCAATTTTTCAAGCCAGATGTGGGACCTTAATTAATTTGTTATTGGAACAGAGAAAGTCAAAAAAAAAACATACGTTGGCAAATACCACCTTAATAAGTTAAATTTAGAAACAAAACTCTGTTATTCTTTAGATCATTCATTTTTCCAGGTAAATGAAATCATCTGGCCTAAGTTTTTTTTTGGGAAACATTTATCTGGGTAAGTTTATTTATTCATGTTCTTTTATTTTTTGGGTAAATAAGGTAATGACCATTTTAGTTATAAAAATCTATTATTAAAAGGGATAGTTTTATTTCATTCAAATGTTAGCAACTTTTATTTATCCACCTAAAAGATGGGTATCATTTACCTATGAAAATAAATTTTCATTGGTCTCCACAATAATCTGAAAAATGATCATGATATTCTTGGTCAATAACCAAAATCTCATTAACTAACTTTCCTCTCAAAATACAGAAAATAATGCCCCTTATATTTATGCATTTATGAACAATGTAAGTTAATTCCAGAAATGAGTTGGGATTAGCTGGACATGCGCACTTATGGCTGTGCATTTGGGAATATCTCCTCTTGTAGCTGTACATTGTAATATTTCCTATTGACAAGCATGGCTGCAAAAGTTGTGAGGACGATTTTGGCACAGCATCCCAAGAATAAGAATAGCTTGGCGAAATGTCTGCAAAATTTCTTGAGGCTTGACCTATTTACTGCACTGGTAGACTCTTACAGCATTTTACGTGGACCATCCAATAGATTTCCGTCACGA
Source organism: Nelumbo lutea (assembly GCF_056320005.1). Lineage (NCBI taxonomy): Eukaryota > Viridiplantae > Streptophyta > Magnoliopsida > Proteales > Nelumbonaceae > Nelumbo > Nelumbo lutea. Next base: position 38,248,596 of record NC_142686.1, on the reverse strand, counting down.
ATGGATTTAAAGCCACAGTAAACATTACCAACGTCCCCCAGTGAAATATCAACACGTCAGTGTTTGAAAATATAAAGGTGCTTTTATAGTTCACTCCACTCTTAGGTGAGTTAAGATTTCTAGGGGTGGACTGAATCTTGTCCGTGGGAGGATATGGTTTATACGGGAGATGGCTACTAATGGATTAGAAAGGGATTGCAATTCAGATTTTTGAAGTGAATTGCAGTCCACTTATCCCAAATAAAAAATCAACTGACATGATATATTGAATTTATATCAAATACCGACGTCGTTTGCATTTCAAAGGAGTTTGTGAACTGTTCTGCGACTACGGTCGCAAAGGTAATGCAACCTCACAGTTAATAAAAATGGCATTTTAACTACCTAAACACAGTGGTGGTTCATCATCTTCCCTAAACACAAACCACTGAAGCACACTTGTGGCGAACGATGCTCGCCATGCTCTCTTCTCCCTTCAAAAATTGTTCATAGTCTTCTTCATCCTCTCAAACTGTTTATATTTGGGGAAGATGATTGATCAGTTATTGTTGTCTTCTTCCTCTTCAAAAATTGTTCATAGTCTTCTTCGTCCTCTCAAACTGTTTATATTTGGGGAAGATGATTGATCAGTTATTGTTGTCTCTTCCTCCTCCAAAACTGATTGAGGCCAAGTGTGAGAGTGTTTAGAAATAAGTGTTTAGAAATAAGTGTTTACTCAATTAAACACTTATTTTAGGCCAAGACCACACCATTAAGCGTGTAAGGTTTAGTTGATTGCTTTTGCAGATTAGTGGGCTGTGAAACAAATGATAAGGTTCAAACCAGTAATAAAATATATGGGGCCTGCACCCTTTACAGTGGGACCATCAATTTATTATTTGCTGAAACCTCATCATTGGCTCCACAGCCCATTAAACAGCCAAAGTGTTCAATTAATCTAAATTCTCATTAAGCAGTTATTTACGTTTGGAAAATAAACCCAAAAAGTATTTATTTAAAAATAAACGCTTATTCTTAGGATGGGTGGAGTTGGGATTTTCACTTAAGATGAGAGGGGCCAAAAAATAAGTGAGGTTGAAATGGGTATTGTGGAAGGCAGCCCCCTCTGCTAGCGACTGCAACCCTTGACTCCGCCCCTACTAATTGAAGAAGCACAAAATGTCCCTGATTAGATTTCAAAATATCACTTATGCCCTTTAATCGTTCAAAAATATAGGGGTTGTTCTTTGAACTGCAACTCGACCGATTAATGGGTAAGGTATCCTCTCTTTTCTTTTTTCTTTTGTTTTTGCATCCTCAAATGGTCAACCAAGTAGAGTGTTTTTTTTTTTTTTTTTCATTTTGTTCTTTCAGTTTCGATTTTCCGGGTTTGATTAATTCAGTGTTTGAATAATTTGATTTTCGGTTTCGGTTTTTAGAATTAAAAATTTGATTAACCAAATAAAGCAAATTAACCAAACTTTGGTATATAATATATTATATTATTTATGTATTAATATATAATATAATGAAATTTGCTTTTAATAATATAATATATTATATTATTTAATATATATATTATTAAAATTTGGTTTTAATAAAAAATTTCAGCTTTGATTTTTATTTTTCTAAGTCAGTTTTAAAAATTTTAATTTATTTAACTCGATTTTTAATTGAATAAATCAAATGCTTTCCCCTACTAGTATTCTTTAACATGACCATAGCACGATTTAAGTTCAGACCAACCTTGGATATGTAAATAGGACGAGTTCAGGCTAAATAGGACAAGTTCAGGCTTGGCCTGTATGTATCAACAACTGACATCCCCCAAATTATAATTCTACATTTACAGCAGATTCCATATTAGACCTGATTGACCAAAAATCCACAGTTTATATTTCACATGGAGTTTTCTATAGGATTTCTTTCATTAACTAATCTTAAGAGTACTAATTGTTCAGAAACAATAAAAGAAAGAAACCTAAATGTTTTAGTGCAACTTAAAACTAGTGAACTTTCGGGCTTGGTTGGTAATCTTTCTCATATAACTATTTGCTAATTTTAAGTTACATGGAAATCATTCATAGGCCCAAGATCTTAAATTTGGTTCAGTTTCTTAAATCAGGCTAAAGTGCCAGACTTCCCATACCCCACCTAGCCAAACACATCACATCCCTTTAGATGCCAGGCTAAAATCCTAATTTATTAATGGCCTAATGATTGCCTGCTGGCCATGGTAACCCACCCAAACCCGTTAATTAATACCTTATTTGGTTAATCGATTGATCGGGGACTAAATAGGCACAACCCAACCGACTAACAAATGGGTGGGTTGAGTGGATTCAGCGGTTGGGTTAAAATTTGCCGCCCTTAGATCCACTCAACGGTGGGCTCTGATCCCTACGGTTTTTTTCTTTTTTTGGTAAAGAATTAACCTACGGGTTGAAGATACAAACCAGAATTCCCGCGTTTTAGCCTGCTAATTTTGCAATATAATTCTTTCATTGCGGAAATGTAGTCAACTCAACCGAGCCTTGTCCCAAGGTTCAGCTACCTGAATACTATTATTCCACCATTCCACTGTTGTAGCCTACAAATTAATCTACCCAAAACTCCCCTGGTTTAGCCTGCAAATTTTGCAACATAATTCTTTTATTGCAGAAATATACACAATTGAGCCTTGTACCTAGGGTGGTATGATCCTAGAGATATACTAATATATATATATTTTAAATAACATTTCTCTTGGAACCACACAATTCCAAAGAGGCTGCCCTATTCATAGTTTATTTTTTGAAGTTTGAACCATGATAATGTGAACATTGATTGTGTACTTGTTTTTACTATCTATTTTTGATGGCATCGGTATGGTCATCATGAAATAGAAACATTAGGACTGGAGACATTGGTGAACACTGTATAACTGCCATGTCATGCATGCTTACATCAGCAAATCATATTTCCCAACTGAAAAAGCTATAAAAAAGTTACGTTAAAAAAAAGGTCATTTTCTAGTTCTGAAACCATGGGTTGCTAGCATACAGAACAGTGTTAGTGAACAAATTAAACACCAACACAACTATGAACCAAAACCCCTTTATGTGGCTACAGCTACATGAATCCTATTCCACCATTCCACTCATTTCATTCGGAAATGTAATTTAGCTTTTAATAATGAGATTCGCATCTATCTATCAAGTAAATCAATAAATAAATAATGAGGTTTCTCTTTCAATAAGCAAATTCTTGTCTCTCCCTTTTTTTACCCTGTAAAGAATTCTTCCATGGAAACATGAAATGTCTCTGTTCAAATACTAATTTGGTCGATAGAAGAAAATTGGCCCAGGAAGAGGGGGTCTGATGGGTATATCTTTCCACCAATAGTCTCATTACATTGCACTTGCCCCTTTAGAAGCCTGAAAATGAAAAAAAAAAAAAGAAAAAAAAAAAGCTGAGGATCTGACACTAATGCCCTTTCTCCTTTCCACCTAAAAGAAAAACCATATAAAATTGTTTCGATAGTCCCAACTTCCCAACATCCTGCATATCACCATATCAGATTTAGAGGTTACCAAAGTGTGTCACAAGTGTCCATTCCACCTATATCCATTGTATCGGCCAATATGGACCAATACTACAAAAGTATCAGCCGATCATATAGATTCGAATTTGTTAATGTTCATTCATTCTAATAAAATATCTTCTTAAAAGGCAGATAAAATTATAAAATCATTATATTTTGTATAGGAATTAAGAATTTAAGACTTTAACATGGACTTATTTGGGTTTGCCTTGAGGGGCGTGGTACAAAGGTGGCTCGTAGAATATTAGGAATGCAATATATTTTACATCAAATTAGCTAATTAAAGTAATGCAATTGGGGAGAAAAAGAGATTGTGGGGTTTTACATGCTTGAAAATATTTTATATATTTAATTTTATTTTTAAATTTTCATTTGAATATGCTTTAGATGTTATGTTTATGCATTTTAATTTTAGATAATAGGTTTTTTAAAACATTTATTTTAAAATCTAAGTTTATATTTTTATTAATATTAACAATTTTTTTGCATTTTTTGAATTTTTAACATTTTTTTAAAATTTTCTATTTTTTTAATTTTTTTGTATTTTTGTGCCTTAACTTCAAAAAGGTGTCGCACATCACCTTGCACCTTGCCTAGGGTGCAACTTGCCCCTTGTACTTTTTTTTGTACCTTGCGCTTTTAAAACATTGATTAAAAGTTATATATTTATAAAAATTAATAATAATTATACTGATTTTCTAAGAATTAACACATGTAAGCATGTGTTAGTTATGCTATCATTTTTCAACATTTCCCAATTATTTCCCAACATATCCATTATAGTTGTCAAGGCGACTAGGCGGTTTCAAACTTCACCTTGCCCAGATGCCATGCAAAGTTTGTATAGGCACACGCCTAGGCAACTAGACAGGCGCTTAACTCCAAAGCACACGCCTAGACTAGATGCAAGACACACTAATACATCCCTTAATACATTGATCCTTTAATATTTTTATATTGTTTTTTACTTTTCTTTTGCTCAAATAGTTTTTATTGGTTAGTTTTTGTTATTACAATAGAACCTATCACACATTATCACTCTTTTTGTTAAAAGAAGAGTGCTGTCATTTTAGGATTTTATTTTCATGGCAAAACTGAATAGAAGAGGGACTGCTGTCCGGTCAGGTTTGTTTCACACAGTCCAACTCCAACTGTTGTTGCAATGCTGCATAACTAACTAGAAGTCTAAACAACTTCGAATATGCCAGGTAATCAAATGAATCATCTTCTTTTTCTCAGTTTTCAGTCCGTCTATTCTTCCTCCTACCCTCTTCGTTTTCAGGCTTTTTTTTTTCTTCCTTTTTGTTGGTTCTTCCTGTTCTTTTGTCTTTTCCATACGTTTTTTGCATAGTTTTTTTGGAATCAAGCAGGGGCTCCGCCCCCTTCGTTTCTTCTTCATTTTCCTGCTAACTTTTCACCCTTTTGGTCTTATTCATCTACTTGCACTTTTTTCCTCCTCGATGGTAATCTGGAACAGGGGTTTCGCCCCCTTTTCTTCTTCATTTCTCTAAGTTTCTTCATCATTTTTTCTTCACTGGTGATCTGAAACAGGGGCTCTGACCCCTTCTTTTCATTTTCTTCTTTTATTTAGTGTTTCCTTAGTTTTTCTTGGTTTAAAACAGCAGTGGAGCCCCTTGTTATTTTTCTTTTTTTGGTCAAAAGCAGGGGTCTACCTCCCTGTTTTCTCCTCAAGTTCTTTTTCTTTTCTTGGTCAAACACAGGGGCTACGTCCTCTTAAGTTTTTTAAGTCCGAATTTCTATTTCTAATATTCTGTGTTGCATGCTTAAGCATGATTACAAGAATCATAAGCAAAAAATTTAGTTTAGAGGTTTGTAGGCTAATGTATAAAACCAAGTAACTAGCTCATGAGGGGTAGAAACACGTCTTGCCTAGGCACTTGGTCGCCCCTTGGTCGCCTAGCCTCACCTTAGCGCCTTGAAAACTATGGTATCTATTGTATAGGCTTGTTTACTAATGGAGCCGAGCTTGAGCTCAATGAAGCTTGGCTCGTGAGGCTTGCAAGCCTAGTATTGAATAAATAATTTTATTATATATAATAATGTTTTTATTTTTATGTATAATAGTAAATAATTTTTATAATTATTTTTGCATATATAATATTAATTAATTTTTATAATTCTTAATTTTTTGTTTGAAAAATTAAAAAAAAATTATACATATAATTTTTATTTTTCAAAAAAACTTGGCTTATAGTCAAGCTTGAGCCAAGCCGAGCTCGAACTTGTGAGCTATGAACTGAGCTGAGCTCGAGCTTAAGTCTCTGCCTCAAATCAAGCTTAGGCTCGATCTCGAGCTTGTTACTATTCCTGTGAGCCAAGCTCGAATAGCCAAGTATTCGGCTCGGCTCGGCTCGAATCCACCCCTAATGGCCTCTAATTGCATGAGGGGTTAAGGACCATTGTTCTCCCTTATATGCTTGATTGTGGTTTATAGATGGTAATGACTAACCACTGTTCCTTGAGAAATTGAGGAATACAGGAATCTACCAAAATCTTGGATTAGTGTGTCCAAAAGAAAAGGAAAAAGAAATATATCAACTAAAAAAAGATCAGTATTAGAATCATTATATTGTAACAAATGAGTTCTGGCATATCATACTGAGTAGTGATTATTATCGAAAATTGCATTCATGGTTCTTATATGACGTAAAAAAAAAAAGATTTCAGGAGCTAGCAAATGGAACTTTTATCAAAAGCAGAACCTCATGCCATCTACTCTGTGGCCTCCACATGTCTTGGAGCTTCAACTTCTTTCAACTTCTCCAGTGCTGAAATACGTCCATCAAGAGATTCAGAGAGTTCTTTCACCTGGATAAAGAAAATCATCAAGTTATCATTAGAACAGGATCAAAAAACCTACTTGAGCCTTTATCTAAAAGAATTTTGAGTCATATTCATATCTATAGCCAAATAAACGGGAACATTCAAAATGGTGCAACATGTATTTTACATCTCTGGCTCATGTTTCATAAAGAATGGCCACAGAAAGTGTACATCACTGTAATGTAGCAATTACTTGAAATATGGGGAGATCTCAAACCAGGGACAACTGTCACCACCCAACCCTTAAGTTATTTTAAAATAAGCATGTAATGCAGAAATGGTTTCTCTCTCTCTCTCTCTCTCTCTCTCTCTCTCTCTCTCTCTCTCTCCCCCCCATTATGTTAAAATAGTGAGTGCCTCGTCAAAGTATTCCTAACATTTTTCAGATCCAATGATTCTATGATTTTTTTTTTTTTTGATCAATAACAATTTCATTAATTCACCAAAGAAGTTACATAAGGAAGACAAACACACTTATCTTCCAAGTACAATCAAGAAAACAAAAGAATAGGTAGAGATAAAAAATTACAACTTAGCCCAAAACATTGAATCCCTTTCTGCCCCTTGTTTAGCTAAACCATCAGCTAGAGAATTGTCTGATCTTTTGACCCAGCACATTTTAACTTCCATCTCCTGCACCAGCCACTTAAATTTCCTCCTCTGATTACTGTACCTCCATAAACCATTGCTGTCTGCATTCAGCCACCCTATCACCACCTCCGAATCCCCTTCAATTAAGAGTTTTTTTATGTTCATCTCCTTGGCTTTCTAGACTCATTCCATAACTGCAAAGATCTCAGCTCTAAGGGAGTCACCCACTCTAATTGGGCCTGAGAACAAGGCAAAAATTACCCCATTCTCATCCCTAAAGACACCCCCAATCCCTGTTGTCCAGGGTTCCCCCTACTACTCCCATCAAAATTTAATTTCATGAACCCAGCAGGTGGAGGTGTCCAAGACACACTCATTACTGACTTGGTCTATGTGCATTTTGCTATTTCACCCCACTTCCTCAACATGTCATCCACTGTGTAACCTATGAATAGTTCCAAAGATTTCAGCCACTGTACAGCCCAAAAATGAATGATAGCCTTTAATTCTTCCACCCCTCTCTCAACCATATCCTAAATTTTCTTTCCCATATCGTCCAACATACTCCAGCCCTCAGACCTCTCCACATAGTCCTTCCCCTTTTCCTATGTGACAACTTAAGTTATCATGTGAGTCATTTGAAAAAGACCTGTGTTCGGTATTAGGCCCGCCCGGCCCACGTGACCACTAAAGTTGTTACGTTGGCCCTTAAATGAGTGGCCCGGTTCACTTTCCAACCTGCCCAACCCACCCATGTGACATTTTAAGTTGTCACGTGGCTCCTTCCAATGTTGTCCCAGTACCTTCACCAGCTTGGACCAAGCCATTCTGCTCCCAGAAGATATCTACTTCTTTGCCACATCAGCATAAGATGAAAAGCCCGCCCTAATTTGTTTAATTCAAACCCATTTGAATTAATTTCCTTAAATAGGTTGCCTATCTTTTGGTTTTCCCTAGCCGACACAGTAACCCCAGATTTAACCTTCATCTGCTCCACCTTTTCACTGCCCTCCCTCTTCCCTCCATGTGTCCACCACCCTGCCATCTCATCATCTTCAACCTTAGGACCTCCTTCCCACCACACCTTGTACTAGGCTTCATCCAAACAGATTTCAAAGAACCTCGGCAAGTTCTCGTGTCTAACACCAGCAACCTGTAACTCCACTGCACTCAGGTTAAGTCTATCAGCCTTCACTAAAATACCTCCCAGGCTCTGCACTATATACTCAAGAACAGGGTCCCGCCTTGGTGAAATGGAAGGCCTATTAGCTTCAGCCAAACACACCCATCTTGAACTTCGACTTCATTGCAGATTGGGCTCCAGTTCTGAACCTGTATCAGACCTCCATCCACCACAACTGCTTTGAAGCTTAGTTCCTGGTTGCCTACATCAAGCACGGCTTTCGTCTCCGCAAAAGGGAACAGCATTGCTTCATTCCCAGCACCTATCTCTCCTGCAACTGTACTCAGAACCTTCTTCCAATCTGTCACCCCTTTATCAGCCACTAACACCATTCTTTTCTTCCAATCCTCCTTCCCTACTCCTACCAGTATTCTTCGATGAATGGAAGATCAAGCAACCACCATTTCAGGACTCAGATGGCCTTGCACTTCTACACTCCAGAGGTACCAATCGATGGTGCCTCCTCCTGAGTTTTTTTACTCTGGTCTTCAAGCTTTTGGCCAGTTGCCTTCCCTCCATCCACTCCCTTCTCTTCCAAAGCTACAAGGTAAGACTGCAGCACCTGCACAAAAGCCATCCACCTCTTCTGCAATCTCCCTTCTGGCACACAAAGCATTTTTTTCCATTTGTTCCAAAAAACTCCACCACAGTGATGAACCACCCCTTCTTGTTTCTATTAAGTTCTGTTACATATCTCTTGCCTGGAACCGACATGGAGTTTTTCCAACCATTCACCTTACCAGAGTTGATAGCCCCATCTAAGAAACCTTTCATCCATGCTATGACCTCCTATGACACCAACACTGTCGCCCTGTTATTCTCTCTGATTTTCAGTGCAACCTTGCCTTTGGTCCTTTCCTCTTTGAACTTGAACGTCTTGGCTTCGATCGACACCTCAGACCTCCATCTTCCTACTGCTCTGAATCCTCTCTCGCCCTTCATTGCAAAGTCAAGTATGAGAGCAATCTAAATTTTCATTCAATGTTAAAAAATGAAAACTTATTTATTCTAACTTGATACCTTATTCCTGGGGGAAGTTTGAAATATATCCAATTATTCTAGGATCCAATATTCACTTAACACTTGGGCTTATTTCTACTGAATTGGGCACATTTCATCTTTGATAAGAAGCAGACACCCATAATTAATAGGAAAAAAGGTGCCTTTTCTGTTTCTTCTAAGAATCACTCTTTGGCATTTGCTTTGGTTTCAAATATTCTAGCATTTCATTTACCCCTGATGGTTCAAAATACAGTAAAAGGGATCATGGACCATAGGGCTTTGCTTCTTTTGACCTTCTAAATGCCAGCTCAAGATTAATGCAGTCCGAAAATTCCAAAAAAAATTGGGAGAGCAGTGGATAAAAAGATGGTATCAGTGGTGACACACTTACCATGGCTGCAGAGTGTACCTCAAAAGGTCCTTTTTGGAGGCTTAGGGGCACCAAATTATGTTGCTGGGGAACCGGACCATGACTTTGTAATGTAGAAACAAATCTGATGGATTCCAAGACAAAATTTCAGAATCAGGGTGATCAGGAACTGGACCATGACCTTGTAATTTTAGAAACAACTCAGCCAAGGTCCTTACCTTCCTATAACCGATTCATCCTTAGTCCAGGACTCCACACTACTTCTGGTTTTATCAATCTAAAAAACATTTCATCCAATTGTTGAGTCTCTATGAGAATCAAATAGAAGCCCATTATTAAATCTCCTCCATAGGCTGTATGGTTCTTTGTTAAATCTCCAAATCCATTTGCTTAGAAGAAAACCATTCTAAATGTGTCTCATCTCTGATCCATCATTAACTCTATGTGCATAGAGCTTCTTCTGACTCTACCAATGTTTTCAACCACGGAGGTGTGATGCAGGGCTTTCCACTACCTGGAGTGATGAGGCATAGTTCAGAACGTAAGAGGCGTAAGCCACCATAAGAGGGGGATGAGGAGGAAGTAGGAGGGGGAGGAGGAAGGAGGATCTCATCTTTTTTTCCCTCTTTTTATGAAAGATGTCTCAATGTCTCATATTAAAAAGAATGACAATGCATAATACTAATCAGCACATAACCTGTCAATGTTCCTGGATTTATCCTTGAACAATCTTTCATTCCTCTCCTTCCATATTCTCCAGAAAATAGCAAAAAGAATGTAGCTCCAAAATATGCTAGCCTTATTGCTAACATTAATTTCTGTCCACTTAGAGAAGATCCCCTCAGGAATGTCAGGAAGATCAAATTGAACACCAAATGAAGAAGAAATGAAATGCCAAACAGCAGTTGCCATCCTGCACTTGATCAATAAGCATGACACATTGTCCCAACTATTATAACATAAATAGCATATACTTTCCATCTTGAATCCCCTATTCTTTAAATGATCTGATGTTAGAATACTATCAAAAGCTAGAAACCCAGCAAAAGCTTCCACTCTAAAGTAGAAAGTGCCTTTGAAGTCAGGATGATAAAATTGGTATCAACATCCAGATATGGATCTTTACACTTCCATTTGAGAATGATTAATGAATTTGAGTTCACCGTTGCTTCCATTGATTAACAAGTGATTCCAATCAACCCTAAAGTGATTAATTCTAGAAAATCCAACACTGGTTCTAGTTGATTTTCTCTTCTTTTTTTCTGTTTGTTTCTCTCTTTTTTTCTGATTCTTTCTATTTCTACTTCTAGTTCTTCTTTTCCTCTCCCTTGTCTCTCCAACTCTTTATTAGCGTTGTGTTTTTTCTAATGGTGCTTATTGAAGCTTGTTTGGTGGTTCAACTTCCAATATCTGCACTCTTAGTTCATTACTAAAAGGAAAACAATCAACCTCTTGTTAGATTTCAGCCTTTCCTTCGGTTACAATTCTAGAGAAAATTTCTCTAGAATTTGTCTCTTCCAGAATTCAAATCACATCATCAAAGAAACCCTAATTATCCCAGCCAGTCCCTTTTTCAATTTATTCCTGTTACTCCTTTTCAGGTGGTCTGCAAAATTCAATATAGATTCTTCATTTCTCATAATTTACTCACTATCTCTCTAAAATTTTGACTTATTAGGCCTTAATTTGCTTGTTTAGCTTATAGAACTTCAATCAACCCCTTTTAATTCATCACTAAAAACCCCCATAAAAGCCACTCTCAATACTCTATTTCCTTTTTCTCCTAGTCCTTTACATTTTCCTACATGATCCTTTAATGATGCATACACTCTCATGTTCCATTGCTTCTATACTTTCTTCAGTATTTTATGTTACTCTGATACATATTTTTAAGACCATTAAAGGATCAAGGGTTCAAATCTTGGAAATTGCCTCTGTGTATGTGCAGGGCCAAGGTTGCATATCTCTCTCTCTCCCCAGACCCCACATTGGTAGGAGCCTCGTGCACTGGGCTGCCCTTTTTACATGTTTACAAGACCAGTACTGATCTGCATCAAAAAATTTTATGATGGTCTTGCAAGTCATAAAGGTCGGGTTTCATGAGAGAGATCTTGTATAGCATATGAAGAATGATCCTAAAGGTCATATATGAATCGACTCATTATGTCTACTGAATGAAATACAATGAAAAAGACCCCCTTTGGATCTAAATTTTGCCATTAATCATAAAAGAGAGAAAAAATATGTGCTTGGAAGGTAAATTTTTTTTTGATAAATGATTGATAATTTATTCATGATAATCAAAATGAAATTACAATACAGCCTGCCCAAAGGAGAGGCACGAGTTGGTACCTCTCCACAACAATAACAAAGTACTACATCAGACTAAGAAATGAAAGTTTACATAGCTGCTTAGCTAACCGTTCCGCTATGGTATTAGCTGTTCTACCCACCCACTGATAATTAACATTCATGTTCCTTGAAAACCAATTGGCTTTCCTCATAATATCCCTGTAGCACCAAATAACTGAAGCTGGATTTTTTAACCGACCCACAACGACTTTGGACTCTCCTTCAATAAGCAAATTCTGAACTCCTAACTAGTCTGCAATCTAAATACCTTGTATTGCCGCTACAATCTCAGCTCTAATAGAATCTCCAATACCCACAGAGTCTGAGAATAAAGCTAAAATATTACTGTCTTTATCTCTCAGCACCCCACCTATCCCTGACGGACCCGGATTTCCTTGGCTGCTATCATCAAAATTCAGCTTTGTCCAGCCTTCTGAAGGAGGCACCCACACAGTTGATACCCTGTTCTTCCTGTAACTGCTATTAGCCACAGCAATCCAATTCCTCTAAATGTCATCAAAGGAATATATTTTAAAGAAATCCAATGATCTCAGCCAATGGATTGCCCTGGTCAAAATGCAATCCTTTACGTTCTGAATATTTCTCTCCTCTTGGAAAATCCTCGCATTTCTTTCTTCCCAAATTGTCCACAAAGCAGCAGCTCTAATGAACCTCCACATAATTTTACCAATTTTTGTAGGCCATACAAAGAAGGAAGGGTCAAAGATCTGATCTACAGCTGTGATCAAATTCCATCTACAACCAAACAAAGGAAAGGTCCAACCCCAAATAGCATCAGAAAAGGAATAGGTTAAGAGTAAGTGAGAGCAATCCTCACCATTAGCCCTGCAAAGTACACACCAATTAGGAGACAGACACATAGAAGGCCTTCTCTTCTGCAATAAGTCTGAAGTGTTGATTTTCCTATAGAAATGGGATGTTGGTGTATCACGTCGAGCCACGTTGGCAACTCCTTGGAAAGCAATTCAGAGTATTCTCCCTCTTTTCCTCAATTATATCAAGTATGATGTCAGTTCTGGTAATTCTGTTTTGTTATGAGAAGACATCTGGGTGGGCAATTCTGCCCTTAAAGACACTTTCCCTTCTCTCTATTCCCTTTCTTGCTACAAGGGTAAAGCAATCTCTCACTTTCTTCCAACATCTATTTCTCCATCCTCTCTAAATTGGGACTTTGGGTTTCGTAGGGGCTTGAGGGATCATGAACTCTCTTGTGTTTCAAACCTTTTGTCACTACTTGAAAATGTTTCTGGACCCTTTAAGATCTGATGTGAGACATTGGTCCCCTAATCCAAAAGGAACTTCACATGTGCCTCTTTCTTTAAGTCTCTTTGCTCTCCCTTGGGACAAGTGGGTTTCCCAGCTAAGGAGATTTGGTCTAAACCTGTACCTCCTAAAATTATCATTTTTCCCGAACTGCCATGTATACTATCAATCACCTCATGCCATAGTCTCTCCTGTTCTAAGGGCCATCTCCACAACCATTTTCCTAGGAGCGCTTTATTCTTCAAAACTAAATTCCCCAGTCCCAACCCACTCTCCTCTTTCCTCCTACACACTATTCCCCAATTTATTAAGTGATCCTTTTTTTCCTCCCCTGGCTCCCAAAGAAAATTTCTCATTGATTTCTCCAACTTCTTGGCCTCCCTAACAGGAATCCTAAACACAGAGAAGTAATAAATTGGCAGATCTGCTAAGGAAGCTTTCAGTAATGTCACTCTACCCCCTGAAGAAATATAGTTCCTTTTCCACGAAGCTAACCTCTTCTTAAACTTTTCCAGAACCGGGGTCCAAAAGGTGCTCTCTTTAGGGTTGGCTCCTAGAGGTAGACCTAAATACTGTAAAGGCCAAGAGGAAATGGGACAACCTAAACACTCGACCACAGACTCAATAGTCCTCTCATCCAGATTCACACCCACCACACAGCTCTTTTCCATGTTTATTTTAAGATTTGATACTCTCTCAAAGTGCTTTACCAAAGATTTGAGATTACTTACTGTTCTCCTATCACCCCCTTCACAAAAGATTATTAGGTCATCAACAAACTGTAAGTGGGTGACCCTAATCCCATTCCTTCCTATCCTCCAACCTCTCACTACTCCTTCCAACTCTACCTTAGAGATCAAACTACTGAAAACATCTGCAACTAGGGTAAAGAGGAAGGGGGAAAGGGGGTCACCTTGCCTTAACCCTCTAAAAGCTAGGAAGAAATCCTTGACTACCCCATTAACCAAGACTGAAAAATGGGGTAGTCAAGGATATATCCTTACACCCTCTAAAAATAGGGTAAATTGCTGGTACTTTGACAAAACATTTGAAATTGAGAACAGAATATATCCTTACACCCTTTGATACGTGCAAAGCCCTGCTGGATCCACTTGAAAATAGAGTAGGAGTTGAGGATGTATGTTTACAAGATGATTTTGGCTCGATTAATATCTTTAGGTGGTCCCCTTCTTCCAACTCAAAAGTCTCCTCGATCTCAAATGGGGTGGTGGTGCATACCATGGGGTTACCTTTCCATTTTTGGAAGGATGAAGTTGCAGAAGTGATAGCAGTGGTGTGTGGAGAAAAATTGGAAGGTGTATTCTGGGGAGATCTCAGGTCTGCAGCTATTTTGTTGAATGGAGTCAAGCCCGAGGATATTCCCAGGAAAGTAAATGTGAAGGTGGAAGGTGCTTTCATAGAGGTATGGTTGGCTTCTTCCATGGAAGCCGAACTGTGGAGAGAAGCTAGGAAGGAGGAAGATGTAAAGGTTGAAGATGAAGTCTTGCATGGCAGCGAAGGATTGGAGGACCTGCAAGGAAAGGAAAGTTATACAAAAAAGGGTGAACAAAACTTGGGGAAGTTCAAAAGACTTGCAGAAGATGGAAAGTTTCAATCATGAGCAACAAGCTAGCTGCTAGGCCTCTAACAAATCTTATGCCCATGCAATTACAAGTGGCGTCTATTCCAAACCAGCTACTACAACTGCTTTTCTGCGAGAAGATCAGAAAGAATTAGGAAAATATGTTGAAAATGGGAAGATTAAACAGTTGGGCCAAAAGGAAGAAAATAAAACTAGGTTTGGTGGGCCCCGAACTCTAAAAGTTGGGTCGGCCAAATCGGAAGCAGTGGGTATTGGGCGTTCTAAAGAAGGCCCATATGAAAGATCAAGGGCAGAAGCTTTTTTTTTTTTGATGAATGAAAATAATTTATTAAATCAGAATATAAGGCAATACAGGAAACCCATGAAGAGGCACGAGTTGTTACCTCTTCTAACAAAGTATTACATCATTTAAGAACCGGATAAGCAGAAATAACATAAATAAAATTACATAGCAGCCCAAAACAAATGATCCCTTGAAACCCCTTGCTTAGCTAGTCCATCCGCTAAGGAATTTGCTAACCTTTCTACCCAAAGAGAGGTAACTGTCATATTTCTTGTGAGCCAATTGACTTTCCTCAATAAATCTCTATATCGCCACATAGCTGAAGCTGGCTTTGTCAGCCATCCAACAACAATTTTAGAGTCTCCTTCAACTATCAAGTGTTGAATTCCTAACTGTTCAGCAATCTGGATGCCTTGTACAGCCGCTAAGATCTCTGCTCTATTTGAGCCTCCTATTGCCACAGGGCCTGAAAACAAAGCTACAATGTTGCTCTCTCTATTTCTCAGCATCCCTCCTATCCCTGAAGGGCCTGGGTTTCATTGGCTACTACATTGCAGCTGCCTTGTCCCTCCTCGTATGACTAGTGGCTACCGCCTTCCAGTTACTCCAAATGCCATCAAAGGAAAATGTATGAAAGAAGTCCAAAGTTCTGAGCCAATGAATGGCTCTAGTCAATATACAATCCTCAACAGTTTGTAAGCTTCTTTCCTTTTCTTTGAACACCCTAGCATTCCTTTCTTCCCAAATTGTCCACAAGGCTGCTGCTCTAATACATCTCACATCGTTTTTCCTTTTTTTTGTAGGCCACACAAAACAAGAAGGATCGAACAGCTGACTTAATTCTGAGGACAGATTCCACCTGCATCCAAACAAAGAAAAGATCCAGCTCCAAATAGCACTAGAAAAGGAACAAGATACAAATAAGTGGGAACAATCCTCACCACTAGCCCTGCAAAGTACACACCAGTTAGGGGACAAGCACATGAAAGGCCTTTTCTTCTGCAAGCAATCCAGAGTATTGATCTTTCCATAAAACACCTCCCAGCAAAATATTATAATTTTAGGAGGAACAGGTCTGAACCAAATCTCCTTAGCAGGGAAACCCAACTGTCCCATGGAAGGGCAAAGGGACTTAAAAAAGGAAGCACAAGTGAAAAAACCTTTTGGATGAGGGGACCAAAGTCTCACATCCGAGCGAAGAGGGTTTAGAAAGACACTGCCAAGAAGAGACAACAATTCTGAAGCACTACTAAGTTTAACATCCCTCAAACCTCTCCTAAAACCAAAGCCCAACTTAAGGAAGAGGGTGAAGTAATAGAAGGAAGAAAATGAGAAACAGTTTTTTCCGTGTAAAGGGAAAGAGAATAGAGAGCGGGAATTTGTCCTTAAGGGCAATGGTACCCACCCAAGTATCTTCCCAAAATAAAACAGAGCCACCAGAGTTGACATCATACCTGACCAAGTTGAGAAACTGAGGGAGGACACTTTGAATTGCTTTCCAAGGAGATGCCAACGTAGCTTGACGTGATTCACCCGCATCCCAACCATTTTCCTGTCTGCCATGTATACTAGCTATCACTTCATGCCACAATCTCTCCCTTTCTCTAGGCCACCTCCACAACCACTTCCCTAAGAGAGCTTTACTCCTTTGAGCTAACCATCCTACTCCCAATCCACCCTCCTCTTTACTGCTACAAACTATTTCCCAATTGATTAGATGATTTCTATTCCTCCCCAGGCTCACACAGAAAAGATCTCATTATCCTCTCCAACTTCTTAGCTTCCCTAATAGGAATCCTAAAGATAGAGAGAAAATAAACCAGTAAATTTGTTAAGGTAGCTTTCAATAAAGTCACTCGATCCCCTATGGAAATGTAGTTCTTTTTCCAAGAAGCTAATATTCTCTCCAACTTTTCCAGAATTGGAGTCCAAAATCTACTCTCCTTTGGGTTAGCCCCTAAAGGGAGACCTAGATACTACAAGGGCCAAGAAGAAATGGGACAACCTAAACAATCCACCACAGACTACAAAGTCCTCTCATTCAGATTAACCCCTACCACACAACTCTTATCCAGGTTTATCTTCAAATTGGAGACATTCTCAAAGTGTTGTAACAATGCTTTTGAGATTTCTCACTTCCCGCCTATCACCCCCTTCACAAAAAATTATGATATCATCGGCAAACTGCAGGTGGGTTACCCGGTCATTGTTCCTTCCGATCCTCCAACCTCTAACTTCCTCTTCCCTATCTGCTTTAGAGATTAATCTATTGAAAACATCTGCAACCAGGGTAAAAAGAAAAGGGGAGAGAGGGTCACCTTGTCTAAGGCCTTTACAAGCTGGGAAAAAGTCTTTCACCACCCCATTAACCAAAACGGAGTAATGGCAGGAACTAATACAACCCTTTACCCAATTGTACCATCTATCTCCAAACCCACAGCACCCTAGGACCTCTAGTAAAGAACTCCAATCCACAAGATCATAAGCCTTCTCCAAATCTAGTTTACAAACAAAACCTTGGGTTCTTGACTTTTTCATGTCCTCCATGCACTCATTTGCTATTAGGAACTAATCCGTTATTTGCCTCCCCTGCACAAAAGCACCTTGTTCTTGACTGATGATGGAGGATAGTACTACTCGGATTCTCAACGACAACACTTTAACCAGGATTTTGTAGATGCTTGTCACTAGACTGATTGGTCTATAGTTCTTAGGGTTCTTTGCATCTGCCTTCTTTGGGATTAGAGCTAGGAAGGTAGCATTGACTCCAGGGCTCACCGTTTTTTTATCTGCAAATTCATGAAACACCCCAACAAGGTCTTCTTTGACCACATCCCAACAATCCTAATAAAAAGCCATTGTAAAGCCATCTGCACCAGGTGCTTTGGATCTATCCATTGAAAACACCGCCTGTCTGATCTCTTCTTCACTAAAGTCCCTTTCTAACCAATTTGCTTGTTCTATAGACAATCTAGTCCACTCCAAGTCTTCCAAGGTTGGCCTATTATTCAACGGTTTCCTATAGATTGATTTGAAATGATCCACAAAGCATCTGGCTATCTCATCTTGATTTGTGAGTTCCTCTCCATTCACCTCTAACTTAGCCACAAAATTTTTTCTTCTCCTCCCATTAGCCAATGCATGGAAAATTTTAGTATTTCCAATGGCAGGAACTAATACAGCCCTTTACCCAATTGCACCATCTAGCTCCAAACCCACAGCACCCTAGGACCTCTAGTAAAAAACTCCAATCCACAAGATCATAAGCCTTCTCCAAATCTAGTTTACAAACGAAACCTTGGGTTCCTGACTTTCTCATGTCCTCCACTGCACAAAAGCACCTTGTTCTTGACTGATGATGGAGGGTAGTACTACTCGGATTCTCAACGACAACACTTTAACCAGGATTTTATAGATGCTTGTCACTAGATTGATTGGTCTATAGTTCTTAGGGTTCTTTGCATCTGCCTTCTTTGGGATTAGGGCTAGGAAGGTAGCATTGGCTCCAGGGCTCACCGTTTTTTTATCTGCAAATTCATGAAACACCCCAACAAGGTCTTCTTTGACCACATCCCAACAATCCTGATAAAAAGCCATTGTAAAGCCATCTGCACCAGGTGCTTTGGATCTATCCATTGAAAACACCACCTATCTGATCTCTTCTTCACTAAAGTCCCTTTCTAAGCAATTTGCTTGTTCTTCAAACAATCTAGTCCACTCCAAGTCTTCCAAGGTTGGCCTATTATTCAACGGTTTCCTATAGATTGATTTGAAATTACCCACAAAGCATCTGGCTATCTCATCTTGATTTGTGAGTTCCTCCCCATTCACCTCTAACTTAGCCACAAAATTTTTTCTTCTCCTCCCATTAGCCAATGCATGGAAAAATTTAGTATTTCCATCCCCTTCCTTAATCCATTTATGTCACGACTTTTGCCTCCACGAGATTTCCTCTCTCAAAAGGACCTCTTCCAGGTCCTTTAGATTTTCTCTCAAAACCCGTTCTTGCTCACTCATCATCCTTTGAGCTTCCTTGGAATCAAGTTCCTCAATCCTAGACATCAAGTCAATTTTTTGCTCCTCTATCCTTCCAAAGTGTTCCCTATTCCACTCCTTAATTTTGGATCTCAACCTTTTCAATTTTTTTTGGAATCTTACTCCCTTCCAATTCACTCCTCTTAATTCTTCTCTCCACCATTCCCCAATCAAGTGCACAAAATCCGGATGAGTTAACCACATTCTCAAATCTAAAAGGCCAAGGACCAAAAGTTAAGGTTTCAGGACTTAGCTGGATAGGGTAGTGATCAAAGGTGACTCTGGGTAAGGCTCTAGCCATCAAGTTCGTACAATGATTCTCCCACTCTTCAGTAAAGAGGAATCTGTCTAATTTCGAGCAAAGGGGGTTTTCTTGGAAATTTGACCATGTAAAATTGGCTTGTAAGAGGGGTAACTCCTTTAGACCACAGTTATTAATGAAATGATTGAACTTCCTATTAGCTCCTGCACTGATTCTACAACATCCTCCCTCCATAAGGTTACTAGACCTCTAGAGGCTCCATAGGATGGCGCCGAAGTCCAACAAACTCCTCTTGATCTCCATACACTTCTGATCCATCTTCTATCCAATTCTGCCAGCTTGGTTTCCTGCATCAAGACTATGTCTGGTTTCTCTCTCCTCAACAAATCTTTAATTGCCCTTCTCTTTCTTTCACTTCCCAAGCCTCTCACATTCCAACTAATGATCTTCATCAAGCACTTTTTCGAAAAAAAACCCTTCTCAAAGACTCCACCTTACAGCAAAGTCTTTCTTTCCCCTCTCCCACTAAATTCAATTTCACCCCCAATATCTGAAATCAATCTCTCCACTTCAGATCTCTTTTTCTTTTTTCTCCTATTGTTACCCTTAGTCTTCCTCATTAAGGCACTAGCTTCATTTATCTCCCCCCCCCCCCCCGATTAGAGCTCTTGTAATAGTCCTTTTCTTGAAAAGTTGTTACTCTCTCCCTTTGAACTAATTTCTCCTCCCTCTCTTTATACTCCTCCAACAACGTGCAGATTCTCTCCCAAATTCTCTCTAGTTCCTCCTATCCCTCTTCCACTGCCATCTCACCTTCTCTCAGTTCGCACTCAGAGCTGCCAATCTCTCTTCTCATCCCCCCCACTGGAACTTGTCTGTTTCAAGCACAGAAGGCACATTAGTAACCAAAACCGAAAGGACAACAGTACCTGTAATGTTTGGGACTGAGGGGATGACTTCCAAGGGAGAGGGGTTCTCGTAAGGAGATGGGCCTAAAGCTGTTCCCTGTGACTGAGCTTGCGTGAGAGAGTTTACACTGTGAATCAAAACCCTGTCTGCTTTAATAGGTGAAAGACTTCCATTTTTATCCTTCTTCTAGTGTTACATTGCAGGTTGGAGCGTGAGAAGAGTTTCCTACCAACATCATATCCTGCTCTTCCTGCACTAATGGACTGACTTCCTTTGCAGGTACAAGTGGCACCTGAACCGTAGCCTTAGGCGACTGATCTTTAGCCTTCACGACATCTTCCTCGAACTTTGGTGCCTCGTCTTCTTCCTTGTTCTCTTGAAAAAGTACCTCTGTTCCCAGACTGTCTTCATCAAACACATTCCTTGAGCTGCTTAGGTCGATACTCCCTAAATCAGGGGCAGAAGCTTTAAATGGGCTGCAAAAATTAAGCCCACTTAAGGCGGGTCAAGTGAATACAGGGAGCCCATTTCAGGGGACCAACCTAAAAGAAAGACACTTAAAAAGGCACGTGACTGAGCATGTGCCCTCGATAGATGGTTTTTACCATCTATCTTCATCCTCTTCGAGTGCTACAGACCGAGCAGCGGGAAGAATGAACTCTGCGCATTCTGGATTTTCAAAAAAGTGGATTTCGACGGTAAGATTAGAGAATCCGTCGCCAGAAAAGCGTAACCCAAGGTGTGTTAAACGAAACGTTTCAGAGGAAAGGAGGGAGCTCTCTAAGAATGAAGACTCTAGCGATTCTGAATCGGATGATTCGGAGAGTCTGGGAAGCATCAATCTCAGCAGATCAAAGGACCTTTCTGAAGAAGATAACTTTGGCACGGAAGTATTATTTCTGGAGGAGAAGGGAACTGATTCTCAAAGTTTTGAGGGAGGCCCGAAGAGCAAGATGGAACGGCAGAAGGAAGGATTCAGGTTCTGTCTATACTTGCAAGGGAGATTAACTCTTTAGCCCAAGAAGAACAGGTTATGGGTTTGGAAAGAAAAGACTATACCGGATTGGTCTGTAATGTATCGCCTAAAGCCAGACAGCAGTGGAAGACTAAGTTGCGGAATTTGAAAAGTTGTTGATTTCCTATGAAAATTCTCCTAAGCAGATCAGACCACAGAAGATAATATTAGACTTGCCTTCCTATGCCGGACCTGATCCCTTGGAAGAAGCTCATTTGGTTCCCAACAATGAAGGTACTCTTGTCCCTTCGGTTTTAGGTACTGGTGCTTTTCCTGTGGTTGAAACAGATACTCCAGCATCCCGAGAGGAACTTTTAGGCAAGGAGGAAAACATAGAGCTTAGCACTGGTGAAGGTGAGAGGAGTGAGGGAGAGTTGGAGGTTAAGAAAAAGCAAGAGGAAGAGATAGAAAGAATATGGGGGCAAATATGTGCATTATTGGAGGATATAAAGCAAAGGAGGAGGGGTAAGATGGTAGGGAACCTGAAGAAAATCCTCAAAACAAGGAGAGTTACAGAAGTTCTAGGTTGGGGGGGGGGAGGTGGGTGAAGTCAGTGGGCCAGATGAAAAGATAGAAGGGAATGTGAGAAGAAAAAAGAAAATGAGATCAGAAGTGGAGAGGCTAATATCAGATATAGAGGGTGACATCGAGTTTAGTGGAAGGGGAGAGAGAAGGAAGGGTTCTTTGTGAGATGGAACTGGGTTAGTAAGTGGCGTTTAAAAGGAGTCTTACTATGAAAATTATTAGTTGGAATGTGAGAGGGCTAGGAGTGCAAGAAAGAGAAGGGCAATTAAAGACTTGCTGAGAAGGGAGAAGCCTGATATAGTTCTGTTACAGGAAACCAAATTGGCAGATTTGGATAGAAGATGGGTCAAAAGTGTGGAAATCAAGAGGAGTGTGCTGGACCTTGGCTCCCTCATGAGGAGCATCGGGAGGGATAATGACCTTGTGGAGGGAGGATGTTGTAGAATCCGTGGAAGAACTTATAGGGAGATTCTCGGTTTCTTTAAAATTTAGAAATGTGGAAGACGGATTTAGTTGGGTGTTACCAAATGTCTACAGGCCAAATGGTTATAGAGAAAGGAAGGAAATGTGGGAGGAGTTGTATGGAATTCAAGGTTTGCGGGATGGCCCGTGGTGTCGGGGGGGATTTCAATGTAATCAGGTTTTGTAATGAATCAAATAATCCCCAAATATCGATTTCTACAAGCATGATAAATTTCATTGAATTAATTAACACCTGTGGTCTAAAGGAATTACCCCTTCTACAAGCTAATCTTACATAGTCCAATTTCCAAGAAAACCCCCTTTGCTCCAAACTTGATAGATTCCTTTTTAATGTAGAGTGGGAGGACCATTGGAGGAATTTGGTGGCTAGAACCCTTCCTAGAGTTACATCTGATCACTGCCCTATCATATTAGGTCAAGAAACTCTAGGCTTTGGACCACGACCCTTTAGATTTGAGAACATGTGGCTAACTCATCCGGACTTTGAACGAAAGGTTGGTGAGTGGTGGAATGAAGAATTGAGAGGGGTAAAGTGGAAAGGTGTAAGGTTCCACAAAAAGTTGAAAAGATTGAGAGATAGGATCAAAGAGTGGAATCGGGAGAATTTTGGAAGGGTAAAGGATCACAAGAATATTTTGATGTCTAGGATTGATGAGCTAGACTCCAAAGAATCCCAAAGAATCATGAATGAGCAAGAAAGGATTTTGAGAAGTAGTTTAAAAAAGGAATTGGAAGTTCCTTAGAGAAGAGATGTCCTAGAGGCAAAAGTCAAGACACAAATGGATCAAAGAAGGGGACGACAATACAAAATTTTTCCATGCGTTGGCTAATGGGAGGAAAAGAAAAAACTGTGTGGCCAAATTAGAAGTGGATGGGGAGGAAGTCACAAATCAAGATGAGATAGCCAAAGTGTTGGTGAATCACTTTAAATCAATTGCAGGGAAGCCATCGAATAATAGACTAAGGCTGGAAGGTTTAGATCGGGCCAGGCTGTCTGAAGAGCAAACAATCTGGTTAGAGAGAAGTTTTGAAGAAGAGGAAATTAGGCATGCAGTGTTTTCAATGGATAGATCCAAGGCCCTTGGGCCAAATGGCTTCACCATGGCTTTTTATCAAGATTGTTGGAATGTGGTAAGAGAAGACCTTTGTGTTGTGTTTAAGGAATTTGAGGATAATAACAAAGTAAGCCTTGGAGTTAATGCTACTTTCGTAGCCCTAATCCCTAAGAAGAAAGAAGCAAAAAATCCAAAAAATTTTAGGCCGATTAGTTTGGTGACTAGCATTTACAAAATCCTAGCTAAAGTGCTATCTTTGAGGATTAAAGTAGAGCTCCCCTCCATCATTAATCAAGCCCAGTGAGCATTCATGCAAGGGAGACAAATAACAGATCAGATTCTAATAGCTAATGAATGTGTAGAGGATGTGAGAAAGTCCAGAAAGCAAGGGTTTGTTCGTAAGTTGGATTTAGAAAAGGCCTACGATCTTGTGGATTGGAGTTTCTTATTAGAGGTCCTAGGGTGTTGTGGGTTTGGACATGTACAGCTACTTTAGGCATCACAAGATAGACAATAAAGACTTGAGGTCAAAAATACATCAGAGTGAAACAAACGAAGCCTATATATGAAACCAAGTGCACAATTGAGAACTTAGAGTGTATAAACTCATCTAGACCCTTAATATTTCTCGTTTATACATAAAACCTTATGTAGCAAAATAATTTTAAGGAACACCAATTGATTTGATAAAGATTTGAAAGACCATTTTTTCTCAATATTTAGAAATTCGATCTCCAGTATAGCTTCATCTGCAGCAAATGTGCCAAACATACATGAGGGTAGAAAATATACTAAATTAGATTTCATAGTCCAAAAGAACCACAAGACACAAGGGAAAGAGATCTGCCTTGGCTCTGGTTTTATTTAAAAAAAAAAAGAAAGAAAGAAAATAAGTGGAAGAATTAGAAGAAAAGGAACATATGTATGGCTGCAATTGGTTAAATAACTTAAACGAGAGACCCCTCCTCATATTGATAACTACCAAAATCTCCCATCCTCACGAGGTAACTTCTCTAGAAATTACAAAAAACTATCCCCGCCCCTGCCTAGGTATCAGTCAATTTAAAGAGAAGAAATTTGCTTTTGGGGGAAGATTCAATGTTTATCCAGATTATTACCGAACTAACAACTATATTCCTTTTCCTTCCTATTTAGAGGGGTTCTGTCGACACAAAAGAGTCATCTTTCGAAATGGTCAAATGGAAAAGTTAGAATATGAATGCACGAACAGAGACGAAGGGAATGGATCAGAGGAATTACACCAACCTGCTGGGAGATGGCTGCATGGGCAACCTTGTAATCCCTGTGAAGGATGTAGAAGCCCACAGCCGACGCTGTTGCAGCACCAGCAAAGAACGACGCTAGCCTAACTCTCAAGACGTAGCCCATCTCCTTGTCTGTATCAGATCGAATTGAAGTTGGAGTCTCTGTCGCTCTTTTGCGGATAATGGGAGCGGAAAACAACTTGGTCTTCTGTTTGTCGAAAGGCTTGAAAGAAAAGAGTCCTTGAGAACAGCCCGCATAAGGGGACCGGAAAAATGAGATGGAAGCGTGTAAAGGCCGGAAAGGGCAGAAATTCAATAGTAAGCGTTGGTATTGGATTGAAACATATGATGGTATTGTTGGAAAGTAGATCCCCATCTGACGTCAGAACAATTGAACTTAGATGAAGTCCCATTATTGAATCATTGCCTCAAGGCCCTCAACTAGACCGCCGGTCCGCCACATTTATTCGTTGAGCCATTGGATCCATCTTGGGAAAATTCGCTATTAGTATCCTGAACTTTGGGTTTAATGCCATTTTTGTCCTGAACTTTAAAATTGGCAATTTAGTATTGGGAAAATTCTCGATAGGTATCTTTTACGTAGAGTGCCAATTTAGTATTTGTACTTTAAATCGTGACAATTTAGTATTTAAATTTTTAATTTAGGCTAATTTAGTACCCGAACTTTTAATTTGTGATAATTTAGTACCTGGCGTTAGATTTCCATCGGTTAAAATCTCACATGCGGGTTAAAATTTTCAAAATATCAAAAGTACCCTTTTATAAAAAAACCTTCTTATTTCCTTAATTCCCTGTTGTCTTCGTTCTGGGTTGAACGAACGAAACATGTTGTTTTCATTCTGGGTTGAACGAACAAAAAGCACAAGTCGCTTTTTGGTGTTTCATGCATCGTTTCAACACCCCTCGATATCATCCAGCTGCTACACAAGTCACTGTTATCATCCGTTGATCGATGTTTCAAGCCCTTAAAACTCAGTCATTTCTGAATATCCTTTTCTTTAGAATCTCTTCTCTTTACCTACCAATTTTTGCAACTTCTTTCCAAGTAATTCTCTGCACCCCTCTTCCCCTGATGAAAAATTTTAGAATCCTTTTGATATAGACAATTATGAATTTTCATTTCAAGACTGTCATATCCAAGGATGACTAGTAATTGAAACAATGTCTGCCCGCAATTGGCATTTGTACGTTCAATTGATTGGGAAAGGTGGAAAATACTTTCTTAAGTTCTATTTCATAATCTATTCGTAATGGTTTACTGTTGTTTTCTGTTTTTGTCGTCGCATCATCAAAATAGTATCTCATTATAAATACCATGTATAAGTTGTTCGGTTAGGAATTTTCATTCATACAAAACCTTCATTAGGATAAATCAGAATTTTTTCTTAAAGAATATGTTCAAACCAATCGTGGAAAGCTATTCCTTCATTCCTTGGCTTGGATAGGGATTTATTTTCTCTGTTCAAACATCAATCACTCGTATTGTTCTTGCAAGAGAAAATTTTATAGTTTGAATGTAGACTTTGTCTGTCTTGGAAGAATTATATCTACAGCCAAGTAGTTCTCATATGGTATTTGAGTTGGTCATTTTGCTTCATATACTAACTTACCTACCTAAATGTGGCAAAGGGTTGATTCTTGACGATCCAAATTCCATTGATGTGTGCCAGCTCTAACAGGGGAAATTTGGGGAATTAGTTAGATTCAGGCAGGGCCAAATTACGTTGGAGATTAATGTCAGTAAGGACAAGCCTTAGATGATGGAGATGTCGATGGAAATTAGTCATATTGATCTAGTCAGATTATTAACTGGTTTGAGATATGGTAACCCAAGAACACAAGAAAACAATTAGGTTGGGGTTTTGGGCTGGTTGTCAGCATGGGTAAATGGTTGGCACATATAACTCTTATCAGGACATAAGTTGCACAAATTTCTCTTGTTTCTTAAGAGACATGAGTACTACATTGAAGTCTTCTTTCAAATTCATTGCAGAAATTCCAGGAGTCTCAATACCTTGTACAACCACAACTTTGCTGCCAAGCCTGCCATTTTACCTGGTGATTCAGTGGCGGGGATTGTGGTGTCAAATGGAACTTTAAACTTCTTGAACATCTATAACACTTTGCTGATTGTCTGGCTTGTTTTGACATGGTTTCCCAACACTCCTCTGCTATTGTTAGCCCTCTCAAGTGTGCTTCTTTAACTCTCATGAATGCTCTCTACTTACTAGTGTAAAGAAAAATCAATGTAGAGCAATCAGAGCTATTGGAATTCTGAATTTTCTTGCCTATGATTGTGCATTGTCAATTAGAATACATAGATATGCTATCTGATTTTCTAGACACTTAAAATTCTAATGGAGCCTATTGTTATCATTGTAGTGATTGTTTTGAACTCTTTTGTCTTCTATGCCTCAAATGTTTTGATTTGGAATTTCTTTTTTTCCTCCTTCATTCAACACTTTGTGTGATCCTTACTTGAACATATTCTGAGGGATTATTTCACCTCTTGGAGGGACATTGTATCTCTCTCCTATTCTAGCCTTTCTAGTTTTAAATGCCTTCACCAACACTGCCGTTGCTCTTCCTACTGAATGGCCCAAGAAATGATGCTTAAAACCCTGATTGTGTTTTGATTTTTGAACCAAGCAATACAAGAGCCAATAGAGAGTTTTCCTTTTTGAGATTTCAATTATCTAGCCTCACGTTTGCATGGTGGAGACTATGATAAATTATTGTGGGGGATTGCTATTTTTGGAACCATGAATTAGTATGCTTGATTTGTTTCCAAGTTTTTTGAATGAACGAAACCTATTGTCTTCATTTTGGGTTGAACAAATGAAACCTGTTGTCTTCATTCTGGGTTGGATGAATGAAAGATGAGGAGAGAGCCGACATTCCTCTTCATTTTGGGTTGAACGAACAAACCCTGGTTGTCTCTTCGGCACTGGCAACAAGTCGTCTTCTTTGGCAATGACTGAGTAAACAATGGTCGCAAGAATGTTCCAATGATGGGCAATAGGAGTCGTCCTCCGAAAACGACACTGCTTCTCGGATTCTCGGTGACACAATAATTTTACGGCATCGTGTACATCGAAATCAACTTTCCCAGTGGGCACATTCACCTGACACCATCAGCATGAGGGAGTTGGTTCTCTATAAATGCAAGTATGAACAGTGGTTCCTACTTGCATTGCTCGATAGATTATTTTAATAATTTTAATCGGTCAAAAATAGCAATGGGAGTATTTAAGACTTTCTATCCTCTAACCGACGAAAATCTAACATTGGGTACCAAATTGTCCCAAATTGAAAGTTCAGGTACTAGATTGTCACGATTTAAAGTACGGATACTAAATTGGCACTCAGCCTAAAGTACAGGGTATCTATCGGGAATTTTTCCTTTAGTATTTGAACTTTTAAAGTGTCGTTAACCTATTATCCAGCCATTAAATGGCATTTAAAAAGACATAAATGCCCTTTGAGTGTCATCTAATTCTCTTTATCAACCATCTAAACATTGATAAAAAATGAATAGTTTCAAATCCTTGCCTCTTCTATTCAAAAAAGTTGGGGTCATGTTTTGAATAGAAGAGGTAAGAATTTGGTATTGTTCATTTTTTATCAATGTTTGGATAGTTGATAAAGAGAATTAGATGAAACTCGAAGAGAATGTGTGTATTTTCAAATGCCACTTAACGGCTAGTACCGGATTGGCACGTTTTGAAAGCTCGGGTATTGAATAGTTGCATTTTAAAGTTTGGGGACCAAAGTGGCATTAGGCCCAAAGTATAGGTACTAGTTGGGATTCTTCCCTTTTTTCATTTGCTAAAATACCCTCTATAGTTTCATAAATTTACTAAAACCTACCTATAGTTTGTGTTTTACTAAAGGGTCATTTACTAAAACACCTCTATAGTTTCGTAAATTTACTAAAACTTACATTATAGTTTGTGTTTTACTAAAACATCCCCTATAGTTTGCAATCAATTTACTTAATCGACCTTCCATTAAATGAAAGTGGAAAATGATAGTTTTAACCCTAACCATCCATTCAAATAAGTTTAAGTAAAAGAAACTAAAAACAAAAATATCATTTTTGCACCTAGTAAAACACGGGCAACCACTATTTTTTCTCTATTTGGCCAATTTTTATTTTTATAAAAAAAAGCATTAGGGTTTTTTTAGAATAAACAACAATGGATCCATACTGAAATGCACTACCTTTGTTATAAATAGAAATGTTTACAAGTTGGGACCGAGACCTCGAATTCAGTATGGATCTATTGTTATTTATCCGAAAAGTACCCTAACACTTTTGTATAAAAAACAAAATTGACCAAATAGAGAAAAAAAATTAATAATTGCCCCTGTTTTACTAGGTGCAAAAATGGCATTTTTGTTTTTAGTTTCTTTTAATTAATTTATTTGAAAGGATGCTAGGGTTAAAACTGTTATTTTCCATTTTCATTTTATGAAAGATCAATTAAATAAATTGATTGCAAACTATAGGATGTTTTAGTGAAACACAAACTATAGAATAGGTTTTATTAAATTTATGAAACTGTAGGGGTATTTTAGTAAATAATCCTTTCAATGATTTCAGTTAATTATCTCTTGAAATTGCGCATGTAAGTAATTTACACATACCATAACTCCTATGCACTCTCTTTTTATTAATAGCTTTAAATTCAATGAAACTTTTCAATACCGTTTTAAAAATTCTATTAAGTTTATAATATAAATTTTTGAATCCCACATAATTGGTCAAGTTCATGTCTCAGGCCGTCCCACCCTCAACAATCAAAGTCGTGATACAGGAAGAAACTTCTAGTGACAAATTTCTTGCAAATACAGAACTTTCCCTTTCAAATGTAATAGTGAATCCAACTTCTTTCTTTCTCATTCCAACTTTAGCTCATATGATTATTTCCCCTTCAAACTTCTCTTGTATTTTCCCAATCCACTTTAGGTGAAAAACTTCCTTCTTCCCCTTCTAAACAAATCCAGATAGTAAAGATTCATCTTGTACATTCAGAGATTCATAGAAGCTTGATGCTGGAGATTCATAGCCTTACTCAAAGCTTGGCGCTAGAGATTCAAAGAACCAGGGCGGAGCACCAACTTCCCTCAAGTACTGATTCCTTTTACATTGCCTCCAAGGTATGTTCTCTGACCATCGAGTTCCTTCAAGCAATTGCTTCTATGCCGTTTCAATGTCATGTCATTTTTTCAACATTGTAAACTGTTTCCCAAAACATGGGAGAATGCTATTCTAGCGATATAGACCTTGATTACATTGTTCAAGAGGAATGTGGAGAATGCTTATTCTGATGTCATTTTTTTTTTGAAAGATATTGGACGCCTAGTTGTTAATAGCTTTCTTTCTTACAGTCCTATAAACGGGTGGCTCACAGACTTGCTCAATGGGATCTCTTGGATCAAGGGACCTTTTTCTGAAATTATTGTAGTGGTCATGCGATAGGTCATTAGTGATAGATCACTTTTCGTGGTAATTGCTTTTTGGATTTTGAGAGGGGGAAAGTTGGTGAATGGGATTTTAGTTTTCATTGACCAAGAAACCCATGTTCTTTTTTAATACTAGTAAGTGTGCATGTGTAAGGCAATTCTATATGATGATAATGATAGGAATAGTGTATCCAAAATTTTCTATAAAATTCATGTATTTTTTTATTTTTTGTTTTTCACTATTAATCGGATGCAGACCGCAAAATCTTAATATGATTACGTAAGCACCTTATGTTTGGCTACAAAGTTTTGGGTATCCTTGGCAAGCCTACCTATTTGATTAAACTCTTCTTTTTGTAATGTTTTATTTTCTTAGTGTACACTTTTTTGTTTATTTATAAAAAAATGTAAGATTTAAAGAGAGGAAATTGAATGAGGTGAAAATTGTAGTTCAAACTATATTTTAAACCTCACAGTTAAATAGGGATTAAATTAAAAAAAATGGTATTTTAGTCAAAAGAAAGCTCCACAACTTTATTCATATTTTTAATAGTAGTGTAAATATGGAGTTATAGATGTGTTCAATTTTTTTATAATTTTTTATTTCCATGTTTGTAAAAATAATAATGTTATTTACACTTATTTTTTGTTTAATATGTTAAATATATGATATTATACATGTTTCCAAATGTTTTTTTTTAATTTATGTATTTTTTTTATTTTTTTTATTTTATTATTTAATTATGACATTCAAGATTGAAAATTTGACCTAAAAGTTGAACTATTGATCTCTGCCAAATAGAAAAAGAATTTTATTTTTTGTTAGTTTTAGATTATGTATTTCATTTTCATCATCAATAAAAATAATTCTTGTTTATTACACTTATTTTTTTAATTTGATTAATAAAAAATATCATTAGTGTGTCTATTTTTCTACATTTTTGTAATTTTTCTATATTTATTTTTATTTAAAAATTTTATTGTTTAACTATGATTTAATCGGTTGGCCAATTTGAGTTAGATAGTTGAATTGTTTAGTCATCTCTTGAATAAAGAATCATTAGTTTTTTAGTAAATTTTAAAATATATGGGTTTATATTTTTAAAAGTATTGGACATGGATCTAATTAGTAACACTTATTAGTGAAAAATTAACTTAAATATGGGATTTACTAAGAGAGAATATGAGCTAATACCATAAATACAAGAGTTAATGAGAGGTGATAAGCATTAATTTAAGTTACATTTTCAACCTTCATAATCAGAGATGGACTAAGTAAACAAATGAGGGCATTTTAGTCAAGAAAAAATCTACACCCTCATTTGTACTTTTTATAATAGTATAGATATATGTGGGGTCCATGAAAAGTGTAAATGCATTTACTCAAATAAATTCCTAAAAAGCCAACAGGGTCTTGGTATTAGA
This sequence comes from Nelumbo lutea, assembly GCF_056320005.1. Classification (NCBI taxonomy): domain Eukaryota; kingdom Viridiplantae; phylum Streptophyta; class Magnoliopsida; order Proteales; family Nelumbonaceae; genus Nelumbo; species Nelumbo lutea. Next base: position 38,217,058 of record NC_142686.1, on the reverse strand, counting down.
AATTTTATTACACTTGTTTTCATTACAATGTAACAACCAAATGGATCACTTTTGGTATAAATAATAGTTGTTGGTGATAAATAAATCAATTTTGGGTTTTCCACAATAAAAAACCAAGCAAAATCTATATGTTTCGCTACTATGGTCACTATGAGTGCCTTGCGGAGAACACATTTCCTGCGTTCCCCAGTTCAGAACAAGCCTGAGACCCCAAAGTGAGTTTTGAACACACCAATGCTTTAATCGGACACCAGCTTGATGTGATATTTTGCCTTTTTCACCCAACACTGGTGTGTTTAAAAATCACTAGGGATTTCCAGTTTATCCTGTAATCCTGATCCTATCGCATGAAATGTGTTCTCTGCCTTGTGTTGGATTTGTGGATATTTTGACCCGAATCCTTTTCCCCATCTACATGTTTTCTACAATATCTATTTTATTAAATAATAATATTTTTCTTGCTAATAATAATTACACATAATTATTTCTGTTTTATTAAAGAATAATAATTACACTAATATTAATTATTATTGCTAATAATGATTACACTAATAATTATTGTTTATAATAATGTCTCAGTTGAAACTTGGAATCACAGAACTTTGGAAGAGAGAACGCTTCAGCTGTGAGAGTAGATTGTGGCTATATGAGATGTTTTTCGATTTAAAGGACCCAATTTTGGAAATAATTTCCTTCCTAAAAGTGAAATCTATATACAAATGACTTACAATGATGCATTTATACCGAAGAATGATTTGAAAACCTGTATATAAAAAATTATGGGGCAGAAAATATACAACACACTATGTGCTGTATGATTTGGAAACCCGTGTACAAAAAACTCATGAGAATGATCCCTCGTTCCCATTAGCTTCCTTGACTGGTAATGGTGGATGGTTGGCTGTAGGAACCTCATATCCTGTTCCCCAACCTCCTAATCCATTTAAAAATAACTAAAATTAAAATAAAAATTTTGTAAAATTTAAAACAATTAGGAATGTCACAATGCTCCTTCTTACGTGCAATTTGGGTGGGTTGGGTTGGGTTGAGGGTCAATCCAAGACCAACCCTAACCCTCAAACCTCAAGATTAGGCTTAAGCTTGAGTTTACCAACCTAGGCCCAACTCAAACTTAACTTAACATTTTCGGCTTGGGCATGGGTGTGTTGAGCTTTGTAGTCTAATTTACAAGTGGAATAGATTGATAATATGTAGATATGTATATCATAAAATGTTGGATGGGCTCAGATTGGATTGAATCAGTCTCAGGCTACTCGAGGCCTCAACTCAAGCCCAACCTAAGTTTAGTTTAGGCATGAACTTTTTGGCACAATCCTGACTTGATGTTCGAAAAGTCAAGCCCAACTGTGCAAAAGCTTTAGTTGAACTAGGTCGAACATGGGTTGGGCCCACCTAAATTGCACCCCCTAACTTTTATTTATGATGGGTTTGACGAGTCAGGATCTACTATATATGCATAGGACACTATAGCTAGGGGTGCGGTTTGGTTAACTGAACTGTGGGGTAATTTTCTAGACTGAACCGATATGTTCGGTTTTTATATTTAACTGACCGGTTAACCATAGTTCAGTTTTTTTATGCCCTTAAAATTGGAAAAAAAAGGAAAAACATTGTCGAAGAGTATTGGGATTCCCGCAGCTGGGCCTCTAGTGTTGCCGAAACAGGAGGGGTTGCCAATGTCGGAGGCCGTTGGTGAATCAGTTGGAAGGCAAAGTGCCGAAAGCCAGAACCCAGAACTAGGAGAGTGGGAGTTTGAAAGGGTGAGAGTTCGAAAGAGAGAGAGAGTCCGAGAGGAGAGATAGAGAGAGAGAGAGAGAGAGATCAGAGAGAGAGAGAGGGAAGGAAAGAAAGGGATCCCTGCACAGCGGGTGTCAGACAACTCTTAGTCCGTCAGTCTAAACACCCTCGGACTGTTGAACGTTTTTATTAGATTTAAAAAAATAAAATATAATAATATATATATATATATATCGGTCGATTCGGTTAATCGCTGGTTTTTTAAATAGTTAACCAAAACCGAACCGAAGCTATTGGTTTTTTGAAAACATCGAATCGAAACTAAACTGACCGGTTTGATTAACTGATTTTTCGGTAAAGTTTCAGTCGATTTTTTCGATTAGTTCGTTTTTTCAGTTTTTTTTGCTCACCCCTAACTATAGCCACATGAGCAACAAATTGGCTCCTCAACTCTACTGATTATTTTCAATCTATAAATATAGGCATAAGTGAATATGGTTTTGCTACATTTGAAAGACTGTTTTACTTGCTCCATCAAGTGCCAAGTATGAATTCAAATCTCTTGTGTCCTTCTGGTCTCTCATGGATATGATGTGGCTTGTGAAGGGGCTAGTGATGTTTCAAAGCCCCCTTGACAGGCTTAACTACTGTAGTTTTCTGTGTTAGGTTTAGTTTCTTTTCTGTGTTTATTGTTTCTTTATCCATAGTTTTCTATCTGTTTTTCTTTCCTGTTGTTGCAATAAAATGTTTCTTTACAAAAAAAAAAAAAAAACTTAGGATCTGTTTAATTTGCAGTTGAAATCAGAATTAAAATCCTTCAAAATCGGAATATAATCTATTTGGTTGAGAATGAGAGTTGAAATCAGTACTAATGAGATTTCATTTCCAAATAAGGGGCAGAGAATGGCCATTCCCACAAATGAGATTTTGATTCCACTCAACCAAATAGTCGAAATTAGATTAACCTATTCCCTACGATTCCAAACCCCTGTTGTGTTTATTGTGTTTAGTTATACACTAACCAATGAGAGAATTCATCAAAATTTATGGGAGTAATTTTGATTGGACAAACTCTCAAAAGTGGAGTGACAATATTTGAGAAAATATTGGCTATTTGGGAAAAATAGATTCGGCTGTTTGGGGGGTTTTCTATGCATGACACGTTACCATGAATGAATGAATGGGATAACATTTATGCGGAGAAAGCTCGAACACATTGGTCCAAGCTGTTTTTTCTCAAACAACCAAAGTTTTTTTCTATTAAATGCACTTGATGGACCACTCAAGTAAAGTCTGTTCATAGGTGGGATCAACGTGTTTTATTCTGGTTGGTTAAATAGAGCAAAGAATAGCCTGTGAAAGGGCTAAGAACATAGTTGTAATGCCCAAAAGGTCAGGTTTGAGCCTCAAAAATTTATAACTAGATCAACTAAAATTTATAAAAAATAAAAACCGATATGACAAACGAAGATAGAATGTCCAAGCGTCAATAAGATTTAAGTCTATAATCAACAAATTCTAGGATTTTTAGCATTCAATAAAATAACTACTAATCAACTAACAATCATAAATTCTTTATATTTCAAGATTCAAATCCAAATTTGTTTAATTGTTCAAATGACCAATAATAATGTTTTTTTTTATATATTTAATAAGGAAATCAAACACGACTCCTACTACACACAGGCTGTGAAGTGGTCACAGCTATAAAGTGAGTTGTGCTGCCCATGGGCCAGCATGGCTTGGCATGATATGGACCATGCCAAACATGGCCCGATCATTGTAGCAAAAAATAAAAAATAAAAAATATTATACATAACATTTTTTATTTTTATTTTTATTTATAGAGTAAAATACAAAAACCTCTCCTGAAGTTTCAGACAATCATAAAAACCTTCTTTATACTTTTATTTTAATAAATATCTCCCCTGAACTTTTCAAAAACTCGACAAAAGCCTCCCTTCTATCACCGTCCCAGATGGAAAACGTTAGACTGATGCACTAGTTTTTTCCAAATATCCATTTTACCCTTTTATAAATTATTTTACATACAAAATTACTGAAATAATCCCATTTTAACTCAACAAAAATACATATTTCAGTAATTTTGTATGTAAAATTACTGAGATGATCATTAAAGGAGGTTTTTGTTGAGTTAAAATGGGGTTATTTTAGTAATTTTGTATGTAAAATATTTTATAAAAGGGTAGAATGGGTATTTGGGAAAAAAACTAGTGCATCAATCTAACGTTTTCCGTCTAAGACAGTGACGGAAGGGAGGTTTTTGTAGAGTTTTTCAAAAGTTTAGGAGAGACATTTGTTAAAATGAAACTATAGGGGAGGGTTTTATGATTGTCAAAAACTTTAGGGGAGGTTTTTGTATTTTACCCTTATTTATATATTATTTTTTATATTATAATATTTTTTTATTTTTTATTTTTTATATCTATAATATATAATTTGTTATATCTATAATATATGTATGTAAAAACTCGATTAGGCTCATAAGCCGAGCTTTATTGGGCTCGAGCTCAGATCAAAGCTTGGTTTAGACCAAACCAAATCAAGACAGCTTGTGAAAAGCTCAGCTCGTGGCCACCCCTAAATAATATCCATCTACCATTCAATGACTGATTGGTTTTAATCAACCTCTGGCCTAGGAATTTGCTAATTTCATCTTCCACTAAGGACCATACTTGAGAAGCCATTTGGCAATAAATGAATATGTGGTCCCCATCCTCTAGGTTTCCACAAACTAGATAGTCTGAGTCACAATTGAGACCTCTTCGAATTAAGTTTTCCTTTCTTGGGAGCTTATTGTTCCTAATTAAAATTCACAAAAAAGCTTTTATTTTTAGGGAGCATGTTATCTTGTTTATTCTTCTATACAATTTCCTTACATCTTGGTTTACTTCCCTTTTATTATTAATGACCAATCAAAATGTTTTAGATTATCAAAAATTCATCATCATCAAACTTTGTTTCATTAGTGGGATCATATGATGAATCGTTCACATAGTTGATATTAGATCTAGTTGCCCAACAGTTAAGAAGAAGGGAAACAACTTAGTTGATTTATTCTGTGAAAACAAACAGTAAAAATTGGGTAAATAGTATTTTCTTGCGGAGAAATTAGAGAAAAAATCTCACTTGATTTGACCAAGAATGAAGAGAGGTTAGTGAAGGTTCTTTGGGCCCTTGTTGCATTGAATTCTTCTAAAATCCTAAGGTCTCAATCGTTTGTTGAAAAATTGTTTACTTCAATAAATAACACTTTCCCATGCAAAGACATTTACCTTTGTTCTTTTGCCAGGAAGTGTTAGTAGGGTAAGTGAAACAATTTCTCAAAAGACCCCTAACTTTTATGTATTGGTAAAGACATTTTAGTCCCACATAGTTTGACCAATTTTCCTTCTCTATGCATAAGTGATTTACCCACATGAGAGAATGGCAAAACTTATCTGGGAGAGTAACCAAAAAAATTATCAGAGAGAAAGTTCACTTTCTATGGGCCTTAAACTTCCTGGCAAAAGAACATAAGGCCCTGTGACCAATTTCCCATTTCCCACCCCTAACTTACCAGCAAATGAATGGGCCCTAAGAGAAACTAATAAGAACACCATTTGCTTTATTGACTTCTCATTTTGTTGTTTTTATTTGACCCATAACCTCATAATTGCCAATGTGTTCTCCTCTCATATGTTTTAAATTTAAAAAGAACATAATATATATATATATATAAACATTTTTTTGTATTAATAACTCAATTGTCACTAGTTTTTTGGAGATAACGTTACTTATTGTGGTTACGAAATAATTCAGGAACCTTTAGTGAAACACGAACATGTCGAGATCACATCTTTGCCCCACAACACATCCTTGTCGTCTATTGAGAACATCTCCTAATGATGACATCATCGATTATGTTATTATTATCGGGGATGTTTCCAATACACGGCGGGAATGTGCTATGGGGCGTTGTGGGGCGGAGATGTGAACTCGAACACGCCATAGTTAAATACAAAATGATGCATTGAATTTATTGCAAACAATGGCGCATTCATTTTTCATTGGGGGCCGCTGAATTGTTTTGCAGTTACATTCGTAAGTCCGGTGCCAACTTTTTTAATGCTTACCACTTTTCACTTCGCATACCTAGAGGTTAGGGTTGAAAAAAGGGGTCCGGATCACCTGCCCATGAGAACTCTGCCCACGCCTACCCACAATACACTACCCCCGTGAATTGGGACATCTCCCCCTACATAATACTATGTAGGGGATGAGATGTTCTCCATGTGTGGCTTCGACAAACGTGGGCAGAATTCTCGTGGGCAAGAGATCCGAACTCTAAAAAAAGTCCAATCCGATTGGAATCCAAATTCGATTTGGTAAGAGTCTTAATCTTAATAAATCGGATTGAATGGAAAAATTGATACATTTAGTTAATGGATTGAATTTGAATATATCTGGATTCGATTTTTCATGAAATATTATATTATATATATTATTTATATAATTATATATTCTAATATATTAATGTATTATATAAATGATGAGAGGTAATTTGGTAACCCAAATCGCCTTGCGACACGTGGACTTCAAACGTCACCTCAGCATTGACTAAGCAAACCAGTTTGGCAAGTTAGCATAAAGCACCTCGTCTAGGCTGACCTCCACCTCGGTCGGGCCGAGCTAGTAGGCCTCCTAGTTCACAACGACCTACCTTGAAAGACTGGACGAGCTGTAGGAATATATGATGACCTGTGAGCAAGCTTGCTGACTTGTCTCGAAGAAATGTTACTAGCCCATGATCTCCGGAACATTAATGCCTTGACTGTTAGACCAGCTTACTGCACCGCACGCCTCAGTGTTACTCGAGCAGTTCATAACCTCCGCGCTGATCTCGTAACTGACATAATAATTCACTCGACTAAGCGGAAACGGTTCTACGAGAAGATGAGACCCATTGTAAGAGGGCTAAGACAATTGATATAAGACATTCATTTCTACATGTGAAGGTATGCACGATTACATACTCTCAAGCTCTCTCATTCTCTCAAAGACTCTCAAAACACTCTTTGACTTAAGCATCAGAGTGCCCACCTCAGGTAAAGACAACTCGGACACTCTAATCATTCTTCTTGCAGAACATATCAGCTCAACCACCTCCATCTCGGCCTAGCACAGCTTGGCCCTGACCATGAACTATTCGAATAAGCATCCGAGTCATCTAATACGAGGGAGCAATCAGATTGCGTTACATCAATAAATAATATAATATATTATTTATATTATATCATCACGTTTTTATTACAATTTAAATCGAATTGGATTCAAATAAGATATTTGATAAGATATTCGAATTCAAATTCAAATCATAATATTGAAAATATGACATATTCTCATTGGATCAATTGGATTTCTTATTAAATTAGATTGGATATCCCTTTACGGAATCTGATCCAATCCGTTCTCAGCTCTATTAGAGGCTTATGCCTCTTTCTCGTAAAGCCTAAGCCTCAAACCAAGACTGAAGCCACCAACTAATGGTGGTCCATTTGATAGGATCTTTGATTCATTTTAATAAAGACATGGGATTAAATCTTGTTGTTGCTAGTAGGATTGGGAGGTTAATTAAGGTGATGTTTGGCATCGATGTTGTTTTTTTGAGAAAATGGTGCCATGTAGGTGCCATATCAGAGGAAGCAGTGCTTCAAACAATGCCCTCTTGTTTGGTACCATTTTTCTAGAAAAAACATTGCTCCAGACCATGCCTTGGAAATCAGAAAAGTGTGGTCTAGAGCAATGGAAAATTCAGTGTTTTCTAAGAAAATGACACGTTGTTGCCAGCATTGCAATGATGTGGCATCATCTTGGACATTGGATCATATAGATGAATGTTGAAAACGTTGTTGCTAGTACTGGTACCAAACAAAACCAATGTTATTTTCTCAGAAAACGCCTATGTGGCAGCATCATTCCAAATAAAAAATAAGCACTGTTTTCTAAGAAAATGGTGCTTACAACTCCTCATGCACAACGCCGTTTTTATGAGAAAATGGTTCGATGTTCTTAGCACCGATGCCAAACACCTACTAAGGGAATGATGAGTGGTGGGATATCCCCTCACATTGTGTAGCCACCACTTCTCTTAAAGAGCATCCCTAACTACTTAGTGTCATGGACTCCTAGAGTGGGTAATAAGGCTTCTCATAGAATTGCTAAATTTTGTTCTTACAATTTCATCCACTAATACTTGGTCCTCTATCCTTGAGTTTCTTTGTAATATTACCTATGAGGATTATAACATTGAGTTTTTGAATAAAAACCATTGCCTTATGGCATTTCAAAAAAGAAAAGAAAAGAAAAAAAACGACAAGACTTAAGCCTTGAGGTACTGGGGTTAGTCACTTTTGTTAATAAACTTTATTATTATTATTATTATTATTATTATTATTATTTTGAAAAGAGAAAGAAGTGTACTACACACAACCAAAAATCTGCAAAACAAATAAGAAGAAGGGATGGGGGAAGGGAGTTGATACAAAAATCTAGGGAAGGGGTAGAAGAAGAAAGGGCTTCATGAGCAAGCCAATCTGCTGCCTTGGTTAGATTCTCTAAAAATATGTTGGTACCAAAGACCTCCCTCGAATAGAACTCTCTTCCTCAAGCAGCAAGAGATGATATCTTTCAAATTTCAAGGAGCTTCCACCTTTTTGCTGAGGCACGAGATAACCGATAATGAATCACCCTCGATTATAATAGGATGCTCCCTATAGTTTGTTGCTTGAGTATGAGCTTCCCATGCAGCCCATGCTTCCGCTTGGTTGATGGTACAGGTGCCAATTTTATATGGCATCAAATTTGGTCATGAACAATACTAGCCACAGAACATTTTCCATCATTGTTATGAGAGGCATCAAAATTTATTTTAATAGTGCCAAATTTTGCTTGAATGTGAGTAATCGCTCATACCTGGACCCCGTAGGGGTTGATGCCCTTATATAGCTAAGCTATCATGGATCTCGCGAAACAGTTCCGGGATCTTCGGCCTGAGTGGATGAGATCCATTTCCGCTTTAGTTGGAGAGTAACGTATCAATCAATGAAGTTTATCATTGCCGCCTGATCCAGGTGGGGAGAGGATAAGGCCTACCGCTACGCGGCGTGATCCGGTGATGTTTGAAGTCTGTTGGGAAGCTTCTGGAGTCGATTATTTGTCACGTTGGTTCTTGGGCCCTGAGTTGGCTTAGGCTCTAAGGTGACTTTATGCCGAGGTGGCCGAACATCTGAACTCTGAAAACTGCTGACTAGGCTCCCCTTGCTGAGTTGTCGTTCTACGGGCAGATCGCGTCCACGTGACCTTTACTTACTAGGTCGTGCCAAATTACCCCTCATCATTGTCCATTCGAGCAATGCCTTTATCTTTGCTCCCACTAAGAAACTCCAAAATCATATCAAGAGCCCGTTCCAAAATAATTGGAATTGGAGTTGAAACATTATTGGAAGTTTTTGAGTTCCTATTTTTCCAGACAACCCAAAAGAACAAAAGCTAGTTTTTCGTTACTAAAAGAATTTTGTTTTCCTTTTTATTGCCAGCCCTTGTCCACCAATCACTTAAGTTTTCATTATCATTTGGTCCCTCCAGGGGAGTGTTTAAGATAAACCACATTTGCTTTGTGTGGGCACAATTTTTAAAAATATGATCAGTATCCTCCTCATCCCCACAAAAACTACAAGAGCCATCAATGTTATATCCTCTTTTCTTTATATGGATTTTAGTAGGAAGCCTATTGTTGAGAAGGAAAAAGAGAAAAGTCTTTATCTTTTTTGGGGGGGGGGGGGGGCATTTGATGTTCCAAATATTAGCCAGCCAATTAAAGGTACCGTTTGGGTTAAGAACAAAAGAGCATTTCAATAAATAAGTTGTTTTTATAGAGAACATCCCCTTAGGGTTGCACCCCCAAATAATTTTGTCCTCCATAGAATTAGGATCAATAAAAATTGTCTTAATATCTTGCCAAATTTGGTCAGATACCTCTACCTTTATTTTGTCTTCATTTCAGCATTCTTTTCCAAAATCAATCATGTTCGAGACTTTAATGTTATGATTTGTCATAATCTCACGGTTAATGGTTTCAGATAGAGGTCTGTCATAAACCCAATTATCATGCCAAAGGCTAATAGACCTACCATTTCCTACTTGCCAATGAGTTACTTTCTTAATGAGATCTCTGGCCAGGAGAATACCCTTCCAGGCCCAAGAGACACTCTTTTTAATTTTACAATTCCACAAAAGTTTCTTCCTCAAATATTTGCTTTTGATAACTTTCACCCATAGGTTGTCCTCCTCTTTTATGATCCTCCACCCTTACTTTGCCAAGCTGGCCTCATTAACCCAGTGGAGCTTTCTTATTCCCATACCACCCCACCTTTTAAGGGTGCATGTTTTTTCCCAATTTAGCAAATGAAGAGATTTATTCCCATTTGAATTGTCCCATAGAAAATCCCCTTGGATCTTGTCCAATTCATCTATAGAATTTTTTGGGATTCTAAAAGAACTCGTTATATATTGTTGCACCATATTAGTTGAAGAATTTATGAGGGTTAATCTACCCATAATTGATAGGGAATGTTTTTTCCAATTTGCCAAATTTTGAGCCATTTTCTCTTTGATTTTTCCAAAGGTACTCTTTGTAACTCTTCCAATGATTAGGGGAGCCCCAAGATAGGATTTGGAGTTAGTTTCCAATGGAATTTTAAGCATTTTGGATATTATCTTTTGAAACCTATGGGACATGGTTTTTGAGAAAAGAACTAAAGATTTATTGAAATTTGGGCATTGGCCCGAGGCCTTTGCATAGTTTGATAAGATTTCCTTGATTTTCAAGCAGGCTGGGATAGAAGTATTTGCAAATATAAAACAATCGTTGACAAATCGCAGGATTGAGATCTTTGGTCCCCTTCTTAAAATTCTACAGCCAATATGCTTTTCACTATCCATTGCTTCTTTTTCCAATTTCTTGAACAAAGGCGATATATATCAGGAAAGAAGATCAATTCTCAAGAATGGGGATGTTTGGTAAGTCTTTTCGTGTGTTCTTTTGGGCTTTTCCAAGCTTGAAGTAAGTTTGATTTTTCTCCATTTGGCAATGAAAGACAAAGGCGTAAAGACCTATACTCTAAAAAGCTATGAAGCTTTTGTCTTTATGTGCCTAAAATATTTTATTTGAGAACTTGGTAGATCATATTAAACCAGGGCACTTATCAAATGATCCAAATTTTTAAAGACAAGACCCTAAAATCTCATTATATCTTGTGGTCATTTGGAATGTCAAAAGATTTTAGTACAACCATGCCAACACTAATGCATCGGATCCTATCAAAATTCCAAAGTTAAGTATGCTTAAACAAGAATAAAATAGGATGGATTCTCTCTTACTAAAAGGACTTGCCAAAGGACACCAAGTCCAACCAATGAGGTCCATGAGGTATTAAGAAACCAAACTACCAAATGAGGGCTGGCTCATTGGTGTACAAACTGGTTTGTTCCAAATCCTGCAACCAGAACTTTGGGGAAAAGCGGTCAAAGGGGAAATTACTAATGGTGCATGGCACCGAATACTAAGAAGAAAAAAAAGACAAGAAATCGAGCTGCTTTTTTTTTTTTTTTTTTCCTTTTGTTTATTTTTTTCAAAACGAAAAACTCCAGTACTAATTCATTAAATTCAAGAAAGTATTTAATAAACAACACCTTCGAATAGCAAATCATAATATACATCGGTAACATTTTTTACAAGCCTTATATGTTTTATATTATGAGCTATATTATTTTTTTGTTATTCTATTTATATACACCACCCATAACATTTATCAAACCAGTTCAGCAGATTCAAAACATTAGCATACAGAACTTTGTGAGACCATCCTTCAACTGTTTTTAATTCATCCTTGGCCTGGTTGAACTCTTAGATAACACCCATATTTGATTATCATATTGGATTTTACTTGTTTGACCATGTACTTCTGTTGGGCCTATTTGTGTGCATGTCAGTGTATTTGAGCGGAAGAGAGAGAAATTCGATTTCTGTTGGAAAGGTAATGGAATTTATACGAACAGCGAACCCTTGCCCGGGGCTGGAGGAAATCACAATGCACAATTTCACACTATCTAAAGACCAATTATATATATAAGAAATAGTAATAATTTGGTGTGCAGAGGAAAGCGAAGCTCCACGCATCACCCACCTCGTGTATTTTGTCCACTAGGGCGACGACACCTGGCTAAAAGTCAGCAAGCTGGAACCTTGACAGGGTACCGATCAACCACATCAGCCCATGGGTTGGCTTGGCACTCGCCAACCCGAACCGCTCTGAGCGCTCTCCAAACCGCGCTGTTACACTTGAAACCGGACCCAAACGCTATCTGCCAGATTCGGTCCCCGCTGGAAACTCGTCCCTTGGCCTCAGTGTAGGCCAATTCGTACCAAAGCGAGCTGCTTGAGGTGTTTCCGAAGCGGTGAAGCGTCATCCTCGAAGGCTCCATATGCCAGTCACTGAGTTGTAAGTTCTTCTGCAGCTCGTCCAACACCGCCCGGCCTCCGGCATGTATACAGAAGTGTTCGAATGCCAGCTTGAAGTCTGGTATATAGGGTTTCACCCTTGACTTGAGGACCTTCTTTCGAACCAGAGTGACGAAGAACATTAATTGCTCGGAAAGGGGCAACACTAGAGGACCAAGCGTGGTTATGTTTGTTTTTAAAGCGTCGCCAGCAACTGCCATTAGTTCTCGAGCAAGAGATACTCCAATGGTCCCTTTATGGTCTTCTCTTTGGTACACACAGTTATAGCTATTGTCATCAGCTCCTTTATGGGTTCGCACCGTGTGGATGAGCTGATACTTTGACCTTGAGCGGTCTCGACCCCTGTTCGATAAGAGAACGGCGGCTCCGCCCATGCGGAAGATACAATTGCAGAGAAGCATGGAGCGGTCGTTGCCGAAGTACCAGTTGAGAGTGATGTTCTCCGTGCTCACCACCACGGCATATGTGTTTGGGTTGGCTCTGAGTAGGTCCTTGGCGAGGTCGACAGATATAAGGCCAGCGCTGCAGCCCATCCCACCTAGGTTGAAGCTCTTGATGCCGCCTCCCATCTTGTAGTGATTAACGATCATAGAGGAGAGAGAGGGAGTTGGGTTGAATAAGCTGCAGTTCACGATTAGGATGCCGACTTCGCTGGGTTTAACGCCGGTTTTGCTGAAGAGAGAGTCGAGAGCGCCGAACATGACAGCCTCCGCCTCGGCCCGGGCCTCCTTCATGCATAAATTGGGAGGGCTGGCGGTAATCGCTCTGGGAAAGTAGGTCTCGTTACCCAGGCCGGAACGGGTGCAGATCCGTCTTTGGAACTGAACCGACTCATCCTCGAACGCTCCGTTGTCTTCCGTCATCTTCAAGAACGATTCAACCGACATCTTCCGCTCATCTTCGGGCTTGTAGCAAGCAAAGTCTACTAGGTAAATCGGGCAGGGCCGTTTGACCCAGTAGAGCCCCAAGAGGAAGAGCGAGATGGCTACACCAGACCACCCAGTTGCCGAATCGACTTGAAGAACAGTAGGATTTATCCATATGTCGGAAACCCGGTCGAACCTGAGACCAGAGAGCTGAACCGCCATGGCTACGAACAATGGAAGAACAAGAATAAACATCAGAAGGGTTGCGTAATTGCAAGTATACCCGTAACCCAACTTTACGTATTTGAGCTTGACGGACTGTAAGAAATCCGGCAACCTTCGCCGGATTTTTATCACGACAGACGACGAGTCTTCCCTAAACGCCATCTCTGCCGTTAGTCTCTCCTTATCCATCTCTATACTCCCCATCTCTCTCACTCTCTATAAGTAGTCTCGTCTGTTCTGCGTGGACAAAATGATTTGGGTTTTTCTTCAAGGATTTATAAAGACTAGAACTCAAGTAGCGGAAGGGATATCTGATGCTGTGACGCACTTAGTTGAGCGGACAGGGTCAGGGTGTAAACTACCAGGAGGAAAACGAGAGGTTCTCCAAGTAGAGAGTAATAAGAAAATTGGAGGGACCCGAGATGAGAGAGAGAGAGAGAGAGAGAGAAGAATGGGTGAAGGAGCGGGTGACGGGGCCGTTGTGTATTAGCTGCAGGAAAGCTGGATTTGCTGTGGAATTTAATGGGAGTGGTTCGGAGAAGGATGGATAGCTCAACAACCAAAGAATAAAAACATTAATATAATTTTTCTGAGATTTGATACAGGCACAGTTTTTTGTAGTTGCAGTGTAGTTGATTATAGGTGGGGACGATTGACTGATGACGGCCATGTGAGACGGTTTGAGTTTTCGTTCAAGTAAGATTGACCACAGCCTCACATAGGTATGGTATAAGTATATCCGCATATGCAACTAGACAATATCATTCCAGAAGCAGATAATTTCTTTTTTTTTTCACTCATACATAAAAGGGAAATTTTCTGAGATTTTTTTTTTAAACAAGAAAAAAAAACAGTATGGATGCATTCCTCTTAGTGAAATAAAACGAGGCCGGTGTGTGTTGGTGATTTGTGGTTAGGAATCATGAATGAAAGGATTGAAGTCAACGCGTCAAAACTCAAAAAGCAGACAGATTTAAGGCCCAAGCACGCAAGCGAGGGCAACGTCCTGCTCTAGTTCTCTCTCTCTCTCTATATATATTTTCTTATCGCTACTGGTTGTTAATAATCATACTACACCTGTCCATGAGTCCATGACACGAGTTTTATAGATGAAACTCCAAATAACTTTGTGAGAGGAAATAGAATTCTCTCTTTGGTAATAGTTTATACTTTATAAAAATCACATCTTTTTTACTAAAAAAAAGGGAAGCTGCTTTGCTTTTACACGTGTCCATGTCAGTGGTGTTACAAAACTCCCTCACGTGAAAAACACAAATTCTCATCACGGGAGTAGGGTTGGTACTACAAACAGAGTTTTAATTTTTAACCGGGTCGGGTCTATTCAATATAATCAAATCTATCAACCAATAACCAAATTTATTGATTCTGGTAATGTCATTTGTATCTCAATTAATAATTGGGTTATGGGTCAGAATCAGTTCTGCTGTTCCAAACTGATTAGGACCGGAATGTATGATACAGAGTGCCGTTTGTCAAGTGTTTTTCAAGAGGAAGATCTTTCAACAGTTTAGATAGCCAACTGTAATGAGTTTTTAGGGTATTATCTTTAAAAATTAGATTGTTTAGTAAGCATCTTTGTTTATCATATATAATTGTTAAATAAAAAAAATTTAGGTGCATAGAAACAAAAAAAAAAAAAAGCTTCATTTGAAGTTTTCAGATTTTAGGTCATTTTGGTGCTTCTGTGAATTTTTTAGAGCATACGTCTTTCTATGAGCTTTTTAGGGCATTTGTCAAGTTTCATGCAGCTTACAAAAATTATATCAAATATATAAAGGTTTTTTTTAAAATTTGCTATATTTTATATTTAAAAGGATAATTTCATTGGAAATATAAAAAATAATTTTGGTTAAAAATATTTGTGCCTTATTCATTTTCGAGAAGTGAGAATGGATAAGTTGGTAGGTCTCACGGAAAAGAAATAAATTTACATTCATATTTTAGTATTAGTGGACAAAAAAGAATGATTCCCGAACAATTCATTTATCTATGCAAATAATACACTTTTTAACTTGGATATTGTTTATTCAATAATATCATTCTTTTTACATAAAATGGTAATTTTGCAATCTTACATGGAGAATAAAAAAACATGATAAAAAATCACTTGGTCGAATAAATGCATTTACCTATATAAATGATTCATTAAGATACATGCGAGATCTTATTCGGACGTATAAACAATTGTCATTTTATCAAAAATAAAGTTTTTTATTTATTTTTATCAAAGTTAATAGTATTATACTATCTAAAATAAAGTTCGAAGCTGTTGTGTAGCTGGGGTTTGATGAACACAAGAGACTTTACCAAATACCGACCAGCTAGTCGGCACCTTGCAATTAATAATTGGTTACATTCTGGGTTTATGGAAATTCAAATAAAATTAATAAATCGGCTGCTTCGGGACGGATACATCCCATCCCGACCCAGACCCGACACAAATGGATCCTGGGCCATGGGCCCAACGCGCTTGTCAACTAGTTATCATCTTCTGTGAACGACAAACGTGCGATGGACTTGTCAAAGCCACGTACATATAATAGTTTTTGTTTATTTGTTCCTATTGTAGCCAATTGGTCTTCTTGGTAGGGACACCCCATTATCCAACGGTAGTAAGGAGGAGAGACTGTGGGAAGCACCGTCACAGGGTGGAACAACTACCACCTAAAATAAATATCTGCTAACCAATGAATCAATTCAGTTTAACACGTATGGACCATGGAGCTCGACTGGTCCTTGTATCATAATTTTTTCCTAACTGTTCCAAGCTAACTGCCACCGACTGATTTCGGTGGTTTGTGACTTCTGATCGTTTCAGACAGCACTATTGGCATGATGTATAGTCCGTCCATGGCCCTGTCATGTAGCGAAATAGAAGTATAAAACATGTGAGTTCGGATCTCTTACCCACACAAATTTTGCCCACATCTACTCACATAACATCGCATCCATATATGGAGAATATTTTATTCTCCTATTAGTATTATATAGAGAAATGTTCCCAATTTACGGACAGTGTGTTGTGGATAGACGTGGGCAGAGAGATCCGGAGTCAAAACATGTAATTGTTTCATCGGACCTAACGGATCAGATGTGGTCCTCCCATTATTAAGGTTGTGTTTGGAAATGGTTTTGGCTTAAACGGGTTTCTGAAAAAAATTACTTTTTGAAAGAGTGCGTTTTTAAGTATTTGACTGCTTACGAGTTTTTTTAGTTGAAAAGTTAAATAAAGTTTTTTTTTTTTTTTTTTACGGTTTTATTAATCAGTTTCTTTCCTTTTTTCTTTTTGGTTTATGTAAAGCATCTTCACCAAATGATTTTTTATTGGGTTTTGGCCTGTCCAACATAAAAAGCAGAAAAAGCCCATTAGGCAAACACTCACAAAGCCAGAAAGGCGATCTAACTAGCTCCCTTCTGTTCTCAAACCTTTAATTTCAAAGTATTTTTAATTTTGTGTTACTTTAAAGATTGAAATTAGGGTAAATTATAAGGACCCCATATTATGGCGTGAGTGACAAATATCATTATACTTTCATTAACAAAGACCCTTTGGCCGTTAAATCAGCTAATGAAAGGCGCTAAATTATTAAAATATCCCATTAAATTCTCTTTATTTTATTTTTATTAGCCATTTTCTTTTAAATAAAAAACACCTCCATTACTTCTTGCTTGAAAATACTTCTATAGTTATATAGCTATCATAAAGATAAAGAATACTAGACAATTTTGACAAAGTTGAGAACCTTCTTGTTAGATACCCAATTAACCTTAAACTCAGAGTGAATGGGAAAAGTAGATGATGTAACCATTTCTGGCCACGTACCAATGTTTTGTGATGTAAAAATTTTTTAGCTAAGTACCTCATTATTTGCCCCGGTGGTGACGTGCCTTAGTGATGAGCTACTTGGTGATGAACTGCCTAGTGGCGAACTGCCTGGTGGAGAACTGCCTGGGGGCGAACTGCCTGGTGGCGAACTACCTAGCGGAGAGCTACCTGGTGGCGGACTCCCTAGTAGAGAGCTACCTGGTGGCGAACTCCCTACTAGGTGGCCTGTGACTTAGAGAATGGTGGAACTCCCTGGTACAGCGCAACCCGACTGCCCTCTGCATGAGGTGGTCTTCTTTCCTTTGTAGGCAGTGGGAGCTGAAGGACATGCGAGAACTCCATCTTTTCCTCATCTTTGTAGGCGGCGGGAGTTGAGGGACCTACGGGAACTCCATCTTTTCCTCCTCTTTGTAGGCGACAGGAGCTGAGGGATCTGCGAGAACTGAATCAGAGGACTCGGGGGATGGCTCTCAAGGCTGGGAGGCACGGCGCCGCCCAGCGAGGGACGTGGGCGCAGGTCTCCGAATCTGTCAGGTATAGTTGTTAGGCAGGAGATCTTCCTGCGATACGCCAAGCTGCCCCTAAGTGCCGAGCTGCCCCTAAGTGTCGAGCTGCCCCTAAGTGTCGAGCTCTTCGTAAGACGCCAGACTGCCTACGGAGGGCCAACTGCCTATGCCGAGCTGCCTGTGGCAAGTTACTTATGGCAAACTGCCTGTGGCTGCCTATGGTGAGCTACTTGTGGCAAGTTGCTTATGGCGAGTTGCCTGTGGCGAGCTGCCAATGGCAAGTTGCTTATAGCGAGTTGCCTACCTATGGCGAGCTATCAAGAGGCCACACTTAGCTGGCATGAGGTGCCATGCATCACAATTCCACTGGAGAGACAAATTTGCCCTCATCAATTGCCCCCCACTCCTGAGCTGAGAGTAACTCAACGAAGGGAGTAGATTTCTTTTGGCCCGTAAGTCCACGAGCTAGTAAGTGCTAATCCAATTCCTTAGGCTTTGGGAGCTGCCTATATGTGGCGAGCTACCTGCCAATGGCGAGCTGCCTGTAAGGTGAGGAGGTCTCCGCCAGTTCAGTAGTGTAGCCCTTAGGCTCTGGGGGCAACTTATAGTTCACTTTTGCTGATTTTGACCACTCTTCTTGACTTTGACCATGTCGAAGAGGCGACTGGGTCTTAAGCAGTAATGTGGCCCATAGGCTTTGGGAGCGACTCGTAGTCCACTCTTCTTGACTTTGCCCATGCTGAAGAGGCGACTGGGTCTTAAGCAGTAATGTGGCCCGTAGGCTTTGGGAGCGACTCGTAGTCCACTCTTCTTGACTTTGCCTATGTCGAAGAGGCGGCTGGGTCTTAAGTAGTAATGTGGCCCGTAGGCTTTTGGGAGTGACTCGTAGTCCACTCTTTTTTGACTTTGCCCATGCCGAAGAGGCGACTGGGACTTAAAGCAGTAATGTGGCCCATAGGCTTTGCTTGTGAGGTTCCAAGCTGACCCGGTGCCGAGCTACCTATGAGGTGTCGGGCTAACCAGGTGCCAAGATAACTGTGAGGTGCCAAACTGACCAGGTGCTGAGCTGCCTGCGAGGTGCCAAGTTGACCAGGTGTCGAGCTACCGGTGAGGTGCCGAGATGACCAGGTGCCGAGCTACCTGTGAGGTGCCGAGCTACCTGTAAGGTGCCGAGCCGACCAAGTGGGTACCTTAGAACTATGATTGCACTGCATCAGCTTCGTAATGCCGATCACACACTCCTACAAGAAGCTACTAGGAGCTCGACCTTCGGGGGCAGCACTACTAACTTTAGGTCGCCAGCTCACACGGGAGCCTTGGAAGGCTCGACCAGTAAGGGCACCCATGTAGTCTGTTGGCCGCTAACTCCCGCGGAAGCCACGAAGAGCTCATCTTTATAGGGGGACCTTGCGAAGAGGACTAATGAGGCTTTATCTGAATTGAAAGTAAACTTAGTTTGTTAGCTCCTTGCGTAGTTTTTGAGTTCATAAAACATGTAAACTATAAAGCGATAGCTTCAATTTCTAAAAAGTGAGGACTTAGCTTTCTAGGAGAAGAGGACTTAGCTTTTGTAGGATGAGAACTTAGCTTTTTTGTAGCGTGTTCCCACAGACGACGCCAATTGATGTAACCATTTCTGGCCATGTACCAATGTTTTGTGATGTGAAAATTTTTTGGCTAAGTACCTCGTTATTTGACCCGGTGGTGACGTGCCTTAGTGATGAGCTACTTGGTGACGAACTACCTAGTGGCGAACGCCTGGTGGAGAACTACCTGGGGGCGAACTGCTTGGTGGCGAACTGCCTGGCGGAGAGCTACCGAGTTCGCCAGTGGTGAACTCCCTACTAGGCGGCCTGTGACTTAGAGAATGGTGGAGCTCCCTGGTGCAACGCAACTCAACTGCCCTCTGCATGAGGTGGTCTTCTTTCCTTTATAGGCGGCAGGAGCTGAGGGACCTGCGGGAACTCCATCTTTTCCTCCTCTTTGTAGGCGGCGGGAGCTGAGGGACCTGCGAGAACTGAATCAGAGGACCCAAGAGTATTTTCCCGGTGGGGGCTCTCTGACGCTTAAGTTAGCACTCTGATTGTAGAGAGCTTTGAAGATAATATTGGAGAAACGAGAGAGCTAGAGAGAAGGGATTACCTCCACATTTTTCCATCTCTCCCCCTTGTCTTTGGGGGTCGAGGTCCTTATATAGTGGTGTCCTGTCAAATCAGGCGTAACAGCCTCTATCAAGTCAGGCGTAGCCGCCTCTGTCTCTCTGTCGCGGCCGTTACCGTCAGAGCTGAGGTGGCAGGTGCAGGTGGCTGCTGTAGAGTACGGCTCTGCCAATCAAGGGACAACTCTCAAGATTGGCAGGCATGGCGCCACCTAGCGAGAGACGTGGGCACATGTCTTCGGATATGTCAGGTACAGTTGTCAGGCATGAGATCTTCCTGCGATACGCCGAGTTGCTTGTAAGTGCCGAGCTGCCCCTAAGTGGCGAGCTCTTCGTAAGACACCAGGCTGCTTGCGGAGTGGCCAACTGCCTGTGCGAGTTGCCTATGCCGAGCTGCCTGTGACAAGTTGCTTATGGCAGGTTGCTTGTGGCGAGCTGCTTATGGCAAGTTGCTTATGGCGAGCTGCCTATGGCGAGTTGCTTGTGGCAAACTGCCTATGGCAAGTTGCTTATGGTGAGTTGCCTATGGCAAGCTGTCAAGAGGCCACACTTAGCTAACATGAGGTGCCATGTGTCACATATCCACTGGAGAGCCAAATCTACCCTCATCAGTAGAGTTACTTCAGTCCATTTGGACACCCACTCAAGCTTCGTTTTAGAACCTTATTGAAGGTTATAATCCCAAAATAGAGGAAGACAATGTTGTAAGGTTTGTAAGATTTGTAAGAGTAATGGTATATACGGTTGGTGCTGCTGGTTCATGGAGGACACTCGAGAGTAGACCTGTTCATAGGCCTGGCTCAGGCTTGGATTTTGCCAAAATTTTAATGAGCCCGAGATGCTGAAAGTTGATCTTGAAGTGTGGCCTATGAACATGTCTACGAGTAGTTCCCGAACCATGGGTCTTTTTGTGAATCGAACTGGTAGTATCGGTTTTTGGAAAACTGGTAACTGGAACTGAACCAAAACCAATCAGTTAACCGGTTGATCGGTTCGGTTAGCCAGTTTTTTGGTTTTTTTGACTTTATAATATTTATTATAAAAATATATAATATTTTAAATAATAAATAATAAATAATAAATAATATATTATAAATATATATTTATATATATATAATGCATGTTTATTATTTTAAAAAAACATGTATACCGATCAGTTGATTAATCGCCGATTTTTTGAATTGGTTAATCGAAACCAAACCGGCTAATTCAGTTAACTGATTTTTGGTTCGATTTCAGTGGGTTTTTTGGTTTTTTTTTGCTCACCCCTATCTACGAGAGTATCCTTTCATTCATTAATTACAACAACCCACTGGAAGTATGTGTTGGTCGAACTGTGTATTGGATTGCAACAAGTGATTTGTATGGATTGATGATATCATTTCTTTTGACATTGAAGACGAACAATTCATTGATCCAAAGGTATCTCAATTACCAATCTTCATCCTTCTAACCAAAGCAATAGTTTCATGTTGGAAAAGTTAGTTCGAGTTCGATGTTGAGTCAATGCACAAAAGAGGAAGCATGGTTTTTAAGCTAGAAGAATTGGGTGGTTGCCTTTCTTTAATTCAAATTTTGTAGAAAACTTTAAACAGCCAAATCAGATTTTATTTTAAATTAATTGATAGAACGCCAACAAAATGGGTCTTTTCGCAAATGAAATTAATTACAAGGGTATTTGTCACTGTCTCCATAGTAAAGAGGTCCTTCTAATTTATCTTTAAAATTGTTAGCTTTTGACTTTGGAGTGTCCTTTCTAAACTTCAAATATATCTAAATTAAAAATGAAAAAAATTGGCTAATATACAAAAATCTCTCCTAAAGTTTTTTAAAATCATAAAACCTTTTCTATAGTTTCATTGTAAGAAATAATTCCTCTAAACTTTTGAGAAATTCGACAAAAACCTTTCTTTCGACTCAAACAAAAAACGTTAGTTGATGCATTACTTTTTTAAATACTAAATTTATCCTTTTACCATTGATTGAAACGGACAACCATAATTTCCATTTAATAGCCTACCACCATGACTGAAACAAAACCTGTAAAGTCAAATTGAGCTCCTCTCTTGGCCTTCAATTCAACGCAAAGTAAGCCAAGTGCTTGAATTCTGGTTTTCTCTTCTTTTGTATGCTCTACAACTCCAATCATCCCATGGCAGGCTGAATTGCTTTTGTTTTTTGTTTTGTTACAAGAATTATTTTGTTTTAGTTCCTTTTATAAATATCTAGGTGACTTGACAGAAGATGAAGAAAAATAAAAGAGATACCAGTCATCTCTGTTTTGGGGCACGCCTGAGTCATTTATCAAGATCCAAGATTGGCACTCAGCGTTGTGGTTGCCTGAGAGGCTGAGAATATTTGACAATGGCCAATTCCATGTCGCCAGCATTACATGTTTTTCGACGTCCTTGTGCTGTCTAGTTGTATCCTCTTCCCCACTAGAAGCTTCGATTTCAAGCTCCTAAAGTCTAAACTCTAGCTATTTTGTGCAGTCCACAAACTTCGTAATAGGGCTATCGGAAGCCACTTTAGTTAGTGTGAGTTTAGTGCAGGAATTTCAATTAATGTTGAGTTATCAGAACTATTGAAGTTAAAACCACAGGCTATATGCAGAAATTAAACCTACAATTAATTAGGATATGGGTTTCTTATCTTGTAGTTGTACTTAAAAATTTATTCTTTTTGAAACGATATTGAGCGAAGGAAAAAAAAGGTTATATTTAGTTGTTAAGTGGAACAAAAGAGTTTGGTTGAGTTGGGAGTAGAGCCACGCAGATAACAGATAACAAACAAATTGCACCAGTATGATGGGCGCTTGAAATTTTGATAGTAATATCTTTGTCAACATTAGTGCTCTCCATTCCATATTTCCATTCCAGATAGTTAGAAACAACATGGCTTGCCAGAGAACTTAGGAGGTAGTGTGGGGCCAATGGAGTAGGAGGGGTGGTAGAAGCCTAGAAGGTGTTTGTGGGTTTGTGCAGAAGCGTTGGTGAACCTAATAACCTAATGTCTTGGACTCTTTAGATCCAATTTTGTGGGTTTGTATAAGCGAGAGGAGGAAGAAGAAGAGAAATGAAGCAATTCACAACTCCAACACATCGTCTTTCTCCCAGGAACCACTACAAAACTCAGAACAATCTTGCAAAATCATCTCCTTCAATTTTTACATATCACTTTCAAAGAAAGCCCATGATGAATCGGAACTCGATTTTAATTCAAATCATCGCTTGCAATAGCTTCTCTGAAACACCAGCCATCACAAAGGATTTCTCTATAAACCAGTACGATTATCTTGCGGTGGTGGTTCTATTTCCTCAACACTCTGAACCCTCCCTCCCTAGGAACCGGAGGATACAAGGCCAATCATGTCACTCCATGTCTGTTTGATATGTGGCGTCCACATGTATGGACCAGACTAGTTGCCCGGTACTATGAGTAGAAATGTAGACGATGGCAATTTTCCTAGTAATGGTTAATGTACATTTAAGTTGATTTTATAGGTTCTGTTTTAGGGCCTGTTCTTTTGTTCTGAAATTTGACATATGAAAGTGTAATAATTACATTATGAGGCATATTGGTATTGGTGAAATTTTCTTTCCTCTAAACTCTAAATGTAGAGGATGTTGTTCTGAATTCTGAAAACTATCAAATATTCATTTTGACTCCATATATAAGAGTTATTGTTTGTCTTTTTGAGGGTATCATTGAAAAACAAAAAAAAATGCATGATTGCACTCTAAAAGATAAGAGATAAGAGGAAACGAACAAACCCTTAGTCATGGTGGTAGGTTATTGAATGGAACTTATCGTTGTTTG
Organism: Nelumbo lutea; assembly: GCF_056320005.1. Classification (NCBI taxonomy): domain Eukaryota; kingdom Viridiplantae; phylum Streptophyta; class Magnoliopsida; order Proteales; family Nelumbonaceae; genus Nelumbo; species Nelumbo lutea. Next base: position 38,193,297 of record NC_142686.1, on the reverse strand, counting down.
TTTGTGTCCGTGGTAGAAGTGTAAAATCAGTATTTAAAAAAAACATTGATGCATCAACTAGCGTTTTCTGTTTGGATCAATGATGGGAGGGAGGTTTTTGTCAAGTTTCTCAAAAGTTTAGGAGAGATATTTGTTACAATAAAACTATAGGAGAGGTTTTCATGATTGTAGAGAAACTTAAGGAGAAGTTTTTGTATTTTACCCTAAAAAATATATACTGATCAAATCATATGGCTCATGTCACTAAAAATGACCTACCAAATTCCCATTCCTAGTCTCCTTTTCAACTTGAAATAGGTCCAAATTATTTACAACCTTTAACTAGTCATAGGAAATTCCAAATATATTTATATCAAACTTGTTTCTTTTCAAATCTCATCATCATCATCATCATATCTTCTCTGTTGCAATATAGAGGTATTTTGCATCAATATAACATCTACATCTTTCTTTCCACTAAACTCCTTTCAACCAAACCGTACAACAAAATTGTTAAAAATATCAGTAGAAGTAGAAGGCACCGGAGTCTGAACTTCATCAATCCTATCTAGGTTAGTAGGAGTTTGATATTTTCCTTTCAAGGGAGAGATAGAGCGAGTCTTTCGGGACTATTATACTAATCCATTTAGAGAAATTCTCTCGTCCTAGCACAACTCATGTAATGTTCTCTGTGTTCGATCCTCTCGTTGTCATGGGTCCTAAAGCCCAAGGACGTTGCACCTGCTACCACGGTTCGTACAACACCTCACAGCCTTCTTAACAACTTATTAAAGGACTCTAGTTAAGTGTAAGGTTTGAATTTACAAATCATGAAGCTTCCCCAATTAAGAGAAGTGTACAAGTGCGGCTTACAACCCAATTACTTCTCATGAAAGCATTCTTTTAATTTCCCTCATACGTCGGAATAGCTTAAGTCAGAGCAAAGATGGCAGGGGAATATGATAGGGATATTACGAAGAAGGAAGTCCGATCATCAGCAACTGTCACTTTTAAAATGCCTTAATTGTTTACGTAAAGATCACTATCAATTGGATATGCATGCCTTAGATGAAAAAAAAAAAAAGATGCACGATCTTTTTAAGATACCTTTTGATCGTGAAACCCACAAGGAGATTAAAGAAAACAAAAAGAACTGATTGCAATAACAATAATAACATGCAAATGATAGCTAGATAGAACTTTAATTTCAAACTGACTTTTCCGGCATAACTTAATTTCCTAACACGAAAGCACCCACCAGGGATCTTGTTTGTTGGTATAAGGGCAGATCCTATCATTCACATCCAACTTGACTGCAGCTCATTGATTTAGCTTTAGCTGTTATCCACTACCAGAAAGAATGCAATTAGTCAGAGGTTGCCATCCAAGATGGAGAGCATTATGTTATGTGGGGTTTTTCAATTAAACAGTGTCCTACTGTTGGACCTCTCCTTTTAATGGTATAAAGTATTAAAGAATTAAACATAGAGCAGTAAAATGTTTTAAGACCCAGACTATTCAACCCAGAAACAAAGGTATTCCGGTTTTTAAAAATCACCGTTTTCATTTTTTTTTTAACTGGTGGAACTGGTCAAAATCCAGCAGAACCATTGAACACAAACAAATTTTCGGGTTACTAAACCTATCTTTGGTTTGAAGGAAAAAATAGGGAAAGGTAAAGAAACCCTTACAAGGTTTTACACCTTGTAAAACCTTCCTTTCCCTATTTTTTCCTTCAAATCAAACACAAAATAAATGAATGGTAACTTTAAAATAAGGATACAAAGATTTGAACTTAAGGCCTCTTAGTTACATAGCTTTCAACCATTACCCATCATGCATGTCATGACTATTCATCTATTCATCTATTATTCTAAAAACAACATCTTAACCATATCTAACCATAGGGGTGTTCATCAAAAACCGATAAATCTGATTAACCAAATTGACCTATTCGGTTTTGGTTAACCAAACCAGTGGTTAATTGAACAAATTGGTATTTATATATTTATATATATTTTTCATATATATTATATATAATCTATATAATAATAATATATTATATATTTATTTATTTATAATATATATTATAAATATAAAAACTTAAAAACAAAGAATCAAATTGGTCAACTGGTTAACAAATTGATTCGATTTAGTTTCGGTTTGGGATATTGCATAAACCGTAAGGAGTGGTTTGGTTTGATTATACCCACGGTTCAGTGAGCACCTCTATCTAAGTGCCACCTATATATATATATATATATATATATATATATATATAATGTGACTTGCGATCAACTGTTTGACCCATGACCCAACTAAGCACAGCTTTTGTGTTCAATTTGAGTATTAAAACATTGGCAATAACTCAAGAATTATATAAGCATCTACTACAGATTACATAGCATAGCCTCATATCTTAAACCCTAAGGACAATAAATTGGTAGAGTGTTTATTCCATTGAGGACAAAAAAAAAAAAAATCTCCCCAATCTCACAATACATATACACAACATATTTGTCATCACATAGCTCACAGGTACCTCTTCCTCCTCCTCCTCTCCTTTCTGACATATGTGCATATTTGTTTTTAAATTAAATCACTAAAAACATAACAATGTCAAAATTAAAACTCTCATGGGTATTCATTATCTCCATTAAATCCCTCTTTTCTTCTTAAATCTCTCTTAATACCTTTGGGCTCTCTCACTAATAAAGTAAGGGTGTAAATTATATGGATTAGATTATGAACCCTAGCTTGTACCCAAACTAATGTCAAAACCCACATTTGCCCACCCAATACATGGAATGAATGAATATTCTTCTATAAAAATCTAAAGAAACCATTGTTCCTTTCCATGGATTGTTCTTTTTATTAATGTGAATTCGTTTCATGGATTGTTTTTTTTATTAATTTAATGTAGTCGTTTCATCTGTTCAATTTTGAAATTGTTTTCTTTTTTTATTTCGTTATTGATCTCATGCCAAGCGCATTATTTTGGCTTTATAGGGGCTTTACAATGGAGGGTATCCCATCCCCCAAACCCTTGACCCCCCAACCCTAAGGGCAGCGGGATTTGACCCCAATTCTTTGCTACAACTAGCCAAAGAACCTATCAACTAAGCCATCATTAGATGCTTCTCATGATAAGCAGTTAACTTATGTGCTTTTCATAATATATAAGCTATATAAAAAGGAATAAGTTTGAAACTCAATAACGAAAAAAAAAAAAAAACAAGAAAAGAAGATCATTTTCTACTAGAAATATATAAAAAACTTTGGTAAATCACTATGACTTCGTTTTTCTTTGAAAATACATTTTTAAATAGTAGCTTGTGCATTGCAGGGATCACTGCTAGTTGAATTGGAAATTTGTAACATCTATATCCCAGAGGAAAAGAAGAAAAAAAAAGCCACGGCCCTACAAGAAAAATTACTTCTTTCTTCTCACTCATCAAATATCCAGCTAAGCCATACCAAGAATTATACATTTTCCCCTTGTTATCTCAATCTTAACACATTATTTCTTTAGTAACATTACAGTAATTAGATTGGTTTGACACTTAGAAATACTCTAGATATCCATGCCTTCCATGGACTGCTACAAACTTGTGGAAAGAAAAAAGACTAGACAATAAAGAAAAACAAACGCAATGAATTAGAAAAGTAGACATCTTCAATCTGGTTTTGGTTATGACCTACAGAAGCAATGTTAGAATATAGTGCATGTTCTCCAGCAGCACCGATGCAAAATATTTGACAAATTACCTTGCGTCTTCTGTGGTTGCTTCAGATTTCCAGACTACATCTTTTAATCCTGATGAGAAGCTTTTGTAGAACTGTTATTTGATCAAAGAGTTGTTGAAGACATGTCAATTTGCTATTTCATTCAGGGCTAGCAAATATTTTTCATGAAAAATTAGAAAGCTTGAATTTCTACATGCCTTATAAAACTCCAAGGTATCACCTCCGGTCTTTCGGAGCTCAACAAGATGCAGTGAAGGAGCCACTTCAAATACCTGAATAGGAAATATGAATACATTCTATTTAGCATGATCTACCTAAGAAGACTCCTTTTATTTCCATAAAAGCAATAAGCAATCAGCAACATAATTAAATGGTGTCCACTCTAGCAAACCCTCTTTAGGTGTGCTACAAGTATTGGGTGCTTACATGGGTCCAAGCAATGGACTTTCTTGACATCTAAATTTCAATGTGCACAATCAATGTTATTACATATTAGAGCTTGGAAAGCAAGCACACAAAGACATCTAATAAATGGTGTAGAAGTTATAAAAGAGATATCTCCATCAATTTATAGATCATCATATAAATAACTTGGATTCTTCCAATAATTTTAGTCATTCCATAGGTTCAAGTATTAAAAGATGTCTTCTATAAAATATTCAAGCACCATTATCTTGTTGATATGGCTACCCCTGGGGGACTAGGGCTGCAAATAGATTGGATTGAATTTGGATAGAGATACATCCAAATCTGATCCAATAAAAATGCTAGAGATCCAAACTTGAATTGATGTCTGATGGATATGTAAAACATTGATTTGGATTGGATTCGTTTGCATATACAGTTAGCTGATTTGATTAGAATATCAGCAAATCTATAGAAAATTAGCATAAATTTACAAAAGTAATATAAAACGAAAAATATAGACTATAAATATAAGATAGGTTTATCTAAATTAAATCCCTCTTATTCTAAAGAACTGTAATACTAAAAAGTAAAAACGGGATTTATATTCGGATCAAGAATCATCCATATGGTCGTTTTGTGTTGGAATAGATGTCTTTAGAATGGGCCGAGTTTTGTGGGTTTATTCTATTGTTCGTATGGTTTGTAGTTTTGGGCCGAGATAGTTTGGGATTGGACCCGATCTCTTGGTGGTGGCATCACATGTTTAGAAGTTTTGTGACCTGGAGCATGGTTGATTTCAGGTTTGGTCTTGGGGCTTGTTTGTTTAGTGGTGTTTTGTCCCTCTCCATAGGCCTTGTATAAATACATAGACTTAGCTAGGCACCATAAGAATTGTGTTGGACACTCAAACAGTGACCAAAGCGTGCTTAGATCACAGCACAAGCCCATAGTGCAATTCCACAAGGCAACAGCCCTCAAATCACAATAGACACCCTACAATATGAAACAACAAATCGCCTCCATGACGCAGAACATAACTAGCTTTAGCATACGATTTGATACCAGTGATCCCCTGTGCTGTGATGACATTTAGTCTAAGCGCTGAGTTGCAACAGCACAGCCTTCCCATACTTGATTTGCAAAGACATAATAGCACATGAACGACCACAAAATCTTTAAGTCACACAACAAGCTTTAAAAGAGGGTAATAGCTATATGATATGCGAATCCCGAGGGGAAGAGCAAGAACCCAAACCCTAGGATTTCATACGTGATTTAGGTCTATAAATAGAGCAAACCCGAAGCCTTCCTCACGACAATCTTACAGTTTCCTTGCGTAAGCTTTGCCGGTTTAAACCCTTAACCTCCCTAAGCTCCCTTTACAACTCTTCTTCCTCACTCTTCCATAGAGCCATCTACAGTCTTTTAGGTAGACCCAATTGTTGTCTCACCTGCCTTTCCCACACCTTGTATACAACTTATATTATTATACTCTTTTTTCTAAAAAAATTCTACCTTTTCTTTTTCAAAAAATAAATCAAGAAGCACTCAAATACGATCCAATTGATAGACGGATCGTATTTTCAAATCCGATCCGATTATGGAGAAACGTATATCTGAATGAACAAATCAGAACTCAAATTTGAATCGGATTAAATCCAATCCATTTCCAGTCCTATGGGGGACTTAAGGAAATGGGGTACCATGATCAGATCTAGCCTATGGTAATTATATAAATACCTGAAAATCCATAAATGATCTATTCCTCTCTTCTCGAAAAACCAACCGAAATTATTTTTAGGAAAGAACTACAAGAAAATCTCTTATTTATAAGGAATAATACCTCTGTAGCAACTGAGAGACGGCCCTTTCTTCCAGTTTTGTCACCTCGCAACTTTATCTAGAAACGGTTGACATATAAAGAGAAATTCCACAAAAAAATTATAATTGTAAACCTATAATGTTCTTTGCGTCTTTACTAGGAAATATCAAAAAGGAAAGCAAACCATGATACGAAACTTGTAAAGAAGTTGCAGTTTTACCTTGTAGTTTTTCTTGTGCACATTGAAACCAAGAGGCTTTGCAGTTTCCTCAATTTTGGACATGATTTCATTTGCCGGGCATTGAGATGTAAACTGCGTTTCTCGCTTCACAAAACCCTACAATTAGAAAAGTAAATAAGCAATGGAGTGTTTAGAATATTCAGAAGAATATCAGTGTTGCAACTAAACAAAAACGGGAGGTTTTGTTGAATGATATCATTGGATATGAAGACATGTTTTTTTCCCCAACTGAATGATATCATTGGATATGGAGACTTTTATTTATTTTTTCATTATTTTGATTAATCTTTTGTTGAAGTAAGCTAGAATAAAATCTGCCACGACAGCTCATTACAGAGTTCTTTCCAACAATCCAGTTGAACTACAGGTTGCATGTGAGGTACAGTTTTAAGCTTAATTGTCTAATGGTTGTGAAGAACAACTTCACAACTTATGGCTTGGTCACTGAAATAAACGTTCCTGTTCATATGGCACCAATACTCTATTTGTTTTTGGTTGAAAACACCAATAATCTTAATAGAACAAAACGAACATGGAATATAATTAGTCATTTTTAGGAACATACCATTTGTTTCTCAAATAAATTCTCAAGACTAAAACCCCGTGACCTAGAGATAAGCTCAAAAGCATTCATAGATACTGGTTTTTCTTTCTTTTCTGTTACAAGGTATTTCTGAAAAAAAAGAAAAGAAAAAAGAATAAGTAATAAAGAACTTTCAGGAGACACTTTCAATCTGGAGGATTAATAATCTATTGGGTTAAGTTATTATAAGACAAAATAAAATTCAAGCAAAACTTAGAATCGACTTGATTATTTTTGTGAACCTGACTATAGTTAAGAACTAGACTGAAGCATGATATGTAATATGGCATGAATGTCAGAAAATAGACATTCTAATGTCAGAGATGCTACTAAAACATGTGTCTCACTTTTTTTGTTGAAAAGATGGCATCATGCCAATAGCTAAGCCAAGGTTAAAGCAAAGGGTGAATGAGAAACCTTACCTCGGATTCATTAAAAACAGCATTAACATCATCAAGGTTCACAGCTTCCTCACTTTCAAAATCTGGTGGCCTGTACCCTTTCTTAAACCATTCATTTTCTAAAATTTCTGGAATTGTTATCCTCTGCAAACAAATGAGTTGAAGATTAGATTTCAAAATCAAGTCCTAAAATGTTTGGGCAATAGCATGTCTGAGCCCATATTACAACTCTTCATACTTGAGCACATATTTCATAATGGTAATTATATTGTGAGAAGAATAATTAGTTGATCTAGGAAACTTACTGTGAGAGGATTTGGGTCAAGAATACGTTTGATCAGTTTCTTTGCACTGGAAGAAAACCATGAAGGACATGTAAAATCAGCCCTAAGAATCTGCAATTTGAACGAATCTGATAAGTTCTTTCACTAATGAGATTAATTAAGAGTATGAAACTATAAAAAAAACTACTGAAATTTTTACCTTTTCATACAAAGCTATAAGGTTTGACTCATCAAAAGGCAAGTAACCAGCCATAAGAACAAAAAGAATGACACCACATGACCATATATCAGCTGTTGTACCATCATAACCTTTATCCTTAAGCACCTGTAATAAGTATCAAACAAAAGGAATCCAATGGGTACAAAATTCAGCATTGCAACAAATCATTTTAACCACCAATACAAGACATATGTAAGTACCTCAGGAGCAACATAATTTGGGGTTCCGCAGGCAGTGTGTAGCAGCCCATCTTCCTACATGATAGTTAGAATGTTTAGCATCTTATTATATAATACTTGGAAATTACCTATAGCATAGAGAAATCTTCCTAGTGGTAAGCTAGCCTGCATATTATGCAAGACAATCTGAAGTCAAACTCACACAAGAAGCAAAACTAAATACATGTGAGGTTGTTGGATCTTTGAACACTCTCCACGTTAAAATTATTGTGTGCTGCATTATCTCAAGACAAAGAACATATATCTTATTTGCAAGTTAATTATCTTTAATAACATTTTCAAACTAGGGCTGTAAACAATATCATATTGTTTGGATTCGGATTGAATACAATTCAGTTAAAGCAACCCGAATTCAATTCTTTTATAATTGGATTTTATATGGATCTACCCCAATTGATTTAATCAAGTAATATAAATTTAAATTTATGCTAATATAAATTTGAATGAGGCATAAGCCTTAAGGAGTCGCACCATTAAGGAAAACATATCATAAAGAGGGAAACTATATAAAAAATATGCAGAATTGAAGGGGTATATTTTTATATAGGAAGAGCATAAATGAAGAAATGATCATCAAGGACAAATAAAGGTTATTATCCTCAATACTCTTCTTTAGAGTCTTGGAAATTGGATATGAGTTAGAGTCTTTATCCTTGTATTTGCTGCTTTTGAGGGGTCAGGTCACATCCTCCCACCCCTCTAGGTATTTTTGTGAGTATTAATAAATTTTTATCTTCTAAAAAACAAAAACGAAAACAATGATCATACAAACAATGCCTAGAAGAACAGTATATAGGAGCTCTAGAGAAAGTCATCCCACAGGAATCATTTTTAGTAACTTCTAAAACAGTCTAAATGGTAAGTAAAGAATAGATGCAAATGCACATATATAAGCATGCACACACACACAAAGGAACCTCAAGGTTAAAAAGATGTTACGCTTTTTACATGAACTTATATGGTTGAGCCTTTTCCCTTGTGCACATTTATAACAATGCTCTGAATAAGCTGAGTTTGAAGGTAGAATCCAGATTGCTGATGAAGTCTCTAGCTGGTCATAGCAGAGACATATATAGGATCGAGTCCCACCTTCACCCGGGGTGGGGGTGGGGGGGGCTAGACTATGGGGATGACTACCCTAAAAAAGCTATTTTCCAATATTGACTATACCCAAAAAAACATATCCAACGAAAAACACAAACTTACCCGTACTTGTTGTGACAATGCACTCAATCCAAAGTCTGATACTTTAAGAACACCATATGAATCCAGAAGTAAATTCTCAGGCTGCAAATCAAGCAAACCTAATGAATGAATATGTGGTGATAATTGTATAGCATAGAGACATTAAATGCCCAATATAAACAAAGAAAAAATTTTAACATATTAAAATCTAGTCAAACCTTCAAATCTCTATGGTAAACCCCCCTACTATGGCAGTAATCCACAGCATTAATGAGATGTTGGAAGTATCTCCTAGCTTCATCCTCCTTAAGTCTCCCATTATTGACCTAAGTATCATAGAGCTGATAAGGAAATTTTTACCAAGCCAAACTTAAACAAATGCAAAACTCTAGATACCCTACCTTGGCATGCAAGAACCAATTGCATTCACAGCAAGCAAACAAACACATGATTAATGCTAAATTTAAACAATTGCCACCCAATTATATCACCCCTTTAGGCCATGATATGGAAGAATGGGATCGATGTTCAAATATAGTAATCCTACTCAAAAAAGTGTACATGCGTGGAGGAAAAACTGGACAAGTCGACGGTTGTACAGGCTAATATGGTAGGTGGTATGTTACACAATTTAGAGCTTGAATGAGTGAAATATTTTCTCTGACCATATAAAACCAAACAACAAAGTCTTACTATTTTGTCAAACAGCTCGCCTCCATCAACAAATTCAAGCACAATGTATATCTTGGTCTTGCTTGCCATCACCTACAGGCAAAAATAGACAGATACAAGCTGAGACTTATGAAGCAATTTACGGTATATAATATATAAACATCAGCTACTACACAGTTTATATCGGTTAAGTAATCTAACCATTCAATGAACTAATATACCCCTTGTCCAGCACAATTGTCGCTGGTCGTTGTCAAATAGTATTAGTAGAAGCATGGACAAAATTGCACTGGAATCCCATCGAGAGGAGGTAGTTAACTCTATTGTTGGTATTTTTTAATTGAATTGGGGAACTACTTATGCAATCATATCCTTGCTCGATAAACAGCGGGAACATGTATCTGTTACGAACATACAACATTTCCTTGCGACTTTCTAATAAAATGTGATGCACTAGCAATAATTTTAAAATAAAAAATCAAATAATTTATTATTAGATCCTTTATATGTCCGCTTGAGTTGGGATCTCCTACCAAAAATAAATAAATAAATAAATAAACAAAAGGGAACGTTCCTACATGATCTGTGGCTGCAAATCTCATCATAGGAAGGAAATCTACCATGTATGAGATGTGCAGGTACATGTCACGTTAGAACGTTTTGGAGGAGATCCGGACTCTGTCTGCTCCATCGATTTCTGATTGCTGCAACTGACTTTCTTACAATCCCATTAAAAAGAACACGCACCATATATGGAGGAACAAGATGATGTTAGGAAAGTCTTGCATTCACACTTTGGCTTCTGAAAATGGGGTGCCTTGAATATCTGCTCACTTATTTGAAACTAGGGAAAATCTATGGTCCCAGAAGGATATAATACGAAAAGGCTTTGACCAAGTACAACCTTCCATGAATTTTGATGAAAACTCACAATTGGTTACAATTTTTATGATGCCCGTTGATTGGTTATAACTTTTTTTTGGTATCATGTTTTTTTGGCGTCATAGTGGAACCTTTGAAACTATTATATTATTGTATAATGCATTTTGTACCAAAAGGCCCAAAACATTTTACCTCCATTTCATGCTTTTAGGGTCCAGCCCACTCTAGCCCAAGTTTGCATCAGGCCCAGAAATTAGGGGCACGCTTATCTATCTATCTATCTAACTAAGTGCCATGCATTGGGATGGGATCTGCTGCTGCTGGGCTATCTAACCAATCATGCTAATGGGTCATCTAACCAATCACAAGTGAATACACCAGTGTTTCATAAGTTTTTTTTTTGCCCATAATTCACTCGCATCTTTAAAGCAGATCCGGGCTTGAGTGTCACTACCTCCTAAGTACAGTGATTTACCCCCACAAAATCAAAAAAAGAAAACCCACTAAGAAAAGCAGATGCAGAACAGAATAACTGTCTTAAGTCGTATAACATATATGAGCTCAGTCCACCCTCCCAATGCCCACCTCCTTACTGATATTGATTCTTCAAAATCATATTTTGAATTTGTTTCCATCCTTGGTATATTTGTGTTCATTGGAGGGTCACTAAATGGCTAGCTAGAGACAAAATCATAAACAGTGGGCTGGGTAATATCACAGATGAACACAGCAACACGCTAGTATTTCATACATATAGGGTCACATTTTATGCGTACAGAACACTAGTATATTCTCTCAAAGTTTTAAAAATTGGATCAGACATAAAACCATTTTAGCCACTGGTTCTTGGGTCAAACGGTCTGGCCATTCAGTTCGAATGGACAGCCTGTTTTGATTGAAAAATTAAAAATAAAAGAGGCCAAAAATTATTGTCCGGGTTTATAGGTCAATGGTTCGACCATTGGGGTCAGCAACTTATTGACCAAATCAATGGCTTTTGGCCCCAAAACTGTTTTAAGGTGAATGGAACCAATTGTTTAACGGGTTCCCGGGTCAACCGGTCAATCCAGTTTTCAAAACCTTATGATAGATTGTCTAACTAGTAACTAGATGGATTGAATACAAAATCATATACACTAAACACATTAGTATTCTATACACACAGGATTCACATAGAACGCACACATTATCATTATGCATATGGTACACTAGCATGCTCACTGGTAATAGGTTGTTTAGCCCAGTCTGCATAATATTGTCTCCACCCAATCGAACTCCGCAAAGAAATGCTGTCGCAAGAGATGGAGAATCGGAGATGCACGTAAAACCACAAATTCCAGTGGGCCCCAAACTTTTTTGTTTCTTTCATATGAAACCACAAAACGCATTTATTTACAATTTATGGTGTCCGTACTCCCTGAACTTTTTTCTTTTAAATTTCTCTTAAGTTTTAATTTTGTAAACACCTCATGCATACACTATGATTCAAACATGATGGGACACTATAATAGATTGAATGCCGGTGGAAGACGCATGCAGGAGAAAGAGTACTTTATTGTATAGTACCTCGTAAAGCTTGATTACATTTGGATGCTTGATCAATTTCATGGTTGAAATTTCTCTTTTAATCTGCAAATAAGATCCAAAAAGAGAAAAAAAGCACACTAACAAGTAAGTTCTCAAAAAGAGACAAAATAGTTTATAAATAGTTATGTTAGCTGGAACAAAACAACAAAAATATGTACAAACTACAAAGTGTTATTAAAAAAATAAAATATTTTATATGATTTCAAATTAAAAAGTAAAATAAATCACGCCTGGAAAAAGTAAAATAAATCTCGCCCGAACAGTACTAATAAATTCCTCACATGTCACTCAGTCACTGTTCTTAAATTTACAGGTGTGCTAATCTGGAACGACCTTTAAAAAACAATTGATAATTATAGAAAAAGAAACCATGGCAAAGTCTGAACGATGATTATTGTTTGCCTTATTCTATAGTAATAAAAGTTCATTAACTCAGAATCGAGAGAGAGAGAGACCTGTTCGACCATTTTATGGCGGAGGACCTGAACCTTGTCGAGGACCTTGATTGCAACGCTATCGCCAGTGTCAACATTTTTGGCAAACTTCACCTTGGCGAAGCTGCCCTCCCCAAGCGTTTTCCCGATCTCGTATTTTCCTATCCGCGTGTGGCTTCCGTGGACCTTCCTGCTCATCTCGCTCTCTATGCTGTATTGTATCGCTGTTTCTCTCTCGCCTCCGATCAACAACGTTCCGTCACACTTGGTAGTTCTCCTATACTACTTCTGCCGTTCTGTGTCTCTTCTTCTTTTCTTTCTCTCTCTCTCTCTCTCTCTCTCTTTCCAATTGAGTTAACTATCTCAGTATCTCTGTGTATTTGTACGAATGACTGATTATTAGAAGGGACTATGATGGAATCAAGAAAGAATCAGGTATGCAGAATGCGGGATGGATGTACACGGAGGTGGGTGGGACCAGCATTCCAACGTACACATCCATCAGGAGAGGATTTTCGTTTCATTTTGCGTGTTCTCTCACCCTCTCTCCTCTCCTTTCCGTGTTAATTCCGTGGGTGTTTGTCTTTATGTGTGTCAACGAAAATCAAATTTGTTTCCGAAAATACCCTTACTCTTCCGTGGTTGTTATTGAACGGAGCGTGTTAAGTGGCCAAGTGCCCATTTACGAGAGTCATCAGATAATCGTTTGAAGCATGGTTTTTAAAACCGGATCGAACCGAAAAACCGGGATTTGGTTAGATGATCGGTTTCGTTTTATTCTAGAATCGTTATTTCTACCAAAACCATTGAGCAATTGAACCATTCAATGGTTTGACCAGTTTTTATTTATTTACTTATTTTTGTTAAAATAGACCATTCATTCAGTTCGAATGATCGAGTCATTCAACTCGAGAGCCGAATCCCTAACTGATTTGTTGTCCAAGTCAATTTTAAAAACCTTGATTTGAAGAACCGTCTGCTTCAGTCTCTTCTAATAACTTATTTGAAGCGCTTGAAAAAAACTCAATTAACATCGCTGAATCTTCAGCTCATCCCTCCAAACAGGTTCTAAATAGATCTTAAACTTCAGGGGAGGTGGCTTTATTATATGGATCGGAGCAAACGAAGCTACTCATCGCCTGTTACATGAGCTAGGCCACCCCATAAATCCCTCTCTAGACAAACCATTATTCAGTTCCACCAGTGGTCGTGTAATGCAACCGATATGAAAATTAAAGATTCTCTCAAGAGTTATGACACTGATGGTGTGGCTTATGCTCAATTTGATTGGCCTATACATGGGAACCAAGGGGTAGGCTTATGTCATATATTATAGTGAATAAAGAGTTCAATCACTTATATAGATGCACTAGTGACCGAACAAAAGAAAAAATAGTTTGTTTAGTGATAGCACTGTAAATAAGTTGGGTCATATCCAATTTGAATCAGAACTATATATTATTAATTTTTTTACTATAATCAGATTCTAATCAGCTATTCAATAAGATGTTTGAATTAATTCAAATTTGAGCCATAATTTTGGAAATCTGATAATTTTTATTGAATTAGGATTTCTTATTAAATTGGATTGGATATACTTTTTACTGAATCTAATTTGATCCATTTGCATCCCTACTCAGTCAGTTTATTTTTGGGATGACTGTGTTGTTAAAGAAAATGTTGTGACCTAGGATAACCACCAGACCGCAACACACTGATTACTGGCTTGTTCACTGTTGATTAGAAGATGATTTCAAGTTTGAGATTGGTTGTATCCAATGAAAGCATCATATCTCATTATTGATGCAGGGTGCTTTATTTTGCTCCATCTTAAAAGTAGGTATTTTTGCCTTTGCAAATGCATTTGGAAATGGTGTAAAACATCATCGATGGAGTTTCACACCAAACGTAAAAAGGTTCTGACCGTTGAGCTTTGACAAATGTGGCATTTTTTATTAATTTGATCAATATAAAATTTTACTTTAGATGAGGTTTTACATCGATTTACAATGTGCAAATTCTACTCCACTCAAAGGCTGATAAATCTAAATCATAAATAAGGTTATACATTAATCTTGATTTACACTCCATCCAAATATCAATAAAACCGAAACCGATATAAATTTTTACATTGCTTCCAAATGCAGCCATCATGATGGATGTTAAAGCCACAGACACAATGTTCAATATTCAAAAGTTTTCAACAAAACAAGAGGCGTTGCTTTGTCATCAGTGGTGAAAAAAAAACGAGAAAATGCTATTTTTAACATCAGAAAAACTTTTGTATAACATCAGAAAAACTTTTGTATTATATATATATATATCAAACCTTATGAAATAACTGTCCATCTAGCCAAACATATACTAGCATCATCTAGAGTGAAATTTAAGACTTAAAATCCGTGTTCCAAATAAATGCTAAGGAATTGATTAAAGGAACAAATCAATGAAGGTGAGCTTCCTTTGTTTGAAGTTTGGCTATGATGAGAGTGTGCATTCCGCTTGATTTTATTTAGAGAGGGATATAAAAGTAAAACAAAAAGAAGACCAAGTGGAAGAGAATGGGTTACTTAAGTAAATTGTGGAGCCTGATCCATAAACAATAATCAATCTATTGCGAAAATATCAAAACACCAGAAAAGGGTGATTTCGGAATTTCAAATGATATCCCAAGCCGTGCATCGGTACGGTAAATGCAATTATTTGAAACGTCTCAATAAATGGAGTCAGCTTCATGACTCGGAGGTGGGGATGGTTGGCGATGAGGTTGTTCTTATCCTCTTAATACCTTCCATGACGTGGAGGCGGAAGACTGTGGAATGTTGTCTCATTCCGCCACCCTCACGTTCTTGAGTGGCCCTCTTTTTCTCTCCACATGTAGTCTAACCTTAAAAGCAGTGGTTCTATATCCCGGAAGGTGTTATGTGAGTGTGATTGTGTTTGTATGTGAGAGAAAGAGAAGAGTATGATGTATAAGAGACAATGTTGTATTTCATTCATTCAAATAAAATAAATTGAAAAATAATGTTCAATTCCTATCCAATAATGCTTGCGATTTTAACTGAGTCATTATTGCTCTTGGCCCAAATGTTTTCTTGGCTAAGCCTAAATTGTAGTGGGTGTCTCTTCAAAATTCAAATACAGATGTAACAAAGATGAGATGCATCATCAACTTATTCATATGGACAACTTGGGTTTACCTATTCTAGGAGAAAATATATAGTTTGATTAATTTCGTTTTGTTTCTATGTGTCTGAGTTGGTGATGAAATGTACTGTATGTTAGGAATTTGGGACAAGATAAGCCATGTCCCTCTTTTAATTTATATTTTTCCTTTTGATAATGGTTAATAAAATTTTAATGTTGACCCCGGTTTTTCTTTTTTTTTTTTTTTCATTCATAAGCTGGAAAAAATTACTGGAACAAAATTAGTATAAATAAATTCTAAAATGCAGTTGTCCATGTCATCAGCCTACTTTTTCTTGCTTCTTTACTCCCTTAGAAATACAATATGGACTCACAATTGATTCAGTTTCGTTTTTATTAAGATACCTATAAATACCTAAAGTATGGTCATCTATATCTATAGAATCATTCTTCATTAGACCTGTGTCCAACCATTCTTAAAAAAGTGAGACTAGTTAACCCTACTCTCAAAAAAAA
Organism: Nelumbo lutea; assembly: GCF_056320005.1. Lineage (NCBI taxonomy): Eukaryota > Viridiplantae > Streptophyta > Magnoliopsida > Proteales > Nelumbonaceae > Nelumbo > Nelumbo lutea. Next base: position 38,176,950 of record NC_142686.1, on the reverse strand, counting down.
AAAAAACTAAATTTAGATATATGGTTATTTATAAAAAAAAGGTACCCATTTCAAAAGGAAAGACTTAGTAATATACAAAGATTTTCAATAGTGTGGGTTCCATTCTTTTAGATGAAAACATTTATCAATTATAAATCTGATTTAACTTTTAAAATTAAATAAGTCAATAAAATAAAATAAATAATGAGTCTCAAATAAAGTGAGTCATTGTTTATTACAAATACAACTCCATTTAATCTCTTAAATCAAATAAAGAAACAACGCAAATTGATAATGGGTGTCAAACATAATAAGTCATAATAGATTGTCAATTGCAAAGATGGAAGGTCCATATTAATTTTTATAATTTAATTTCGTAATTCAAATAAAAATCATTACAAAGACTCGATGGTGTGGTTTTTTCTTTTAACCGAAATAGGGTGTCAATTACAAATTAAACCCCATTTGAATATTTTAATTAAAACAAGGAACTCAAATAAGACATACTGAATATATAATATAGTAAGTCTCAAACAAAATGATATATTATAGTTGCCCATACATAGTATAGGGTCATTCTATAATTTTTATAACAAAGAAAGAGATAAGAATTAAATATAAGATGATGACTTGACACGACCTCCATCGTCTTAAATCTGTGATGTGGCCCATGCTTAACCTACAAGTTTGGACAATTTAATTAGGAGATTTATTATTTATCTAGTAAATCTAATTTGAATTCCTTATTTGATTTAAAAATTAAATCAAATTTAATTTGTAATTAACGATTTATTTCATCAAAAAGAATGAGACTCACAATATGGATGGTCTCTGTAATGAGCTTTTTATTTGAACTAGTAAGTGTCCATGTACTTTTATACGTGGAAAATTTTGATGATGATAATAATGATAGTAAATAATATGTTTTAAAACTTTTTACAATTTCTTTATATTTATATACCTATAAAAATTATTCTTATTTGTCACATTTATTTTTGTTTAATTAATATGATGAATATACAATGTTAGAGATGTACCCATATGTTATATACACATTTTTGTATTTTTTTTATATTTTTGTGTGTTTTTATATTTTTAATCCTTATTATTATTTAATTATAACATCAAGGATTGAAACATTTGGCCCGAAAGGTTGAATTGTTGACTCACGACTAAACAAAACGAGAAAATAACTTCATTTTTTGGTTGGTTTTAAATTTATATTTTATTTATATCATCAACAAAAGCAATTATTCTTTACTTTATTATTTTTCTTTAATATGGTAAATTAATATAGGATACAATGAAATAATGGGGGTTAATTGAATCAGAAGAAAAATAGTAGTTTAAAAATTACAATTTGTGTCATCACAGTTATAGAGAAACCAAATTCAAATAATAGGGGTATTCTAGTCAAGAATAGGATTCGATGAATGTTAATGAGAGTTAATACCTTACAACTAAAGAGGGATAAAATTAAAAAATTAGGGTATTTTAATCAAACAAAAGTTTCACACTCTCATTCGCATTTTTAGTAGTAGTATAGATTAGTAAACTGGATTAGATTAATATTGGTCTCATCGTACTTCATTTAGGGTTATTTACTTAGACACCCCTATGGTTTCAAATATTCACTAAAGCCTACCCTTTATATAAAGCCTGAAGCTCGAGCCCGAAGCCCGATCTATACACAAAATGTCTTATTTTCAGTATATATTTATAAACTAATATTATATTAATTTAGTAATAGTTTAATAAATTAATAAACTAATTTATATTTCCTAATAATAAATTGATATTCATTAAATATATATATATATATATATATATATATATAGCATATGCTCAAGTCCATGGGCCATGGGATGGGCCAAAAATTTTGTCCAATTGTATATATAAACAATTGTATACATAAAAAATCATATGAAATAAAAATTTAAATATCTTTTTTCATTTTTTTTAAATGGACCTCTCATAGCTTGGCCTGGTTTGCAACTTGGCCTGGCCCAAGGCCATGGAACAGCCCGACCCACGACACGGTGCGGGCCCTTGCGGGCTCGAGCCATGGGCCATGCCGAACCGACCCCCTAAATCATCCCAAGGGAGGGAGGCATAGACCGAGACGCTTTGTGGTCTGGCATGGAGCATGCGGGTTGTGTCGTGTCAGCCCAACACTACCCAATTTACAACTCTACTTAAACCTGCCCAATATTGGGGACAATGGGGGAAATTCAAGGATTCCCCATCCTTGATAAGGAGTGGGGTGCCTTGCCCTTGAACCCACCCCGTTGTCATTCTTATATAATTATTAATTATTAGTGAAATTAATAAAAATATTAGCTTTTATAATTATTTTTATTTATTTAAAGTTAATCAAAATTTCATTTAAAAATAATAAAAATAATAACAATTATTAAAATTACTACAAATTATTGATATTAAATTAACAATAATTATTTTCTATAAATCAACATTAAGTGAAAAATATAATTATTAAAATTTTAGATATTAACAATAAATTTTGATTATTAATTTAATATTAGTTAATAGTAAATAAAATTATTATATCTTTCATATTTTCCCGCTAATATAGATAATAATTAAAGGTCCCTTGAATTGACATAATTAGACATAACCCTACTTATTTAAGTTGAAAGATTAATTAGATAATCACACTAAATGATTTAATGGATATTGACTTGATATCTTATGCAAAATTCACTAGATTGGAATCTTTAAGATCATGACAGAATTAACCAAAAAGGATAGTTTGTAAAGTGAGACAAACTATTTTATTTCTAACATTACTTTGTTTTTATGTATTTGCAGTATAAATGAAATAAAATAAAACTTAAAAACAAAATGAAAAAATAAACCAACATTATTCTGAATTCTACAACATAGGGGTAATAGAAACCTATTTAGCCTTTGGTGCTCAAAAGTCTAAAGTGTACCGATGAATTATCTCATACTTCATACTAGACCTGTTCATGGGCCGGGTGGCCCGACGGGCCGACTCGGCCCGGCCCGACCCCTGAACGGGCTTGAACATGCTTATAGACCCGTGGGTTTAAATTTAGGCCAAAAAGCTCGACCCGCAATAAATTCGAGTCGGGCTCGGGTTTTGTTAAAATAGCCCGGCCTGAGCCCAGCCCGGCCCGACCTAATATTAAACTTAAAAATAGTTATGTGATTATGTCCATTTAAATAAATTTTTTGATTTAAAAATATAAAATTATGTTTTAAAGTATAAAAGAAAGGGAAAAATACCATCTTGTAGGCCCATTGTTCATTTAAATAGAAAAAAAATACTATCTGAATTTTTAATTCTAATTTGAATAGGAAAATTGTTTTTTTTTTTCAATTAGGTCGGGCTTCGGGCTCAGGCTCAGGTTTTGGGCTTTTTACCAGGGCCGGGCTCAGGCCCAAGTTATAGGCCTGTTGGTCAGGCCGGACTCGAGCTCGGACCTAGTATATTTTCATTAGTGACAAGTAAAGCCCGACCCGGGCCTGGCCCATGAACAGGTCTTCTTCATACCATAGATATTATAGCAAGTTAACTTTCATGTGAATTCTAGACATAACACATCCATTGTGTACATCAGCAAAGTATCATACCAATTTTTGGTAAAGGTATAATCTATCATACTAGTGGATACTGCGGTCTGCGGTTACTTTCATTTAAAATTATTAATTGAAAAAGTAAATTATTGGAGCGTGGTGGCATGAACCAACCTTTGGAGTCCGGATTCAGTAGATCCTTAGGTAGGGGTGTTCACGTTTAGATTAATTAAATCATGGACAACTTTTGTAAATCGAATCAGTATTATCGGTTTTTTCACTTCTTCAAACTGAAATTGATTGGTACCACGGTTAATTAGTCCGTCGGTTTTAGTTTTTGATCGGTTCTTCGATTTTTTTGTTTTTATATTTATAATATATATTTTATAAATATATATAATATTATATTATAAATAATAAATGATATATAATATATTATAAAAATATATATTTATATATAATATATAAAAAATATGTGACATATATTAAAAAAAATATATAATATATATCAGTCGGTTCAGTTAATACCAGTTTTTTGTAGGCAAACCAAAAATTGAACCGGTCCTTTGGTTTTTCAAAAATACTAAACTGATCGATTCGGTTAACCATATTTTTCCATTCAGTTTTCTCAGTTTGGTTCGGTTTTACATGGACACCCCTACCCTTAGGTACATGGGGCGCATGGACCGCGTGCACGTTGACTCTTTTAAACTAAGGTAAATTACAAATACCCCCCCGTACAATGACCATGAGACAAAGACCCCCTTCTGTTTAGCTTTTCGTTGAAATCCATTGCAATATTTTTTAATCTCAGACAAAAACACGGGATTCTTCTTACCCAAAGACCTTCTGCGTCTATTACAGTTTCTAAGCTTCAGTAATTATAACAAGAGTTACGAGTAGTGAGTGAAAATTGTAAAGTTCACGGCCGTTTGATTTTGGCGGCGGCTTTAACATTTTTGAGATGGATCCAGTGAGTGTTGAGTTGAGATTCTCGAGATTTTCACTAAGCAGGCGAAATTAGATGTTTTTTTTAGCTCTTGCCAACACGATAGTAGGGTCATACAGAAGGTCACCGCTATTCCTAACATTCAGAACTTGAACTAGATCTTGGTTCGTGGCCGTCGAGAGGGGGAATTTTGATTTTATTGTTGAGATTCTTAGATATAATCCTGGAATAGGTCGACTGAGAAACAAGGATGGCATGGCCCTGTTTCATGCTGCAATTATCTAGCGTCAATATAAGATATTCCAACTAATCCACAATTTTGATATGCCTAAGAATATAATAAGTAGTTACGTTGATAAGAAGACCGGAAACAGCACATTACATCTTGTAGCAGAATTACCACTTGTTCATCGACTTATTCAAAACAATGGTGCAGCTCTTCAATTGCAGAGTGAGCTCATGTGGTTTATGGTGAGTTTTCTTCTTGCAATTGCTTCATACCTCTGCTGCCTGTATATTTCTAATATATAGTTGTTTGATATCATCATCACACAGGAAGTGCAAGCCATTCTCACACCTCTCCACCAACAAGAATGTAACAAGGACGGTAAAACTCCTAAGATGTTATTCACTGAAACACACGGTAGCTTGTTCAAAGAAGGAGAGGAATGGATGAAACGAACCATAGATTCATGTATGGTGGTGGCCACACTTGTCGCTTCAGTTATGCTTTCATCAATTTTGCAATTACCTGGTGCAACTAGAACCGACACAGGCATCTCCATTTTCATCAAACACAACTATTACTACACTTTCATTGTCTCAAATATGATATCGCTTCTCTTCTCCTCTGCTTTCATGATTGCCTTGCTCTCCATTTATTTTTCATGCTTCGCAGTAACATATTTCTTAGTGAAAAATCTCTCTTTGAATCCGCCTGCTCAGTGAAGGAATCTCAGGTAGAAGGTATTACCACTACTGTTTTTTTATCATGAACAGTGTTTTTCTTCCAATTGAACGTTACAAGAGTAGTAATGGGATTAAAAATATTGTAACAGCTTCAACGGAAAGCTAACAAAAGAGATCTTTGCCTCACAGTCAGTATAAGGGGTCTTTGTTGCAAAACAAAGTACAGGGGTGTCTTTGTCATAGACCCCATAATACAAGGGTCTTTCTAATTTACCCTTTAAACTAATCTCAACATAATGGGCATTTGTAGTTAACTTCTATTCGTCCGGTTGAATTGGACAAAAGACAAAAAAAAATAAAAAGGAAAAAATCTCGTTTTAAAATTTAGAATTTCATTCGTACTTCCCTCCCATTTTTGTGAAAAAAATAAATAAAACCCTCTCATTCGAGCCCTAGCCCTAACCAGTGAGCAGGCCACCGCTGGTGTACACATCTGACTCATTCTAAATTCGGAACCAGAAACTATTACTGTTATTACCTGGAATTGGGATTATCATGTCTGCAGGTTTTTCATATAAAATTTGTAATCCTTTCAATCCCCTCTATCCACCACCAGGTCTATAAGATGTAAATCCCAATTTCTTCACTTCATTCAGTAACGCAGATATCGCCCGGGTGTTCTTGATGGATTCAGTTGCAGATCTATCATCTAACCCTGATATCTTCTCAGATTTCTTGATAGTTGTAATTGCAAATTCCTCATCTTTAAATCCGAATGTTCCCTCTTTTCCAGTCCGATCCACAGTTTTTCTGATTAAGAAACCTAGTTTTCTATGATATTTCCGATCTTCAAGTGAGCAAAGATAGAATGAAGAGAAGGAAAAGCTCTGTAAGTAGAAAATAGCAAACTCTAACAAACTTGTCACCTCACCCTATAAAATAAAAGAATAATATAAAGTTAATAACTAACTAAATGATGAGCTGTGAACGGCACTGAATATGTAGGAAGAATATACAGTTATTGTACATCCCCCCCCCCCCCCCCCTCAATTTGGACTGTGATGGAAATCCATCATGTCCAATTTGGACAGCATCAAATGAAATTGAGGAGGAGCTAAAGCTTTGGTAAGTATGTCTGCCACTTGCTGTTTAGTAGAGATGTGCTGAGGACGAGCAAATCCTTGTTTGAATTGATTGCGAACCAAGTGGCAGTCAATCTCCAAATGTTTGGTTGTCTCATAGAAAACGAGGTTGACAGTGATATGAAGGGCGGCTTGATTGTCACACCACAAAGGAATGGGAATGTGCAATGAAATTTGCGAATCTTTTAGAATATAAGTTATCCATTGCAACTCATAGACTGTGGAAGCTATGCTACAGTATTTAGCCTCTGCTGAAAAACAAGACACTGTGGTTTGTTTTTTTGTTTTCCATGAGATAAGAGAGTGACCAAGATAATTGTTGAACTGCATAAGTCAAATCCGGTCGAGTAAGATTCAAATACAATAATCTTCCCACCAATCTGCGATATTTGTCAGGATCAAGTAAAAGATCTCCTGCTTGAGAAGAGAATTTATGGCCTTTAGGTAGAGGACTTGCAGTAGGCTTGGAACCCAATAATCCAACATCTGTAACGATATCTAAGGCATACTTTCTCTGATTAATATACACACCTCCTATTGGAGGGTTCACATGTCCCGTGAACCTAAGGGTCCGTTTGATTTGTGGGATGGGGATAAGAAAAAGAGAATATTCTAAAAATATTCTCTTTTCTCTTATTTGTTTTGAGGGAAATAAAGGGATGGGATGAGAAAAATGTGGGATGCGAGATCCCAACTGCATGGAATCGAGGTCGCACCAAAATAGTGCGACCCCGATCAAAAAATTCAAGAAATCACTATTCATTGCCTTCCAGTGATGAAGACGATCAGTGCAACCAGGTCTATTCTTCACTGTTTTCTTCACTAGATACTAGCAAAGAACCACTATTCATTGCCTTCCCCATTCGAACAGAGGAGGTGGCGGTGGCAAGAGAACCAGTTAGCGGCAATCTGAAGAGGCGGCAACAGAGGAAGCAACGGTGGCAAGAGAACTAGGCAGCGACGATCTACTACCCTGCTACCTTCCTTGTTCTCTGTCTCTCCCTCCATCTTCCTCTTCTCTCTTCTCTCTCACCTTCTTCTTCTTCCTATTCTTCCCGTCTTCTTGCCTCACCTTCTTTTTCTTCTTCTTCTTCTTCTTCTTCTTCTGGTGAAGAACAATGTCGTGACGTATTTTTCCTATTATTTTCCCATATATATAACCAAACACTGAAAAGTCCAATTTTTACAATTTCCATCCCATCTCATCTCATCCCACTCAAATCTTCCCACAAACCAAACAGAACCTAAGGGTCTAGTGAATCTAGGACCCAACCTTCTCCAGCTCTGGTAAATGAAGACATACTCTCATCAACTAATTACTGCTACATTGAACAAGGTGACAAATGGTTGACTGGTAAGGCTTCTTAGCCCCTTCACCAGAGTTGGAGGATTTGGTCTAAGGATGGATTATCCTGTTGTGTAAAAATACTGTTATATATCTCGACACCTGTTCACAGTCACTTGCAACTATATATTAAAAATATTTTTTTTTATAAAAAAAAAGATATTTCCTATGCATGGCTGCAAAAACTGTAATCACAGTAAAAAACGACTGAATCCATACTCAACTAAAAGGTCCCCATAAAACCTTGGGCCAGACCATATATTAATCTTGTATATCTAGTAGGCATGCAGTAGCTAGCTAGGTTTCAACCTGCCACGCCTGTTACCTAAAACCAAATGAACCTGACAGACATAGCTCGTGCAAGCCTGGTTTAATATGGTGTCGCGCGTGGGCCGTGGCAAGTTTTTAATTCCGAGAAAATAATTGAAAGTCCGTTTGATTTGTAGGAATAGGGGTTTGGAATCAGAGTAATTGGAGTTGGAATGGGCTATTCCAGTTCCAATTGTTTGGTTAGACAGAATCGGAATCTCATTCCCATTCCTATTGGAATGACATATCTTTATTTGAGAGAATAGTCATTCACTGCCCCTCTCTTAGAAATGAAATTCCATTCCTTCTGACTTTAATTTTTATTCCCATTTCTATCTAAATCAAACAAATTATGGGAATGGACCATTCTAATTCCAAATCCACCTTGATGGAAACCTTACTGCTATAATTATGTCAGAAGAATCTCCAAAGCCATGATCAGATAAAAGATGGATATATTAAAGAATGTAAGGGTGCTTGAGGTCGATTTGTTTTATATAGAGGTCATGCTATAAGGAGCCAAGAAATTGTTTTGTTTGATCAGTTAATTTCAAACCGTTCCCGGACAAATTTAGGGCATCCATACCCGGACCTTGTGTGATTAGTACTGCATGTGTTTTTATAAAACGGTTGTAAGCGAGGCATTCTAGCATACCATCCAAGGTAAGCTAGAACTCAACCGCTTTTTAGAGGTGAGCCAGAGACCGGATAGATGTATGGTGAACCTTCAATTAATAACATTCAACGTATAGCCATACTGAAGTGGTCCATCTTAATTTATCTTTGTTTGGAAAACGCTCATCTTCTTCTAACTATCAATGATGGATTCAATGTTTTCAAAATGTTGTTGATGCGGACAGTTAGGTCATTTGGCCTGGAAATTGTTAAGGCAACTAGTTCTGTTTCACCCTTAATCCTATTCATTGGCCAAGAGCTACTAACTTAGTGATTTATAGGCTCAGGCAGTCCAATTATCAATTCATTCAATTCAAAAAACATTTTTTTAGTTGTTCTTTTTTTTTTAATTAATATATATATATATATATATATATATATATATATATATATATATATATATATATTTTAATTGGAACAAGCTGTATATTCGAAGTAGATGATTGAATTACTGACCCAGAAATCGGTGGCCAAAGTAGTTTTGATTTCGGGTTGATTTTAAAACATTGGATGGATTAATTGGTGGTCCTAAATTGCTCAAGTTTCAAAGAACATGGCTCCTTATCCCAAGTTTAAGAATTCGAAACTGTTTGAGTGCTCACATTGAAGGAATTAAATTCTCTCTTTACATTGGCCGAGAAACTAAGGATGCATTTGGAATCAGTGTAAAGCATCATTAGTGTAAAAATACACTGATGACATTTTACACTGTACCAAAAAGTGACGGTTGTTTTTTTGAAAATAGTGATCGGTGGAAGAGTGTAATGTAAAACTTTAGAGTTGATGAAGTTTTCATCGATTATCAACGTAAAATTACACTCCATCCAAGTGCATACAAAATTAAACCGAAGTATAATTTTAGCCTTGTATCCGTATTTAAAGCTTTAAATACTTGGTGGACATCAATTTAGCCCAAATAAACAGTCTTGAACTCAGAGTGGTTGAGACCCAAGATTAAACATAAAGTTTGATGGACCAATTATTGGGCCCGACATATGTGTAGGTTACACTTTAATTAATTGTTGACAACTCTTTATAATTAATTTGGAGTTCAGATATTGTGGATCACATGCCGCATAGACAACACCCTTTCTTATTGATCCTAATCCCTAATAAGATTTAGAAGTAGTCTAATGCTGGTCAACTTTAATTATAAAGAGTTCTAATTAGTCATAACCAACTAGTTTGACTAATCAAACTAAAGCTAGCACCTCCTTGCATACAAAAGAAATTGTGAGAAAAGAATCGAACAAAACAGTTATATTAGGGTCTGTTTGATTTACAGTTAAAATCGGAATTGAAATGATCTATTCCCCTTATCAGAATTGGCTGAAAGGGATCCTCATTCCCAAGGAAAGGGGAGAGTATGACCATTCTTTCAAATGAGAAAATGCCATTCTAACAGAAATGCAAATGGGATACTGAATCCGTCCAATCAAACAATTTGAATCCGAACCGATTTCAGACTCCTATTCATAAGAACCAAACGGGTCCTTAAATTATTTCCTCCTTAAATGCAATCCAATTCCTTTGTGTATGGCTGTATGTGTGAGATGATTCCATCACAAACAAGCAAATATTAATTAATTAATTACTTACAAGTTACAAGGCATTGCTCCATAGAAGTGTGTTTTAAATCCGTCTCGAAACTTGAACCATTCTCCTCGCAAGGTCAACGAGTGAGTGGTTCAATCGTCTGGATAAATGGGTAAATTTGTGATGTCTTTCTTTGATACAGAAAGTTCAAAAAATACAGGATAATAATAGAAGAAACCGGCAACCCGCTAGACGGGTTAGATGAGTCAACCAGTGGTCCATCAAGTCAACAGTCTTTTGTAAAATAGCAGTTTGAGGTTGACCCGAACTGGTAAATTGACCGGGTAACCAGTCCGAGGTCGACCGGCATGGTAAACGACGGTTTGATACTTGATAGTTTGACAGACTACTTCAATCAGTTCAATGGCACCGCGGACCGTTATCCAACTTCGACTTTCAAGACATGTTTCTGACATGAAATCTTCTGAATAATGTTTTTTCAGATATTTATGACCCTGCAAAAAGGAATGGATATTCGAGATTATCTGAGTTCTCTTTTTCAATTATCAAGACGGTGATGATGATGATGAGAGAGAGACAGTAGCCACTGGAAATTGAAATAAAAAGGTTTTCTTTTTCTTCCACCGAGTGAAGGACCTTCTGGTGAAGCTTCAGCGTGGGGTAAACTTCCATGGTTAACCTTATACAAATGTAACTAGCGAAAGAGAGTCAACTTGCCCTCTTACTCTTGATTAGTTCAGCTTCAGCACCATATTTTCATTACCAAATTCAGCCTTCACCGGCAGACTCTCACACCTTTACAAGTTGCATTTCAGGCATTCTGGGTTTGGTCTCTGTCACACTCAGCGACAGTTTCCTCTTTATAAAAACCATGTTCTACTCCGGATCTGCTGCTATAAATAAGACCTCCATATTCAAAACTGCATCAATTATCATCTCTAAACCTCTTTGTCCTTCCAATCGACGTCGAACCCCTTTAACGTTAACGGTAAATTCGTGGGTAATTGTCAGCCTAGTAAAGCACTGGCTCAAGCTACATAAACGACTTACAGGCGAAAGGCAAAGCACAAATACAGTATATATAACAAGTTAAGTCCTCCCATATTTTAAACTTTATTCAGGATTCCATTCTATTGTAACTTTGACACAATCGTCATATAAATAGTAAATAACAATATAATATATATATATATATATATATTTTGTAGCCAAAACCAAGGAAGCTAGTTAGTGGAATTCATTGTATTCTTAGGTGGAAACAATTCCATGTTCTTCGTCTCCGGCCTATGTGTTGTGTCTTCTGCTCAGTTCATCTTTTTTTCCCAACAAAATCGGGAAACTTTATATGTTCTCTCCCAACTCTTGTATTTGTAGATTCATTAATGTCTGCTTAGGTGAGTATCCAGGAAGAATTACCTTTCTTTTTAGTTTTTTTTTTTTTTTGTATTATTGTCACAATTACAAGCTTACATAAAAGCATTCAGCAGCAACCCTCTCTTTCAATTTGTTTTTTTCTCTTTTCTTCTCAGATTTTTCAGGAACCAGGATAGCTGGCTAGACTGATGAAACTTTTTCGGGATCTTGCTCTTAGTGCCATGGGATCATCCAAGCAAAAGAGCGATTTGGTTCGAAACGGATCCCAACAGAGGGCTACAAAGACACCGATAGCTTGCTTATGCTTCCTTCTCGTAAGTGTTATAGGGGGAATACTGTTGTTCTGGTGGAAGATAGAGTACCATGAATCCAACAGCCAAGAGTGGATGGTGCCATTGGGTCTCGTCCTCTTTGCAACACCCATTGTCGTCTTATTCTCCGCCTTTGTTTCTGATATCTGTAGTTCCTCTGATGTATCCTGCTCAATTCGACTGCCTGACTCAAATACCGACCTTGAGAGATGACCTGACAACTTGGCTTGATTTGCATCACAGGCATACTCTCTATCCATCTTCTGTTTTGATTGTCCTTTACTTTTAATGAGAAATTGATATTGAATCACAATAGTACTTGGTTATTGAGTTTGATTAATTGATTCTCTGTAGTTTGTTAAGAATTTATTCAGCCCCATTTCCATATATGACAGAAATAGAAAGAAAGAAGAAGCATATATGTCAGACACAAAGCACACACAAACACAAAGGACACGAATAGTAGAAAATTACAAAGACATAAAATCCTAATTCTTCTAAATTAATCAACAATCGTTTGGTGGAGATGGAAATATGATCTGGTGGTGGTAGGGGTCATGTGGAGGCATGATAATTGTATGAACCAAATTGGGGGAGAGAATGGAGCAACTGGGCAGGTGGATGTGGGTAAGGTGAGCTTAAATATATTAATATGTTTTGTTAATTGTTGTGTGAGAGTGACATATCATGAAGTGGTATTTTAAAGCGTTTGCTTAAAGTCTAAAGCCGATGATATTGGTATTCTTTTAAAAATTAAGAGAGAGAGAGAGAACGTACCGTGTGAAGGCGCCCAAATAAAAAAACTAGTTGTGCGTGAACAGGAAAGGTGAGAGAAGCTGAACTGCTGATATAAAATAATAGAGTTCAAATCAGCCCCAACAACATCCCAGAGAGATATCATCATCGAGAAATGCTTTCAATACAGGGCAGGGATGTGCTGTCTTGTGGGGGGGGGGGGGGGGGAAGTTGGGGGCTGATTTGGTTTCAAAATAAAACGAATTAGTTGGGAGTTGTCAACGAGACAGTCTCAAAATAGGCAGCAAACCATTTACCTGCGGCGGCCTTGCGGGTGAGTCTGGGCCGGACAGGTCCTAATCTGTTATCTGTATATTCAACACTTTTGGGCTCATGGGCTGGGCCACTGGGCCCCATTACAACCCCACACATGGCATGAGCCTGCTAGTTCTAAGGATATATATAATAAATTATCAAACATGATTTGCTTTTAATATGCAAGCTCATGAAAGAAGAGTTCGGATGCATTTTCAGAGTCCTTGGTTTTTTTAGTGCAAAGAGAAGTAAGAGGACGAGGACAGAGGAATCATTGGGCATGCCCTAATTAAGTACTGCAAGGAATACAGTAGTGCTAGCGCTGCGTTAACTTGCAAGGGAATCAACTAACCTGACACCCAATAGGTAGGTTCTTTTTTTGGGTAAGAGAAGTTAGATAACTTTATTTCATTTCAAGCAAAAAGCCACAATGGAACCCTTAGGGGATACACAGAATTAACAAAGGGCCTAATCCGAGGATGGAATCATTTTTGGGCTTTTGATAAAAAAAGGGTAGAATCATATTCCATCGTATTATAAATCAATCAAACACAGCACATTGGATTCAGATTCGAATTCTGAAACAGGTATCTTTTAGAACCTTATTTTAAAGTCCATCAGTCCATATATGTTGCCACCGATAAATAAAGGATGAATTTCTTAAACTATATCTATGATTTAGAAAATTGATTAACTCTAACCTTATTATTTATATATTGTCTTAAAGTATCCTTAAGTTTTCTGACAATTATCTAAAACGTTTCTTACCATTAATTTTCATCACACCCCATAACATCACATGATTGATATATTTTTTAAAATTCTAAAAATACCCTTTATGATTTTACTCAGTCTCAGAGTCTTTGCCATAGTAAGGCTTCCAGACTTGTGCAACGTGCAACCGCTGTTGCAGTAGTAAGGCCTCCACTCAATTTCAAAGCTTCAGCTAGCCAAGCAATCAAAGATGTACGTACGCACTGGAGCAACCTTTGAGCAGCTCCAGTTTTTCACTCCTTTCCTCTAGTTGTTGTTCGTTACCTACTAATCTTGTTCTCTCTCTTTTTTTCCAGTTAAGTACATGACTTCCACCATTCCAATCCTACCTCTCTCGTTGCTCTTCCATGGAAGAAAAACCTTTTCTATAGAGACGCTCGGAAATTTCCCATTCCTACAGTCGGAGTGCGCTTCATTTATCGACTTCGATCAAAGTGTAGAATGGTGTCTGGCTGCTTCCGAAAAATAACTTAGTCGCGTCTGGAAATGATGTGATTTTTTTTTTCTGATGTTGGGGTAGAATATTTATCATTGCTTGGTCCTGACCCATTCTTATTCTTTTTTTTCGTCTTTTACTTCATCATCTGCTAATGTAATTTCAAGAGGGGAGAGGACTCAATTGGAGGCTTGATTAGTTAGGCGAGGGAGCTCCATTTTTTTTTTTAAATTCTTTTCTTTTCTTATTCCAGATTTGTTTTTCCATTGTAAATGACAAAACAGTAAAAGTGTTGTAGAATAATCGGTTAAAATCCATTTTTTTATCTGGGTTTTGTCATTGAGAATGAAAGAGACGTCTATAACCTGAATTAAATCTTTGTTGTAGACAGAATCTCTGTCTAGTCTAGTAACAAAGCAGTTGAGTTTTATTTTGAAAATTTGAAGAATAATTAAGGGCAAATATGACATTTTGTTTTTTCTGTTAATAGTTAACAATAATGCCAATTGTCATAAAACTTAAAGATACTTTCAGACAATATGTAAATGGTAATGGTAGAGTTAGTCAATTTCCTAAATCTTAGGGATACTTTAAGAGCTTTGCCCATAAATAAATAAATAGTCTCCATCTTCGAATGGTGCAACTCCTATTGTGCAGCATTCTATGAAAACCAAATAATAATAATAATAATAATAATAATAATAATAAGAAGAAGAAGAAGAAGAAGAAGAAGAAGAAGAAGAAGAGCAGAATAATAAAAAAGGCCTACTCAATTGATTTTCAATAATCTGTAATTTCTAATTTCTCCACAATGAATCCAAAATAAAACTTTGATGGGATTGTCCTTCAGGTTGTGTTTGGTTGCAATGCAATCAAAATTGTACTGATGCAAAAAAATGGCAGTGCAAATGATTTAAATATAAATTCTGACCTATTTTTGTTTCAGATTTTAGTTTGTTTTGTTTGATTACGGTACAAATAAAGTAAATTAAGACATAAAACATAATAAAATAAAACCCAAAATAAAATTAAACAAAAAATTGCATTTTTTTATTTGCACTCCTATGCATTTATTCTAGTACAAATAAAATTGCACTGCAACCAAAGACAACCTTAAGATATATTTTTTTCCTTCTTTCGGTGGGGGGAGGGGGGTCCATATAAATAAACATGATTGACATGGGGCCAGGGTTCTTATTCATGGATCTCTACCAGGTAAAGTATAGATAGAGCGAAAACCTTCCCCTTGTAGATTTTTTCTTATTCTATGCATATTCGATGTTTGTGGTTCCAACCTTCAAAAGGTATATGTGTTTACTACACCCTTTGGCTCATAATGACATAAAATGAGAAAAGATTGATGAGAAGAAGAAACAAGGATTAATGGCCCGGCAACGTTCATAGTATTATGTGCATAAAATCATAAAATAATATTTTTTATAAATTTAGTACTAAAACTAAGTAAATTTTATTTCAAACTTGGACTCCATTAAGCTGATTTAATAAAATAAGGGAAATTAGTTAATTGGAATTTTTTATCATCATTGTTTGGTTTATGGTTGAGCTGGCTAAGGATGTTTCGTGACAACCTCTGTGACCATCTTTTCTCTCTAGCCACGTTGATAGCATGTGTAACGGAAAAGTACGACTAAGTAGTGTCCTATACAGACAATAAAGCAGACTTTGTCGGGAAAGAAGAAACCTCCTGAAGACCTCGACAAGCAACTTCATCTTAACAACCCTGGAATTCCTATCCATTTAGGAAACAGACACCCAACTATAAATAGGTATTCCCCACTCGAGGTAATGGACTTTTTGGAAGAATACTCTTTGAATACTTCTCAGCACTATCTCTTCGGCTTGGACCAACATTATTTCAACCTGCTTGGCCTAACCACCTCTTTCTCTACCAAACTGACTTGAGCACCAGAGTACTTGCCCGTGAAACAACTCCTCAGGCCTCTGACCTTTCTCCTGGTTGTAGTTCTTTGTTCGTAGCTTTGTCTAGTTGGTAGGACTATCTAATTGTGTCCTCGAATCAGATAGCATCAAATTGGCATCGTCTATGAGAAACATACAAAAAGTTATTTCTCAAACACCTTTCTACGCACTTAAAGCAACCATGACTAAAAACACATTCGACCGCTCTGGAGCCCATTCCCCATATCGAGGATCCCGCTCACTTCGCAACTCTCCACCTCAGGAGCCCCAACTTCAGGCTACGGTCGACCCCGTGCAATTCCAAGCCATGCAGCAAAAAGTCAACTGCATCCTAGCTATGATGGAGATGTTGGGGCAACCAGCTCACCCTCCCCAAGCTACATGCCCTACCATGCAGGTGCCTACTATAGTTGATCTTCGCATCGAGGACCCCAAAAGGTTCCACACAGATAGGAACAAGGTCTAGTCTGGTCGTGCATGGCCGCAACCATCTAGAGGATCTGACTCCCTAGCCTGGCTTTGCGTACATGATGTCCACAGCAGATCCCGTCACTCCGCTCGGGTGCCAGCAAAAGAACAACTTGACCAATGTCTGTAGCAGCCGTCAATCTCGATAGTTGAATCCAACTCGGTCTGAGATCGGTCTGCAATCCCAAAGGGGGAGAAGTCCATGAACGCGGTCTTAGTCAACAAAGATGTCAAGATCAGAGAGCTAAGTGAGTGTTTGACCGAACTGGAGCGTAGCTAAGCAAATAGAAGCGCTACTCCTTTGACAACTCAACCAACAGAGCAACACCAAGGTCAACAACCTGTCTTTTTCCAAAAGATCACTAATGAGCTACCCCCATTTGGATGGCGACCTCCTCAGTTCGAGAAGTACGATGGGACCTCGGACCCCAACGACCACGATAAGTGGTTCAAGGCAATAATGATGCTATGTGTTTCCTCTGAAGGTCTCATGTGCAAGGCCTTTGTTGCCACCCTCCGCGGAGTCGCCAGAACCTGGTACACCTCCCTTCCTCCGAGGTCCATTTCCTCCTAGGATCAACTAAAGATGCAGTTTCTAGTGCAGTTCACCACCAACCAAAGGCACTAGAAGATAGTGGCAAACCTCATGCAAATGCAACAAAGGAAATGAGAGACCTTGAGGGAACATTTGGCAAGGTTCAACATCGAATCCCTCTAGGTCCGAGTTCCAAAACCAATTAGTAGTAGTGACTACCAACATTAGCAAACTACGCCCATCAATTTTCAATACCTCTTTGCAAAAGAATCCTCTACCCAAATTGGCCACCCTCATAAAGCGTGTACAAAAGCATATGAATGCCGAAGAGGCCCAAGCATTGCATAGGGAGGATGAAGACCAGCATGACCAGAACCACAAGGATTATGGCGGCCGAAGACCGGACTAAGAAACCAAGAGGCTAAATCACCGACCTAACCCCATATCAATGACCCCACCAACGATGTTTCATAGCTTCACTCCACTCAACGCTCTACGGGCTCACATACTGGTGCAAATACGTAATCGCAACTTTGTCGAGTGGCCCAAGAACATGAAAACCCAGAGTTGCAAGAGAAATCGAGACAAGTTTTGCAACTTCCACTGTGACCACGATGATGACACCAAGAGATGACACGACCTCCGCCACCACCTAAAAGACCTCATCCAATGCAAGTACCTTTGTGAATTCGTCGACATCAAAGAGCACAAACCAAGGGAAGAATTGTACCGCACTGACGAGCCCTTAGCTTGAGCTCCCCCAGTCGGGGTCATCACCACCATCTCGGGCGGGATGACCCTTAAAAGGGGAAACTAGGCATGGAAGATTTACTCAAGGACATGGTTCAAAGTATCAATACGATATGCCTCGTATCATGCATATCGTATCGTATCTTTTGAAAAAGATATGGTCCAAAACGCCTGTTTCCAGGTGTTTTGGATCCCCAACCTTTTTTAATAATAAAAAACATCTTATAAACTTCCCAAAAAACCAACTAAAAAAGTGTGTATCGGCCGTTTCTAAGTACCGATACGATACAAACGAAATGCGTATCGTATCGATACTTTGAACCTTTCTCAAGGAGCTAGAGTGCCAAAACTATAATGTATCGATGACCATCGGCACCGAACACTAAAAGTGACCGAACTGTAATAATTCAATAAATAAAGAATCCTCTTCAAGCACAAACAACCAAACTCCCGTGCATAGCCTAACCAAACTCCAATGGCCAAACTTTGCGTTGACCAACGATCGCAATGTGACAACAACCACACAAAAAACCCAACTGACCACAAATGGTTGAGGCTAGAACAATCCCCCAATGGGCATTGCAGGAATGACGTCCCTATCACATATGGTAAGATGACAACCATCGAACTCTATGTAACCACTCGACTAGTAATCGGAGCAGAGCTAACTGAAGACCATGACTACCCCAACCAAATAGTGTGCAACTCTCCAAGACCAGGTGCCACCGAGCTTCTTGGCAACGTTGAGAGTTTGGAAGCACCTCAGCCAGCATAAGATCGAGGCCAAGCCAAAGACCTCAACCAGCAAAGAGCAAAGACCTTAGTTAGCATAAGATCGATGCCACTAAGCCAAAGACCTCGGCAACGTAAGACCGAGGCCACAACACCAAAAACCTTGGCCATTAAAGATCGAAGAAATCTGACTAGCCTGAGAGCCAAGTACAAAAGCACGGCCTACACCACCTACCGATCAACCTAATTCCAAAGTGCAACAACTTAGAGAAAGGGAAAAATAACACAGAAAGTGCTCAGTAGAAATGTCAAATTTCCATTAATGAAAAAAAATTGGTACATTGATCGTGAGCTTGACATACTGGGTTGTATACAAAAAAAATGGAGAAAAAAGAGTACATAAACTATCCGCTAGGTATTCTCTACTCGCTCTTGGGAGTCGGCTATAGAAGCATCCTCGTTGGGTTCTTCGACATCAAATGGGATGAACCCCTAAACAACTTCAGGCCCCTCCGGGAATTGGCGCATCACCTTCCATTGATAGAGAGCAAATCCCTCCTACCAGGAGTAAGAAACGTAGTCATCCAACTTGTTTTGATGAGCCTCCAAAGCCCTATACTTGGAGACTCCCTTTTCCTTTGCCCCAACAATTTTTGCCTTGAACTCCCTTCTTAGTGCATCAGGTGCCTCCTTGAGATCGTAAACGCGTCCTTTCAGCTTACGGACAGTGCCATCCCTCTCCTCGATGCCACGCTTCAGCTCAGCCAACTCCACCTTCACCTAGGCAATATCTATCTCTCGCAACTCATAGAATTGTCGCAACCTGCAAAGGTGATCAACAAGGCTGACGATTGAACAAATCAACTACAAGACATCAAATAGTTAGCACAAAAAAAAAAAAAAAAAAAAGAGAAGCAAAGAACATCAAGTAAAGCCAAACTCACCACCATCACTTGATGAAGAACCACACTCTTTAGGAAGCTGCTAGTTTGACCGCTAGCTTCCTTCCTAATGAAGGGATGGGAGATCCACCATATGGATGGCTGAACCCTACAGGAAGGTTGGGTGAAATTTCAAAAATTTCTTTCTCTCCCATCCACGAGTCATATTCCCTATTAGAAAACTGCATTTTCAAGGTTCATTCTTGAATCAAAACCAAATCAGATCTGAAAACAAAAGGGAAGAGAGGGATATACCTGATAAGAAGTTACAATAACTCCCAGCGTAGGTGTTCACGTCCAAAGAGAAGACCAAAACCCGTCTCCACTGAAGATGACACAGTATATGGTGAAGTAGGATCAACAGGATGGTTCTTCAACAAGAACCCAAATTCTTCAGTAAGAATCGAATAAGGGCTGGTGAGCACAACTTTAGATTGTTTCTTCCAGCAAGAAACAATATCAATAACCTTTCTTGATCATCTCCACAGGTGAAAATCAAACTAGGTAGGGGCACCAAGAACTGGGGAGAATTCTACAGGTTGCTGAGTGTATATGAACTGAGGATTTCGCCTCCTTATTTATAGTCTTTTGTGGATCAGCCTCCTAAGTCAATTAGGAGAGAGTCTCTTGATCCAAATATGATATTTGGATTTGTACTCTTAAATGGATAAGACTTATTTTATCATTCAGCTAATTCTAACAAGGTTATAAATCAGATTCTGTCCCCTTTTAATTAACTAACTTATCGTATTCCCTAATCAGGTTATGTTTATGTATGTATATCTCTATATAAATATATTTTGCAAAACAAATTTTAAAAACATTTGAAATCCACTACCGACAGTTTAGGTTTCCATCAAAGAGAGTGCATTCCCCAATCATTCACTTTGTCCAACAAAGGGGCTAATCCTATCACTATGATCAGCCACTCAGGTGAATTCTCGGACTGTCCCAACATACCCAGGTTTTGACCCCCTCTAAAGATCTCACTGATTGGTACATCAAAGATATCCCAATCCGACACCTAGTGCAATACCATAATCGAGTCTAGGGGTTAGGTGTAACATTCCGGTTTTGCCCATCTATCACTAAGGTCCAGGGCAACACTAGAATTTGGTCTAGTTCAGGGTTTCAAGAAAATCCACACTGCATGTACCTCAAGTTTCACCCTAACAACTAAGACAAGCCACCCTAACCAACTTGGCGGCACATCAGTGTCAGTCTTGGCAAGATAAACCTCCCTAGATCTATCCAATGGCTGTGAAGATTCTAAACTAACACGAGTCTCATAAGTGTCCAGTTTAAGGGTATTACACAGAAACACACCAAATCACATGAATCAATTATACACTTTATTCATTTATAATAAATGACATAATGTACATCAATCTGATTGGAGCTAAGGGCATACATTGTCTAACACCTAATGTCGGGGAGCATCATACCTCGAGCAGATTGCTCGGCCACCCCTTCCATCTCAATGGTGTCCTCTAGCCAAATTGACCATTGCGGCACGTACACACTAGTTAAACCCTTAATCGTAGCACGTTCTTGAGTGCCCCCCTCAACGATGAAGACCACTCCAATTGAGTTGTGGCCTCCTCGAAGTTGACCACTCCAGTTGAGTTGTGGCGTCCGCGCCCCCTGGGTGCCACCCGAAGTCCCATCCACTTGCACCTTCCTCGTTGCCGCGGCCTTCATACACTGAGCTCTCTCCTCAACACCAGCCATATCTGAGTCTGCACAATCCACCTCAAAGTTAGAAAAGCTCACATAAAAAAGAAAGACCACGCATCCCACAAACCAAACTAGGATTGATCGGTCGAAGGGCACATCAGCCCAGCCATGGTCAGCAATCAGAACGATGTGTATTCCTCGATGTGCACACACACTATCCTCCTCATAGAAGTTATCTCCTCCTTCGACAGATCGGTTTGGGAAGGACATTTATCCTTGGTCCTCGGAACAAATTGGGTGAGGGAGAACGACCAACCTCCTCGGCACTTCACAAAGAAGAAGCCCTCTTTTTAGTGCTTAATGGAAGAGGGAGCCCCAACAAGCACCTTGGTGTTCGGCCTGGCCGACAAGTAGTAGTATCCATGCTTGTGTTTCTTCAAGTGGAGAAAATATTTAAACATCGACAGGGTGATCTCGATGCCCTTGAGAGTGTAGTAGCAGAGCAGCCCGACCAGGTACCGAAACGAGTTCGTCATCAACTAAACAGGTAGGACCCAATACTACCTTAGGATGGCCACTACCCTAGGACCAAAAGAGAACCTAAGGCCGAATATCAAACTGTGGACATACACAAATCTCCTAGGACGGGCCGAAGTGGTCCTCTCCCCGATCCCAAGACACCTCAGTTCATACTCCTCGGGAATACGATACACTTCCCAGATCTGAGTCAGGTCGACCAAGGAAAGGATACGCAAAGCCAAGGCAATATGCTCTTCAAGCTCAACATCGGCCTCAGCCACCTTGTCGGCACCGATCTTTTGGACCCTAGCATCACCCTCATCACCGACTTCGGCCACATTGGCATCGGTCTCCAACACCCTAACCTCAGTTGCCTTGTGCCAAGGACTACCCTCGCTCTTACCCCCTGAAATGTACCCAGTGAGAAGACAAGGAAGACAAAGTCAAAGACATCTTACTAAAGAAAAAAACAAGTTCGGGACACCTGAGATATCAAGCAAGGGACTTTAGCTGAACTCCAAGGCACAGACTCTTATTAAATGAAAGAATGAAATGGCTCACTTACCTATTTTTATAAAGGCAGCCAACAGTTCAGATCAAACCCAATCAATGGCACCGATTTGACACCGCCTTCAGACACGCATGACCTCAAAAGACAAAATGACATGTCTGCCAACCCGCCTAGGAAATGGCATTAGTGTTGAACCAACTAGTCCACTCAACAAACTGGCCTAACTCCTGGTCAATCAACTCGAAGAAATTAAACTTCCTTAGCTGAGGACTGCAGAGCTCTTCCATGCCTAGTTGCAGTCGAGCACTACACTCCTCGACTTCGAAACTGGGGGAGTGTTGTTCAAATTATGGTTGAGCTGGCTAAGGATGCCATGTGGCAACCTCCGCGACCATCCCCTCTCTCTAGCAATGTCAGCACCACGTGTAACAGAAGAGCATGACTAAGAAGGAGTGTTTTGCACGGATAAGGAAGCGGACGGCCTTATCCTGACAACCCCGGAAGCCTTATCCATTTAGGACGTGAATACTCAACTATAAATACGTATTCCCCGCTCAATGTAAGGGACTTTTTGAAGAACACTCTTTGAATACCTCTCTACACTACCTCTTTGGCTCGGACCAGCATTATTTCAACCTATTCGGCATGGCCATGTCTTTCTCTACCAAACTAACTTCACGTCAGATTACCTACCTAGGAAATAACTCCTCAGGCCTCTAACCTTTCTCATGATTGCAATTCTCAGTGTACAACTTCATCCTTCCACCTCGACTATGTCAAGTTAGACAACATCAATGAATCATCATTTAAGTATTATTCCCAATTATATGGTGTCGGCTATTTGAATTCTGGTTGGCCATTCCATTTTGCTTGGCACAGAATAATTGACTGGAATTTGTTGATGTAAATATATATTATATAACATAACCAATGTTGGGATTTTGTATTTGCATTCTTTGGAAACATAACCTTAATAAGCCAAATTCCTTTTTTAAAAGTAGAGTCTAGATCTAAGCAGCGGACTCTGCTGTAGACCCAATAACCAAATGCCACTTGTTCTTTACACAGGTGACCTTCTTCCCATGTGTGATGCATTAACAGAATACACCGTTATTACTGGAGTAAATATTTATTTATTATTATTATTTTTTTAATTTCTTGCACGCCCCTTAACTGCTTTTTTCGACCCTCTCGATCTCTTCTTCCTCCCCAAACCCTTTCCGTCCCCAAAGGCGACCTCAACCAGTTCAGCACAAGATGTTGATCCTGTGATTAAATTTAGTGATCGGAGTGAAAGTTAGGAAGATAATAGTCATAAGGATCGAGATCAAGACTGTTGAGTCCTTCCCCATTATCTGAACATGTTTGGCACACAATCTTGTATGCTCAATCTCATATAAGATATATAATAAGAAGACTATCGAATTTCTTCTTGGTATGAAAAGAGGATAAATCTGTTATTGGCATGAAAAGCCTGGATGACAAAATAACACTACATCAACATATCGCATGATCTTAACACCATTAGGGCTGACTTATACTTTCCCACTTTTCCAATCAGATCACATGAACTACATATAAGCCCTCAAAAGCCTTGGAATATAACTTTTAGATCAGGCTCAGTTTGGAAGGAGTACAAACTTTGATGAAATTTGTCATCTCGACGGATATCAAAAGTAATTTTATTGAGACCTGATGATAAAAAGAAAAACTTGTTCATAGGGTAGTTAAAAAAGCAGCCAATATCATCACCTTATTGTATGTAAATGATGTTAATTATCTACTGGAACAATCAACAGATGAAAGAGAGTTGAAACCTATACAAAATAAAAGTCAAGAATAAAAAGGCCTTAAGACTGCGTTTGTTTATAGTGTAAACTCTGAACCAATGTAAATTTACATTCGGGTCTAGTTTTGCTCGTATTTGGTATTGGTGTTAATATATATTGATGAGGGCAGATTTGGCCCTCCAGTAAAATTGTGACACGTGGAACCTCGTGACAACTAGGAAAACTCCCAGCCAACAAACTTATGAAGTTGGTGACCCACCCGGGCACTAGTCTGGCCGGCCTGGCGAGACCTGCGCGTGGCCTGACGCGCGCCTGCGCACGGCCTGACACGCGCCTGTGCGACCTGCGCGGCGCGCACGCGGCACACGCAACCTGCGCGGCGCGCGCGCGGCCTAGCGCACGGCCTGCGCGACCTGGCCAACCTGGACCAGCCTAGCGCATGATCCGGCCAAGGTGCCAGCTTGACGACCTAGACACTGACCCGCCGACTGACACAGGCGCCAGCTTGACGACCTGATCTAGACATTGACCCGCTGACTAGCACAGGCGTCGACTTGATGACCTGGCGTAGACACTAACCCGCCGACTAACGCAGGCACCCCTCTTGACAACACGGCCCAGGCGCCGACCTGGCCACCTGACACAAGCGCCAGCCTGACGACCTCGAGGAGTTCACCACCGTACCCCGGTTCTGACAGGATGCGACGAGTCTTACCGTTTGGAGGCTTTTCACCCACCTAACCCGCGAGGACTCCGGTATATAAAGACCTCACCCTCCAAAGGGGAAGGGGATGAAAAAGAAAGGGAAGTAACCCTGCTCTCTAGCTCTCTCATATTATCTTCAAAGCTCTCTACAATAAGAGTGCTAACTTAAGCATCGGAGAGCCCCCACCGGGAAAATACCCCCGAGACCTCTGATTCAGTTCTCACAGGTCCTTCAGCTCCCGCCGCCTACGAAGAGGAGGAAAAGATGGAGTTCTCGTAGGTCTCTCAGCTCCCGCCACCTACAAAGAGGAGGAAAAGATGAAATTCTCGCAGGTCTCTCAGCTCACGCCACCTACAAAGAGGAGGAAAAGATGAAGTCCTCGTAGGTCTCTCAGCTCCCGCCACCTACAAAGAGGAGGAAAAGATGAAGTTCTCGCAGGTCCCTCATCTCCCGTAGCCTACAAAGGAAAGAAAACCACCTCATGCTGAGGGCAGTCGGATTGCGCCGCACCAGGGAGCTCCAACATTCTCTAAGGCATCGGCCGCCCAGTAGGGAGTTTGCCAGGCAGTTCGCCCCCAAGCAGTTCATCCCCAGGCAGTTCGCCACTAGGGAGTTCGCCACCAGGTAGTTTGCCACCAAGGCAGTTTGCCCCCAAGCAGTTCGCCACCAAGGCAGTTCGCTCCCAGGCAATTCGCCACCAAGGCAGTTCGCCCCAAGGCAGTTCGCCACCAGGCAGTTCGCCCCCAGGCAGTTCGCCCCCAGGCAGTTCTCCACCAAGGCAGTTCACCCCCAAGCAGTTTGCCACCAAGGCAGTTCGCCACCAGGAAGTTCGCCACCAAGCAGTTCGCCACCAAGGCAGTTCGCCCCAAGGCAGTTCGCCCCCAGGCAGTTTGCCACCAAGGCAGTTCGCCCCCAGGCTGTTCGCCACCAAGGCAGTTCACCCCCAGGCAGTTCGCCACCAAGGCAGTTCACCCCTAGGCAGTTCTACACTAGGGAGTTCGCCACCAGGCAGTTCACCCCCAGGCAGTTCACCCCCAGGCAGTTCTCCACCAAGGCAGTTCGCCCCCAGGCAGTTCGCCACCAAGGAGTTCGCCACCAGGTAGTTCGCCACCAAGGCAGTTCGCCCCCAGGCAGTTCGCCACCAAGGCAGTTCACCTCCAGGCAGTTTGCCACCAAGGCAATTCACCCCCAGGCAGTTTGCCACCAAGGCAGTTCGCCCCCAAGCAGTTCTCCACCAAGGCAGTTCGCCCCCAGGTAGTTCGCCACCAAGGCAGTTCGCCACCAGGCAATTCGCCCCCAGGCAGTTCTTCCCCAGGTAGTTCGCCACCAAGGCAGTTCGCCCCCAGGCAGTTCACCACCAAGGCAGTTCGCCCCCAGGCAGTTCGCCACCAGGCAGTTCGCCACCAAGGCAGTTCGCCCCCAGGCAGTTCGCCACCAAGCAGTTAGTCACCAAGCAGTTCTCCCCCAGGGAGTTCGCCACCGAGTAGCTCGTCACTAAGGCACGCCACCACCGGGTCGAATAACGAGGTACTTTGCCAAAAAATTTTACATCACAAAACATTGGTACGTGGCCCAAATCATATATCATATAAAACTCCACTCAAGAAAGCTTTTACATTGATAACGATTTTTTCAATGTAAAACTCTCCTCTCTTCTCTATCGAGGTAAATAGTAAAAACTTGCTCCCATTTTCTTTCCTTCTCACTAGAGAGTCAAAGGCGATACAACGGTCATTGCGTCTGCCTTCCCTATTGTCGACGACCAAGGTACAATCAGTAATCCGACCTAAAAAAACATCTCGAAACTTTGTCAAAACCGCGGCCAAATCTGCTTCTGCCGCCGATTAGATCTCTTTCTTCTACCCTAACTAACATCTCTGGAACCATGGATAATCCCCAAACACATGGATAACCTTTTGCTAAAATCATCAGTAGTGGTCCTGCGGCTCAAACTGCTGCCATCTACACCTCTCAGGCTGAGCTCAAATCCATCATCTTCGAAGGATGGA